>NW_027555958.1:276975832-277575832 GCF_003287225.1 Phascolarctos cinereus | reverse complement strand
TTACACCACGATGGTTCTCATATAAGGTCATCCTATAAACAAATTAGAGGAGACTGGAAAGGGATGTAAAATTTTTTACTCCTAGTCTCTATTGAGAACTTATGAATATAGTTGAAAAGAAAAAACTTTTACAAACTGAAATAACAGAAGAAAATGACACAAGGCTATAGAACTAAACCTAGATTGTATGGATGAAGTAAATATTATAGAGTGCAGGAAAAAAAACCACCTCTTACCCCTCCCTCTGTCATCAATACTCTGAAAGAACTTTTAATAGTCAAGACCGCTTAGAAATGACTGTGGTTTTGCATTATCATTTTGCAGTCACACATAATACAGCATGTCCCAAAAGTCTCAGTGCAGTTTTAAGCTTTTAAAGTCTTAATAAATTAAAGTCTTGAAGACTTTTCCCAAAAATCTCTATTAAGACTTTAATAGTTCAAAACTGCACTGAGACTTTTGGGACTATTTGTAATGGATAATAATAGTCAATAGCATTATTAAATATGTTTCAACTATCAAACAGTTTATTTCAGAGTAACACTTTTCACACCGGAATCACCTCTACATTAAAAAAGAGTCTAGGTTGTTATGGCTTGAAATTTTTTCACTTTTTGGAAAATACAATTAAAGCATTCACAACTAAATTACAAAGGATTTCTTTCTCCATCTTCCCACTCCTGGCATTTTCCCTGGCTGTCCTCCTTGCCTGGAACTCTCAACCTCCTCATCTTCCCCTCTTGGTTTCCTCTGAATCTTATTTAAGTCTCACCTTCTTCAAGAAACCTTTCCTGGTCCTGCTTAAATGTTAGTGCCTTTCTTGAGATTGTCTCCAATTTGTCCATAATTGTTTGCTAATATTAGACTGTGTGCTCCTTGAGAAAGACTGGATTTTTTGGGCCATTTCTTGCATCTTCAGTGCTCAGGTAAATTATAAATACTTGTTGACTTGACTAGAGGGACTTTTTGCCTTTGAAAACTTAGGAACAATATTTAAGGGAATAAATAATTTCTACTGCAATGTCTCATTGTGACATGAAAGTAACCTTGGGTCCTCAAAAACTATGCCATGGAATCCAAGCTCTTACAGGTCTTATCCCAATCAAGAAGGGCTTAAAATAAAGGTACAATGCCAAGACTACATTTCTGACTACGGAAGACCAATCTAGCTGAATTCATCAAGGATCATCACCAAATTGGCCATAGAATGAGGAAATTTTTTTGTCATGGCCTCTCATAAAAAACTGCCTAAAAATCACAGAACAGCAAGTCAACCTTTTTATGTCTCATGGACCCCTCTGGAAGTCTGGTGAAGCTTGATAGATGAGAATAATATTTTTAAATGCAAAAAATAAAATGCATATAATAACAAAAGAAGACAATTACATTGAAACAGTTGTAAAAATATTTTTAAAAACAAGTTCATGGACTTCCGAGTTAATAATCTCTTTCACAGAGGGATTTCATTTTGGCCCAAGGAAGGAAGGGTCACAAATGGTACCATGAATTCTTACCTGTGATACATGGCACACATATTCTAATTTGTTATCACTATCTATAGTACACGTGATTTATCAATAAAAGTACATATCAGTATTGATTAAAAATCTTAAAAAATAAGGTCCTTAACTATAAAAAGCTCCTATTAAAAAAAACCTATAACATGAAGCAAAAGGGCTAACTGAAGCATTAAAGTAGGGTTTCTGAATTTGACAATATTTAAGCACCTACTATACAGAGAGCCAGAGGCAGCTACGTAGCTCAGTAGATAAGGGTGCAGAGCCTGAAGTTAGGAACACTCTTCTTCCCGAGTTCAAATGTGGCCTCAGAAACTTATTAGCTGTGTGACTGTGGGCAAGTCACTTATCCTGTTTACCTCAGCTTCCTCATCTGTAAAATGAACTGGAGAAGGAAATGGCAAACCACTCTAACATCTTTGCCAAGAAAACCCCAAATGGGGTCATGAAGAGTCAGACACAACTGAAAAACAAACATATATGGGGAGGATGGGAAGGGCACAGGGAAATGACAGGGAACAGGACTAAAGCAATTACGTTAATTGTTATCTACTATAAGAATAAAAGATGGATTTTTTTTAAGGAGTTCTCCCTTAAGAGACATTACAGCCTCCCTTAAAAAAAAAAAGAAATTTTTTTAAACACTCCAATTTCATTAGTCCTGTGGTTTATTTTCTTTGCTTAGTAAAACAGCAACAACAATAACAAAAGTATCAACAGAGGTCATCAATTTCATTGATCAGGATTTTAGATTCTTAAGCTATACCTCAGTTAAATAAAAGGGGGGGGCTGCTAAATAGGAGACACTAATCATTTCACTTAAATGTTTTTTACAAGAAACATTTTAAAAGAGTATTTCTTACCAGTTGAAATTCTCGACGTCGGTCATAAGCATGTTGGATACCACTATCTGCCCATAAGGCTCTTATTGCAGGAAGGTATTGCAAAAAAACCCGTGTTTCCACCATTCCCTGTGCTGCCATAGCTGATCGAGTGTCAAAAGCCATCATTTTGTCTCCATTGACTTGATTTGAATTATCTCCCCAAGGAATATGAAGTTTCTCCCGAGCATCTACAAGGACCCTCACACCTTAAAAAATAAATAAGGTGAAGGAAATTATTAAAATTTTAAAATGTCTGTGTATTCCTTTAAAATTGCTATTGATTAAATCTCCTCTACAAATGCCCAGAGTAACTAAGTTAGTCAGACTCCTACAGATAAAATTTGGTCTTCACAATATCATTAACATTACCTTTTACTAAGAATTTTGAATAAAATCAAATCACTTCATAAAATAACCTCTGGAATGGATAACAATTGTTGAGAAAAACATTTTTATCAAACACTCTTTTTCTGTTAATGGACACTTTAATGACACCTTGGCAGAGCAAGGCAGTAATTTCAATTCAACAAACATTTCTGTTTTTACTTTGTATCTGAAGTCTAATCTAAAAGATACTTATTCAGAGAACTAGAATCAGGATCTGAAGCTATTGGAGGCTTCCCAAACACTGGTCAATAACAAGATGAAGTCAACTTAGAGCTTCCTGCTTGTGTCAGATCAATTCAAAATAACAGAACAGCAAAGTCTTCCCTGAAAAGGAGAGCGAGAGAGAAAGAGAAAAAGAGAAAGAGAGAAAGAGAGAGAGAGAGAGAGACAGAGACAGAGAGAGAGAGACAGAGTGTGTTTAATGAGGGCTGCTTAAGGGTAACTGACAAATTTCAATTCATAGAACCTAGGCCTACATATTTAAAAATCAATATTTTAATCAAGCCTAAGCCTCTGATCCATCTTACTAGCTATGAACCCAGATTCCAGGGACTCATCTGTAGAATACACAGAAAATGGACTCATTTAGATAGATAAGACCAAAAATAGCAGGTCAAAGATACTACTAGCCTCCTCAGCATTTTTAAAAATTTCAGATATGAATGTTAAACTCTTTTCTTCAAAGAACAGACTTTAATTAAAAAAAAAAAGGGGGAGGAATTCTCAGGGACAGAAAGGCAGTGTCTTTATTTTGATTTCATTCAAACAAGGAAGGTTAAGTATATATACAAGGAAGCTAAAAGGCTGAAGTATACTAAGGTTTTAACTTAACTTCTTAACGCATTCTCCTGAGATGAACTTTGGAAGAAAAAAAAAACAAATTGTTTTACTACTTTCTTAAGTAATTCCACTAAGAAATTACTGCCTTAAAAAACTTGAAATCTGAGACTACTTGAAGTAGCTACTGAGAAATTACATAAATTAAAGGAAATCTCAAAACACTAGTAGACTGTAGGCAACAAATGCACTTGATCTCAATTTCATCGAACTTCCTTCAAACTAAAAACATCCTTTTTTCAAAAAGTCAGTCAAAAAAAAGTATTATAGGCTGTTTATTCCGAAGAGAGGACTGACAAACAGGCACAAAAAGTATTTTTGAACATAAGTAAATAAATCAACACAAAGACAGCAGAATTTGAAACCAGAGGATCCCATCTCTCCCACTTATTATCTGTAAGACCTTAGGGTCAGCCACTTAATCTCCCTGGGCCTCAGTTTTCTTATCTGCAAAGTGGGGTTGGTAAAGGGAGGTTACCCAGTGATTTCTAAGGTCACTTCGCTCTAGATCCTAGTGCTTATGCTACAAAACCCTGCCAGATCGTTTTATTCAACCTGAAAATGTGGCTACATAAAAGAGGGGCAACGGACCTTAACATTCTTTTTTCCTAATTCAATTAGAGAAAGCATTTATTAAGAGATTCCTACGTACGTGCCAATCACTGTGCAATAATTAAACTGTGGCCACCCTGTCCACACCAAGGCACTACAGAAAGCAAACAAGCTTTTTTTGGGACTGTGCAAACAGCTGAGATGAAATGGAAGAACCACTATCAGGACTTTTTGGGGGGGACGAAACACCCTCTGCCTACAGAAACTGGTTGCCATCGTCACAGCCTAAGTCTGACAACCTTAAAAAAAAAAAAAAAAAAAAGAAAAAAAGAGCCCAAGACAACCTACAAGGGGCCCCCACAGGCAGACACCTAAGGTTCTGGAAGAGACTCCAATGCAAACAAACAACAAAGTTTTCCTTTTGTCAGGGCTCTTTACTATACCTCTAGCACCCAGACTTCGGAAAGGGAGGAGGACGTCGCAAACGAGAACTTCAAGGACAGCGGTAAGAGCGAGGAAGGGGAACGGTACCGGGTGGGGAGAGTCCGGCGGCCAACGTGGGGCCGAGAGGAGTGTCCCGCGCGGTGCCTTCCACTGACAACGAGGGTGGCTCCCCGCCGAATCACCCCACCCCGCCACACTTCCCTTCGAAGGCTAGGCCGGGGCGGGCGGCCTCCACTCGGGAACATGGGGGTGGGGTGGGGGTGGGAGACCGGGCCTGGGGAAACTCCCCTTCCCCTCGGGGGCGCCAGGCTCGGGGCAAGGTCTGCGGCCGCGGGAGCCGCTGGGAGCCCCCTCCCGGGCCTAGCCGCCGCGGGCTCCATCCCCCGTGGCCGTGGCCCCGGCCCCGCCCCGGGTCAGTGGGCCCCGGGGCTGACAAGGTCCCCCCTGGGCCCTCACCTTTGATCACGTTGCTGTAGATGGTGGCGCGGAACTCCTCCCGGGCCCGCTGGTCGAAGTCCTGCCCGTGGATGATCCTCATCTGCTTGAGGAAGGTGGACTTGCCGCTCTCGCCGGCGCCCAGCAGCAGGATCTTCACCAGCCGCTTCACGTACGTCTTCTCCCGCGACAGGCATTTGTCGATCTCCTTCGACTTGCGCTGCTGCTCGGCCTCGCTGCTGGTCAGCAGGCAGCCCGGGAAGCACACGGACAGCACGGAGCGGGACGGCAGGAAGTCCGCCATCTTACCGCCGTCGCCGCCTCCGCGGCCTCCTCCGCCTCCTCCTCAGCCGCCGCCGCCGTCCGCACCTCCGGCGCCCTCCACCTCCTCCTCTGGCGGCGGCCGCCGGCCGGGCACCGCAGCTCGAGAGCAAGGAGCGCGGCCCGAACGCCGGGGAGGGAGGGAACGAAGGCGGGAGGAATCGAGCTGGGCGGGCAGGGCAGGGCAGGGCGGGACGAGGGGGGAGGGGGGAGGGGAGGAGACGGAGGGGGGAGGGAAGGACGCGAGCGCGCACTCCCACTTCTCGAGCCTCGTTTCCTCCTGGGCGGGCGACGGCGCGCGCGTAATGAGTTCCTCCTTCGGCGAGCGCGCGCACCCTCGAGCCTGGGTTCCGCCTCCTCTGCGAAGGATAGGACGCGCACAGCTTCTCCATTCGTTTCCCTCCGTCCCCTCCTCACCTGCCTGTACGGGTCGCGAGCGAGCTTGAACTAGTGGGAGAGGCCCGAGGAGAGGAGCTCGTCACGTGACCTTCACGGGGCTACAGATTCTTTTGCTATTCTCCGGTTCCCCTAAAGTGAGGAAGTTGTTTGAAGTGGGGTGCTGCCTTAGCTCGCTCTGCACCCCTAGCGGGTATCTCAGCGCCCTAGGTAGTTGTTTGCTTGGGCCACTCCTTGTGCGTTGGGTTAAATGATAGGTCACCGTCCTCATTTTCCTGATTCCCACGAAAATTGGCTGTAGGTTTTCGGAAGTGTTGCAAACCCGCAAGGGGAGGATAATTTTTTTGTTTTTGGCGGGTGGGTTGGGAAAAGATTGACTTAGAGGGGAAACGTGCAAAAAGCTGTCAGGTTCCACAATTTGCATTATTGTGGATATCCTTGCAGTACGTGGAGCACTTGGATCTTAGTACTTACCAATCCCACCCCCGCCTATTTTCCCCCTCAAAAAGCACAGAATTATTCTCTGAGATTATGTTGGCAGCTGTGTGTGGCATTCTTCGATGTATGGAAAGACAACTACCAAGCACTGATAAAGCGCCTACTATGTGCCGGGCACTACCAGGCAGTGGAAGATGCAAAGAAAGGCAAAAACGCAGTCCCTGCTGTCCAGAAGCTGCATTATAAAAAGTACAAAAAAAAAAAAGACGATACAAAACTACATACGAGATATCTACCATGTAAATGAGAGGTCATCACATAGGGAATAGGGGGAGGATCTTGCTGAAGGAGGGATTTGAGCAGTCTCTTCTTTGAGGAATTCTCTCAAATTTAGGGTTTCCTCAAATTTCTTTGAGAAAATATACAGTAGTTCAGTTGTGACCCCATTTGGGGTTTTCTTGGCAAAGATACTGGAATGGTTTGCCATTTCCTTGCCCAGTTTATTTTACAGATGAGAAAACGGAGAGAAACAGGGTTGAATGACTTGCCTAGGGTCACACATGTAGTAAGTGTCCCAGGGTGGATTTGAATTTAGGTCTTCCCTACTTCAGGCCTGGTGCTCTATCCACTGCACCAATGGGACTTTAACTCTGGCCATTTACATCCCTAAAAAAGTTTTACATACAGTGCACAAAGATTACTGAACTAGGAGAAGCCTTGATAATGCTAAAATTATTGACTGGCAGCAACAGGAGGGGTGAGGTCATGGTAAAAATCCCCATAGACCGGACATTATATAATGCAGACCCTTCCCTACAAGGAAATAGATAAGCAAACAAGCTGAGGATGGAAGCAGAGAGAAGCTGGTTTTCCTGCCAGGTTATAGAGGATGTGACCTGCCAAGGGACTTTTTTTTCCTAACCTAAAAGTCCAGACAGGACACCTGAAAGTACTTCTGGGAATGGAAACTTGAAGATCACAGCTGTTGGTAGTGAGGCTTGAGTGGTGCCAAGGAAACACAATTTTTTCATTTGTTCTTTTCAACTGTAAATGGAAAAACCATTTTCGCTTCTGCTTTGCTTCTGGCCTGGCAACCTAATTCTCATTCATTTGTATAAGAACAGGATGCTTTTCAGCTGCTTCTGTATAAAAACCTGCTATGCTGTAGACATTGTGGAAAGAGTTTTTGCCTTAAAGCCCCAAATTCAAAATTAACCAGTAGATAGTAAATTTGCAGACCTGGATGAGCTCTAATTCTAACCTTGAAGTTAGAGATGCAAGAGTATGAATTGGGATATTCACTTTATTCCTTTTGAGAATTCAGCAAGCATTTATTAAACATCTACTGTATGCAAGATGCTGGGAATATAAAGAAAAATGGAACAGGCCTTGAGGAGCTTATATATTCAGCTAGACAATACAACATCAATATACATATAAATAATAAAAGGAAAATTGAGAAGGGTATAGAAACAGAACTATGGGGAAATCAAGGTAGGATTTACAGGTAAGGTGACACCTGAATTGAGCCTTGAAGGAAGACAAGGATTATGAGAGGTAGAAATGAATAGGACTAACCAAAAGAGAAAGTAATTACAGCCAGTGAACCCAATCCATTCTACAAATGCTAATCTAAAAGTGCTTTCGGCAAAAAGGAAGGAGAAAAGCCTTTAAGTCAGGGAGTTCACTTCTTCCCTTTCCCTCCCCAACAAAGTGCAGTGTGAATTCAAGAATCAAGAGTAGCTAGGGGGCAGGTAGGAGTTCCTGCTGAACCGGTTCATGTTGTTACTAGCCAAGTGTCAGAGGAAGGTGTTCAAAGTCCTCTGCCTAACCTTCCCTCTGAATAAGTTTGACAACCCTGATGATTATTTCTGGAAGGCAGAACTTTGGAGCCAAAATCTAGAATTGGGCTGCCATCTGTATGACTACTCCCAACTGTTGTCTACATCAAATCCTTGAAAAACATCATTTAAATTGGGAATGAGAGTGAAGCAGTACAATACTTGGCGAAGAGGTAAAATAAAAGCATTAGTATTTAACAATTGTGTGCCTACAATGTGATGGTCCAACAAAAGAGATTAACTAGTCAGGTAGAAAGAGAATTAAGAGAGCATTGTCACGAAAATCCAGAGAGAAGAGAATATCCTGGAGGAGAGGGAAATCAAAATTTCCTAATGCTAAGCAGAGATCAAGAAGGATGAGCATTGAGAAAAGGCCATCGAATTTGGCGACTAAGATATCCCTAATGACTTTAGAGAGAGCGGTTTCAGTTGCATGATGAAGTTGGAAGACAGACTGCAGGGATTGATAGAATATTGAGAAGAGAGAAAGTGGAGGCAAGGAGTGTAGACAGCTTTTTCAAGGAATTTGGCTACTAAAGGAAAGAGAGCTACAGATCTGCTTGACCTATGGTAGAGTTAAGTGAGGGTTTTTTAAGGATAGGAGAGACCTGGGCTTATTTATAGGCACAAGGGAATGATGGAGTAGAGAGGGAGAGATTGAATTATTCTTGCTTTTTATTTATTTTTAGTGTTTTCTTTATAATAAGTCAGTAACTGGTTTGGACTAAATCCAGGTATACTCTGGTAAATGGGCAGTGGCTTTGGTATGGCAGTCTATCTGCTACATTCTTCATGGCAAACAGCTTTATTATAGGATTGGATTATTTCTTCCTGACAGGATGTTACCAAATGGAGTTAGACATTACCTGGGGTCACCTAGGTTATTAATTAACATATATCTGTATTCTTTAGTAACCAATAAATAGATAAATGATTTATTGCCATGTATAGTATATATGATAACTGACATGTTCTTTGTGTAATTTGATTAGTATAGCTATAATCTACAACAATGCCCTTTCTTTCCTAAAATCTCAGAATTCATTACAATGTAGTCTGCCTTATGCCACCTTTGCAAGGTAGATATATACATAACATGACCTATGAACTTGAGCCCTGACCCTGCCACTGTTTTTGTGATCTTGAAGAGAAGGGGAAGGGAATAAGCATTTTTATACACTTACTAAGTGCCCAGTACTGTGCTAAGCACTTTACAAATATGGTCTCATTTGATACTCATAATAACCCTGCCATGTAGGTTTTGTTATTATCACCCTTTTACAGTTGAGGAAACTGAGGCAGGGAGATATTTAGTCAGTTGCCCCAGGGTTATACAGCTAGTTAAGTGTCCAAGGCCAGATTGAAATTTAGGTCTTGACTCCACTTCAGTGCTCTATCCACTTCACCAGTTGACTGCCAGAAAATGGGGGGTGGAGGTGGTGATGGGAGTGGGAAGAGTTTAAATGGGACTGATATCACTTAAAAGAATTTGACCTGACTCTCCACATTAAAATAACAACACCACCGCTTGCTCCCTTCCCCCCCAACCCAGAAAACCAGTGGCTGAAGACATATAATTGGCTGGACAAACTATAGAAGTTGTCCTTTCTGATGGTTAGCATGAAGTTATAGGCTTAGAAATAAACATTGACGTTTTTGATAGCTGCATCTAATAGGAAAATAAGGAAATTCTAGAGTCTTCACCTGTCAAATGCCTAATACCCAAAGTTGAAGCTTAGGGGACAGTAGCTGACTTTATTCATCAAGAGATGGCACAGAGATCCATGTGACAGTTGTGGATGTGAGATCATGTGTGTGAAAACACTGTAAACTGTAGTCTGATGCACATATCAATCAATAAGCATTTTTCCCCGTCACGTGTCAGGTAGTGTTATTATTTCTGTGTGAGGCAGGGCTTTAATTATCACCTTTATGCACATAATTCCCAGATCTATATATATATCCAGTCCTAGTCTCACCTGAGCTTCAGGCTCATATCACTAGCTGCCTGTTGGACATTTGAAAAGAATGTCCTATAGGCAATTCAAACAAAAAAAAAATATCTAAAACTCCATCCACTGGGATGCTGGGGTAAGATAGCCAGTATTTCAGATCTTAACTGTGATGAGTTATTTTTCTTTAATACTTGCAGTATTCCCCTGGTCTTGTTGCTCAGTTGTTTCAGTCAAGTTTGACTCTTCTTAACCCCTGTTGGGGTTTTGTTGGCAAGGATACTGTAGTCGTTTGTCATTTCCTTCTCCAGCTTGTTTTGTAGGTGAGGAAACTGAGGCAAACAGGGTTAAGTGACTTGCCCAGGTCACAGAGCTAGTTCAGTGTGTGAGGTTGGCTTTGAACTCAGGTCTTCCTAACTCCAGGCCTGGTGCATTGTCCGCATTACCACCTTGCTGCCTGTCTACCAGTCTAGTAATCATCTCAGAGGATAATAGGATTTCAAGCTGGGAGGGAACTTAAAGATCAAGGCCAACCCCCTGATTTTACAGATGAGAAAACTGAGGCCTTCAGAATTAAATCACGTAATAGTGGTAATAATATTTATACAGCTCTCCAAGGTAAGCTCTTTATATGTTGTTATTTGACTCTCACAACAACTCTGTGAGGTAGGTACTATTATTATCCCTATTTTATAGATCAGAAAAGTGAGGCCCTCAGAGTTAAATGAAGTCACATAATACTAGTAATAGTTAGCATTTATATAGCACTTTAAGGTTTGCAAAGCACTTTACATAGATTATGCATTCAACTCTCACAGCAACCCTGTGAAGAAAGTGTTATTATTGTCCCCATTTTACAGATAAGAAAACTGAGGCCAAAAACTGTTAAGTGACTTGCCCAGGGTCACATAGCTAGTTATTGTCTGAGGCAGGATTGGAATTCATGTCTTCCCTGTCCAGCACTCTCATGCACCATGCCATCTAGCTCATTACTTATTACAAAGGTAATAAGTAACAGGGTCAGGATTTTCATCCAGGCTCTTTGGTTGGGCAATCCAATGTTCTTTTCCACCACAAATTAGTTTGTATTAAGGTATTTATACCACAACTTGAGTTAATTAGATTTGTAGCTAGAAGGGACTTTAGAGGTTATAGCCAACCTTCCCATTTCACAGATGATAAAACTAATACTTGGAATGGTCAAGTGACTTAATTGTCCAAGGTCCCACAGGTATTAGCAGAGCTAGTTTTTAAACCCAGTCTCCTTAAGTCTAAACCTAGTGCTCTTTTTAGTACCAAAGTCAGGTTGGCAATGTGGATTGGAATACAGTAATGTTATTATAACAAATCCTGATGGTGTCATGTCTGGAGTAAGCTGTTTGTACTAAAGATTTCATTAAGAATCTAGGCAGAGTCATAAGGGATTGATTTTAACCAGTGGAAAACATGAATTTAATTATTGGTTGCTTTTATTTCTGCTTTAGAAAAAGGGCCATGAACTACTTACTGTACAGCAGCTGTGGCCTCAGCTCATTCACAGCCTTTATTGTTTTAAAGATAACCAGAATAATTCATCAGAAACAGCACTTGTGTAATGTACCGTGACTCTGAGAGTAGTCTTAGAACACCAAGTTAAAGTTCAGCTCATGGTGCTGTATACATTGTGAATGGTTTTCTTCCAGACAGCTCAAAGCACTTCTTGAAAACATCTCATTTGTTCTCACGATAGTTGGGTGGTGTGGGGTTTTGGGTTTGGACAGTTGTATAACATTTTTAATTACAGTTAATCAAAAATGTAAACTAGGTATGATCAAGTCCTATAAAATTTGGGAGGAGTAGAGTCAGTCAGTTTCCCCAGGTACCCTGTGTGTGCAAGAGGAGAGCATACCTCTAATTTGGGCAGATGTTTTTGTGACAAACTGTTCTTGCTGCACCTACTTAGTAAGTATCCTTTCTAAAAGCTAATTAATTCTGGCTAATCAGTAGGGAGCTTTGAATCGGACTCAAGAGCAGAATACTAGAAACCTTTGCTCCTTGGAGTTACCCCTAGAACCCTGAATAGATATCCCCTTTGGGGACCTGGGACTGCCAATTCAAGTAGGATTGAGGAACTATTGCTGTAGGAGGAACTACATATAATATTTAAATTTTATTACTGGCCCCTTAGAGCTTTGCCACTCCATTGCCTCCCAATTACCTCTTGAATCAGATATAAATGCCTCTGTTTGGTCTTTCAAGCCCTTCACAATTTGACCTCAACTTTCCTTTCTAGGCTTATTATGTAATATTTCTCTTGGTGTTCTCTACAGGCCATCCAAAATGGCCTTGCCATTCCTCTTACACAGTACTCTATTTCCCATCTATAGGCCTTTTCACTGACTCTCCCCTACACTTGAATCCCTGCACTCTGACTTCCATCTTTTAGAATCCTTACTTGCCTTCAAGGATCAGCCCGAGTTATACCTTCTACATGAAGCCTTTCCTAATGTGTAGCTTAATGTGCCTCCCTTCACCAATTTTCCTTGTTATTTATTTTGTATACACACACACACACACACACAGATACATATGTGCTTATGTGTTTTCTTGGCTTTATTGTTTGCTCCTTTATTTGGTTTTGTATTTCTTGCTATTTGCACAGTACTTTGCACACAGTAGGTGCCTAATACATTCTTGTTGATTGATGAATGAAAGCCAAATCAGAAACAATAAGGTCCCTAACTTTACTCAAGATGCTTTTTCTCTTATGGCATAATTTCAAACTATGGAATCTGAATTCATCTTGTGTTTTAAAGCCCTCTGCTGTTCCCCACATGCCCAAGAGAATCTTCCAAAAGTTTTTTTAATACATATAGCTCCCTTTCCCTGAGAGCCCTGATTAACATGCTTGGGCCTGCAGCTTCCTTAAACCACTCCCCTGGCTGTTTGGCTCAAAATGAAGCATTGCATGCCATAACCTGCAGCAGTACTCTCTACTTTGGTGTTAAATAACAATCAACTCTGTTGGGTTGTGACTACCATCAAGGAATTGTGGCTATCACAAAAGCACTGAGGAATTTTCATTATGGTCCTTTGGCTAACCCTGGGTAGTCTGGATCCCAGAGTAAGTAGAGAAAGTCACCAACTAATTTATTTTAATATTGGTGCATATGTTATAGAGGAAAAGAATGCATCCAAGATGAAATTTAAGGAAATGCAATAACTAAATGAGTCAGAATGCATAGATTTTCAGAAGGAAAAAAAAATCCAACATAGCAAAAGGTCACTTTCTTTTAGTTATATTTTTCCTTAGTGACCTTAGACCTCATCTAGTCTAATCACTTATTTGACAGATGAGAAAATTTAGCCTCAGAGAGATAAAGTGATTTGCCCCAAATTATGTAGACAAAGCTGGGAGATGAGGCCTAAAAAGAGATGATACAGAGAGAAAGGAATAATAGCAAATAGATGGAGATCTTGTGTGTGTGTGTGTGTGTGGTTTGTGTCACTTTCTTCCTTTTTTGTGTTTTTTGTTTTTTGAGGCAGTTGGGGTTAAGTGACTTGCCCAGGGTCACATAGCTAGTAAGTGTCTACAGCCACATTTGAACTCAGGACCTCCTGAATCTAGCGCCAGTACTCTATCTGCTGTTCCATCTCACGCCCCCACCCCTTTTTTAATGAATAAATAGAACCCTAAGCTTGGTATCTTGGGACTGTGAATCATCACCTCTTGTCTATTTTCTCATGTCTTGTTGTGGCATAAAAGAGACACTGGCTCTGCCAACAAAGCCCAAATTCTATGAAATGTACCAAGCTGTGAAGGCTTTGGATCTGGGCCCAGCATTTAACTGTGTGTCTGTTCTGTGAAGACAAGTATGGCTAAGTTCAGAAGTTCCTCTTTAAAAAATTGTACATCAAGTGATTATTTGTTTTGGTCACAGCAGTTGAAAGCCCTATATACTAACGTATAAAAGGGTTGGAAATGCCCCCTTTAGTGAAATTAGGGCTCTTTTGCAGAAGTATTATAATTATTACCTATAAATCCTATCTTCCCTGCGAGATGGAAAGGTCTTTGACAATCTTATATTCATCTTAATATACTCAGTACCTAGCATAGCACCTTTCACACGGTAGTTAAGGAAGCAATAAATATTAAATTGAACCTAACCAAATAAAATAGATGATGGCATGTAATCCAACTATAGAGTTCTCTAGAGAAGCACAAACCAATATTTCTTGGCAGCCTTTTGAATATTTAGTTATTTACTATTATATTAGTAAGGTTTTCTTTATGTCTTGCCTAAACTTCTTGTACTAGAGTTTAAACACATTACTTCTTCCCGCCTTAGTGAAGAACAGCTGTTCATCCATATGTACCAAGTACCAACTGGTAAATCATTTTCTGCTAGTCAGGCTCTGTCTGATTTCAATTGTGCCAAAGGACACATCTCTTAAATTTAAAATCTATTTAAATCAAAAGAGAAAGAACAAGAATGAAACCCAAAGAAAACAATGTTAATGTTACACACTTTAATCACTCACTAAACAAGGTCAATTCCAAAGAAAAATGAGCTGTATTAAGGTTCATCTTATAAACAGAGAAGCTAGACCTGACCTCACAGACTTCACAAGCCACAAACTGGCCCAGCCTATGAAGTCTAGCACAATGGGGAAACATAGAAGAAGCAGGCTAAAACATTACTTATTAAATAATTCATTAGAGAACAAATAGAATTTGAAAAGTGGAAAGGGCCTCAACAACCGTCTAGTCCAACCCATACGTGAAAGGGATTCTCATAATATACCTGATCATCATCTAGTCACTTCTTGAAATCCTTCAAAGTAGGCCTTTCTAAGCCGGCATTTCTATTTGGGGGGCATTTTTTGATCATCTGGAAGTTTTTCTTGACACCAAGTTTGAGTTGGCCCCTTTTCAACTCCCACTCATTGCTCTAGGTTCTCACCTCTGGGGCCAGACAGATTAGATTTCTAATTCATTCTTCATATGACAGCCTTTCTAATACTTAAAGACACAGATCATATCTTTCTTGTCCCCGTCCCTTCATGGCCCTTCTTTTCCTCACCGTCTCTTAGTCTTCTCTGTAGGCTAATCATTCCCAATTCCTTCAACCAGTTCTCATAAGTCATGCCCTTGACCATCCTGGTTGTCCTCTGGATATTTTCCAGTTTATCATTATCCTTAAACCATGATGCTACAGAGCTGAATATAATAGATAAAAGATGAGATCTGATAAGAGCAGAGTATAGTGGTACTATTGCCTCCCTTTTCCTGGAAGCTATGCCCCCTCCTAATGCCGCAGAAGATTGAATTCACTTTTTAGGCTGCTATATAACAATGCTGACTTCTATTGAGCTTCTTGTTGTCCAGTCATTTTTCAGCCATGTAGGACTCTTTGTGACCCCATTTGGGGTTTTCTTGACAGAGATACTAGAGTAGTTTGCCATTTTCTTCTCCAGCTCATTTTACAGATGAGGAAACAGAGGCAAATAGGGTTAAGTGACTTGTCTAGGATCACACTGCTAGGAAGTGGCCAAGACCACATTCCCAGATCTGTCTCAGAACAACTGCTGCTCTAACCATGTTTCCTGCGTCCTGTATTTGGGAAGGTGATTTTTTTATATTCAAGCACATTCATTCTTACTGGACTTCATTTGATTAGATTCAGCTCAATGCTGTAGCCCATCGGATTCCTTTTGTATCCTGATTCTCCTTCGAGTACCACACAGGAAACCTTTTGACATGGTGACATTAAACCATTAACAACTACTCTTCGAGACTGGCCATCCAACCCGTTCTGTATCTGTATACTTTGTATTATTGTCTATTCCACATCTCTCCATCTTTCCTATAAAAATGTGTGAGAAAAACTTCACTAAAATCTAAGTAAACTCTGTCCATATAATTTGCCTTATCTATTAGTGTAGTTATCCTGTCCCAAAAAAAAGGAGATAAAGTTAGTCTGGCATGACTTGTTCTTGATGAAGTCATGCTTGCTCTTTTTAATCACCTCTTCCATTTGTATTTGTTTGCCAACCATCTTTTTAATGACTCATAGTAGAATTTTCTAAGGAATTGAAGTCAAGGTCACCAGCCTATAGTTTTTGGACTGTTCTCTTTTTTGAAAATTGGGACATTTACACTTTTTCAATTTTGTAATGCCTCTCTAGTTTTCCATGGTCTTTAAATTATCATTGGCTCAGCAATCACATCTGGCAGTTATTTCAGGACTTAGTATTGCACTCATACTTTCATAGTATTGATCTTTAATGCCAGTATTTAACCAGTATCTAAAGAACTATTCACTAAGTAAGCAAACAATTTAGCTGAAGTCCAGCAACGATAGCAGCTGTAACAGCAATATAGCAAGTATCAGCAAAGCAAACTTGCAAAGAAACAACTGTAATGGCATTCTGCTTACATCTTAGCAGGCAGTATGTAACATTTGGTGTTCACTTTGGTATCATTAAATAATCAACATTTATATTCAAATGCAATATACTAAGAAGTACGTGGTATCAGTACAGCGGAAGCTAATACTGAGGTAAGAAAAATGAAAAAGTAAGTAATTTACAAAAATATAAATAAATCTAAAAATAAAAAAGTTCATGAAAATAGTATTCAGAACAGGAAATCTGGATAACTTCAGCGTGAGAGAAAATAAAATCAACATAACAGGAATTAAAAGTGTACTAAAAGGGAAATTACATTATCAAAATTGAGGGAAAAATTCTTACAAAATTGAAAAGAAAATTTAATGTCTAGTAATCACCCTTAAAAGTAGCAAACGGCTAATATTCAGCTTTAAACCCAAGCTATAAAAGCAAAAATCAATTAACATAAAATATAAAAGTGGAAATTCTGTAACAATGTTAAAATTATTATAGTGCAGGTATATTTAAAGTGTGCTGCAATAATGCAGGAAATTCTGCTTAAGCCAAGGAGAAAAAAAATGGAATTTAAAGTCTTAAAAACAAAGAAGGAGCTTAAAATGGAAAAAAAAAACCCTCAGGCTCAGCTTCCCACTTGTAAGGAGCAGAGGCTCTGTGGCTTACTGTTGTCACTAATGGGGCAAAGATGGCTACTCGGCCACTGGCTCTTCTTTTGCTCCCACCTCAGTGAAAGGGGCAGAGTTATTCCTTCCGCTAGGCTGACTCAGGCCCACGGGTGTGACTGGAACTAGCTAGAACTGGTTCCTGAAAGCTGGTTGTTAAATTTTGAGTATGTGAGCATTTATGTCCCAGAAACTGGCAAACACTACAAATCAGGGCTTGATTTATTTTTTGTTAAATGTCTAGATTTAAGAAAGTGATAGAGAAAGTGTTAATAATGTGGATTAAATTTTAAAAGTTCTTCATGTATATATTTTTTTTTCCAGAGAGCCAGTTGTTAAATATTCACCATCACACTACTGGGCATTGCCTTTCCTTTAGTCACCATCTCTCCTCCTTTCCTCCTCCTTCTTTTGCTTCAGAGGCTGGGCTCTTGCTCAAGGACCCCACTCTGATCTGTTATACCTTGTTATAACAATGAGTTTACTTTAGCCTAGTGAGCAGTGGTCCTCAGTCCACCTGGATGTCTTTCTCTGCTGTTTTAGGAAACTTAGTAATGCAGTTTATTAATGAAGTAATCATAGCGTAGAGCCCCCAAATCAGAATCTAAGCCTGGTCGCTAAGGCAAGGCAACAACAAGCATTTATTCAACTCTTGTTGTGTGTCAGAATGGGTGCTGGGAATACAAATACAAGCAAAGAGAAAGATGGTCCCTGCCCTCAAGGAGTTTAACCTTCTAATGAGGAAGACAATACACAAAAGGGATATGGGAGGGGAGAGGGAAAAGATACTCAGGGAAGGGGATGGTGTCAAAGTCCTGAAAGTCTGAAGCAAAATGGAAAGGGAATAAAAGATAGCCTACGCCTCTCTCCACAATGAAGGCCTGAAGAGGAACTCACTAGTAGAAGGAGAGATATGGCTTGGCAGAAGGATGTTACAGGGTAAGAAGGCCTATTTGTCTCCAGACCTATTTAAGTTCTCGTGTATTCAGTTTCACTACTAGTGCTTTCCTCACTGTTTCTACTCAGTTAAAGACATTCAACTCAAAAGCAGTTAAGATCAAATCTTATCTTCATCTAGAGACAGCCGGCTTTAAGGTACCGTTGAAAACAACAAATAAACAATTTTAAAAGGATTGTAAGCT
This sequence comes from Phascolarctos cinereus, assembly GCF_003287225.1. Classification (NCBI taxonomy): domain Eukaryota; kingdom Metazoa; phylum Chordata; class Mammalia; order Diprotodontia; family Phascolarctidae; genus Phascolarctos; species Phascolarctos cinereus. The sequence goes on along the minus strand of NW_027555958.1, from coordinate 277,557,634 downwards.
CTGGATTTAAATATCTGTCCTTTTGAATTGAAAGGGAGGAGGGAGAAAGGAAAGAAGGCACTTTACTAACCACTTTTTTTCTTGGCCAGATAAAAGTTCACCAGTGACAGGCCATGGCCTATGCTCTGGCCACCCCTGTCTTGTCTGTCTGTGGTGAAACAAAGACGTTGGTCACTTTGGTCAAGCTTGAGTATGCTCAATAACAGTCTCCTCCATCTGTGCAACTGTCCACCGTTCTGTATGTCTGCAGCCTCATGAATGTGCTGAAATCAATTTTAACCAACTCGTGAGCTCTGATTGTTAAATTTTCAGTGTGAGCACTTATACTCAGAAATCAGCAAATTAAGAATCAAGGCTTAATTTGTTGTTTTGTTGATTGTCTAGACTCAAGAAAATGATGGAGAAAATATTAATAATGTAAATTAGAGTTAATAATATGTCATGTAGACATTTTTCTCCCAGAAAGCCAGTTGTTAAAAATTCCCAGCACACCCCCACCTAAGTTATACATAAATTTAAAAGAAACAAAAACCAGAAAACAAAAAAAGTTAGCATATGCCAAATTCCAACATAGATGGTACTGACCATAGAGGCCTTAGAACTTCAGGAAGTTCTAAGTCCAGGGAAGATTCACTGAAGGTGAGGCTTAAACTGGGTCTTGGACAACTGATAAGATTTAGGTAAATAGAAAGGAAAGGAAGGGCATTCCAGGCATGGAAATACCCAAGTTTCAGAGTGAGCACTCCTTGGGAGCAATGAGTAGAATGTTTTAATTGGAATAGAGGCTTTAAATACAAGTGGTAGTGAGAGATAAACTTGGAGCCAGATTGTGGATTTTTACTGCCAGGTTTAGAAGTTAGGATTTTATTTAAAGGCAGTGGAAAGCCATTGAAAGGTCTTGTCCAGTGGATTAATGTATGCAGAATTTAGGGGCAGCTAAGTGGTGCAGTGGATAGAGTTCTGGACCTGAAGTCAGAAAGACCTGAGTTTAGTTCAGGCCTCAGCTGTGTGACCCTGGGCAAGTCACTTAACCCTGTTTGCCTCAGTTCCTCATCTGCCCAATGAGGTGGAGGAGGAAATGGCAAACCACTCTAGTATCTTTGCCAAAGAAAACCCCAGATGGGATCACGAAGAGTTGGACATGACTGAAAAATGACTGAATATCAACAGTAAATGCAGAATTGTGTTTCAGGCAGATTTTCAGTGTGCAGGACGAATTTGAAAGGAAAGACTCCATAGTCAGAAAAAGTAGTATCCTCTTAGGATCTGAACTACTTACAGGCAGCTAAGTGGCACAGTGCTAAGAGTGAAAAACTCGGAGTCATCTGAGTTCAAATTCTACTTCAGACATGTATTAGTTATGTGAACTTGGGCAAGTTACTTACCTTCCCTGTGTCTGTTTCTTTATCTGTAAAGTAGCACCCTCTTTACAAGGTTGTTGTGAGAATCAAATGAAATGATCTATGTAAAGCACTTGGCAAACCTTGAATGCTAGCTATGATCCAGTGTGGGTGATAGTGAGAATAATAGGAGGATAAGTTCAAGAGACATTAATTGCTAGGGAGAAACTGACAGGACATCGTGACTGATGGGATATGAGGAATGATGATGAGACAATAGGAGGAATAAGTTAATGACTCAGAGTTGACACTGTTGGAGTGTCTGGAAAAATGATGTTTCCATTGATAGAAATAGAGAATTTCAGAGAGCCTTTGGAAGCAGATTCACTAAAAAGAGTCAGCTGATCTCAGGGTATAACATATTCCTCCCTGTGTTTATTTATGTGCTTAGGGATATTTTGCCTCCAAAATTTATAATTTATAATATCCACCCCACCCTCTGATTCACACTGGGACCCTGGACTTTACTCATAGTTTCTGTGTTTGTTTAAAAAAAAAAAGCTGAGTTCCAATCAGCTTTTTAAAGGCACTGCATTCAGACATAGAAAACAACCTCTGCCCTGCTTCCTTCTATCTAGATAAAGAGCACTCTGCATTCTTAGAAGCCAGGAAAAAAAGAAAGAAAGAAAGAAAGAAAGAAAGAAAGAAAGAAAGAAAGAAAGAAAGAAGAAAGAAAGAAAGAAAGAAAGAAAGAAAGAAAGAAAGAAAGAAAGAAAGAAAGGAAGGAAGGAAGGAAGGAAGGAAGGAAGGAAGAAAGAAAGAAAGAAAGAAAGAAAGAAAGAAAGAAAGAAAGAAAGAAAGAAAGAAAGAAAGAAAGGAAGGAAGGAAGGAAGGAAGGAAGGAAGGAAGGAAGAAAGAAAGAAAGAAAGAAAGAAAGAAAGAAAGAAAGAAAGAAAGAAAGAAACAACCCTGGACCCAGACCATTATGCTATGTCTAAGCAGCTTTAAATTGGCATCACCTTTCCCAGAAAGTATTAGGAGGTTCAGAGATCTGTCATATCGATGAATATTTGCTTTTCTGGAAGGGCTTTTCTGTCATGATAAAGGGGAAAAAGCAAGAGGGCTGTTTCTTTGCCTCTCAGGCATCCTGAGTCATTGGGAATCATGAATCACTGGGTGCAGGTGGCCAAGGTCAAGAGGAAGCCTTGTGACCAGTGCTAGTGGCACACCCAGATATGACCAAAGAACACGGGCAATAAGTGGAGGCTAAGCTGAGTAGTTGCTGCTTATTTTGCTAGGCAAACATGAGAAACTATGTGTAAACACTTTAAGAAGTATAAAGTGATATACAAATGTAAGATGGTGTATTTTGAATACACCATTTTTGTCATCAAAAGCATTTAATATGCACTCTGCTACATGAAATGGGCTGTTCAGATGTAACTCTGTCCTCCAAAAGCCTAGAATCTAGGACCCTTCACTTTTTGATCAGGGCTGTATTGGCAGCTTGGGTCTGTGTAGCAAAAGGGTCAGCATTAGAACTCATGGTTCTACAGTAACTGCCAAAATGCTCTTAGTTTTTCTGCAGCATAAATCCTCTAGGGTTTGGCAGACCTACAAGCAGAGGCCTGAGCAGGCATTTCCTTCCAACATCAGCCCAGCACAAGTAGGCTATTCTGGGTCAAGCTTGATCTATCTTCAGACTACACCAAGGGATATAGTTTGTGTAAACACACAGACATTGCTAGTATATTGTGTAAACAGAGATTATCACTCACTACAACATTTCCTTTTGGGAGTCTTCTCCTCTGACTTGATCTTTGATTTCTTTTTTTCTTATCTACTTGAGCTTCCTACTGCCTTATAAGGAAGTAAGTAAAATCAGTTTTCTGGAATTGTCCTCTTGTTTGTGGTCTAAGCAATCATCCCTGGCAGTAGAATTGCCATCAGAGTAGAATAGTCCATTTCACATATATATTTGAGGAAATTTTGAAATTCTTTTTAGTGAAGGCCTTCCTTAAGATTTATTTCCTGAAGAAGCTAGCATGTGTTAAGTATAGTGGGGGGATAGAGAAATTGGTAAGCATGGTCTATGTCAAAATCACGGAAGGAGTAGATACGGAGACCAGATATCAATGTGTTAAAGAAAGTAAAAAAAAAAACTTTTACTTTATTTCCCCTTTATGAGGTATAAAGTTTTCTTCAGTGGAATTAGAGGAGCAGCTTGCCATTGGCTGGTAGCCTATTAAAAAGCAAAAAACAAAAAAGCAAGTCTACCAGCTCTGAAATAGTCAAGGCAAAAAAACAGTTCCAAGGAGTGTGGCCCTTTGGCAGAAGAGAAAAGACAAACCCAGTTTTCATGAAGGGACCACTCTTTGCCTTTCCCTTTACGTTCTATCAAAGGGCAGTGAAAGCAAGGGGGGAATAAATTCTCTCTTCCTTTCCTTTTCCCTAACTGGTCAGAGCACTTTGCACAGAAGGTACCTATCAATTAGGAGGCACCACACCTAAAGAGACAGTCAATGAAGGAAGCTCCAGAGATTGTAATTCTGCACAGCAGAGAAGAGAGCCATCTATGGATTCAAGAAAAGTCTAAACTTAGCAGTTTGGAGTCAAACCTCAGAGAGGAGTAGCACCAGGGAGCCCGGCAAAGAGATTTACCCAAGACAGACTCTTCATTCCAGAGGAAAATAGGGTAAGGATACAATGGGAAGAAAAAGGAAATTGTAGTCCAATAGTACTTGCCTTGGCCATGTGTGTTCCTTATCTTTGCACCTTACTACAAGTGCTCTAATTATGCCTTCTTAGCAAATGCTTTTGCTCTGAGATAATTGTTTCTACAAGTTGATTAGTAGTGGTAAGTTTACTGATGGGGGCTCATTAGGAATGTAGCCCAATACAGTACTTTTGAACCTAAGGTGGTAACTACCCTCATGGGGACCTCACTCAATAATGTAAGTGCCAGTTGAATGGTAGGCCTAGAATGAATGATTCATAAAGAAATAACAAAGCTGTTTCTAAACCATCTGTATCTTCAAGCCTCTCATACCTCTCTTCTCTCCATAGATGATCACTCCCTATTTCAAGGGAGAAGATTGAGCACATTTATCCTAGCTGCCAATTTACCCTCTTTTTCATTTCAGTACATTTCTCATGTATACTTCCCCAACTTTCCCTCCAGTTGCATAAGAAGGGATTGCCTTTCTCCTTTCTAAAGATAACCTGTCCCTGATCCCACTTCCAGATCTGAAGGAGCCTTGCTCCTACATATTATCTTTTTATCTGCCACATTTAATCTTTCTGCTTCACTGGTTCCTCACCCTCTGCTTTCGTTGTTTGTCCTTCATTCTCGAAGACATTAGGGAGGTAATGCCATGATATGCAAGTGAATTGGATTTAAGTGAGGGAGGATTGTTCAAAGTCACCAGCCTCACTTCCTCCTCTGGAGCCATTTGGGTCCAGTGGCAAGATATAGAACAGAATGACTGGAGATGGCCGGGGATGCAGTGGGAGACTTTTGCCTTTTTAAGTCAAGGTCTTTACCAGGTCTCAGTTTGACTGAGACAATGCCCATTTGATGATTAAGGCTAAGTAAGAAATGAGGCAGAGAATGGCCTCTTTACCTAGTCAAAAACAACCGCCACCACCACAATCTGGGAGAAGACCCTCGGGATTTCTGGCCAAAACAGAAACAATTGCTGTTTACATAAGAGCTAAACTCTTTGAAAAGGCTGTCTACAATAGGCGCTTCCACTTTCTCTCCTTCCACTTTATTCTTTTCTTAATCTTTTATAATTTGGCTTCTGACTATCATTCAAGTCAAACTGCTGTCTCCAAATTACCAGTGGTCTCTTAGTTCCCAAATCAAATGGACTTTTCTCAATCCTCATTTTCCTTGACCTCGCTATAGCATTTGACATTGTTTATCACTCTTCCCTCCTTCAGCCTCTCTTCTCTCTAGGTTTTTTGGGACACTACTCTCTCCTGGTTCTCCTCCTACCTATCTGACTGCTCCTTTGCTGGATCCTTCTCCAAATCATGCCCTCTAACCATAGGTATGCTTCAGGGTTCTGTCTGGGACCCTCTTCTCTTCTCCCTTTATACTACTTCACTTGGTGATCTCATCAGCTTTTATGGATTGCCCCAATCTCTCCACTGACCTCCAATCTTGTAATTCTACATATGACTATACACTTTTAAGTATATAGTAATTCCTATTAAGTATTAAGTAATCCATCTTCTTTGCTTAGATTCTTGGTATACTTACCTTTCCAAGTTTTGGTAACTTCAAGTTCTATGTAAGTGACTAGCTGCCCTGGTTCTGCCCTTTATCTCGAAACCCCTGCTCTACGGTTGCCCACAGTCTGGACATCCATTAACATGCTACTTAAGCTTATCCTTAAAGTATCTGCTGAACAATTTAGAAAACAGTAATAGCAGTAATCCAGTACCTACTCTGTTTTGAGTTCCTAAAAGGTATTAGCAATAAAACAAATGTGTTGGCGAGTTAGAAACAGAAAGAACATGTTGCCATGGATATGGAATCTTATCTCTATGACCTACATTCTTTCTTAACAATTCTAGATTTAAGAAGTAACCAATAAGAAAGTAAGATGCAACTTATAATTGTATCAAATTACCAATTGTAAAGTAAAGACTACATATTATTTTTCTAGTAGTATTTGTTTAAATTATTTTACTTGTATAAATGTATTTTCTTTTTTTTAGAGTAAGTTAATTTGAAGAGGTTATATACACTATATATCAATTTCATGATTAATAAAGAAAAAAAAACTGGATCCAGGGTTGACAAGAATGGCTATGATTAAAGTAGCAATGCTCACCTAATTTTAACTAATTAATTAGTGTAGAAGCCTTATGATTTTTAAAACCTTACATTTGAGTAGAACGTGATAGTTTTTTAAAATGCTTTAAACATTCATTACTCTACTTAATAGAAGTAACCCTAATGGAGCAGTTGGGTTAGGTGTAATTCCCATTTTTATATCTAAGGAAACTGAAGCTCAAAGAATTTGACTTGCTTAAGGTCACACAGAGCTATTAAATGGCAGAGTTGGTTAGAACCCCACTCATTTCACTGCTAGTCCAGTTTTCTTTCCAACTGACTTCATTGATAAATGAAACCTCATATTTTAATACTTGCAAGAACTTCGAGCTGAGGTTTATATAACCATTAACCCTTTTAATTACAAATTTCAATTTAAAAAGTAAATTCAGTTTTAATCAAGGAGATGCCAATTGAGAGGTGGAGCCAAGATGGTGGTGTAAAGGCAGGGGACTTGCTTCAGCTCTCCCCAAAACCCCTCCAAATACATTTTAAAAAACTTTAAAACCTCTAAATAAATTCTAGAGCAGCAGAACCCGCAAAAAGACAGAGTGAAACAAATTTCCAACCTAAGGCAACCTGTAAGGTGGGCAGGAGAGGTGTGTTGCACCAGGGTGAGAGAGGAGAGCAGTCCAGCACAGCCCGCACCAATGCAGACTGAACCCCAGCAAACTCGGAGCAGGTCTCTGGGTGGCTGAATCACTGGCAACTGTGGTAGTTTCCAGACTTCTCAGCTCACAGACCCCAAAGACAACTTAGTAGGTCAGAAGGAAAGGTCTGTCACACCTGGGTGAGAGTGGAACACAGTCTAGTGCAGGCTGTGCCAACACAGCCCTGGCCCCAGCAACAGCAGCATCAATTGTTTCCAGAGCTCTCAGTCCACAGACAATAAAGGGGTTGAACAACTGGTCAGAAGGAGATTACAGGGGTCTTTTTGCTAGCACTGAGGCAAGACTGTTGCTTTGCCCATACTTGGATCCAGGTAGCAATCCTGGGAGGCAGTCCCAGGGTGAGAAGCACTAGCATAGTAGAGCTTGTGGCCACAGTGGAGGGGGGACCCTCCTCACAGTTCCAGGGTAGAAAGCGGTGCTTGTGATGGCTCACAGACCAGAGCACAGATCTGGAGAAGAGTAAATACCTCTCCTTAGATCATACCATTTTGGAAGAATTGAAAATTTACAGGTCCCTAGAAGTATTTCTGAAAACAGCTGCAGAAAACCCCTGAAGCTTGGGACAGTACACCCTGGAAGCAGAGCCCTACCTTAACAAAGAGTTAAAAAGTCAAGTAACAGGCTGGGAAAATGAGCAAACAACAGGAAAAAACTCTGACTATAGAAACTTACTTTGGTGACAAGGAAGATCAAAACACACACTCAGAAGAAGACAACAAGTCAAAGCTCATCCAAAGTCTCCAAGAAAAATAAGAATTGGGGGGCAGCTAGGTGGTGCAGTGGATAGAGCATTGGCCCTGAAGTCAGGACGACCTGAGTTCAAATCCGGCCTCAGACCAAACACTTGACACGTACTAGCTGTGTGACCTTGGGCAAGTCACTTAACCCCAACTTGCCTTACTAAAAAAAAAAAGAAAGAAAGAAAAATATTAATTGGTCTCAGGCCATGGTAGAGCTCAAAAAGGATTATGACAATCATGTAAGAAAAGTAGAGGAAAAATGGGGAAGAAAAATGAGAGTGATGCAAGAAAATCATGAAAAATGAGTCAATCATGTGGTAAAGGAGATACACACACATACACACACACACACACACACACACACACACACACACACACAAAATACTAGCGAAAATAACACCTTAAAAAACAGATTAGGCCAAATGGTAAAGGAAGTACAAAAAACCAATGAGAAGAATGCCTAAAAAACCAGAACTGACCAAATGGAAAAGAAGGTCCAAAAACTCACTGAAGAAAATAATTCCTTAAAAATTAGAATAGAACAAATGGAAGCTAATGACCTTATGAGAAATCAAGAAACCATAAAACAAAACCAAAAGAATGAAAAAAAAAAGAAGACAATGTGAAATATCTCATTGGAAAAGCAACTTTTAAAATTATTAGACTACCTGAAAACTAGAATCAAAAAAAGAGCCATCAAAAAAAAAAAGAACCTAGACATCATCTTTAAGAAATTATTGGGGAAAACTGCCCTGATATCCTAGAACCAGAAGGTAAAATAAAAATTGAAAGAATCCACTGATCATCTCCTGAAAGAGATCCCAAAATGAAAACTACCAGGAATATTATAGCAAAATTCCAGAGTTCCCAGGTCAAGGAGAAAATATTGCAAGCTGCCAAAAAGAAACAATACAAGTATCGTGGATAACACAAGATTTAGCAGCTTCTACATTAAAGGATTGGAGGGCTTGGAAGATGATATTCCGGAGGGCAAAGGAGCTAAGATTACAACCAATTATCACCTACCCAGCAAAACTGAGTATAATCCATGAGGGGAAAAATTTGATATTCAATGAGATAGAAAAATTTCAAGCATTCTTGAGAAAAAACCAGAGCTGAATAGAAAATTTGACTTTCAAATACAAGATCAAGAGAAGCATAAAAAGGTAAACAGGAAAGAGAAATCATAAGGGACTTATTGAAGTTAAACTGTTTACATTCCTACATGAGATTGTGATATTTGTAACTCATAAGATCTTTCCCATTATTAGGGCAGCTAGAAGGAGTATATATAAACAGAGGGCACAAGTGTTAGTTGAATATGAAAGGATGGTATCTAAAAAAAAAATTAAAGGATGAGAGAGGAATGTACTGAGAGAAGGAGAAAGGGAGAGGTAGAATGGAGTAAATTATCTCACATAAAAGAGGCAAGAAAAAGCTTTTACAATAGAGGAGAAGAGGGGGGAGATGAGCGGGAGTGAGTGAACCTTTCATCAGAATTGGCTTAAAGAAGGAATAGCATACACAATTGAATATAAAAATCTATCTTACGCTACAGTAAAGCAGGGAGGAAGGGGATGGAAGGGAGGGCAAATTGGGGGAAAGGGAAGCAAAACACTTTTGAGGAGGGACAGAGTGAAAGGAGAAAGAATAGAATAAATAGGGGCAGAATAGGATGCAGTGAAATATAGTTAGTCTTTCACAATATGACTGTGGCGGGGAGGAAGGGAGAGAATTTGGAACACAAAATTTTAAAAATGAATGTTAAAAATTGTTTTTACATGTAACTGGGGAAAAATAAAATACTAAATAAATTATTTTTTAAAAAAGATGTCAATTGGATCAATAGTGTCCAAACTAACAATAAGGCTCTGATTAAGAAATCCAAATAAAGCTACAACAAAGCAACTAATTTTTTTCGGATGCAGATGTTTCTTATTCATGAAAATATTACCTACATGAGAGTATTTTTATTATATTTTATTATATGTGCTATTACATTACAGTATATATTTTATTACAATTCTGTAACCTTACTTCTCTCTCAGTAGCACATCAAAACCAAGCCACATTTCAACAGAAAGAAATTTAGGTTTGGCTAATGATGTCTATATATAACACTTAAAAATATATGCTTATTAAGAATAATTTTAATGAACTTGTAAACTTGTAAAATTGTGGTTCTTTTAGTTCTTTTCTTCCATTTTCCATTTTTATTTCTCCATGCATTCTTTTTGATTTGTTTAGATTATGCAAATTACACAGAAGTATATCAGAAGTGCAAGTGAGAGAAGAGAATGTGGACCTGACAGAACTCTGGAGCTGTATCCTGTTCTTTATCAAAAATCTTTATCATGGATTTAGTTGGTCACAGTCTGTTGCTAGCACTAAAGGGACTTCATGAAAGAATCAGAGGAGCTAGTCAATGCTGAAAGCAAAACAGCATCTGTTGTGTTTAAGGGAAATCATCCCACCAACTCTTTTATACTGGGATGGAGACTGATACCACCAAAGCCAGATAGGGAAAAGAAAGAGGAAGGAAAGTGATAACCAGGCATATCACTATAGACCTGAGACACAATATTCTTCACTATATGGTTGGAAGAGAAAGTATGGTGAGAGGATGCTCCTAGGAATTGGAGCATGGTTACTTATAACTAGAACTTAGCTTGGAGATCATGGCAGATCTAGGATCCATGTTTTATAGGAGGGGCAGGGTTCCTGCTTAGGTGGATCTCATCTCTGAGGTCACAAGCTAGAAAACTGGAAGTTTCTAACCTAGAGTAAAAGATTACAGATATGCAAGGTTCCAGGGAAGGGGGGCAATGTGGTTAGGAAACAGACAACCTATTGATCAAAAACAGACCTCCCCCCCAAAAAAATAAATCAGAGGTTTTTCTAGAATATAACAGTGGAAGAATAAGCCCAATCCCTTGTGCTAGTAAGCCATTTTGCAAGTATCTGTCCAAAGAATCAGCCTCTGTGAGGGAGCTACATTCCAGTGAGGAGAGATTAAAAGGGAGCAAAAGCATGTAAAAGTGAGTCCCAGTCAACTGAGCTGTGATACAGTATTTGGGAAAGAGCCACTGAAATCCTAGGATTGAAATCCTGTAATTTCCAGCTTGTTACTCTTACAGTGACATGGAGTTACACCAAGCAATTATAAGAGCGCAAGAGATGCCAATTCAGCTAGATCTTGGAAAGATGGGATTTTCAGTAGATGAAGTTGGAAGGCGAGGAGGAGGGAGAAAATTTTAGGCAAAGAGAATGACCTTACTATGGCATCGAGGCAAAAAAACCCTATGTATATTCAAGGGAATAGCAAATGGTCTAGATTGGCTAAAGCATCAGACTGCTTTTCATTTATCCAATCAACAGCCATTTATTAAGAATCTACTATATATAAATCATTAGTAGGCTTGGGGACAAAACAAAGACAATTAAAATGATCCTTGCCTTCCTGGAATTGACAGCATAGCAAAAGGGTATACAATGTAATAATGAATGAAGGATAGAATTATCAGACCATTAAAGCTGTACAAAGTTCCATGTGAGGTCCAAGGAAGGGTGATCAGAGTAAATTTCATAGAAGAGGTGTCATCTGAGATAGAGCTTTATGGATGGGTAGAATTTTAAAAGGAAGGAAGCAAACATTTATTAAGCACCTACTATGGGCCAAACACTATGCTAAGCATTTGATACAACAACCCTGGGAAATAGTTGCTATCATACCCATTTTACAATTGAGCAAACTAAGGCAAACAGGTAAGTGATTTGCCCAGAGTCATGTAGCTATTAAAAATCTAATGTCAGGGCAGCGTGGTAGAAGCAGCTAGGTGGCTCAGTGACTAGAATGCCAAGCCTGGAGTCAGGAAGACTTATTTTCTTGAATTCAAATCTGGCCTCAGACATTTACTAGCTGTGTGACTCTGGGCAAGTCACTTTAACCCCATTGTCCTACCCAACCCACCCCCCATACTCCCGGAAAAGAAAAAAAAAAGAATCTGAGGTCATATTTGAGGTCATGTCTTCCTGATTCCAGCTCTGGTATTCTAGCCACTGTGTTACTTAGCTGCAGAAATGGGGGTAAGTAGACATTCTAGGAATAGACAAAGCACTGGACAGGGGGGACCGTACAGTCTAATTTTTCTGAAGTGTAGTATGAGGTAAGGTTGGAAAGACAGGAAGGTATTAGCTTATAGAGTAGACCAGCACAACTTAGTAAGTAGAGGCCAAAATTAAAATAGGCTAACCTTCTTCAGGCCACTGATAGGTTAGACTAGAGACAGACTGACAATGGTTGGTTATTGTGGGTCATGTGAAAACAGGAGAGTGCGCAGTGGCAACCGTACGTTTTTTGAGGCCCACCTGAAATTCTTTGGCAGGTGCAAGTGGCCTGTGGCCTGTATGTTCTGCAGGCCTATTATGGAGGGTCCTAATTGCTTGTAAGTGGAAGTGGGTGAGAGAAGAGTCAAACATAGCTCCAAGGTTTTAAGCATGGTAATCTCAATCTTTGACTGAAATGGAGAAGTTAGAAGGAAAATAAGAATGGAGAGAGAGAACGATAATTCTTTTTGGATACACTGAGTTTGATCTTTGAGATCATATATCATGCTAGGTCATACAGGTGGAAATTTCCATACCAGCACAAGATAATATAGAAAAGTAAGACTGCAGAAGGCTTTGCAAAAGTCTGACCTTATTCTGCAGCACTGAGGAACTCTCTAAGGGTTTTAAGCAGGGGTGTGGTGTAGTTATCATTGAGCTGTGGAAGTCTAGGGCTGGAAGAACCTTAGAAACCACCTTCCTTCCCCTCTCTTTATTTTACAGAGAAGAAATGGGCCCCAGAGGTGGAATTACTTCCCAAGATAACACAGCTAGTTAGTTGCAAAACCAAGGTTGGCATCCAAATTTCCAATCTCTTCAGTCTGATGTTCCTTTCACCACACTATACTACACAGCAGTCCTTTGGGAAGAGTTATTCTCTTTGTTTGAATTTTCTAGGTCTGGGAGTATTATGAATTGTTTGTTTTGTTTTTGTTTTTTACAATGCTCAGTATTTGGTGGCTTCAGGGCAGCTTGTGTTTTGAATAAAGAAGGACTCTCCAGCAAAGAACAAAGAGGCAAAGAGCTGAACTAAAATTTCCAAGGCAAAGTAACATCTGATGTTACTGAAAAGAAAAAGAAAATAAAAGCAATATTAGACTCATATGGGAACTAACAGAAACAAGACTGTAACAGTTGGATATCAAAACCCTGTCTTAATGAAGATAGCAAGCACTTGTGGGTATAAAGCAAAACAAATAAACCCTTGGAGGTGTTAATATTTCTATTTCCTTTGTACTTACCGGCACAGTTACCTCCATAACCAGCCCCAGACTTGTCCTTTCCCCCAGAACTCATCTGTATGATTCTTCACCTTTGATAGGCTAACGCAATCCCCCTCTTTGGGTTTATCATAGGGTGTGGCATCTCAACTGCCTGGGATAATCCACTAATGAACTTGGTCAAGTAGGTCACTCAAGTGCTGAGTTGGCTCCTCAGGAGATCAGTCACTGAAGGACTGCGCTGAGTAGTATCTACACCAGCACTCAGTCCATAGGTATTACTTCCAGGCTGGGCTGGACAAACTGCTTGGCTATTGTACTGATGTAAAACTGGGTCAGGCTGACCACAAAGTCGTTGATCTGTAGATCCCTGGGCTAGGCTGAGAAGATTGCCCCATTATTAGATTCTTCATAGAGTATGGATCAGTCTTCCAGAATTCCTGGGCTTACTTTTCCACGCGCAGCTGCAGACTTTGACCGCTGTCAGTTCGTGGCCCAGTTAGGTGGTACTGCTCTGCCTTTGGCTGGAGTTTTACAATGCTCTTTTCAACTGGACTGTCACTGTGATCTTTCATGCACTACAAATTAGGGCTTGATTGATTAAGGGAAGATGTGAATTATGCAGATTAAACTTAAAAGTGTGTCCTGCAACATTTACTGATGCACCACTGGGCAGAAGCTTCTTCTCTTCAAAGAAGAAGTAGGAGAAGTTCTGCTTTTCCTGTTCAGTTGCTCAATAATCCTCTTGGTTCTGAGGTGGCTTCTCTCAGTTTGGGACTCCATCGTTACTTATATTGTTGTTCAGTTGTGTCCAGCTCTTCGTGACCCCATTTGGGATTTTCTTGGCAAAGAGACTGGAGTGATTTGCCATTTCCTTCTCCAGCTCATTTCATAAATGAGGAAACTGAGGTAAACAGGGTAAAGTGACTTGCCCAGGACTTGTACCTGGTAAGTGTCTGAGGTCAAATTTGAACTCAGTTCTTCCTATCCAGTGCACACCTAGAGGCCCATCTTTACTTATGAATTATGAACATCAGTTAAATTTGCAGACTTTAATTGAATATTACACAGATGAGTGGGTGGGAACAAAAGTATTGAAGTAGTTTGTGCCCTGGGCCAAGTTCATGGTATTACTGGCTTCTTAATTTACAGTTGAACTAGCTAGAACTCAGACCCTTTTTCTAATGGGTAGAATGTTTTCTTTGTATCTGAAGGCCTTCCCTTAATATTGTAATGAGTGCCCTTTGCCTCCTCCTGCCTTCATATTTGTTGAAGTACAAATAGGGCATAATATCCTCTTGCACTAACATGAAAACTGCCTGCTTCAGGAAGAGATAGAAATTCCATGTAAAATAAGTACAGACAGTATACCTGCCAAGATATAGTAATTATATGAACACAGTTACAAAACACTCTACACACACACACACACACACACACACACACAAATCTAAATAATTGGAGAAATATTACTTACTCAGGGTTAGGCCAAGCCAATATAATACAAATTATAATACTCAATGTAATTTATGTATTTAGTGCCATACTAGTCAAATTACCAAAGGATGGCTTTTCAGACCCAGAAAAAAAAGTAATAAATTCATCTGGAGGAACAAAATGTCAAGATTATTAAGGGAATTAGTGGGGAGAAAAAATGGGAAGGAAGGGGATCTAGCAGTACCTGATCTCAAAGTATACTACAAAGCCATAATCATCAAAACAATTTGGTATAGGTTAGAAATAGAGAGGTTGATCAGTGAAACAACCTAGAGCATGGTTTAGCAAATTTGGCCCATTGCATGCTTTGTATGATGGCTCCCAAGCTACAAATGGTTTTTAAAAATATGATATAGGGGACATAGTTTGCTGACCCCTAGCCTAGTGTTTGATAGACCCAAATATCCCATCTAAATAGGGCAAGAACTAACTATTTAACAAGAACTGTTGGGAAATTTGTAGAACAGTGTAGCAGAAAATAGGCATACAGACCAATATCTCACCATATATTAAGACAGGATCCAAATGGTATATGATTTAGGCATACAGGATGATACCATTTAGAGGAGTGTGGAAGAAATTACCTCTCAGGCCTACTTATAGGGGAAAAATTTGACCAAACAAAAGATAAAGAGGTTCACAGGAAGTAAAATGGACAATTTTGACTGCATAAATTAAAAAGGTTTTGCACAAATGAAATCAACACATCTAAAATTAGAAGAGAACTGGGAAATTGGGTAAAAAAAATCTTTGTAGCAAGTTTCTCTGTTTCTAAGCTATATATTGAATTGAGTAAAATATATGAGAATAAGAGTCATTCACCAGTTGATAAATAATTAAAGGAAATAAACAGGCAGTTTTCAGAAGAGATCTAGGGGCAGCTAAGTGACACAGTGGGATAGAGCTCTGGCCTTGGAGTCAGAAGCAGCTGAGTTCAAATCCAGTCTCAGATACTTGACACTTACTAGCTGTGTGACCCTGGGCAAGTCACTTAACCCCAATTGCCTCACCAAAAACAAACAAACAAAAAACACCAAAAAAAAAACTGAAGAAGAGATCCAAACAATCAAATAGTGATAAGAAAAAAATGCTCTAAATCACTAATAATTAGAGAAAAGCAAATTAAAATAACTCTGAGGTACCACCATTCATCAAATTGGCAAAGTTATCCAAAAAGGAAAATTACAAATGCTAAAGAGACTGTTGTAAAGCACGTACTTAAATGCTGTTGGTGGAGCTGTGAACTGGTCTAGCCATTCTGGAAAGCAATTTGGAACAATTCCTAAAAAGCTATTAAACTCTATTTTCTTTGATACAATGATACTGTTAGTAAGTCTATACCCTAAAGAGATCAAAGAAAGAGAAAAAGGATTCATGCGTACCAAAAAAATATAGCATCTCTTTTCATGGTGACAAAGAATTGGAAACTGAAGGGATGCCATCAGTTGGAGAATGCCTAAACAAGTGATAGAATGATATTGTTCTGTAAGAAATGATGAAGGGGATGATTTCAGAGTGTAAGTAAGGTGGATTTTAGCGTGTGCAAGGTGGATTTTTGTTGTTCTTTGTTAGGGTCTAGTTTCTCGGGTCCATGGCCATAACAATCTCTAGTTTCCACGTGGTAGATAATATTTCCCAGGCTCATGACTTGTAAATATCTCCACCATACTTGCGCAGTGAGATATAATGATGAGGTAAGGTAAAATTGTGAGGCTATTGTTGACGATATGCCTTCTTTGTGGCCCTACAAAGCAAGTGGGCACTGATCAGTAAGTGGGGAACCCATTTTGGGATTTTGGGTAAAGCATAAAAAATGCATGTACCTGCTTCAACTGGCACTCACTGAGGCTTGAGGGGATTTAGGAGAGTGCTGTAGCTAGAATGCTGTGCCTATCTTGACTGACCCAATTGAGAGGAAGGGGTTGCCTCCTCTTCTCACCTGCCCCTTCCAGAAGGGTGATTAGGGGATCCTGTAGGAGTTGGTGCTCCCATTATCAGGAACCCATTGAGAAGACTAGACTAGAATAAAATAAACTTATTTAACCCCCCTGAAGCTATCTTCTTATCCTTCTGGCTGCCCAGATCAAGAGTAAACCTGTTAGAGGATTGAGTCTAAAAAACTCCAGTGCCTCCTGTGTTGCTATTTGTGTTACACAGAGAAATCTAGGAAGACTTAAATGAACTCAGTCAATCAATAAACATTTATAAGCACCTGCTATGTGCCAGGTGCTGTGCTAAGGACTGGAACTGAACTGATGCAAAGTGCAGTAAGCAGAACCAGGAGAGCAATTTATATAATAACAACAATATTGTCAAGATATAAAGAGAATTTGGAATTGTAAATAAAATAAAATTGAATTTTTTTAAAAAAGAAAAATCTCTGCTTCCTGTATCACTTCTGAGTTCCTAGTGGGGCAAGATGTTGTTGGAACCAAGGGATCAAAGGATGTGAAGAGAGTCAGTTGCAAATATTGTTATCTCTTGGTACTCAGGGCAACAGAAATACAAAGCTTATATTCTGATGTAAAGTGTTACCAATGTAAGATATGTATATTGTCAATCCCTAATAAATTATAGAGTCTGTTCTAAGAAAGAGACAAATGAAATTAGGGTGCATGTTTCCATGCTTTAATTTCTCTCAAGCTGGTTTGACATTCATTGCATGGGAGTTCAGTCCAAAACTGCCCCCCCCAAGGGGTCCAGTTCAGAACCAGCTCGATTTTGAATTTGGGGGTACAGGGTTATATGCCCTTCGAAGAGTAGGTGTTCCCAAGGGGTGCCAGTCAACCCTGATTGGTTGACACACTGGGAGATGGGCTATATTAAAATGAGTACGTGGCTTAGGTCACTTAATTTTGGTCAACAGGGGCTGATATCATCCCCCCACATCCGGACAGAGGAAATACCACCCCCAGTCTTGGGATATGTAGGCAGAAGAATCTGTCTCCACCCAACCCTGAGCAGGTTAAATCAATTCAGGCCTGGGTTGGAGTTTGATCAGGATATTATTAAACTTATTATCAGTAATGTTCTTGTAAAGAACTTTTCAGAAAGGGGCTGGCTGGGGGGAAGCTCTGAGAATCATTTTTCACAATATACACTGGATGTCTAAATATATAGACAAGTGGCTTAAGGGGAGGCATAGATAGATATCTCTGGGAACTTACTCATGCCTCTGGGAGTAAGAATGTGATTTTTGTCTTGAGGGAAACAGGAGAAGATACCACAAGGCTGGCTGCTCTCATCTCCTCTGAGAGAGGAGTATTGGACTAGGAATATATCTTTCTGCTTCCCTAAATACTACTGGTCTAAGGGCATGGATTTTTTTTTTCAGTTTTAAAAAGTTTTTTTTTAAAAAGCTATTCATTTTCTTAATCCTTATCCTTTAAAATGGGAGTGTAATCTGTGCTTATATCTGCACACTATACTCATTCCTACCAAATCTTACTTGTTCTGGGCTGGGCCTGACTCAGGCTAGTCCTCTGATAGTTTAGGTTCAATACTGGAACAAAATGAGGCACTTATAAGGCAGTCAATAGTTAACAAATAAGAGATTTACTTAGCCATAGCAGGAAAAGCACATGAATAGGCATTGAGGATACCCTCAAGTTGATATGGCTGAGCAAAAATCCCTTACATGAGTTACCTATCTTGATCCACCAGCTAAGCATCACGGCTTCCCTGGCATTCCCCATGGCTGTTTTGTCCTCAGGCAAGAGGAAATAATATCCCCTGAGCCAAAGCAAATCTAGAGGAATGTCTCAATACCTTTTAAGGAAAAACTAGTCTAACTTGCATGAAGGAGAGGGTTAGGGTATTACACCTCCCACACTAGCTGCACAGATCATTTCCAAAAGTCTGTAGAGATTTACCTAAGCAGAGAGCAAACAACAATCAGAAAGTTTTAGAAATCAGAAATCTAATTTGGGTTAGAATATTCAAAAAAATGCATAAAGGTGAATGAGTTCTTTAGAGGGAAGCAAGATATCTTCACTTAACTAAGACAGAGGCCCTGATTTCACCCAAGGGAAATCCCCTGGTTTCTAGGGAGGTAAGATGGAAATCAGAGATATGTTGAGGCACTAGCTTTTCTTTCATGTTTACTACTTCCTAATTATCTTTTTCTTTCTCCTTCTTGGAGTTGTTCCCAAAAAAGAATTTGGAACCATGGGTGTACTGTCTCAAAGCAGGAATGAAGAATGCCTCTCCTCTTCAAAGCTTTCATATCAACTCTTCCCCTCAGGAAGGAATACAGTTATCATTTTCTCCACCAATTAAAAGAGTCTTCTGCAAAATTCTCCAGGTTGGATTAGAAACTACGTTACACTAATACACAAAAACCAGGAAGGCTTGGTGGCTATATCTACAGGCATTATAACTCCAGCACCTAAGAAAAGAAAGGACTTCCTCTAAGACCAGTGTGACAAGCTGAGCTAGCTACATGAAGTGGCAGACATACAGGAAGTGATATGCACCCAGAAGTCACTGCCCACAATTTCTAAACTATTACCTTATAAGTGTTGACTACCAGCTTCTCTTGATTCTGAATACCGGTCACTGGGATAGGTATTTCAGGAGAGGCTTGGTAGCTTAGTAGGGGGTGGAGGCAACACACTTTGAACAAATACCATATTGTTTTCAATTGATTGTCTTGGTTTTTTTTGTTTTTTGTTTTTGTTTTTGCAAGGCAATTGGGGTTAAGTGACTTGCCCAGGGTCACACAGCTAGTACATCAAGTGTTTGGTCTGAGGCCGGATTTGAACTCAGGTCCTCCTGACCTTAGGACCAGTTCTTTATCCACTGCACCATCTAGCTGCCCCAATTAATTGTCTTGTTCATTGAATGAATATTTAAGTACCTGCTAGGTGCATTGTACAGTTCTTGGTACTGGTGGAGATACTTGGTTTGGAGCTACAAGGAACCTTAGGAGTTATTTAATTCACCCCTGTCATTTTATAGGTTAGGAAACAGAGGCCCAGAGAGGTTGACAATTTATAGTTATATGAAAAAAAATGCTCTAAATCATTATTGATTAGAGAAATGCAAATTAAAACAACCTTGAGATATCATTCTACACCTACCAGATTCTCTAAAATGATAGAAGGGAAGAGTGACAAATGTTGGAGGGGATATGAAAAAATTGGGACACTAATTCATTGTTAGTGGAATTGTGAACTAATCCAACCACTTTGGAGAGCAATCTGGTATTATGCCAAAAGAGTTATTAAACTACCTATACCCTTTGGTCTGGCAATACCACTACTTGGTCTATTTACAAAGATAATTAAGAAAAGAGGAAAAGAACTGTATACTCCAAATGTTTGTATCAGCTCTCTTTGTGGTGGCAAAGAACTGGAAATTATAGGAATGCCCATCAACTGGGGAATGGCTGAACAAGTTGTGGTATATAATTGTGATGGAATACTACTATGCTTTAAGAAATGATAAGCTCAATGATTTTAGAAAAACATGGAAAGATTGCATGAAATAATGAAGAGCAAAATGAGCAGAACCAAGAGAACATTGTATATAGTAACAGCAATATCGTTTTAAGAACAATTTTGAGTGACTAGTTTTGACTATTATAAATACCCAAATTTACTACAAAGGACATGTGAAGAAAGACACTATCTGCATCCAGAGAAAGAATTGATCAATAGAAATATATGTAGAATAATTTTACATATGTATATATAGATATACACATATCTATATATACCTCTCTTTGTCTCTCTCTGTCTCTGTCTCTCTCTCTCTCTATGTGTATACATACACACACACACACATATGCACACACACACACACACATATGCACACACACACACACATCCCTCTAGTTGTATCTAATGGTAGCCACACAAGGACAGTCTCAAGTTCTCCTTAGGAACTTTGGAATTGATTGTGTGACATGGGAGACTGGCACAAGACCTCCCAGCATGGTGTGCCCTCATCAGAGAAGGTGCTATGTTCTATAAGCAAAGCAGAATTGAAGTAGCTCAACAGAAATGTGATATGCACGGATTTAGAGAACTCACCCCAAATGTTCACATGGTCTATTTGTGCCTGACCTGTGGTAGAGCATTCCGAGCTCATATTGGTCTCATCAGCCACAGTAAGACACACTATAACTTGACTCTAACGTAGTAATGTCATTTTGGTTCTTTTTGAGAACGAAGGACAACAATCAATTAGCCAATGGTAACCGTCTCTAGGGTAGGGGAGCAGAGGTGGGGGGGGAAGGGAGGGAGAGAAGAAAAAAAAGAAATGTATGTGATAATTTTGTTGAATATTTGAAAGGAATAGCAAGTTGTACTTAGTAGATTTGCAGTTTCATATGCAATTATCTTTTTTTAAAATTGTGCTGTGTTATGGAAATGCTTATTTTATTCCATAAATTTAAAATAAAATTTAATAATGATTCCTAAAATGGGTACAAACCACCTCTCCCCTTTCCTTCCTGCCACCTGCCCCATATAGTTTATCTTTCATTAAGTTCATCTTCAGGATACTTATTAGCATACAAGCTATGGATATTAATATCTCAGGACTGTCTATCTTGAGATAACTGCTACCTCTTCATTTCACTTGATTTAGATTATTTATGTGAACTATCTCATCACAGCATTTCCTCCCCCAGGCAACAGGTGCCTACTGAAACTGCTGAAGGTCTTGAACATATACCAAGTTCAAGATGTCTTAAAGACCAATCATAACTGCAGAAAAGACTATCTGTAGACTCAAAATGAGAGTAACTGTGGCCAATTAGTGCATTTAAATTGTGTGTGTGTGTGTGTGGGGGTAATTTGAGGTTTTATTTAACACAACTAAAAATATGTGAATATGTGAAGTTTACTCATTTTTTTCTCTCCTCAGTCCCAAATTTGGAACAATGATCTTGGTGGGCACGTGAACCGCTCTCTTTCCACAATGACTGTACGATTTTTGGGGGAAACATTGTGAACCATCACCAAGCCCCAAGATTTGTGGCCTATCAGGGAGCATTTCTAGCTCTGACAATGTGCACACCAAATTTCCTGAATCCCCTGGGTAGTTGATGTTTTGTATTCTTAACATTTCTGTAATCAATATCGGGAATCAAATTTTGGCCCTTGAATTGCCTTTGTACCTTGTTGTCAGTGCCTCTTGATTTATTCCAGTTTCATTTGAATTGGACATATCAGTCAGCCTGGTGACCTGGTGGCCTGGCGGCCTGGTGTTGGATGATCTCTAAGATTCTCATCTTGACCATTTTAAGCTTCATGATGGGCAGACATGTTTCCTGTGAGTTGTTGGCAGCCTTATTGTGGGCAGCACTGAGGGAGAGAAAAAGAAAGTGGTATTCTTAAATTTTCAAAGATACTTGCAGAGTGGGGACCTTATTGATAAAGAGTGATAACTACATCAGAAACTTTTCTCTATATAAGCAAGTACCATCATCCGGCCTCAAATTACAGTGTTGCTGAAGACTTGTCTTGTGGCTCTCACATGGATATTGATGCTTCTATCAATGTAGGAAAGGTTAGTGGAAGAGCAGAACAATTTTGATTATCTAAAATTAAAAAGATTTTGCAGAAACAAATCTTATATGGTAAAAAAAAATAATGGAAATAGGAAGATGGTAACTGGGAAAAATTTTTTTGCAATACATTTTTCTGATAGAGGTCTCATTTCCAACATATAAGGAACTGATTCAAATGTACCAACTTAAGAGCCATTCCCCAATTGATAAGTAGTTTAATGATATCAACAGGTAGTTTTCAAATGAAGAATTCCAAGCTATCAACAATCACCTGAAAAAAATGCACTAAATAATAATGAGGGATAACTATCCATTTAGAGATATCTGCTCCTAAATGTTGGGGAAAGGGCAGAGGATATTTGTTGCCTCTTCAAACCTTGCAAGTAGCCTCATGAACTTAAGACATTAAGGGTTGGTACATAACATCTTCTGTCATCCTTTCCTAAATGGGTCTGCCCTCTTCACAAACATGTGAAGATTTCATAAGATTTTTGAGTTTTAAATTTTCTTCCCCTCCCACTCCTTCCCCTCTCCCCCCAAGATGGCATGCAATCTGATATAGGCTCTACTTATACATTCATATTATGGCTTGGGCTTTTCATGGATGAAAAGGAAAGGGAAATAGTAGGAAGGACTTTTCTGACCCAATTTAAGCATATCTCCCTGATAGTGGTATTCTTGTATGAGATGCTTTCACTAAAAGCAGCTTTCCCAGCAACCTGCCATGGTGGTCAAAAGTCACTGTAAATCCAAAAGCATCCTAGGTGCTGGCTTGGCTGATACTTTGTGGGATACCATAAAACAACTGCTAGTTTACAAAAAAATTGCTGCTATCTCTTGTTTTTATTTCACTTACATTTTCCAATTTGGGTCACCAGGAGTCAAGAAGACTCATCTTCTTCAGTTCAAATCTAGCTTCAGACACTAGCTATGTGACCCTGGGCAAGTCACTTAACCCTGTTTGCCTCAGTTTCCTCATCTGTAAAATGAGCTGGAGAAGGAAATGGCAAAATTTCCCTTATCTTTGGCAAGAAAACCCCAAATGGGATCACGAAGAGTTGGACATGACTAAAATGACTGAACAACAACAAACATTTTCCAAGTGTCCCTTAGCCTGCCCTGTCTCAGAGTTGTCCCTTATGAGAAATAAAAAAAAGAAGAAAAAGCAGTTTATTTTCATTTCACATCAGTTCCTATATATCTTCCTAGTTTTTCTGTATGTATCCATGTTCATTATTTTATACTGTACAGTAATATTCCATTCCATTCATGTAACACATTTATTTAACCATTCCTCCTTCTATAGGTATCTACTTTGTTTCCAGATCTTTGCTACTACCAAAAATACCAATATTAATATTTTGGTGTGTATGGGACTTTTCTTTGACATCCTTAGAGTATATTTCTCAATTTCTGTCTTTTATCTTAATAGGTCTTAAGAGGATAGTGCTGCACCAAGATCCCCAACCATCACTGTTCATTGGATTGTAGACCACGGTTGAGAACAAGAGATTGGATGGGGTCCATATGAGGCTGTGTTCTTGACAGATGGGATTCTTTCTGCCCAAGTTGGACTGTAAAATAAGATTGTAAACAAGGGCATGCTCCATTCTCATAGCCACTTGAATATGCTTTTGTGACCAATAAACCACTTGCATTAGAAAATATCCAAATGTAATGATTTAGTTGTTAGAATGTGAGCTCCTCATAAGTAGAGATTCATAGTATTTGTATCATCATCACTTTGTACAGTACTTAGAACACCATAGGTGCTTAATAAATTCCTGTTTTGATTGGTTAGAAAAAGACATTACTGGTGCAAGATCTGTCATAGGAGAGATTCACTTAGGAATCCAAAAACACTCAGGGAGATCAATAACTTTGGCTAACCCAAAATAGTTGAATATTATGCCAATGATTTGGATGAACATGGAGGATTTAATGAAATATGTATGTAGTGATCACAGATTCTAGGAAGAGAGCATGGAAAGGACCAGAAAGATTAGTTTCCTGGACCCATTTCAACTTCATACGTACAGCATAGGTTGTTGATTAACGAGGAGGTGCCATGATAATCAAGGTGGGAATGCACAAGTTCACAGCAAAATATGTGTATGCATGTGTCAGGGGGAGAGGAGTGAGGAGTAAGGGAAATAAGAGAAGGGGAGGAGAGAAGAGAATAAGCATTTATATATTGCCCACTGTGTGTCAGGCACTATGTTAAGTGCTTTTTATTAATATTATTTCATTTTACAAATATTATTTCATCCTCACAACAACCCTGCAAGGTAGGTGTTGTTATTATGCCCATTTTACAGTTGAGGAAACTAAGGCAAATAGAGTAGAAACTTACAGGCATCCAGCATGCAATGGGAAAACTGATGTACACAATTTCTCCAAAGGCCTCTATGACAAATTAGGAACTCCATAGGAGGTTTAGAATGGCATACATATTGAAGGCAGTCTGTTAGAATAAAAAGACATGGCCTATACCTTAGTAGGACAGACTAGTAGGAATAATAGGATCTCATAGGAATATAAGCAGCTATTTGGAAGGCAGAGGACTTGATGAGATGAGCAAGTGTGGGAAGTGATTGCTCTTTAGTGGATTTGTACTCACAGGAACGGTTGGGCACCTACTATAGAGGAACCACAGCTCTATTCTTCCTTCCAAAGCTAACAGGCTTCAGAACAAAAATAGACTATCCCAAGGCAATTGGGCATTTGCCCAGTGGCCTATATGTTAACTGTATGTCACTTCTTGTACTTTTCCAGGAGAAGAATGAAATTGCACGATCTAGAAAATAGGTAAACTTAGAAACTTCCTTGTGGAATTGTGATAAAAATGTCCCCAGTCTACTTAGTGGATGTCATGATGCCTCCCACTTTACTGAAAAACTTAACTGAAAAGCTTGAGGACATTTTCTTGTCAACTCCCTCACTGCCTTTCCTTCAATCTACCTAAGCTTCTCTATATACTTACTCATTCTCTCCTCCATGTAACTAGTCTTTTTTTAAAAAATATTTTTATTCCCCCCCAATCACATGCAAGAACAATCTTTAAACACTCGTTTGTTTGTTTTTTAAACTTTGGTTCCAAATTCTCTCCCTACTTCTCCCCCCCCTTCATTGAGAAGGCAAGTGATTTAATATAGGTTATACATGTGCAGTCATGCAAAACACATTTCTATGTTAGTCATGTTGTGAAAGAAAATACAGACCAAAAAAATAAGAAGGACAAAGCAAAGTATGCTTCAATCTGCATTCAGACTCCATAAGTTCTTTCTCTAGAGAGGTAGCATTTTTCATTATAACTCCTTTAGAATTGTCCTGGATCATTGTGTTGCTGAGAATAGCCAAATCATTCACAGTTGATCATTGTACAACATTGCTATTACTGTATACAATGTTCTTCTAGTTCTGCTCATTTCACTTTGCATCGGATCATGTAAGTCTTCCCAAGTTTCTCTGAGGGCCATGTGTCCAGACTTAGAGGATAAGTTGGTCCTCCACTTTGCCAAGTGTAATCTTTCCACTTGCATCCCTCATGTCATCTCCTCCTGTCAATAATCACTGTATTGGTTTCTATGGATACAAAAATAAATATAACACAGTCTCTATCTACCCTTGAGGAACTTACATTCTATTGCCAAGGGGTAGACTATGATATGTACGCAGCTAGGCATAATACAAAGTAGAATGATATGACAAAAGGAAGGAACGAGACAAAATGTTTTTAGAATATCTGGTGAGGAAGAGAACACTTTCAGCTGGTAGGGATCAGGGAAGACTTCATCAGCTTGAACCTTGGAGGGAAAGAAAGATTCTGAAAGGAAGAAATGAGAAGGGAGTGCATTCTAGGCCTTTGTAAATGCACACAGATAGGGGTGATACTCTAAATCCCAGAGTGTTTGGAATCGATGTTTCTGTCTAGCTCACTGCCCACAGCCATCATCCTGGGAAATAACCCTTCTAGAGATGCAGTGTTGCAACTGTTCCTGCAGGTGCTATAGTTAACACCTATTGAAGAGCCAGAGAAGTCAATAAGTCCTTGGCACTGTCAAATGGTTCAGCATTAGAAACTGATATAATTTTATCAGTGGAAATGACAGTTAAAGAAGAACAAAGCATCTGCTCCACCGTAAAGGCCATGGGAACTTTCCATCTGATTTGCAGCTGAAACCTTCCTTATGGGTTGTCTCCCCCAGTATAATATAAGCTCTTTGAAAGTAAATAGTTTGTGTGTGTGTGTGTGTGTGTGTGTGTGTGTGTGTGTGTGTGTGGAGGGGCAATTGGGGTTAAGTGACTTACCCAGGATCACACAGCTAGTAAATGTCTGAGGCTGGATTTGAACTCAGGTCTTCCTGACTCCAGGGCTAGTATACCGCCTAGCTGCCCCACACTGTTTATTTAAAAACAAACAACAACAACTATGCAATAAATACAATAGTATCTATTTACTTTTAATATACTTTTAAAGGAAAAATCAGCTACCTCCAATAGAGATGCAGTTTCATGAACAATCTTTTTTTTTCTATTTTGTATACAGAACTGCTCATTTTTGTTTGATGATTGTTAAATTCAGAATAAAAACAAATAAAAGCAAACAAAAAGCCAAAAACTCTACTTATTCAGGGCTGTCTACTGTGGTCAGGTTGCAGAGTCTAAAAAAAGTCGTGCTGAAGAAATTAGAAGTACACAGTTAAGGACGGGGATTTTTGGCACATGGCATATCTGACTTTATGGTATGGTGGTAAAAAACAAACAAACAAACCCCACCAACCATAGGTTAGTGTCTTGGTTCTGACACTTCCATTTATACTCATATACAACACTACTTTTCCTGACTCTGAATTTTTGTGGAGGATGCCCATTTTTTTTTTATTCATTGAATATTTATTAAATTCAAATAAAGCCACTGATCACTTTATGTACACATTTCTTAGGGGTCATTGCATGAAGACTCTTTTTTTATGCTTTTTCCTCATTGTGGGTAGACATGACATATCTGATAACAATAAATAGAAATTTGGTTGTACAGACAGTATTGCTCAGTTTTAAAAATAGCCCTCTTACTCTGCTCCCTACTATAAGTTTTTTTTTTAATTCTTAAATTTTTTATTTTATTTTATTTTATTTTTTAAATTTTTTTTCCATATGCTTTTGAGTTGAAAATTTTTTCTCCCTTTTTCTTCCCCACCCCACCCTCCCCAACATGGCGCACAATCTGACATAGGCTTTACATTTACATACCCATTAAGCATATTTTCACATTAGTGAAGTTGTAAGTAAAAATTAAAACCAATAGGAGGAACCACCAGAAAGATGAAACAAAATTCAACTTAAGGTAAAAATAAATGAGAGCGATTGGACTTCCATAGTTCTTTCTTTGGATGTGGACAGCATTTTCCATCCCGAGGCCTCTGGAGATGTCTCAGATCCTCGTAATGCTGAGAAGGAGGGTTCAGTTTAACATTCTTAGTCATTGCATAACATGGCTGCTATTGTATACAAAGTCCCCCTTGGTTCTGCTCACTTCACTCAGCATCAGACCATATAAGTCTTCCCAGGTTTTTCTGAAGTCAGCCTGCTCATCATTTCTTATAGCACAATAGTATTCCATTACATTCATATACCACAACTTGCTCAGCCGTTCCCCAATTGATGGGCATCCTCTCACTTTCCAATTCTTTGCCACCACAAAAAGAGCTGGTAGGAATATTTTTGTACATGTGGGTCCTTTTCCCGTTTGTTTGATCTCTTTGGGATACAGCCCTAGACGTGCTATGGCTGGATCAAAGGGTATGCACATTTTTGTAGCCCTTTGGGCATAGTTCCAAATTGTTCTCCAAAATGCTGAGATCATTTCACAACTCCACCAACAATGCATTAGTGTTCCAATTTTCCCACATGTTCTCCAACATTTATCATTTTCCTGTTTTGTCATGTTGGCCAATCTGATAGGTGTGATGTGGTACCTCAGAGTTGTTTTGATTTGAGGATGCCCATTTTTTCACTCCCCACCCCCACCTCCTCTCCTACAATGTCTTCCTCACCTCTGCCTCTTGGAATCCCTGGATTCCTTAAGTTCTGCCTTCCTGTGAGTACTTGATATCTAGTTGTAGTGACCTTGCCTTCTCTAAAATGTCTTTTTGTGTTAAGTATTTACTTATCTATACACATATTGTTTCTCCCCCCCGCCACACGTTATACACTGTAAGCAAAGACAGATAAGCAAGGACAGTTTTATTTTTGTCTTTGCATTCTCAGTGTCTAGCACAGTGTCTGGCATATAGCAGGTAGCAGTAATAAAATCTTAATTATTTCTGAACTCAGTGTTCCTCATAAATAAAATTGCTGTAGTTACACTTGTATCTCCAGCTTCAACAAGGTTACAAGAAAGTGCTTGGTAGCCTGGTAAGAAACATGTAAGTATTATATAGTAAATATAGAATACTTTCCAGTTTACAAAACACATTCTATCTTGTATTTTCTCCTTACTTTGTCTAATCTGCTTTGTTATCTCCCTGTCATCACTTAAATGGCTTTTCAAATTCCGCTTCCTCTTAGAAACCTTCTTTTATTATTTATCCTTATATATTATTAGTCCTCTAGAAAAGAACTAATTCTTTCTCCTAATGCTGGCCACTGTACATATAAAATCTCCATAGGTTCTCCTCTTCCTCTTCTTCCTCCTCCTTCTCCTCTCCTTCTTCATTTTTGTTTATTTTTGGAGGGTTAAGTGACTTGCTCAGGGTCACATAGCTAGTAAGTGTCTAAGGTCACAAAGAGCAGAATCATGGAGAGGCTAGGAGGGGGAAGAGAAAGCATTGTTCTAAGTGCTTTACAAATATCTCATTTGATCTTCACAGCAACCTTGTGAGATAGGTGCTGTTGTTATCCTTATTTTACTAGCTGAGGAATCTGAGGCAAACAGAGGTTAAGTGACTTGCCTAAGGTCATACAGCAAATAAGTATCTAAGGCTAGATTTGAACTCAAGTCTTCCTGATTCTAGTGCTCTATCTACTGTCCCACCTAGTTGCTTAAATGTCATTAAGGCCTATGTTTGAATACTATCTGTAATACTGACCATGGGCAAATTATTTGACTTAGCTTCAGGTTACTCATTTGTAAAAGTGGTAAAATAATATCTGTAAATCCTTACTTCACAGGTTTGTTGGGAGGCAAATGAGATGATATATGGAAAGCATTTTGTAAACCTTAAACAGCTCTCTCTCTCTCTTTCTCTCTTTCTATATATATATATCTATATATATATCTATATATATATCTATATATATATATAGATATATATATATATATATCTCAACCATTATTATCATTATCGGTATTACTATGTGACATAAAACCCAGTTATTAATAATTTAATTTAATATTTTTATTCTACAGCCTTTATGCCCTATACATTTGTCCATATCAGCAAGTCTGGGCAGCAAGGGCTTGGGGTCAGGAAGACTATCTTCTTGAGTTCAACTCTCAGACACTAGTTGTGTGACTGTGGACAAGTCACCTAACTCTCTTTGCCTCAGTTTCCTCATCTGTAAAGTGAACTGGAGAAGGAAATGGCAAACTACTCTGGTGTCTTTGTCAAGAAAACTCCAAGTGGGGTCAAGAAGAGTCAGACACCACTGAAACAACTGAATACCAACAAGGAGAGAAGACAAGCAACCTGGAGATAACGTGGAGGTTTACAAAGTTTACTTTATTACAAGTCTAATGTGAAACAAAATAGGAACTTGCTGAAGAGGTATTCCCCCTCAGTGCGACTTCTGCCATTTAGTATCTGAGTAACCTTGAGCAGGTCACTTAACCTCCTCAGTCTCAGTTTCCTCATCTCTAACGTGAAGAGACTGGACAGCCAGATGATTTTTAAAGTCCCATCTTTCTCTAAATTTTTAAAACTTCTTGAGCAACAGGAGGAGAGTGGGCTGCATTGCCTTTGAGAAATTTCACAGTGCTTTTGGCGGCCTCAAACTTCTCCCTGAAACAGAAGCTTGTCCTTTAAATACCAGTGTTTATCTGGAGACACTGTATGGCTGTGAGACATGGAATATCAATGTTTCTGACGAATTGAAGCTGAGGGTTTTTCAGAGGGCAACGAAGAGGTGTATAGTGGGTGTAAGTAGGAAACACATAATCAAGATGTTGTACAACATAAGGGATGTCATGAGGGAGATGTTTGATGGGAAAAGTGGACTCTCAGAATCTGTATTGCAAAATAACAATGTCTAATGATAGCTGGCATGTATATATGTATATATATGCATGTATGTATGTTGATACATATATCAGTTTAAGGTTTGCAAAGCACTTCACACATTTTACCTCCCTTGATCCTCATAACAATCCCGTGAGATGGGTGCTATCATTATCCTATTTTATAGATGAGAAAACTGAGGCTAACAAAGGCTAAGTGACTTGTCCAGGGTCACACAGCTGGTTAGTGAGTGAGGTGTGATTCAAACTCAGATCTTCCAGACTCCAAGTCCAACATCCTATCCCTTGCACCACCTAACTGCTTGCAGAGGTTTCTTTATCTTTCTCTATGACCCACCAAGGGGCAGCTAGATGGCACAGTAGATAAGAGTTCCTGGCCTGGAGTCAAGACCTTTCTTCTTGAATTCAAATTTAGGCTCAGATACTTAGTAGCTGTGTGACCCTGGGAAAATCATTTAATCCTGTTTGCTTCAGTTTTCTCATGGGTAAAATGAGCTGGAAGAAGAAATAGCAAGCCACTCCAGTATCTTTGCCAAGAAAAACCCCCAAAGGGGTCACAAAGAGTCAGACACAACTAAAATACAACTAAAAATTGATCACTGTTTCTACTGACACCCTGCTGTTGCTACCAGCTGTTCAGTCCTTTGACACTCATGGTGTTCCCTCTATGGCAGGTTCCTTTCTCTTTGACATGACCAAAAACCTCCCCTTTCCTCAGAGATCTTGATAATCACATTCCCTTTCAAATCAAGGACTAACTGTCTCTCTTGGACTACAATTCACAGAATTCAGAGATAGTTTTGGACTTTTCAAATCCATTTTTTGGGGGATGACTTGCCCAAGGTCACACAGCTAGTGTCAAGTGTCTGGGGCCAGTACTCTATCCACTGTGCCATCTAGCTGCCGCTCTGGATTTTTCCATTGCAGCTAACTGGCTTGATAGGGCGGCAGCTAGATAGAGTGCTGGGCCTGAAGTCAGGAAAACTTACCTTCCTGGCTTCAAATCTGGCCTCAGATACTTACTAGCTATGTGACTTTAGGTAAGTCATTTAACCCTGCTTGCCTCAGTTTCCTCATCTGTAAAATGAGCTGGAGAAGGAAATGACAAATCACTCCAGTATCTCTGCCAAGAAAACCCCAAATGGGATCATGAAGGGTTGGAGACAACAGAAACAACTGAACAACAACCGCGACAAATGGCTTTGGGGGAAATCTGTCTCAAGATTGTGTTTCCTCCCTGGGGTGCGAAATTTTGAAGATCTTACAAAAGTCAGTTGTGGTGCATTTGGTGTTAAGAACGACAGAGCACAGCATCAAAACCAATACTAGCACTTATCAGAGCAAGAATGGTTTGCCCAATGTTCCAGGAAATCACCTATGGGTGCGATTAACAACAAATCTACATCAACAGTGCGTGCAATAGCCATAGTCAGTGCAAAGCATCACTTCAGAGGCAGCTTCAGTGACTATGAGTCTAAATTACATACCTGACATAAACGCTAACAATAGTAAATTGATATCCATGTAACACAAGGAAATATGCATAAAGGCAAACAAATTTAAAAGCAACAATAGAATCAATAGGCCTTCGAAATACCAAGACGTTCAGCTGCAGCAGCAGCAGCAGCAGCAGCAGCAGCAGCAGCAGCATTTACAGAAATAGCTAACAGGATGAGCCGCTGTGGCCCTCTGGGTGGGGGAAGGGCCTCAGACCCTCTTTCCCCTGGAGCCAGCATGAAGCTTTACTGCTGCTTTTGTTTTTGTTCTTCCTACTGACTCCGGACTTTACAATCCTAACTAAGTAGCCTTCCTTTTCACCTGGAACATCCCCCATCTCCCATAGGTCTTCTAGGGGCCTCCATTTTAGGGACAGAGACAGGTTGGTTTTTAGATACCTTCTCCCCACTTTTCAGCTTCCTTTTATGTGTTATCTTCTATTAGAATGTAAGCCCCCTAAAGTCAGAGACTACCTTTATTTTTGTCTCCCCAGGGGTTAGCACAGTGCCTGGTACATAGTAAATGCTTGATAGGTACTTTTTGTCTTGCCTTGTCTTTTAGATAAAAATTTAAAATCACTACGGTTTTAGGAGTTTCAAATGGATGAGGGAGAGAAACTCAGGAGAGTCACAGACAGAAGGATAGACACAGAGAGAGGAGAGACAGATAGAGAAAGAGAGAGGAAAGATAGAGAGGAAAGAGAAAGAAAAGAGAGAAAAAACAGAGGGGAGAGACAGAGAGAAAGAGAGGAAAGACAGAGAGAAAAAAGAGAGAAAGAAGAGAGAGAAAAAACAGAGAGAGACAGGAGAGAGAGAGAGAGAGAGAGAGAGAGAGAGAGAGAGAGAGAGAGAGAGAGAGAGAGAGAGAGAGAGAGAGAGAGAGAGAGAGGACACCAGTTATCTGGGAGCTGGAGTCCATGCCAAGATTTCCAGGAAGTCAGACAATGAGGAGTAAAGTCCCTAGCACAGCTGTAGCAGAGATGAAGCTGACGGGATGCTTGCTACTTAGACTTGGTGTTAAATCTGAATCCACTCTCCTTAGGGACTGAGATGAAATAGGGGAAAGTGTGCTACTAGGTGCTTGGGGCAAATGTTGATATTTCCGTTTTTGCTATTGCTTTAAAATAACTGGCCAACATTTGGATAGCACTTTAAGGTTTGCAAGGAGCTTTACATATACAATCCTGTAAAGTAGGTGTTACTATTATCCCCATTTTAAAGACAAAGGAACTGAGGCACACAAACATTAAGGGACTCACTTGTGGTCACACAAAGTAGGCAGGATTTGAACTCAGCTATTCCAGACTCCAAGTTCAAATCTATCCACTATGTTACCTAGCTGTTTAAACGTACCTTTGTACGTTGTAATTACTTTTACTTTGTGAAAGTTAACTAATGTTAATTGGTTAAATTCAGTTGGGATGCTAATTACTGATAGGGTGGGAGGGGAAAGAAGAATTAGACCCAGGAATTAGATCCCAGCCATGACCTCAGAGAAACACACTTCATTGCCCCACAGGGGGTATCTTAGAACCTCTGAGGGGTGATGTAGCTGGCTTTGCTCTGGGAGAAGGAAGCCAAAGAAATTGCTACAAGAACAAAAAAGACAAAAACACCAAAGCAAATGTGACGGCCTTTAGAATGAGAGACTGAAATACAGGGGAATGAAGACCAGAATTCCCAGTCCTATCAGCCAGGCTCCCTGGAAGTGTCAAGGGGGTAGAGTGGAGGGTGAGACTCTCCAAATCCTAGACTCTTCTTCTTCTTCTTTTTTTTTTTGGGGTGAGGCAATCGGGGTTAAGTGACTTGCCCAGAGTCACACAGCTAGTGAGTGTTATGTGTCTGAGGCTGGATTTGAACTCAGGTCTTCCTGACTCTAGGGCCAGTGCTCTATCCACTTTGCCACCTAGCTGCTCCCAAAATCCTTGACTGTTTGGAAGCCTCTGAAGCACTGTCCTGCTTCTTCTATGGCACTTGGATAGACGCTTTCATCTCTTCCTAATTCATCAGAATCCAAGCCAATCTCCCACCCCTTGGTTTCCTTAAGCTCTCCCTTGGGTAGAGTTATCCAGTGATTACTGGCTATTTTACTGGTAACAGTGGAGGCAATGGGGAGCAGCCTCATCAGTTCCAGATTACAGTAAGCAAAAGGCCGCATTAGCTAGGTCTTTGTCACTATCTATACTAGTGCCCACTCAGCTAGGGCCCATATTTCTGCCCACTCTACTGCCACTGAAGCCTGTGCTTCTGTCTGATGTAGCTGTCTCTGGGGCTAAGCTGTCCTGTTTGTGAGACCAAGTGCTATCCCCAGGTGCTGCCATTGATGGGACCTGTCCTTGTCCTTCTATACTAGGATAGTGTCATTTCCTCCCTACCCCTCAGCTCCCTTTCCAGGGCCAAGTAGGTCAGGAACACTACTATAGGTATTGCCCCTGCTGGGAACAGGTTCTGTCTTGTGTGGCCAGCCTTGTGTGGCAGGGCTGAGCATTTCTCCGTGATGGGTGGGTGGGGTACTGTTCCTGGTTAGTCTGACACGTGGATAAGGTCAGGAACATTTAATTCAATAAACATTTATTAAGTATCTACTATGTGCCTGACACTAGGTATACCAAAAAGAGGCAAAAGACAGTCTCCACCCCCTGTCCCAGTAAATTATAGTCTAATGGATAACATCCCCAAAGGAAGACTCAGGCAACTTGGAAGGGTTCCTCCTTCTGGCAATTATCATCTCCAATATGCAAAATATGCCTTGCTGCCACTTAGCTTCCACTGAGGGATCCAGGAACCCCTGGCATCTCAAACTCAGAAGGCTGCCACCAAGGCTAGGAACGTCCAGCTCTGGATCCTATGCTAAGGGAAAGAAAAAAAATACAGAAAAACCCCAGAAAGGCATGAAAGTCAGAGACACCTCCTCTAAGACAGGACACATGCTTTATGTGATCTGTGCAAGCATTTGCCATTTCTGCTAGACTAGAGAAAATGCCTAGGGCCTGAACTCTGAAAGCCTTCCTCATCTACCCTTCTGGGGGGGGGGGAAGAAGGGGGAGGAGAGGGAAAGAGAGAGAGAGAGACAGACAGACAGAGACAGAGAGACAGAGAGAGAGAGAGAGAGAGATGGAGAGGGAGTCTTTTTAATATTTCTAAACTGATGCAGCCCCTTATGACTGATAAAATTGATCAGTTGGAAAAGTCTGTGGGCTCTTGTTGAGGATCAAGCAATGCATTTCAAGTGTACCAAAAAGGCCCAACAAAGTCCATGTGGCACAGTTCCCAATGTCCTCCTAAATACCAGATAAAAAAAACCCCAAGAAGTTCCTTCAGCACAGTGTTTCAGACTATCCCAAAACTACCGTCTTTAGGGGGTTAGAGATCCTAGGAGACAACTATCACCCTGAAATTTAAAAAATATATGCAACAAATGATAGCTTTTTGAAGTTGTCTTCAGGGTACAGTTTTTAAAGACAAGAAACATATTTATATTTGTCTCTAGTTACTGAATGTTCATAGATAGTTATTCTCTGTCCTCCCAGAGATGATGGTAAGGGGTACCTTGCAATAAGTAGCCACCACTGATAGAAGCATCATCAGAAGTGCCACCACAAGTATGGAGGCCAGCTGATTCTCATCTTCCTTTACACTGCCCATCCCTCACTTTGACGGGATCATTCTGAGCCAATCCTGCCAACTATTCCCAAATGCTGTAGGAAAGGCCTGACTCAAGCCTATCCTCTGGTTCAATATTGCAATGAAATGAAATATTTGTAACTCTGCCAGTTAAGAAAAGGAGATTTACTTTGCCAAAGTGGGGGAAGAATATTCGACAAGGATATTCAGTTATGACAGTGCAGTGCACTGATTCAGCTGAAAGCACTTCCCCTGCCTCCCTTTTGTCCATGGCAGTCTGCCAGTCAAGCATCAGGGCCCAGTTAGAGTTCCTGCTGGCTTTTTGTACACAGACTACCAGGAAGCCATGTCAATAGCCTCAGGCTTTGTCCTCTGAGTCAATTAAATCATTAAAAACAAATAATTTTATTGATTTTGTTTTCACATTGCCTAGATTTCACTTGTATCCCTCCTCCTCTAGCCTTCTAGAGAATGACTCTTGAAAACAAAGAATGTTTTTAAAAATAGTAATACTGATCAACACATTGAAAAAAAAATCTGATGTCATATGCAGTGTTCCATGGATCCCAAACTCTGCAAAGGAGCAGTGGGTGGTGTCTTTTAACATCTCTTCGGGATCAAGCTTCTTCCTCTTCTTTTTTTAAATTATTCCACAACATTTAGTTTTAATTGGTTTAAGGTTGTTCTTTCCCTTCACATTGTTGTAGTCATTGTGTATATTGCTTTCCCGGCTTTGCTTATTTCATTTTATATTTGTTCATGTGCCTTCCCAAGTTTCTCTGTAGTCATCATGTTTATCGTTCCTTACAGCACAATTTTATTACATTCATGTTCTTTGCTACCACAAAAAGTGATGCTGTAAATATTTTGGTGTATATGGAGCCTTTCTTTTTGTCAGTGACCTTGCATATATGTCTAGCAGTAGAAACTCTGTGTCAAAGGGGATGGTCATGTTAGTCGCTTTTATTTGCATAATACCAAATTTCTTTCCAGAATGGCTATCGTGGGGCAGCTAAGTGGTGTAGTGGATAGAGTACTGGCCCTGGAGTGAGGAGCACTAGGACAGTCCTAGATACTTACTAGCTGTGTGACCCTGAGCAAGTCACTACTTAACCCCAGATGCCTCCAAAACAAAACAAAACAAAACAGAATGGTTATGCCAATTCAGGGCTTCACCAAATTGCACGGTTGTGCTCATCTTTCCACAACTTCTCCAACACTGACTACTTCCTTCTTTTGTCATATCTGCCAGTTTGCTAGGTGTGAGGTAAAACCTCTGGCTAGCTTTAATTTGCATTTTCTTATTATTAGCAACTTGGGTCATTTTTTCCCCTCAATGTGGTTGCTAACAGTTTGCAATTCTTTTGAGAAGTGATTGTTCACATCCTTTGACCATTTAGTTACTGAGGAAAGACTTTTGGCCTTATATATTACTGCTAGGTGTCTATATATTTTGGATGCCAAACCTTTTACAAAGTTATTTTTTCTCTTATTGGTGAATTCAGGACCCTCCATTTTGAGGAAGGGCCCAAACCATCCATCTTTCATTCACTGGACTTCAGCTACCATGCCCCCAGGTGGGTACCTTCCTCCCCTCTTCCTGACCTTTCAGTTCCCCTTTTAGGTATTGTTTCCCCCCATCAGAATGTATGCTCCCTGACAGCAAAGACTGTCTTTTTGCTTGTATTTGTATCCCTAGCGCCTTGAACAGTGTCCGGTACATAGCAAACCTTTAATAAATGCTTGTTGCCTTGAAAATTCAATCTGAATTTGTGATGTGGATATGGCGGTCAAAAGATCTAATGTGATCATAAGCTGCTTTAATAGAAGTAGAATGTTCAGAATTGGAGAAGTGATGGTCCTATTATACTCAACTGTTCACATCTGGAGTATAATATATATAGTGCTGATTATCACATTTTAGAAGGAACATGGAACGAGTTTAGGCAGGATGACCAGGATGATGAGGGGACTTGAAATCCTGTCATATATGATTGGTTGAAAAAATTAGATATTGGAGAAAAATCATTTAGCTAAAGAATAATTGTCTTACAGGGTATGTGGGTAGTTTAAAAATATTTAAAACATTGCTATTTGAAGGATTAAACTTTTTATTCTTAAATGCAACAATCGATGGAAGTTAAGGGGAGTAAGATTTCAGTTTGACACAGGAAAAATTTTCTTAACACTTAGAGCTACATCAAAATGGTATGGCTGAGGGGGTAGAGTAGTAACTAGAACTAAGTCTTCTGTCACCAGAGTGTTCAGTGAAGGCTGGCTGACCATCTGGAGATGTCTATCAGATTTGTGATTTCACTGTGAGTTGGAACAGAAGACCTCTGAGGTTTCTTCCAGCTCTAGGATTCTGTGATTCTGTTGAGTACGGGTTGTAGAATGATGGTCTAGAAGTAGACCCAGAGAGTAAGGATATTATTGAGTCCTGTAGAAGTAGGGAAAAGTGGAGTGGGAGAGGGAATAGTTTGTATTCTAAGCCTTAATAAAATGTCTGTTGAATTGAACTGAAGGATAAGGAAGGAGGTGGTGTCAGAGGAATCAAGTTTTTTGTTAAGGAGAAGAAGGGGAAGAGAAGGAATATATAAGAGATCTGTTCACATTACATTGACGTCCCCAAGGACTCAGAAGAAGGAGCTAACAGGAGGTGGATTGGCAAGGGGGTATGGAGATAGTAGTAGAGGGGGATAGGGATGACAGTATAGGAGAAGAAGGCAATGGGGAAGGCCTTGCTTAGGCCATGACTCTGCAAATTGGGAATGAAGAAAGAAGGTAGATTGGGGATAGGAGATGGAAAGTGAGTGAACAGAATTTTACCATAGGATATTAATCAGACCCACGGTTCCAACTGAAATGTTAGTACTGGGGGTTAGGCTGAAATCATAGAACAAAGGTTTTCAGAAATGGAAGGGACCTTGGAGGTCATCTATTCTGACTCATATTAACTAGCTGCGTGACCCTGGGCAAGTCACCTAAACCCTGTTTGCCTCAGTTTCCTCATCCTTAAAATGAATGGGAGAAGGAACTGGTAAAACCACTCCAGTATCTCTGCCAAGAAAACCCCAAATAAGGTCTTGAAGGGTAGGACATGACTCAGTAACAGCTCTCCTTTAGGCCCTCTGGATTCCCACCAACCGGTGTACCATTCCCAGAAGTTGGCATTCATTTCCCTTCTCTGTGCTTTTGTAAATATCTGGAATAGATTCTCTTCCCGTCTTCATTTCCTAAAAACTTTAGTCACCTGTATAATATTACACAATCACTGCTAGGGTTTTGGGGGGCTGGGAGATGCACTCTTAGCTTTAGATTTACACAGGAAGACTGGGTTCAGTCCTGGAGGAACGTGGCTTCTGTGGAGATCAAGTGTACTTCTTGAAGTCTTTAGCTCTCAGCTCCTACCCCAGATCCCTGTGGAAAATCAGTTAAAATTTAGATATGGTTCCTATCTAAGTTTCCTCCAAAGTAGAAAGATTTTAGTATGCAATGTAAGTCAGACATAAAAAGAAATGTTTTCATAAGATTTACAGATCTGTACTAACAAAGACTTGAATAAGCAACAGTAGTTAATTACAACTTCTGTTATACTTTCTTGGAAGGTTGATTCTCTTAAAAAACATTATTTAACATTCATTTAAAATTTTTTTGAGTTCCAAATTCTTTCCCTCTCTCCAGTCCCTCCCCCACCCATGGAGAAGGCAAGCAATATGTGAAATCTGCAAAACATATTGGAAGGTTGATTCCCTTGGTTCATTTTGTGGGACTGCTAAATTGGCATTTTACCATCACTTTGTCACTTCACTGCACAGACAGTTTCCTCTAGGTCTAAGTCTTTTGGAAAACCAAACCAAGGCTTAGATTTGTCCTCTTGCTTGTATCATTTTTCAGGAATTTATCACTAGTCAAAAAGTGGGAGTGATTGCCTCTCAAAAGTACAGCCATCACTGACTGAGGGGTCAAGAGCTCCGAGCCTCTTGAACTCATAAGGTTGCTTCTGAGGCTGTAATTGTTCATCTCAGAATCTTTCATGGTCACCAGTACCAAAGAAAGAAACACAAAGCACAAGAGACAGAGACTCGTGGGAGATATGGTAAATGAGACCCTTACAATGGTTGGTTATTGTCTTTCATCTCCAAGAGGACCCAAATGACATCACAATGTTAGAGTCAAGTTCAGTGTGTCTGACTGTGACTGATCAGACCAATATAAGCTGTGAATGCTCTACCACAGGTTGGGCACCAATAGGCCATGTGAACATTTGGGATGGATTCTCTAAATTTGCCCATCTTGTGTTTCTTTTGAGCTACTGAAATTCTGCTTTACTCGTAGAGCACAGAGCTATATTTGACCATGCTGGGTGGTCCTATGCCAGTGTCTCTCATGTCACACAATCAGTTCCAAAGTTCGTCACAGAGACCTTGATATTATCCTTATATTCAACAGTGTCCACTATGTGCGCATCTTCCTTGTGTGAGTTTTCTGTAAAATAGTCTTATATACAAACGTACGTTTGACATTCAAACAATATGGCAACCTCAGAGTTGTGTTCTCTGCAGTAGAGTTTGAATTCTTGGCAGTTTAGCTCAAGAGAGGACCTCAGTATCTGGTACCTTATCCTTCCAGGTAATCTTTAGAATCTTCTTGGACAATTGAAATGGAGGCAATTCAGTTTCTTGGCATGGCACTGATATAATGTCCAGGTTTCATAGGCATACAACAATGAGGTCAGGGCAACATCTCTGTAGACCTTAAATTTGATGGTCAGTCTAATACCTCTTCTCTCCCATGCTTTCCTTTGGAGGCTCCCAAACACTGAGCTATCTCTGGCAATGCATGCTTCAACCTTATCATTGTGTACATCACTGGAAAGTATATTGCCAAGGTAACTGAACTTATCCACAGTATTCAAAACTTTCCATTTACTGTAACTCCTGGTTCCACATATTGATGGTGTGGTGCTGGCTGGTGCCGTACCCATGTTTCCTTGGTGTTAATTATTAGGCCCCAATTAGCACAAGCAGCAGAGAATCTATCCATACTTTGTTGCATCTCAGCTTCAGAGGCTGCATTGAGTGCACAGTCATGTGCAAACAAAAAAATCATGCACCAACTTTCCCTCTACTTTAGTCTTGGCTTGTAGCCTTTTCAAGTTGAAGAATTTACCATCAATACGGTAGCTGATTTGATGCCAAATTTGCCCTCATTGAAGGTGTCTGACAATATTACTAAAAATAAGACCATTACAATACCTAAGTGGGGAATATGAGTTCTTCAGAACTGGAAGAGGCTGATAAACCTCTAAGCTTCCTTTTTAGACTATGGGAGAGTAAATGTAAGTAGCTATACCCAGAATCATCTGAGTTTTCTTCATCTAGTATATTCCCCAGAATTTAGCTGAGTAGGTTGGACCCTGAATTTTCTTACACTTGATTTTTCAACTTTGTTACTTATATGTGTAACTGTTCTTTTTTAAAAAATTAATTAGTTTATTTTTAGTTTTCAACATTCACTTCCACAAGATTTTGAGTTCCAAATTTTCTCCCCATCTCATCCTTCCCCCCACCCCAAGATGGCATAAACTCTGAGTACCCCTTCCCCTAATCTACCCTCTCTTCTATTACCCCCCCCTTCTCTTATCCCCTTCCCCTTCTATTTTCCTGTAGGGCAGCATAGATTTCTATACCCCATTTCCTATATATCTTATTTCCCAGTTGCATGTGAAAACAATTTTTTTTAACTTTTGTTTTAAAAATTTTGGGTTCCAAGTAACTTCTTATAGTTGAATTTTCTTATAGTTGATTTTTCAACCTTGTTATTCATATGATTAACTATTCCATCATTATAAATAGAGTCTCTGCCACCATGGCAGATGTCAGTCAACCTCATGTCATCAATGCAGTGGTAGATGTAAATGTTCTCAAGAAATAGGGCCTCTTTTAGGTCTCTGACCAACAAAACTGTGGCAATATGAAGGGTTCAAGTAAACCCAAGGAAAAATAGTGAAGGTATGCTGAATTCCTTCCCAGGTGAAATCACCTGTCTCGTCTTACCTATGGATATGAAGAAAAAGGCCTTGGTAAGATCAATAACCCCATGCCACTCACCTGATGCCTCGGCTACTTGATCTACCATGTTGACAAGATCAAGAATAGCCACATCAATTGACATAGCTACTTCATTCAGTTCCCTGTAATATACTGTAGGGTAGCTAGGTGGCACAGCAGATAGAAAAGTGGGCCTGGAGTCAGGAAGACCTGAGTTCAAATCTAGTCTCAGACATTTCCTAGCTGAATGACCCTGAGCAAGTCGCCTACTGAACAACAATTCTCCTTTATGCTCTCTGAATTAACCCTGTTTGCCTCAATTTCTTCATCTGTAAAATGAACTGGAGAAGGAAATGGTAAACCACTCCAGTATCTGTCCAAACAAACCTTCCAAATGGGGTCATGAAGAGTTGATTATGCCTGAAACTACTAAACAACAAAAAGGATTATTATAAAAGGAGATTTCATAGCACTGTACTCTAGTTTCCTTTGTTTGTATCACTCCTCTGTCTAGCTGGTCATGGAGTCCCAGCTCCCCAGCAGTCAGTTAGAAAACATGTTCAGCTACTCCAAAAAACTCAGGCACCTATCCCAGCTGATGAATGTAGCTGGGCTGTTCCATACTTATTTGTGAGAGCTTACTATTTCAAAGTGACTCCAGACCCCAAACAATGCTTTACTTGGACTATCTTTATGCCATGCCACCATTCTGCTCTGGTCTTATCTGAACTAGACTTTCAGAGGTCATGCCTTGGAGAATCTAAGCCACTCACCTCTCCTGCCAAGGGGTCTTGCAATCCTGATTGGTGAGGGCTTCTCATGGCTGGACCTCTCAGATCACCAACCATATTTCACTAGGGAAATTTTCCTGCTGTCAACTTGTAGATTTGCCACTGCTTCTGTACCCTGAAACCAGACCTCCAGAGACCATGCCTAGGAGTAGCTAATCCAGACTGTTTTGGAACTGCTGCCTTGGGGTTGTGTTGTTCTGACTGATGAGAGTCCATCTTATTTACTAGGTCCTAGATGCCCAGCCATACTTAACTCCAGCCTTATTTCTTCCTTGTTCCCTCACCCTATCCCTTTTACGTCATGCTTTGAGATAAGTAATCAAATCCACCCAATCATTACTTCTAGAAGGTATATGTTAATCAACTGTCCTATGGCTCCATTCTCCATCACTGTAACTTCCCAGATTAAAACACTCTTCCCTAGCAATCAGCATCTAATATATATGGTCTTCCCCTATTAGAATATAACTTCCTTGAGGACCCCTCTACTGCTGCTCTAATATGAAATGCTATATGCAGGCATTGTGCAAAGGGATGGGATGGGGTGGAAGAAAACCAAAAAGGACACAATCTCTGTTCTCAAAGAGGTTATTTTCCGATAGGGGGAGTAAGCAATAAATAATCCACTCATTCATTTCAAAATTAACATGTATATTTATACACACACATACACACATATATGTGTATATACACACACATACACACGTATAGATGTATATGCATATATACATACACACACGTATGTGTGTGTGTGTGTGTATAGATATAGATATGTATATAAACCTCCTGGTAAAATGCAAGCTTCTAGATATCAGACACTCTTTCTTGGGTTTTTGTATGCTCAGGGCCTTACCCCATTGCTTCTTAAATTGTTTATTAAATTAAATTGAATTCAATCTAATTTTACATAGAAAGATTTATTTTTTTGAGTGATGTTGCCATCTTGTGGCCTATTGTGATATTGTGAATAAAAAAATTTGAAGCCATATTTTCTTTGGTGGAGGGCAAGCAAAGGCATAAAGATCTTGGCATGTACACTACAGGATGGACCAGAAAGTATGCACTACTGCCTTGATGTTCCTTGAAGATCTTGGATGGGATAGAGATACCTCTGCTGAATCCTTTTACTGGTCATAGTATCCACCTTGTGTAGATAACACTTTCAGATGTATCTTTCTTCCTCCCAAAGAACCTTTTAGTATAAAGAAAGTGGAGTAAACCTAATAAACTCAGAGACAAGTCTACACCCACAGTCCCCACCTATTTGATGAAAAGAAGGCTAAGATAACCCCAGGCACATTATATTGGTTGTCAAGTTATCTTGTTGGGGAATCTATTCACAATGGATGGAAACCAGGTTCTCTGAACCAATCTGGGTTGAGAGTCATTGTGCCGTGTGAGGTTGAAAATGTGCTAGACGGGGATTCTGGAAACTTTGGTTTCTAGTCTCGTTCAGCCATTAATTTCTTGTAAAGCCTTGGATCCATCTCTGTCATCCTCAATTTTCTCTAGAATGAAGGGGTTGTACTAAATAATCTCTGAGGTCCTTTGCAGCCTTAATATGATATGCTATGGATAATCATGCCATCTTTGTTTAAAGGTCATATAATTTATTGTAGTTAGCAGTTTGAAAATTGACCAACATACCGAGAAGACAAAACTAAACAGCATCGTAAGTTATTCCCCACTCAGGAAAAAAGATTATGCCATCTTGAAGAAAATATCTCCATCTTCTTCCACAATTCCATCCTTCACCCTCCATCCCCAGCTCCTCAATGCATACAAAAAGGTGAGGGAGAGGGAAGAGATAAAGTGAGATTCCTTTCTATGACCATTTTGAGTCATAGAATCCCAGGGTTGGAAAGGATTTTCAAGA
Organism: Phascolarctos cinereus; assembly: GCF_003287225.1. Classification (NCBI taxonomy): domain Eukaryota; kingdom Metazoa; phylum Chordata; class Mammalia; order Diprotodontia; family Phascolarctidae; genus Phascolarctos; species Phascolarctos cinereus. Next base: position 277,513,615 of record NW_027555958.1, on the reverse strand, counting down.
TCTTTTAAATCTCACCCTTTCATTTTATAGCTAAGAAAATAAAGACCCAGCAGGGAAAGTGACTTGCTTAAGAACACCCAGATAGTTGAGGCAGCTAGGTGGCACAATGGATACAGCCTGAACTAGGAGTCAGGAATGCCTGAATTAAGATCCCATCTCAGACATTTACTAGTTGTGATCCTTACTAGTGTGATCCAGATAAGTCACTTAGCCTTTGTCTGCCTCAATTTTCTCATCTGCAAAATGAGGGGTAGTAATAATAGCACTTACTGTTGCAAGGATCAGATGAGATAATATTAGTAAAGTACTTTTCAAACCTTAAATCAATATATAAATGCTAGCTACCTCTATTATTATTTGTAGACCCAGGACTTGAATCCAAAAGTTCTGACTCCAGATTCAGTATTCTTTATGCTATGCCACACGTCTATCATCAGTCTTACTAACTGTGCTATTGGATATTTGACAGCATCTTTCAGTGAGTGAGGCACTGAAGTAGTGTGTTAGCCTAGGCTCTACCCACTCAAGACGTGTACAGAGGTGATGATTGCCTTCTACAAATCCTCTTGTATCCTCAGCTCCCCATTACCTCATTGGAATGCTGAGGTAGCCTTGGTTGGGTGCACGCCCTCCCCCTTGTGGCCAGATGGCACAAGTACAGCTCATGCTAATGAACACAGAACCACTTGCTGATTGGGTGGGTGCCTTATTCCACAGCTGCTTTTCAAGCAGCTTGCAGAGCGAGACTAAATCATAGCAACAGCAGCAACAGCAGCAGCAGCAGCCAGCACCATTTACCACCCAATTCCTTATCATTACCTCTCCTTATCCCTAGGCCATAAGATTTCTTGTCTTCTCAATTTTTTTTTTGGTCTTTTAAATTTATTTTTAACCACTACACCATCACTTACTTAAGTGATTCTGAGACTGTTCAGTTTCCAGGATGACAATCAAACATCAAGGCCAGCAGTACAGGCCAAGAATGGCATTCCTCAGAAAGGTAACCTGGTGGGAAATAGGTGGGGAATAAAACCAACTCTTCGTTAGGAGCCAAAACCTGGACAATATCTTCGGGTTTAGAAGTTGTGGGAGGGGGACAGAATGAGGACAAAGTACAGTCCCAGTAAAAAGGCATTTAATTTTAATTGTTATCACTAATGATTTTTGGTAAATGCATTGTGAAATGGTGTATGTGTGTATGTGTTTGTTTAAATAAAAAGCTATTTAGGTTTCCAAACTGTCTGGGTATACAGAAGAATCAAAACACACAGAGCTCTTATTTAGGGCAGTGTGTAGATGAAAACAACCTGTTAGATGAGAAAATTGGGTGTTAAGGAGCATCTTGGCAGATCTGTATCTGGTCTAGATATTTCCCTCCTCATGTAATAGACACTTGGCTACCAAATGTATTCTGTACTGTAACTGAGCTGAAATACAATATTTGAAAGTTTTTTGTTTGCAATACCCTGCATACACTATTGTAATGAGGTATTTCATAGGGGCATTGGTCATATTCGAATCTGTATATATCTGTTCTTTCGTGTCCGCAGTGACTCTTCTATACTGTTTCTCTTGAATTACAAAGGTTTGTGGGACTGAGCAACCCAGAACACTAAGCATTGTCCAGGTATATACGTAGGCTTTGCAGAGCCTTGTTGAAGGAAGAAGTGTTGTGCTTGGCCTCATTTAGTTTCAGTCTGTTAGAGAGGGGTTTAAGAAAACTGGAGTGGAAAGCCTTGAAGGAGATTAGGCATTAATCCACCCTTTCTCCACTTCCCCCCTCCCAGTGGCTTTATCTCTGAATGCTGCTCATCTTCTTAGGCTTATCTTTGGGAACAATATTAGCTGAATCCTCTGTGATAGACATAGCCCCTTTCTTTACATTGATGATGAGTCCCAGATCCCCATACAGTCAGTTAGAAAATATGTCCAGCTACTCCAAAACACTCAGGAACCTACTTCAGTTAGTCAATGTAGGAGATTCATCAATGAAGGATGCAGAAGACCGGAGTAGTAGTCTATCTAGTTATATCTCAGAGATCCTTACGTTGAATATTTTAGTATCTTCAATCCAGAGGGAAACCAGTACCAGCCAAATTTTTAAAACTATTTTTTTGAGGGCTTTACAAGTATGTCTATTATCTTCGTTCTATTTCCTTCTAATTGAAAATTTCCTTCCCCAATCCCACCTCCCAGTTGAGACTCAAGATCATCATCCCATCCTTATACGGAAACCCCAAACTAAATATTGATTCCTGTTTTAAATTCTAACAGGCACATTTTAGCTGCCAATAAGTTATGAAAAAAACTGTCACATGGAAGATGGATTAGACTTTGTGTGCTTGGCCACAGAAGGCAGAACAAGGGGCTATAGTCAGGAGTTGTAGAAAGGCTAAATCTGCCTATGTACTATATAAAGAAAATCCTCCTAGCAATTAGAGTTATCTAAAAATGGATGAGCTGCTTTAGGAAGTTGTGATTCCCCACTCAGTAGAAGGCTTTCAGTGATGACTAGATGACCACTTGTTGGGAATGTTACAGAGGTGATTCCTATATGAGAACGAATTGGTCTAATTACCTTTCAGTCCCTTTAAAATGTGAGATCCTTTAACTCTTATTTTATAGATTGGTTCTTTTGAAATACTATGATAGGTTATGATTCTGGGCATAATATAATCTTATTTGTTCTCCCAGTCCCTGGTTACTGTCCTTGTTTCCTAAGCAGTTTTTTGTCTTTTTCTTACAAAGCTTTACTACGTGTTCAATGAAATAATCCTTGCAAAGCACAGAAAGGAAAGAAACAATTTTAGATTTAATTTTTCTTATTTTTTCATTTAATAGGCATTTATTTTTCTTTTCCTCTCATTCTCACTTCCAATAGAACAACAACAACAAAAAATTAAAACCCTTGTAACAAATATGCATACTCCAACAAAGAAACTTCCTCCAATTGTCTATGTACAAAAAAATTTGTATAAATCTGAAACCCTTGTCCACTGCCTCTCTGTCAGAAGATGGGTAGCATGTTTCAATATGAGTCCTTTGGAATATTGGTTGGCCATGGCATTAATCAGAGTCTTTCAAAGTTTTTTAGATACATATACTTGTTGTTATTGTATAAATTGTTCTCCTGGTTTTGCTCACTACACTCTGCATCAGTTTATATAAGCCTTCCCAGGTTTCTCTGAAACTGTTCTCTCATAATTTCTTAGAGTATAGTAGTATGCCATTATATTCATATACCATAATTTGTTTATCTATTTCCCAATCGATGGGCATCCCCTTAGTTTCTAGTACTTTGCCACCACAAGAAGAGTTGGTATAAACATTTTTGTACATATAGGTACCTTTTCTTTTTCTTTGATCTCTTTGCAGTATAGACCTAATAGCAGTATCACTATTAGCAATATTACTATCACTGGATCACAGGGTATGTACATGTTAGTAATTTTGGGTGGCAAAGTTAACAAATTGCTTTCTAGAATGACTAGACCAGTTCACAGCTCTACCAATAGTGCATTAAAGTACCTGTTTTCCTATAGTCCTTTTGCATTTGTCATTTCCATTTTTTTTTAATCAACTTAACTAAGCTGAAGTGGTACCTTAGAGTTGTTTTAATTTGCCTTTCTTTAATCATTACGGAACATTTATTCATGTGGCTATTTGATAGAATGGATTTCATTTTCTGAAAACTATTTGTTCATATCCTTTGACTATTTATTGAGTGGGAATTGGCTCTTATTCTTATATATTTGAATAAGTTCCCTCTATATCTTAGAAATATCTTTTTGAAGGAAACTTGTACATTTTTTTTGTTGCAAATCTTTTTTCTTCTAACTTTAGTTGAATTGGTTGTTTGTGTGAAAACTTTTTAATTTTATGTAATCAAAATTGTCCACTTTACCTTCTCTAATCTCTAATCTCTATCCCTTGTTTGGTCATGAGCTGTTCCCTTCATAAATCTGATAGGTAATTTTCTCATCAGTCCTCAGATCTGTTTACTCTGTATGCCTAAGTCAGGTATCCATTTGGAGCTTGACTTGGTAGATGGTGTGAGATATTGGCCTATACCAAGTTTCTCTCAATATTCCCAGAAGTTTTTGTTGAATAGTGAGTTCTTACCCTAATAGCTGAGATCATTGACTTTGTCAACACTAGACTTGCTCTTTTGTTTTTAAAAAAAAACCAAATTAACTAATGGCTTATCTATTTAAAATAACCCAGCTCTTAGTTTTATTTATTAGTTACTTTTTTGCCTTTAATTTTGTTAATCTCTTCTTTGCCTTTTAAGGCATTTGATGTTTAATTGAGGTTTTTGATTTGTGGGTCCTCTAGTTTTTTTTAGTTGCATGGCCAATTCATAGATCTGTTCTTCCTTTTATAGGTAAAAGCATTTAAAGATACACTTTTTTTCCCCTAAGGATTTCTTTGGCTATACTCCCAAATTTTTGTTTGTTGTCTCTTTGTTGTTATTATCTTTAATAAAATCATCTATTGTTTGTATGATTCTATCTTATTTTTCTATTGTAATTTTGTCTAGTTTTCAAACTCATTTAACTTTTCCTTTAAGTACTTAGATGCTATGCTATTTAGTGCATATGTTTTAGTATTGCCATTAATTCATTGTCTATGATGCCTTTTTAGCAAAATGTAGTCTATTTGGTTGCCTTTTTTAATTAAGCCTATTTTTGCTACTGCTTTGTTTGAGATCATGATTACTACCCTTATCTCCTTCACTTCAGCTGAAGAATAATAGATTTTGCTTTATCTTTACATTTCACCTCTTTGTGAATCTTTGTATTTCAATTATGTTACTTGTAAATAGCATGTTTTTTCTGTTTTCTAGTCCAGTCTTCTAATCTCTTCTATTATATGGGTGAGTTCATTCCATTCACACTAATTTATCGTCATTATTGTGTACTTCCCCCCATCCAATTCTCTTATACTTTTTCTTCTCTTTGTTTCCTATCCACTCTTTATAAAGAAGAGTGTGGCAAGAGAGATGGAGTGTGTTCAGCACCAGTGTTCTAGATTTGGTATTATCTGCTTCTTTTCCCCCTTGCCCAGTCATAGGTTCTTTTTCTCTTTCTTCCTTCCCTCCTTCCCTCCTTCCCTCCTTCCCTCCTTCCCTTCCTCCTTCCCTCCTTTCTTTCTTTCTTTCTTTCTTTCTTTCTTTCTTTCTTTCTTTCTTTCTTTCTTTCTTTCTTTCTTTCTTTCTCTAAGCAATAGGATTAAGTGACTTGCCCAGGGTCACACAGCTAGTAAGTGTTAAGTGTCTGAGGCCTGACTTGAACTCAGGTCCTCTTGAATACAGGGCTGGTGCTCTATCCACTGCACCACCTACCTGCCCCTTTCTTTCTTTTTAAACCTCTCTTCCTAATCCACCTTCTGTGCTTAGAGTTTGTTTTGCTTAAGACAATTTTCTTCCTTAATGTACCCTCCTTTTTATTCTCCTCCCTTCTCTCCTTTCTCACACGATTTCCTGTTGAAAAATGTACTTCTTCACCCTAATGTGTGTATATTCATCTCTTTGACTAGTTTGAATGATAGTGAACTTCAAATGTAACATGTTCTTCCCTATTCTTTCCTCCTTATTTGTATAGTCTTCTAGTTATGCACTCCAATTATGTGAGATAAATCTTCCTCACTCCAGTATATTTCTTTTCCCATCCCTTTTCTTTCTTCTTGAACCATAAACTCTTAAAAATTTTTTTTATTAATTTAATTTTATTTATCAGTAATCACTTCCATATGCTTTGTGTTTAAAATTTTTCTCTCCCCTCCTCCCCACTACCCTCCCCAAGACAGTGCACAATCTGTTATAGGCTATACATTTACGTTCCCATTACACATATTTTCACATTAGTGGTGTTGTAAGTAAAAATTAAAACCAGTAGGAGGAACCATCAGAAAGAGGAAACAAAACTCAACAGAAGGTAAAAATAAGTGATAGCAATTTGACTTCCATAGTTCTTTCTTTGGATGTGGATAGCATTTTCCATCACGAGGCCTCTGGAAATGTCTTAGATCCTTGTATTGTTGGGAAGAGTTCAGTTTATCAATATTAGTCGTTGTATAACATGGCTATTATTGTGTACAAAGTCCTCTTGGTTCTGCTCACTTCACTCAGCGTAAGACCATATAAGTCTTTCTAGGTTTTTCTGAAGTCAGCCTGTTTAGCATTTCTTATAGCACAATAGTAATCCACTACATTCATATACCACAACTTGCTCAGCCATTCCCCAATTGATGGGCATCCTAATTTCCAATTCTTTGCCACTACAAAAAGAGCTGCTATGAATATTTTTGTACATGTGGGTCCTTTTCCCATTTTTATGATCTCTTTGAGATATAGCCCTAGAAGTGCTATTGCTGGGTCAAAGGGTATGCACATTTTTATAGCCCTCTGGGCATAGTTGAACCATAAAATCTTGAAAAAAAAAGCAAACCAAAACACTCCCAGTCCCTTTATCTTATTAAACTTCCTCTATGACTGCTGATGGTGAGTTCTGAGGGAACTCATGTATCATCACTCCTTTAGTAAAAAGCAAACAGTTCATGCTTGTTTAGTTCCTTATGATTGTTCAATCACATTTGCCTTTTTGTTGTCCCCTTTTTAGCCCTCTGTTTGTATTTTGAAGTTTCTATGCTGTTCTCATCTTTTCATAAGGAATGCTTTGAAGTTTTCTGTTTCATTAAAGGTTCATTACTCACCCCTTCTTTATGGGATCATTTAGTTTTGTTTGGTAAGTTATTATTATTTTTTATTGTAAGCCTATAGCTTTCTTTTTCTAGAACATTACATTCCAAGCTCTCCATTTCCTTATAGCAGTAGTTCTTAAATCTTGTGTGATCCTAACAGTGGCTCCTTGGCATTTGAGTTCTTTCTGGTTGCTTGCAATATTCTTTTTTTTTAACTTGCAAACTCTGAATCTTGGCCATAAAGTTCTTGGGAATCATTATTTTGGGTTTCTTTCAGGATGTGCCTGGTGGATTCTTTAATTTTCACTTTGCTGTATAGTTTTTGAGAGCTGGAAAGTTTTCTTTTATTATTTCCTGAAATTTGATATCTAGGTTCTTTTTTTTTTTTAATACATAGCTTTCAGGTTGTCCAGTGATTTTAAAATCACCTCTCCTTGATCTGTTTGATCTTGGTCTGTTGTTTTTGATATGAGATACCATTATTTTAATATCTCTATTGTTTCATAGAGTCATGAACTTTTATTTGATCTATTCTAATTTTTAAGGAGTCTGTTGCTAAGGTAAAGTTTTGTACCTCTTGTGTTAAGTTGTTAATTCTCTGTCTAATTCCTTCTTCCATAGCTCTCATTTCTGTTCCATTTTTCCTCTTAGCACTTTCATTTCACTCATAAAATCATTTTTTTAGTGCTCACTTTATCTCTTCTAGGAATTATAGTTGAACTTGTGTCCAAACTGTATTTTCTTTAAGGCTTTGCTTTTAGATGTTTTGGAGTCATTCTTTTTTTCTAGGTTCCTATCACTATAATAGCTCTTTATGGTGGGATTCTTCTTCTTCTTCTTCTCTTCTTCTTCTTCTTCTTCTTCTTCTTCTTCTTCTTCTTCTTCTTCTTCTTCATCATCTTCTTCTTCATCATCATCATCTTCTTCTTCTTCTTCTTCTTCTTCTCTTCTTCCTCCTCCTCCTCCTCCTCCTCCTCCTTCTCCTTTTTTTTCCATAGGTTGGCATTTATTATTTAAGTTGAAGAACAGGTTATGAAGGGGGTGGGAGGACATTCATAAGAGAGTCCAGGGTGGAGCTCTAGGGAAGAGGGAAGAAGGGAGGATACAGGGAGATGAGAACCTCTCCTCGGTGTCTGCTCTAGATGGGGTTGATCCTGATTTCTGAGCCTTGGTCCAGGGCACATAATGAAGCACAGATAAGATGAGGTTCCAGGGGGTGCAGGTTTAGGAAACATTAAGGGGTGGACAAAATTACAAATTCAACTAGAGGTGGGAGCTGAGATTCTCCTTAGATGAGCAGCACTGCTTCCTTTTAGGAACTGAAGTATAGAGATAACTTCCATCCCACTTATTTCAGCTCTTATGAAATATTGGGGTAGTTGAAGTCTTTGTGCTAAAGAATTCTTTCATCCCCTCTCTAACTTCTTGTGCTTTGCATCTAGTTTCTTTGAATATGCATCCAACTTGTAAGCTGCTGGCTCAAGAGCTGCTGCTTGCTCTTCAGTTAAAGTGATCTGATCCAAATAAGGCTGAGGTGCTGTGTATTTCTAGTTTAAGTCTTTTAAGTTTCTACTTATGTTTACTGCAATATCTTTCATTAGATACTTCAAGCTAGTCAGTTTGTTCATATTTTCCTGAAGTTTATAATCTTCACTGGTGGCTGTCAGCTCGCCTGTTAGGTATGTGGCCATCAGCCCCTTGATGTCTGCCTTAGTGGCTTGGGCCTCCTCAGCCATCTCCACCATGGCATTGTCTAGGCTGGGGAAGGGAGGAAGGAAAAAAGATGGAGGGAAGGATGGAGATGTGAGAGGAGGGAAGGAGGGAGAGGAGGGGAGAGGGGATTAAAAGGGAAGGGTGAAGAGTTGGAGAAGGAGGTAAGGGGAGGGGGCTTTCTCCTCCTCCTCCTTCTCTTCCTCCTCTTCTTTCTCTTCCTCCTCCTCCTCCTTGTCTTCCTCCTCCTCTTCTTCCTCTCCTCCTCCTCCTCCTCCTCCTCTTCCTCCTTTTTTTCTTCCTTCTTCTTCCAGCCTTACTTCCTGACTTCAGACTTTGGTTGTGGCCAACCTACTTGTACTTTTGGAGGGATTGGCTTGGTTGCTCATGGCTCTATTTTCTATTCTGGCGCTTCTTTATTTAGGGGTATTGAGTATCATGTTATTCCAGGATCTTGGTCACAGTTGAGGCTGGGAATTTTTATGCTTTCAGTGAAAGCAGTCTGATCAAAGGTGAAGTCTGAGAGCTGACTTCCTGGCTCCAGCACTACAAGTCCCTGACCTGGGTTTGGGTCTGAGCAATGCAGATGTGGGCTTGGAGCTTCCATAGATTGCTGCTGGATTCAGCCACTGTCAGTTGGAAAGCTCTTCGGGTTCAGAGTGACAGAACTGCAGGATTCTGTTTGATAGGGGCTTCCTACCCTAGTTATTATGCTGCAGGCTTCAGACAGGGTTGGGACTGGGGTTGAGTCTGAGAACCTGAACCATTCCTGAGTTTAGAACCAGACAGTCTCTGCTTTCTTCTTTATTTGCTTCTTGATCAGTACACAGCCTAGGACCTGCAACCACTAGGAATGCTCTTCCCCCCCCCCCCCCCCGCACCCCTCCTCCCCAGGCCCAGGTGCAGATGCCCTCCTCAGTCAACACTGAATATATGACCCAGCACTGCGTAGCAAGTGACAGGGTTGCCAGTTGGCACCTGTTCCTACTCCCTGCATAAGGTCAGATGAGATCTGGGACCTCTTCTTGTCCTGTTGCACATATGCTGCCAATTATCCAAACAAATGAAGCACATAAGTTTGATTTTTTTTGGTCATGATTATGGTAAAAAAATGTCCAATTAAAATAAAAATCTACTTTCTTTTCCTCTCATTATCATATCATATGGCTCAATAGTATTTCAATTCATTTGTATACCATAATTTATTGACCCTAACACATAGGCACCACCTTAGTTTTCTGTTCTTTGCCACTGTACAAAATATTGCTATAAATATTTTAGTACATATGAGCATTTTTTCTTTCTTCTAGCTCTTTAGGGGTATAGGCTTAGTAGTAGTATAACTGTGCCAAAGGGTATGTCTAGTCAAGTAACTTTTGGAGCATGTTTATGTAACAGTTAAAATTAAGGTAGACTGAGGCACAAAGTTCTGAGCATAATAATCAATTTATTAGTAAAGTGCAAATTTACCAATAAATAGTTCTCAGCTTCTCCAACAAAGATAAAATCCAAAATGAGGGGGACAGCTCTTTTTTATAGTTTTGGGGAGCAGAGAAAATAGGAAGGCTAGCATCATAGGTGGAAGAAAATATGATTAGGTGGAAATTGGTAATGAGGTCTAGTAACAACTCCTTCCTTCTCTTCTGTGACTAAGAAATGGTAATTGTTAGAGTCCAGCTGCATCTTCAAGGAAGAGAGAGCAAACCAGACTTCCCTGGCTAACAAACCAGACTTGGTTATCCTTAAAGGATAGGTATAAAGATACTAGACCGGACTCCCTGGTGTCCACCTGCCTCCTTCAAAGATAACAGATTTCCTCAACACTAGAGTAGAACAGTGATTAACAGGAGAACTGGATTTCTAAACTTAACTCATTACAGCACAACTGAATTTCTGAACTATGTTCAAGAAAGAACCATGACTTAGGCAGTTACAGGAGAAAGTCAATTAACTGTAAGCAGGATCAATTTAAAAAAGATACAAAACCAATCTGATTATTTAAGTTCCAAAGTGTTTTCTAGAATGGCTGAACCAATTCACAGGTCTACCAATAGTGCGTTAATGTGCTTCTGCCTTGGAGCATACACTCAGACTGATGAAAGCAGCCAGGCAAAAGAAAGCAGTCTTCTCTTTTTCTTCCTCTGCCATAGTAATCTGATTGTATACCCTATTTAAATTCAATACTGATAAACGTTGCCTACCTTTCCAGGGCATAGCATTGAACCAATATGATGATGTACTGGTCCACTTTAGTTCTTTGTTCAAAGTGTGGTAGTCTACATACATTTATATCTATCCATTCTTTTTTGGCACTATGATTATAGGTGATGGACCACTGAGCTGTGTGATGAAGCTAGTGACCAGTTAGTTTTTCGGTTTGTTAACAACTTATGATACCATTTTAGGCTTTATGACTGAGCAGGTGATCAAAGATCAACTCTTCTACACTGTACATTGTGCCTCTTAATGTATTTTAGAATAACGTTACTTTTGGGGACTACCATATTACACTATTGACTCATTTTGAGCCTGAAATCCACTAAATCCTCAGATCTTTTTTCATATGAGTTTCTGTTTAGTCATGTTTGCCCTGACCTTTATTTATGAAATTGTTTTGTAGAACTCAAGTGTAGAACTCAAATTTATTCTTATTATATTTCAGCTTATTAAATTCAGAACTGTTCTAGCTTATGGAAATTTTTCATAAATACAGATTCCATCATGCAGTATTGTCATTTCTCTAGGCTTAATGTTACCTGCAAATTTGACAAGCATGCTATCTGGGCTTTCATCCATGTCATTAATAAAAATGTTGGGCAGATTTATGGCATGCTCCATTAGAGAGTATCCTCCAAGTTAACATTGACACCTGAATAATTATTCTTTAAGACAAGTCATTTGACCACTTCCAAATGCACCTTTCTCTATCATCTAGCCCACATCTCTCCATCTCACCCATAACATAGAATTAAAGAGTTCATCAAATACTTTGCCAAAACCTAAGCATACTCTGTTTTTAGCATTCCCATGATCTGCTACGTTGACAACTTTGTCAGAAAAGGAAATGAGAGTAGTGTAGTGTGACCTGTTACTCATGAAGTTGTGTGCATGCTAGAATTTTGCCAAGAATAGAAGGCAAGTTCGCTGTCGTATTATTTGCCAAATCAATCTTCTGTTCTTTTTTAAAAAAAAAAACGGAGACATTATTTGCCATTTACAATCCCTTCACTTTCTCCCAGCAGCTTTCAGAGATGACCGATAATAGCTCAGTAATTACATCTGCCAGTTTTTCATTACTCTACAATTTAATTTATCCAGGTCTGGTGATTTAAACTCATTGAAAGCAGCAAGATACCTTTTGATTGTCCTTTTACTTAACTTAGGTTTACACTCATTCCTAGACATTTCAAACCTCAGAAGTTTAGTATATTAGGAACAGATGCGTTGAGAGAACAACTGGATTCCTTTTTAAGCTTAAATAATATACCCTGAATCCCCAGCTCAGGTGGGGCCCTCCCAAGGGCTAATCTAAGTATTATTTTTTCATGCCTTCAGAAAAATGCATATAGGCAACTTAACACTTCAAGAAGAGTTGAATAGGGTATTCTCTCTCTCCAACATTATGCACATTGAAATTAATGCCTAGATTAGACCATCAAGTCCTCCATCTTCATGGACAGGATCCAGTGTAGAAAAGATGTACATGAGACACAAATAAAATTTTCTTGTTACTGAGGGCTGTTAGGTACTGGAAGGGTAATGTGTAGGAGGCTGTGAAATTTCCTTCTCTGGAGGTCTTAATAAATAAGACATATCCTCATTTGTCTATGATGTTACAGGTGTGTTTCTATTTGAAAAAGGATGGTCTAGGTTGCCTTGCATGTGCTTCCCAGCTTTGGGACTCTGTGACCTTGATACACCTTGCCTTATCCTAAATAGAATTTCCAAGGAATGCAGTCATAGAAAAATCTATCACAGCCCTTATGGGCAGCATCTTTTAAACATTTCTGTGCTACCCACTTATCTCCCGCACTCTTCTCTGTGTTGTGCAAATGCTGAAAAGGAAAGCTAATCTCACTATGTTTCTAAAAGGCTCCTTAGTTCTTTCCACGTGATCCTCAGGAAGATTATTTTTAAGTCTATAGGAATCTTTAATAAGTGTTATTTTTTTTTCCTTTGGAGAGAAAAAAGTGAACTCAAGAGCCTAACTCAGAAACCAGGTGCATCTCCCTGTATCACTATTAACCATCTTTCTCCCATATGAACAGAAAGTTGTGGGCTCATCTAATTTTTTTTTAAAATGTAACTTCTTACCTGGACAGCTGAAGTGTATAGTAAGAAGGAGAAATAAATGCGGAAGGTGCATGGTGCTGTGGATTTCATGGTGTGGAAAGATTTGGAGTCAGAAAACCTTGGTTCAAATCTTGGCTCTGACACTACTTTTGTGACCTTGGGCACATGCTTTACCTTCTGGGCCTCAGTTTCCTCATTTGTAATATGAGGGGATTGGACTACATGGATTTTAAGGTCCCTTCTAGGTCAATCTTATGACCTATCCACTTCCTAATATATATGTAAATAATAGCTAGGAAACTTGTCCAGATTACAGGTGACAAGTTCCCTTAGTGTTTGATTATTTATTGGTAATTGAGGTTAAGTGACTTGCCCAGGGTCACACAGCTAGTCAGTGTCAAGTGTTTGGTCCGAGGCTGGATTTGAACTCAGGTCCTCCTGACTATAAGGCCCATGCTTTATTCACTTTGCCATGTAGCTACACCCCCTCCTCCCCATGCCTTAGTGTTTTTAAAAAGACTTCTCTGCTCAAAGAGGAGGCTGAACAGTTGGCCTCTCCTGGTGGAAATGTATTTTGTATCTTCAAAACAGGCTTTTGTTAAGCATCTAATATGTACCAGGTGCTTGGGACACAAAAATTAGATAGTCTCTGACTTCAAGAAAGTTACTAATTAGAAACAGCACATATACAGATAAGTAAATATGATACATACATATATATATATTATATATATACACACATATCTGTATCTATAGCAATATTAACTACCCCTCTGTCAAATGGAGATGGTCCTGGTCACTTCCTCCTTCACTACCATCCCTGCTCATCATCTTCCCAGAGGAATGAGAGGAGGGTCAACCAGTTGAATCCTTTTTCCTATGGTGACCAAATTCTTAGTCACATCTCCTCCCTGAACACTTGTTTTTAAAAAAAATCATTTTCAGAGTTAAAACAACAACAACTAAATACAAAGCAATTTCAGTGGTTGGGGACACTAATTACTGGGGAAATTAGGGAGTGCTTCTTGTAGAAGGTCACACTTCAGCTTAGCCTTGAAGGGAGCTAGGGGTTCCAAGAGGCAGAAGTTCCAAGGAGGGAAAGCATTCCAGGCATATGGCACAGACTATGTAAAGAGGGAGAAGATGGTATGTGTGAGTAATAGAAAGATGGACAGGATATAGAACATGTGAGAGGGAATAATATATTATTAGCCTGGAAAGAGTGATTGGAACCAATTTGTGAAGGGCTTTAAATGCCAAATAGAGGAGTATCTATTGGCAATAAAGAACTACTAAAGCTTCTGAAGCAGAGGAGTGACATCGTATCTTGGACTAGCAGCTGGTTCTACCTTCTAGCCTACTCTCCCCTATGGGTATTATTAATTTGCCTCTTTTCCCTGCGGCTGTGTCATTGACCTAGTGGTCTGAAAGTCTGCCAGACCCTGTCATTGAGGAAAGCCAAGGGACAACAGTTTAAAATGGAACTAAATGAATAGTTTTCTGTTCCAAACCCCCTCCTTTCCCTCCTACCCCCTCCCCATCCCAAGGCTTTGATGAAAACAAAACATATTTCTACATTAGGAGCCAGTGGGAGCTGTCTGGAAGCCAAGAGCATCTGTCTACATATTAGCTAACTGTCTGTAGCTGTTATCCAGGGAGCGATGAGACTGAGACAGACGGGATGTCTTTGCTAGCATTTGTTTACACATCGAATTAGTGGCAGAATTCCTAAAATTGTATCATCCTTAGTATGGCACTTGATTTGGTTCCAGAGACCCAAATGATAAATCCCATCCTTGGCATCTCAAGATCATAAATTTAGAGCTGAAAGGGACATTAGAGATTGTCCCTTCAGAGACTGTTCAACCTCTCCCTCATGTGATAGATGAAGATCCTAAGGGCATAATCTAACAGTTTATGAACTCTTAACTTTCCCAGAGTTGCCAGTGAAAATAGCAAGTAATAACTTCTCTAAGCTTCAATTTCCTCATCGGTAAAATCAGGCAGCAAGGTGGCACCATAGGGCATACAGTGCTCTGCCTGGAGTTAGGACGATTTATCTTCCTGAGTTCAAATCTGGCCTCAGACACTCACTCACTAACTGTGTGACCCTGGGAGTGTCACTTCACCCTGCTTTCCTCAGTTTCCTCATCTGTCAAATATCTGGAGAAGAAAATGGCAGACCACTCTAGTATCTTTGCCAAGAAAACCCCAAATGGGGTGTCAAAGAGTCAGACACAGCAACAGCAACAAAAATGGGACTAACAGTGGCACCTGCCTCATTGGGTTGTGATGATCTAATGAGATAATGTGTATAAAGCACTTTGCAAGCCTTAAAATGCTATATGCAAATATGAGAATTTATTGTTAACTAAGCATTCCCTGTCTATTATTTTAGGCTTATTTTTTTAAAGTATGTTTTATTAAAGCCACAAATAAAAGAAACCTGATTCTGAATATTTGGCACCATACAAAGAAAATATCCTTCCCAAACTCTATGATCTAGCCAAGTTGGCCTTCAAACTGTCGTGTGTTCCTCAAGCATAATGTGCCACCTGTCACTTCCATGCCTTTGCAGTGGCTATTCCTTATCCCTAGAATGCACTCCCTCCTCAAGCTCTGCCTCATAAAGTACTGACATGAAGCCTTCCCTGACCTTCTCCTCATCTACTTTAGATTTTGTTGTTCCAGTCCTCTCTGACTCTTCATGACCCTATTTGGGGTTTTCTTGGCAAAGATACTGGAGTGGTTTGCCATTTCCTTCTCCAGCTCATTTTACAGATGAGGAAATTGAGGCAAACAGGGTTAAGTGACTTGCCCATGGTCACACAGCCAGTAAGGGTTTGAGGCCAGATTTGAATTCAGAAAGATGAATCTTCCTGATTCCAAGCTTAGCACTCTATCCACCGCTCCACTTAACTGCCTTACTAGCTACCTCCTATTTATTTTGGTTTTTTTTTTACCTTACATACCAGCTATAAACACATATTGGCTCTCCCAATAGAATGCAAGACCTTGAGAGATTGTTTCATTTTATTAATTTGTATCCCCAGTGCCTGGCATACAGTAGGTGCTTAATAAATGCTTATTGATTTATTAATTGATAAATCTGGGTTGCACTCTCCCACAAATACCTACAGCATCAATGGGAGGAGTAGACACACATAGAGTTCACAAGTAGAGAGGCACCTGTAGCCAAAGCACAGGTGAGGAAGAACAACTTACATCTCTGACGTTGCATGGCTGCTGGAGTCCTTGACCTGCTCTCCCTGACTTGGGACTTGCAGATTCCTCTGGGTGCTGTTATACCATAGTCACCATGGCCTCCTTCTTATGGATTCTCTGAAATCCTGGCCTAGAGAGCTACTATCCATTTTTCTAGAAGGAGCTGGAATGATTATCCTGGAATAAATAGAAGCCTCCATGCTTCAGCTTTCTCAGTCTTGACTCTGAACATTGTTTTCTCCAAGAGGAGTGTGGTACTGGCCCCAGGCTCTCCTGGAATTGACAACTGCCGAATTCCAAAGCTGGATTCCACCGTGTGCTTCTGTGGCAAAATGCCGTTGCTGATGAGATGGGAAGAGAAATCCCTGCTTCCCCCAGCATCACCCTGAAAAATCCAAGAGATGCGAGGGAAAAGGCGACAGAGCGAACTCTTAACAGCTGTGTCCTTCTCCATAATTGGCTCTCTTCTAGATTCTCTTCAAAGATCAAATGTCACAAAGGTCAGCTCTGCCCCACCTTCCAAACTTTCAAGTCTCAATTCCCCAGCCAATATTCCTGGCCCTTTTGTATGGAAATGTGTCCTGTAGAATTTAAAGAGTTTTTGAAAGCTTGAAAATATAGCTTCTTAAAGTCTGAAAGGGACACACTTTTACATCTCACTGTCTCCGTTACCTGCCCCTTAACTACTGTAACTTCCGTCACAGGATTATAGGGACACAGTTGATCAGAACTTTCCTGTTCAACATCTTGCTATAGTTATAAGAGCTTTGAACCTTCACATAATCTCCTACACTCACTCCCCTTCTGGAGTGGACTCTGTTCCATATTCACACTTTCAGCTGACTGCTTTCAAAAAGCATCAGTTGCTAGAACAAGGCTCAGACGTCCTCTGATGTTGTCAGGCATGCTACAAAACAAACTCAGAACTCTGAGTCTATTGCTACACTCTAAGCTAACTGATTCAGTTGTACGAAAACTACCTTCATTCTTTTATGAAACTGCTATTTAGGGGCTCACTATAGACAAGTTTTGATACTTGGTTAAGTTACACCAAGTCAAGAAGCCTTTATTAAGTGCTTACTATGTGCTAGGCATTATTCTAAGTTCTAGGGATATAAAGAAAGGCAAAACAAACAAACAAACAAACAAAAAAGACCACCCTTTGTTCCCATGAAGCTTATTTACAGTCCTATGGGGGAAACAATGTGAACAGCTATGTACTAACAAGGTATATCAAGGTTAAATTGGAGATCATCCCAGAGGTCTTGGAAAGGCTTCTTGCAGACAGTGGGACTTTAGCTACAACTTTTAAAAGTCGAAACCTAAGGAATGCACTCTCAACTCACTTCTACCTTATTGAATGCCTTTTTTTCCTTTTCTTTTCGGTGAGGTAATCGGGGTTAAGTCATTTGCATAGGGTCACACAACTCCTAATTGTCAAGTGTCTGAAGCTGAAATGCCTCTTCTTTCAAGATGCCTCTCAAACATCACCTGCAACACGAAGCCTTTCCTGATGTCATCAATGGTTATCTAATCTCCTCCTCTCAAACAACATTATATTGTATGGTTGGCAATTAGGTTATTCAGGGTAGACTTGAGCTCAGATCCTGCCTCTGATACCAACTGTGTGATGGAGGGCAAATTTCTTAACTTCTCTCAGCCTCAGTTTCTTCATCTGTAAAATGGGGATAATAATAGCACCTATCTCTCAGGGTTGTTGTGAGGATCAAATGAGTTAACATATGAAAGATGTCTTGTAAACCTACATAAATGCTAACTATTATTACAATTATTAACTATTTTGTATTCATTTTCTTTATACTTATTCCATATTTAATTGTATGTATATGTATACATACAATTAAATACAGAAACTTACATTATAAGAGAGGAGACAAAAGAGGTATATATGTATATATCTTTTGTCTCCTCTCATATATACATATATAATACATATACATATAGAATACATATACCTATATACATACATATATAATACATATACATATACATACCTCTTTTGTCTCCTCTCATATATACATATATATACCTCTTTTGTCTCCTGTCTTATGTATACAATATAATACATATATATATACACATATAATACATATACATATATACCTCTTTTGTCTCTTCTCATATATACATATATATGTATATACCTCTGTCTCCTCTCTTATATATGCATGTATAATACATATACACACACATATAATACACATACATATATATACCTCTTTTGTCTCCTCTCATATATATGCATATGTAATACATATACACATATAACACATATACATATATGTACCTCTTTTGTCTCCTGTCACATATACATATATACACACATATATATGTATATACCTCTTTTGTCTCCTCTCTTATATATACACACACATATATAATACATATACATATATACACACATATGTAATACATATACATATATATACCTCTTTTGTCTCCTGTCATATATACATATATACACACATATATATGTATATACCTCTTTTGTCTCCTCTCATATATACATATATATGTATATACCTCTTTTGTCTCCTCCCTTATAATGTAAGTTTCTTGGGAGAGATTGTTTTCTTCATAGTATTTGTATCCTCAGTGCCTAGCATAGTGCCTGGAAAGTAGTAGGTACTTTATAGATACTTGTTGACTGATTGTAGAGAAACTCACTGAAGTCCTACTTCAATGCCTTTCCATGCTAGGGGTAACCCTGGTTTCTCCAAGCCTGTCAGTAGAGTGAATGCTTTGAGAGGTCCTCCCAAGTTGGAAAGTCTTCAAGTATGGCTCAAGTGGTGGATGATGTCTGTCATCTGAGGACCAGATGAGCTGGATGGAAAAAAATTACAAATACTTTAATTTATATTTTATTAAAGCCAGAAATAAAAGAAACTTGATTCTGGATATCTGGCATCGCACAAATAGAATATCCATATAAATAAGCCAAATATCTAGAATCAGGTTTCTTTTTCTTCTGGCTCTAATAAAACACACATAATTTTAAAAAATCTGAAATAAGAGGAAATAGACAAGAAATTCTTTGTTGGGACTCACCTTTTGACTTCCTTCCATTCTGTCTTTCAGATTGAGGACTTGGTGAAGGAGATGCAGAACCCAGAGACGGGAATCAGAATGCAAAGCCAGAGGGTCATGATCACTAACATCCCTCATGCAATGACAGGTAGGGTCTGGCAAAGACTTGAGAGTGTCCCGGAGCTGAGGTTTGTGCCTGGAACAGAATGTATTCTTGTCACACCAGTTGGATTAAGTCATAAACAGGAAGTGATAGAAGTCAATTCTAAAATAAGACTTTGATGTTGTAATTCCCAGTGGTAAGAGTGGAAAGAGATGACTTGAATGTGTCATTTCTTGAAACTATTTCTCCTAGAAGGTGACTATTTAAAAGAAATAATATTTTATTTAATGCAGTTTGTTTTTATGGCAAAACCACTTCTCAATAATCTTTCTAATTCCTTCCCCTTTGCTCTTTCTTGTAATAGAAAAAAATTAAGCAAAACTGATTGATGCAATGATCACAACTGACAGAGTATGTAACATTCTGCATTCATAGCTTTCCACTTTTTTACTAAAAAAATTATATTGTATTCAAATATCAAACATCTGGAACCAATTCTGATCATTGAGTTCTGCTTTCTTTGTATTGCCACTTTTAATATTGTCGTAACAATGGGTATATTGTTTTCTTGCTTTTGTTTCCTTTACTCTGCATTCATTCAGGATATCTTCACATCTTTCTCTTAATTCTTCATCTCCATTGCTCCTCATACTAAAAAAATCTTCCATTACATTAATGGAACAAATTATAATTTGTTCAGTTATCCCCAAATTGAAGAGCACCTACTTTATTTCCAGTTCTTTTGCTAATATAAAAAGTGCTACTATGAATATTTTGTTTTATATAGAACTTTTTGTTTGTTTCATTATACGTACACACACACACATATATACATATGTGTGTGTGTGTGTGTGTGTATAGGCAATTGGGGTTAAGTGACTTGCCAGGTCACATAGCTAGTAAGTGTCAAGTGTTTGGTCTGAGGCCGGATTTGAACTCAGGTCCTCTTGACTTCAGGGCTGGTGCTCTATCCACTGTGCCACCTAGCTGCCCCTCACTACTCCTCTTAGCTGTCCCATGTTTGTTTCACTATAGCCATGATAACTAACATTTCATTGTCAGGTTGCTAACTTCTTCTGTAAAGGAGATGAACCTTGACAGAAACATATATCATCTGTGAGCTGTGATACCCTATTGTCTTCTTTGTATTTCACTTGTATTTAAGTCCATGGTTTTTGAGAGCCATGCATGACATGTTCCAAGGCAGAGCCTCCCAACAGAGGATTAATTTTGGTAGCATCATTTGTGGGCAAGGTATTCTGTGCTAACAAGTCCATTGGTGAAGAATTGCTTATGTTTTTCCCTCTTAATTCGTTATAAATTTTCATTTTTCATTTTTGATATTGGCAATTTTTTTCTTTTTTAAAAAATAACCCTAATAGTTTATTTATTTTGTTAGTTCCCCCCCCAAAAAAAAACCTAAACAGGTCCTAGTTTTTGAAAAAATTAATTAAATGGTTCTTTGTTTTCAGTTTTATATCTTATTTGGTTTTTCAGGCAATTTTTAAGTTTAGTTAGAATTTTTTGATTTTACAGTTTTTTTTAGTTGTGCAATTCATTGATGTGTTTTTCTTTTTTACAGATGAATGTGTTTAGAATTATAGGTTTTCCCTTAAAGATTGCATTGACTACTTCCCAAAAGTTTTGAAATGTTATCTCATTCTTACAGTTTTTTTGTTGATAGCATCTCATTCTTATAATTTGTTCTTTTACCCATATATTCTTCAAGATTAATTGCTTAGTCTTTCTGCTCAGAAGTTTCAAATGCTCTTTATTGATTATTATTTGTATTATATTGTGATCAGTAAAGGATGTTTAATATTTCTTCTTTTCTGTATTTGTTTATGTTATATGCTGTAGCACATTGTCAACGGTGCCAAAGAATCTAAGGAGTTTTATGTATCTTTCTACTGGTTTCCATTTAGTAATCACTAGTAATCTATCATATATAACTTTGCTAAAATTCAATTAAATAACTTATTTCTTGTTTATATTTTTTATTAGATTTATTTATATCTAAAAGGGGCGCACTGAGGAGCCCAACTGTTATTATTTTGCTATTTCTCTCTATAATTAAAATTCCCTTAAGTACTTGGGTACTATACTATTCAGTGCATATGCATTAAGTATTGATATTATTTCACTCTATATGTTTCCTTAAGTATAATTCAATTTTTTTAACCCTGTTCATTTTTAACTGTTGATTTGTCTGATTTCTTGATTGCTACCTCAGCTTAAAAAATAGCTTGAGACAATAAATTCTTCTCTAAGTTCTCATTTTAGCTCCTTGCGAATCTTTATGTTTTAAGTATGTTTCTTGTAAACAATGTATAGTTGGATTCTGCTTTCTAATCCATTCTGCTACTCATTTCTCTTTTATGGGTGAGTCTATCCTATTCACAATCACAGTTTTGATTAATTGTGTTTTTTCCTCTATCATATGCTTTCCTTCCTTCCTTCCTTCCTTCCTCTCTCTCTCTCTCTCTCTCTCTCTCTCTCTCTCTCTCTCTCTCTCTCTCTCTCTCTTTCTTTCTTTCCTCCTTATTGATAAGGAAGAATAAGATAGCGAAAGAAATGGAATGGAATCAACTCTAATAATCTATAACTGAAATGGTGTGTTCTCATTCCTCTCTTCATTTAGCTCAGACTCAGGTCATTGGTACTTAATACTTTTTTCCCCTTCCACTGAATCTTTCCTGTATGATCAATCCTTCAAAGTTGAAGCTTGTTTTACTTGTAACTGTTCCCTCTCAAATTCATTGTACCTTCTTGTACTCTCTTTCCCTGCCCCTGGCCATTTCCTTGTTTAATTTAATGTATATCAATACCAAATTCTTTATATTTTAATGTGTTTGATCCTGCTTTGTCCAGGTCAGATGATAGTGAGATTCATCTGATGTCCACTCTCCTCTCTTTTTACCTCTTTTTCCTCTTCTGTATTCTTTAATTTGGGTGAAACCTAATTATGAGAAGTAGTAAGTTCTTTCTCCTCATTTCTCATTTATTCTCTAATTTATACTCCCCACCTCCCTTTTCTTTCCTCTCAACATCAACAAAATCAGAAGAAAAGAAAACCCTTTGCCCTGTATTTGTCTTTCTTTATACTCTTTATTATTCTTGAAGACAGAATCTGAAGGAAAACTTTTGTCTTCTCCCCATATTAGAATGTAAGTACTTAATTATGATTTAGCAGGTTCCAATGGCTCAAGTGGAATTTCCTTTCTAGATTTCTTTTGTCTCCTGTGGTTAAGTATCAGAGGTTCTCTCTAGCTCTGATCTTTTAATCAGGAATTCTTTCAAGTTCTCTATTCTGTTAAAGATTCACGTCCCTGCTATAGGAAGATACTTTTTGGGATATGGCATTCTTAGCTTTCAGTCTTTTTCTTTTTGGAATATTGCATCCTAAGATTTCTTTCTTCTTTGTACTAGTTACAGAATGGTCTTGTGTGATCTTGGCTCTGGTTTCTTGGTATTTGAATTCTTTCTGGCTGCTTGGAATATTTTTTTTTTTAACTAGAAGCTCTAGAAAGGCATAAACAATTTCTGAAATCCTAAGAGTTATCCTCCCTTCTTCATATCAATTTATATAAAATTCTTCCCAAAGCAGGTCTTAGTGCATTTAATTTATCATCATTCTAGATCTCCAAGACTAAAAACTATCCATCTACTTTAGATCATTAAAACCATACAGCATAATCAGCCCCTCAGGGCCCAGGGCCTGGGTAGTACAAATAACACTCAATACATTCTTTAGCATGACCACACCTAGAACTGAAGCCATATTTTGTGTCCAGGGATAAATTATCTAGATGTTAATTTTAAGTTAACAAATAAATTACTGAAAGAGAACAGTATATGAAGCATACTGCCAACAAAAGGAAAAAAAAACCGGAAGTCACAGTTAAAACTATAACCGTACTTTGAAGTCATAACAGCTGTGGTGTGGCCAAGCCATTAATTGGTGCAATTCATAGTGAAACTTATGAGTGGGACAGCAGCCAGGAGCAGAAAAACAAGCACCAGAACCAGCAGCACTTGAAAAGCTCTCTGCTCCAAAACATTTGCAAAAAAAAAGATAAAGGCTTATAGTCCCCTTGCTTAGCCTTCTCCTGAGATGATATTTCCCCTCATCTTGCTCTGCTCTAGTAAGTACTGATGTCAGGTCCACCTGAATACATGCCAGCAAAGTTCTACCACTTAATGGTCCAATCACTGGAGTTTGTAGGCACCTGACTACTTAGTGACCGGGAAGACTATTCAGGTCCCCCATCCCTCCAGGGCTTACCACATTCTAACATATGTGTATATATGTGTATATCTATATCTATCTATCTATCTATCTATCTATCTATCTATCTATCTATCTACACACACATATGTATATATGGCATTTTTAGGTTTACGAAGCACTTAACAAATATAATTTCATTTGATCCTCACAACAGGTAGGTGCTATTATTATTCTCCGTTTTACAGATAAGGAAACTGAGGTAGACAGAAGTAAAACGTCTTGCCCAGAGACCCATGGCTAGCAAACGTCTGAGGCCAGACTTCGGTTCCAGTGTTTGTGCTATTTAGCCAGAGACAGAGATGCACTCAGCAGAGAATCAGCAGAAGATGCCAAGCCCATCATGGGCAGAACTGTCTGCAAACCAAGCAAACTCCAAGAGGAGCTCAGATAATTCAGATCCTTATAAGGAAGCATCCAGGTGACCAGTGCTGACAATGCTAGGGAAAGGCTCTCACTGGGAATATTGAGGAGGTCAGTGACTTTTCCACAGAGGGTATACGCACCAATGGGTCCAGGCTCAGCATACTCCTTGACCCCACTGCATTCTGCTAAAATTTATTCCTGCTGTGATTGGAGGAAACAAGCATTTATTATGTACCAGGCGCTGTGCTAAGCTCCTTACAAATATTATCTCATTTGATCTTTGCAATAGCTCTGTGGAGAGGTCCAGTTATTATTTTCATTTTCCAGTCGAGGATAGAGGTTGATGACTCCTCCAGGATCACACAGCTAGTAAGTGCCTGGGGCCAGATTGGAGAATGGAAGTCTCAGTTAGTAACTCAGTAATCCATGGGAATATAGCAGACATGACTGTTAATAGTATCAAATAACTTAGATGAATCAAGGGCCTTTTGATGACCTTTCCCCACTGTAACATACCAGGATGACGAAACAACTGCCTAATTTGGGACCAGTGCCCATAAACCCAACAAATCCATCTCCACTATATATACAGGGTGATATATAACCATAACAAGGGTACATATACTTTTGGTTGTCCTCTTGCCTTTATCTGGACAGTGGTCTTTTTTTCATAATAATTTTTCCCAATTACATGTGAAGACAATTTTTAACATTCATTTAAAAATGTTTTTGAGTTCCAAATTTTCTCCCTCCCTTCCTCAACCCTCCCCCTACCCCCAAGATGGTAAGCAATTTGATATAGGTGCTACATGTGCAAACATGCAAACGTATTTCCAAATTAGTCATTTTGTGAAAGAAGACACAGACCAAAAGAAAAAAAAACATGAAAAAATTTTTTTAAAAAGTGAAAAATAATATGCTTTGATCTGCATTCAGATTCCATCTGTTCTTTCTATGGATGTGGACAGCATTTTTTTTTTATCATGAGTCCTTTGGAATTATCTTGGATTTGACAGTGGTTTTTGTTCTCCATGTGGTACATCCCCATAAAGCTCCCATCTCCATGGGGATTTCATGTTCCACCTGAATAGGATCCCCAGGGATGATGGTCACATGCATGACTCCTTGTATCCAGAAGATCTTTAAGGATCTGAACCCCATCTTCCATTGAAAAAAACATTACCCAAACCTAGGATCTCTGATACTGTCTTCGTCAGATGTCAAGAACTGAATGGAGAGCTTGACCCCACCCCTGATAATTTTTAAATTCCATAAATTCAGGGTCCGTGGGAATTGGTGGGGTCTGAGAAGATGATAGGGCTGAAGGCCCTATTGCCTCTTCCTTCTTCTCCTGGAGTTCCCTAGTTAGGATATGAAAGAGCTGCTTGTCAATTTCTCTCTTATCAAATCCATGTTTTAATGACCAAATCCATAATTCCTTCTTAGACAAGTCTTTTTGTCTCCCTACCCTTTCACAGGGGCAGCTAGGCAACGCAGTGGATAGAGTGCCAGGCCTGGAGTCAGGAAGACTTATCTTCCTGAATTGAAATCTGACCTCAGACACTTACTAGCTGTGTGACCCTGGGCAAGTCACTTAACCCTGTTTGCCTCAGCTTCCTCATCTGTAAAATGATCTGGAGAAGGAAATGGCTTACCGCTCCAGTGTTTTGGTCAAGAAAACCTCAAATAAAGTCATGAAGAGTTGGATATGACTGCAAATGACCAAACAATAAGAAAACTCACAGCAGGCCACTGGAGATGAAGTACCATTTCAGTCTGCTTAACAATTGGGGGCCTATCCTGCCTAGAAACTTTAAAAACATATCTGCCTAATCTTGAGCCAAGAACAAATGGGGGAAGGCCCATTGCAAGAGATAGCTTCCACTGGGGGGGGGAGCACCCTCCAAGCGCTTAGCTCTAAAGCCTCTGAAACAGGCTGTGCACAGGGGTCAGATGATCAGAATTATGCAGCCAAGCTAGAATTCCCTTCATCTTGCAGATAATGAACACCTTCCCTATTCAGTCTCTAAATGGGAACAGGATAAGCCTGGAATTTCCTGAACTCTCTGGAACAGAGATGCAAGTCTCCTATCCTGACAGTATGGGGCATCAAAATGACCTAACAAAGAGTTAATCCCCTCAATTTATGAAATTCAGTCTCAGTAAATTAATCCAAAAGAACCAGTCAGGCAAGAGTGTGATGGTTAATGTTTAGTGACTGGCTCTCCTTTATAAAGTACACAAGACACTCTTTTAAGTTTAATCTGCATTTTTAACACTTACTCCATCACTTTCTTGAGTCTAGAAATTGACAAAACAATAAATCAAACCCTGATTTTTAGGATTACTCATTTCTGTGGTTTAAATGCTTACGCTGAAAATGTAGTAAGAGCCAAGATGGTTCCACCCACACCCCCATCCTTGAGTCAGGTCTCTATGGGCCCTCCCTTCTGGTAATATTTAGCCTACAAGAGGTTTATCTGCTTCCTTGAATACTTCTTAATCTCTTTCAATATACAATCCCTATCAGAATACCCTTGGGGTAGTGGTTAGATATACCAGAAAGATCTCAATCTTGGGGAGTGGGTAGGTTTGGGAGGGAAAAGGCCAGCACTTGCAACCAAGGAGGAACCAACATGGGGTATTTTTTCTTAATCCATTCTATTCCTACCCTTCTCCTACACGTTATCTCTAATAGCTTGGATTTCCTGAAGTAACAATGTTAAACTGGGATCATGATTAAATGGCTGCTGCAATGGGTCTGGGGGGAATGGAGCCCCTCCCCACTTCAGCGTGATTCTCAGAAAGTCCATGGAGACACTCTGGTTTCTATACATATACAGCCAGCTTGACCTCATTTAATTTCACTTTTGTTAATTCAGTGATAGAATTCCAATAGCAATAAGCAATAAGAAATAGTGAAATGGGTGGTGTTTTTATTCTCTCTCCCTTGGAACTTAACTGGGTCTGTAGGGCTGGCCTTGTCTTCTGTGGTGCCAAGAGGATTACTGGCTTCAGGCTCCTAGGAGGGTTCCCAAATGTGCAACTGTCTTGTCTCTCTGTGCAATGACTTGCCAGAATCCTCCCCCATTCCCGTCTTTGCTTAGAATGCCTCAGATTCCTGCCCTTTGCTTCTGAAGTCCTAGACTGCATGGAAGTGCTTACTGGTATTTTTCTTTAGGTTTTCTTGTTTCTTCTAGTGCCCTTTTAAATCTTTGATGTGGTGCTTGTTAAGGAAATTAGGCTCACTATAACCTTTCACAATTTATCTGACCCAGAAGCTCCTACAACATTTTAATTTGACATTTCATTTTGCTTTGTGTTTTGGGGAGAGCTAAAGATGTCCAGTGTCATTGTGGGGGCCCTTTGTTGTGGGAGCAAGTTATTGCTTTAAAAAATGCTCCTTGTTGTTGTTGTTGTTTTTCAGTGTGGTAGATTTGTTCCTATCTATAGGGAAAACTTTTGGTCAGTAAAGGTGATACTGAGGAGATGAGTGTGGTAGTATAAACCTATGAACTCTGCTAGTGGGGAGGTTGAGGCTAGTGAGTTCTGAGCTGCAGTGGGCTAAAGCTGATTGAGTGTTCTGAATCTAACACCAATATGGTAAGTCCCTGGGAGGGACTAGGCTGCCTGAGGAAGGGGTGAATGGGCCCAAGTCAGAAAGGGTCTCCCCGCTGAGAAGTGATGGGGTCAGTGAAGGGTTGCTGCACTTCCAGCTTGGCTGAGATAGGGAGACTAGTCTTAAAAAAAATAATCCTAGGAAGACTTAAGAACTGATACAGAGTAAGCAGTAAGCAGAACCAAGACAGTATAGATAACTATAACAACATAAATAGAAAGAATGAAAAAATGGAATCATCTGCTACTAGCACCTTCACCTATACTGAAGGAGAAGAAGGTAATCCAAGATTGATTATAATAGACCATAGATCCATGTAGGACCCCATTATAATAATGGCATCTGGTAAAATCACATACACACACATACCAGTACATCCTTCTCATACACACACACACACACACACACACACACACACACACACACACATACATACAGTGGTATCATGGAAAATGGTTTATACCCAACACTATAGGATTTCTGGGTTAGTTGTTATTCAGTCATGTCCAACTCTTCGTGACCCCATTTGGGGTTTTGTTGGCAAAGATACTGGAGTGATTTGGCATTTCCTTCTCCAGTACATTTTATAAATGAGGAACTGAGGCAAACAGGATTAAGTGACTTGCCCAGGGTCATACCACTATTAAGTGTCTGAGGCTGGATTTGAACTTAGGTCCTCCTGACTGGCTGCTCTATCCACCGTGCCACTTAGCTGCCCTCTTTTGGGTTAGAGTGACAAGGACATACTAGGTGAAAATGAGCGTGGTGGTAGCAGGCAGGTGCATTAGACCCCAGGCTCAGGGGCTGGAGTAAAATCATAACCCCTGGACTTCCTTACTTTTACTTCCTTACTTAGTTACTTTACTTTACTCACTTCCAATACCCTATGATTTTCTAGTTGGTGCTAAAACAGAAGTTATAGAGAACCTATGCATTCTTTAAGTCAGTTTGAATGAATGTAAGTAAATTCTGACTCCTTAGAAGGTGGGCTTTAGAGACATCTTTTTTTGTGTCATGGACTCTTTTGACAATCTGGCATAGCTTATGGACCCCTTCTCAGAATAATGTTTTAAAACACATAAGATTACAAAAGAAAGCAATTATATTAAAATACAGTCATCAGAATACTCAAATAAATGATCAAGCTCATAGAACCCTGGTTAAGAATTCCTTCAAGAGACAGGGCAACAAATACATCTTGGGAGAGCCAATATTGCAGACAGAAAACCAGGCTAGAAAACCAGGAACCTGAACCACCCTGCTGGGCTATGTCTACAGATCAAGCTGTCCAGCTGTGAGTGACAGGATAATCTTGTAATTTGATCTATTTCAGGAAGTAGTCAAGTGGGAGAAAAATCCTAGGGCTCCTTGGGTGACATTATGTAATTAGTTTAATGTCAGCAAAGGACACCAGAACAGCCTATATATATTGCTATGTGACATTTACAGAAAGTGACTTGGATTGAGTATACCAATCATGGACCTCTGGTATTTTAAGTGGAATTTCAGATGGAGAGTCTTAACTCCTGGAAAAACAATCATGGATGTAGAAGGCTAAGAGGAGGAAGAGACAGGGGCATCAACTGGTAATAGCATGCAATAAATATAAATGAGCTAATCTCAGTGGCTGAACTGGATCTAGGCATGATACTCCTCAGAAGATGTGATTGGGAAAAGACATGCTATCCATGATGGCACAGTGGATAGAACACTAGGCCTGGAGTCAGGAAGACCTGAGTTTAAAACAGTTGTGTGACCCTGGCCAAGTGACTTAATCCTGTTTGTCTCAGTTTCATCATCTGTCAAATGAGTTGGAGAAAGAAATGGCAAACCACTTTAATATCTTTGCCAAAAAAACCCTAAATGGGGTCATGAAGAGTTGGACGCAACTGAAAAATGACTGAACAACAACAAATCCAAATCTAGCCACTATTGTAGATGACCTTACAAGGTAGAGAGTGTATGAATCAATTATACTGTTTAACAAATGGCTTTGCTCCTCAAAGGTATGGAAGGAAACCTTCATCTTCTCTGAAGATGAAAACATTTGATCCAGGGAATTAATGTTTTATCTAGAAACCTCAGTAAGACTACAATTTTTCAGAGTTGTGATACAATACTACTAAATCTCTGGCAGGTCTTGGCTTCTGGATCTGTTATATTGTTGCGGGCATTTTACTGCTGTTTTGCATGTTCCTTCCCATGGAGCCAGGGGGGATGCACACAGTTTTTGGAAATTTAGATGGTTGTTGGAAGATGTGGCCATTTTTGATTGTAAGGAATGCCAAATTGGGATGGCTGGGTGCTCCTTTCTTTCCAAGCTTTCCAGGATGTTCCTTATAAGTCACTGACTTTTAAAAAGTCTCTATTTTGTTTTTGTGGAAGAGACTCAGAGTTTTGTTTCTGGAGGTAGCATTTTAGTCTCATGAGATAGCAGAATGATGGGAGAGGACATTTCTTCCATGAAGCTTTTCTTGATCTTTCCAAATAGTGCTATCTTGTGATATGTATTATAATATTGTGTGTTAGGTTCTAGAGAATATCAGAATCTGGCTCATTTTGCTTTTCCTAAAAGGGCCCTCGTTTCACCTATCTTTGCTCATGTGATAAAGACATAAAACATAGAGTAGGTTTTTATTTAACCTTAAAGAAAATATAGAATGTATTTCTGAAACTCTTAAACTCCTTGATAGTAAAATTCTTGCCCCTTTCTGGAGGGTATCTAACAATTCTCCCATCTTCCCTTGGAACCTATACAGTTCCCATGACTCACAGAACTAATAGAGTATGGTCTGGGTTGCTTCTTGATATAGGTAGTTCTTGGCTATGCTGATTTAATATTAGGGGATGCTGCAGCAGTCATTGAGGACAGATACAATTTCCTCCCTACCCTCTCCATCTTTAGTTATTGAATCAGCTACAGCATTATAACCATTAGATGGTTTTAGCCTAGAGGCAGCATAATGGCCCCTCAAACGTTATTCTCTCCTGTGCTTTTTGGAATTTATGTTAAAAGTGGAGAGTATATTCCCAATTACTCAGAGTCCAGATCTGGAGGTAATTCCTAACATTCAGGCATTGATTTGACGTTGTCTTAATTGAAAGATATTTATCACTAATCTCTAGATTTGCCTCTGTTTCCTTAACTATAAAATGGGGATAATAATAGCATCTGCCTTGCAGGGGTGTTGTGAGGATAACATAATATTTGTAAAGTGATTAGCTCAGTTCCTGGCACAAAGTAGGTGCTATATAAATGTGTATTCCTTTCTCTTCCCCTATTTCATCTCTCTGACGCTCCGTTGTTGCTGCCACAGAGAAGATGTAAAACCAAGCCAGGTAGGGAACAAAAGCCTCAGTAAAAGAACCTGGTCAAGGAGAATTTCTAACTTCCCTAGAGAATTCCTGCCTTGTCCAGGGCACAGTGGAAGGAGGAGAGGCTAATCCATGTACATTTTATATTTTCCAGAGCTTCTCCCCCCCCTTTAGAATGTAAGCTCTTTGAGGGCAGACACCGATTTTTTTTGTATCCTTAGTACCTATCCGCAGTGCCTTTAACATAATAAGTACTTAATATTATTTATCGAATCAAATTGAAAATAAATCTCTTTAGTGATAGCTGTTGGAAAGCTTTAGTCCCCAAACCTGTAAGTGGTGAGAACTCAGGAGGAAGCTCAAAATAGACTCTAACGAACCATGCCCAACTGGTTCCCCTATGTTCTTACAGTCCAGTTGACCTTTACATTTTTTGAGTGCTGCCTAAATGTTCAGGTTAAGGATTCTGAATAAACTACAGAAGGCAAAAGGAAGAAATTGGAGATGCTGCAGTCTTCTAATCTGTGATAACGTCTTAATTTTTGTTGTTGTTGTTGTTTTAGGTTAACTTTTCAGCTTTCATGGGGCACCTGGTATTTGTAATCATTTTAGTTAGATTCTTCTCCAAGAAACTATGAGAGAACTTCTGTAGTTTTTCCCTATTATTGTGCCCTCATGTCTCCAATAGTGTATACTTCCAAGGGAGCAGGGCAGTGGTCTCTGCTGGTACAGTCACATATGTATCTCCAGGATGAATTTAGAACACAGGTCATCACTGACAAACTCCCCTGATGGAGTGATCTGTTTTCAGACTTTGGAGCACAATGACAACATAGTAGGCTGGCCGACCAGCTCTGTGTGTGTGTGTGTGTGTGTGTGTGTGTGTGTGTGAGAGAGAGAGAGAGAGAGAGAGAGAGAGAGAGGAGAGAGAGAGAGAGAGAGAGAGAGGAACACTGTTTCTCTCCTATATACATATATGAGGGAAATGTACCATCGCCAAGTGTCCTATCTGGTTCTTGCTTCTCATGAAACACTCTTATTAATAACTGCATTGTAATGGCCAGTTTAGATGATTGTTGTTCAGTTGCATCCAAGTCTTTGTGACCCCATTTGGGGTTTTCTTGGCAAAGACACTATAGTGATTTGCCATTTCTTTCTTCAGCTCATTTTACAGATGAGAAAACTGAGGTAAATAGGGTTCAGAGATTAGCCCAAGGTCATACAGCTAGTAAGTATCTGAGGCTGGATTTGAGCTCAAGTCTTCCTGACTCCAGACCTGGCACTCTATCTAATGCGCCATCTAATAGTTTAGATACAACTATGCTGTTACCCATATTTCTTATGCTCAAATATCCTACAAGCAAAATTGGTCCAAGCATTCTGAAATATGGTTTGGAATTATACAAGAAGAGTTACTTCATCCCCTTTGACTTTTGAAGTTATTTCACTTCTGGTTTTATACTCCCAAGGACTAAAAGGAAATATTCATAACAATACTTTCTGTGGTAGCAAAGAACTGGAAACAAAGCAAGTTCCCATTGATTGGGGAATAGCTGAACAAATTGTGGTATATGGATGTAATAGAATATTATTACATCACAATGGAACAGAAAATCCTCTGGCCCAAGGGGCAGGGGTACTTTCAATAAAGGAGCCCTAGCTTTAGACTTACACTGAAAGATTTTAGTTCTAGAAAAAAGGGTCAGACCCCCCCCCCACCCCTGCCGCCATTTTCTGTCTCTCTTTCCCATCCCAAAACAGAATTGTGGGGACAATCACTGAAACAAAATCTTGAGTTTGGCTTATGCCTAGGATTTCTCCAAAAGAGATGAATAGAGTCTCTTCTAGAAATGTAGTCAATGTTAATATATAAATACGTTTTACATGATTGCACATGTATGACCTATATCAAATTGCTCACCATCTCAGGGTGAGATAACTCAATTTTAGAACTCAAAATTTTAAAAAACAAATGCTAAAAATTGTTTTTACATGTAGTTGGGGAGAAAACAAAGTGTGTGTGTGTATATATATATATATAAAGAAAGGTAGTCAGTGTACAAAGTAGATCAGGTATAGGAAAGCTATTTATTTTTTCTACCACAGAAGAAAAAACTTAAAACATAGAAGACTCATAAGCATGCATTTTCATGAAAAAAAAGCATGTATCAATAATAATGCCTATTATATTTTCTAGGGAAACTGACACTGCAAACATCAAAACATGAAAAATTTAGTATGACTACTGAACAATCATTTCATCTTACCTGAGCAAACCTCTCAAGGTCCATAGCATCTGATATTCTAGAGTATGGCTCCTGTCAGGGGTCATTTTCAACTCTGAGAAACATTGTAGTAGCTGTAGGGAGCACCTTAAGTTGCCAGTGACCTGGACTTCTCAGTGACTCTAGACCACTGGAGTTCATGAGGGAGCTACTTAAGCTGGAAAAACCTGCCTCGAGATTACTGTTTGGTCACCTGTCCTCAGGGAAAGAAACATAAGGCAGAAGAGTCGGCTAGATTTGTCACCTCGACAAGCACATGCTTTTGGAGTGATGAGTGAGCATCTCCAAGGTGAGTTCTCAGAGTTTCAAGGCCATATTCAGAAGGAAGGGAGAAGAATGAGAATGGAAGTTGTCTCACTCCTTAAATTCTCCGGAGTTGGCAGCTCTTGCTACACAGAAGCCAATCCTCTTTAGTTAAGTCTCTTTCCCCATCTTCTATGATGGGACAGCGAAAATGCAGCCCATGGGGTCCAACCTTTAGCGGAGCATATCTTTTTATTGAGGGGCCCATCAGAAAGGGCCAGTGCAAATGTGTTCCTGGAAGAGTCCAGCTCCAGGAATGGCACATATTTCACTAAAGGGCTCTAGCTTCAGGTATGTTCCCCAAAAGGCAGATATAGGACTGCCCTTTTACTTCCATTACAACAAAAAACAATGAATATTAGGGAATTCAATAAAACTTGAGAAGAATTGTATAAAGTGATATAGCTCAATTTAACTAATATTTATTAAGCATATACTATGTGCCATGTACTGTGCTAGGTTCTGTGGATAAAAAGACAAAATCCAAATAGTCCCTGCTCTTATGGAGTTTATCTCCTACTGGGGAGATATAACAATAACAACAGCAACATAATAATAATGATGATAAATAGCTAGAATTAATAGAGGGTTTTAAGGTTTCAAACCGTTTTATATATGTTATCTCATTTGATCCTCACAACAACCCTATGAGATAGATGATATTATTATCCCCATTTTGCAGATAAGGAGCTGAAGTTGAGGGAAGGTAAGTCACTTGCCCAGGCAAGGTCATCCAGCTAGTGAGAGTCTGAAGCAGGATTTAAATTCTTATCTTCCTGATGCCAAGTCCAATACTCTAGCCATGGTGCCACCTAGCTTCCAGATATGAAGACTGTATAAAGACAAAGAAGTGGGAGATTGAATGCCATAAATGGAAAACATCTAGTAGGCAAGTGTGGCTGGAACAGAAAGTATGCAAAGAAGAAGAAGAATGTAAAATAAGCCTGAAAATAGAAGTGGGAGTCAGATTGTGGAGGAGTCTGAGATGTGAGGCTGGAGACTTTGCATTGTATTGTTTACTACCAGTAAAGATACTTGTTCACTTTGGGCCTCAGTTTCCTCATTTGTAAAATGAAGGGAATGGACAAGATGCTAGCATTCCTTCCAGTTCCAAATGTAGAATGAAGAAAACAGAACCAAGGGAACAATAAATAATGACTATAATAATGTTAATAGAAACAATGCTAAAAAGTATTCAAACTCAGATCAATTGCGATGAATAGTCTTGGTTCTGGAGAAGGGCGGATGAAACACATGTAGTATTCACACTACCACACCCACCCCAACTCACACTCACATTTGGGTTTCCCCAGGAGGATGACTACCCCAAATTCAAACTACCCTGTGATTTTATACTTCTAAAACTATAGCTCACAAGTCTCTACTGATGTATTTACCTTTAACAGTTGGAAGACATTATATTATTATTATTATTATATAAAATATTAAACCTTTTGTTTCTAGTTCTTTGATGATGCTTAAGAGCTGCTATTTTTGTGCACGTGGTGTGTTGACCCTTAATAGTCAGAAGACACAAATAACTTACAAAAGTCATTTACTGAAGTAGCATAGTAATAAAAGCAGCCATAAATTTTTTTTTCAATAAACTTGGGACATGTTGTTCCATAAATACATGTATCATCAGTAGGAAGAATGGGCACGCACATAGAGCACACTAGTAAAGAGGCCAAGACTCAGCAAATGCGCATGGCCTAGACAATTCAGACTTTTGGGCCCCAGGTCTTCTCTTCTCTCTGGTTGTCTTTGTATTGGTCTCCTAGGCTATTATAGAGTCTCTGCTGGGTGAGTCTTTCAGCCAGACTCCTTATGAAAGTTTATCTTTGCCTTTTATCTCCAGATAGGGCTAAGTCTTTCTCAACTCACAGAGATCTTCTGATTTTGCCTTGGCTTACTGGCCTGCTCCCTGTTGGGGGTAGTGTTTCCTACGGGGAGAGTGAGTGGTCTCTGCTGAAAGAAGTCTTGGCTGTGGTGGAAAGAGAGGAGGAGAGGGACTCTCTGTCCCCTCAGAGGTTGAGGAATATTTGCTGGTCAAGGGCCACGTTCTCTTCTCAACTCAAAAAGCTTGCATTCTTCAGAGCTTTCCATTTCTGCAACTGGCTCCCTAGATAGCATGTCTTGCTTCAGTAAAGATGGTTTTCCATCCTATGATTTCATCAAGTGACTGAAGAAGTTTTTCACACTTTTCAAAGGGTTAACTAAATATAGATGCTTTTGGCACTTAATTTAATGCCTTAAAACCTTATTATTAAAACCCAAATACCTTAATACTCAAAATACCTTATTATTTGACCCTTACATTATATAATTACATCAACTGGGCTGGGGGGTAGAATATCAATTGATCAGAGCAGTCTTGATTAACTCCTTTTCCCATTACGTAGATATTCCTTTTTTCCCCCTTTTCCCCCCATAGACATTTATTTTCTCTCCCTCCCACCTTTCCTACTCCCGGTTTTGCAGATGAGAGGACAAACAAAATCTTCATAACAAATATACATAATCAAGCAAAACAAATTCCTGCATTGGTCATGTCCAAAAGTATGTCTCCTTCTACATCGTCTTTAATTTCTTTGGGTGTAGTGTGCTCCATCACTGATTCTCTGGAATTGTGATTCATCAGTGCACTGATCAGAGTTCCTAAGTCTTTCAGAACTGTTTATCTCTGCAATGTTGCTGTTATGTATAAATCATTCTCCTGCTCACTTCACTCTGCATCAATTCATGTAAATCTTCCCAGGTTTCTCTGAATATGCCCTTTCTGTCATTTCTAACGGCACAACAGTATTCCATTACATTATATGCCATATTGATAGACTATTCTCCAATTGATGGGCAACCTTTTGTTTCTAGTTCTTTGATGCTGCTTAAGAACTGCTATAAATACTTTTGTGCACATGAAAAGTGTACACTGTCTTCTGCTCTTTGATCTCTTTTGGGGAATAGGCTAGGATTACTATCACCGGATCAAAAGGTACACCTAATCTCTTAGAGTCTTAGGGAATAATTCTGAAAATTTTTAAAATTTTTAAAAATTTTTTTGTATTTTGCTAGGCAATGGGGTTAAGTGACTTGCCCAGAGTCACACAGCTAGTGAGTGTTAAGTGTCTGAGGCCGGATTTGAACTCAGGCCTTCCTGATTCCAGGGTTGGTGCTCTATCCACTGCACCACCTAGCTGCCCTTATTTATTTTTAATGAATAGTTTTTTATAATCTAGTTTTTTCCCATTAGACATTTTATTTTTTTTAACATTCAGTAGTATTTTATTTTTTCCAATTACATGTCAAGATAATTTTTAGCATTCATTTTCATAAGATTTTGAATTCCAAATTTTTCTCCCTCCCTCCTCTCCCTCTTCCTAAAATGGTAGGCAATTTGATATAGGTTATACAGGTGCTTATCATGTAAAACATATTTCCATATTAGTCACATTTTTGAAAGAAGAAACAGATCAAAAGGAAAAAACCATGAAAAAGAATAAAGTAAGTGAAAATAGTATGCTTTGATCTGCATTCAGAGTCAGTCAGTTTCCTTATAGGGATATGGTTAGTATTTTCCTTTGTGAGTCCTTTATTTTGGATCATTGTGTTGCTGAGAAGAGCTGAGTCATTCATAGATGATCATCACACAAAGTTACTGATACTGTGTACAATGTTGTCCTGGTTCTGCTCATTTTAATCAGCATCAGTTCATACGAGTCGTTCCAGGTTTTTCTGAAGTCAGCCTGTTCATCATTTCTTATAGCACAATAGTATTCCATTACATTCATATACCACATCTTGTTCAACCATTCCCCAATTGATGGGCATTACCTCCGTTTCCAGTATTTTGCTATCATGAAAAGGGCTATTATAAATATTTTTTGCACATTTGGGTCCTTTTCCTTTTTAAATGATCTCTTTGTGATACAGACCTAGTAGTGGTATTGCTGGATCAAGGTATGCACAATTTAGTTGCCCCTTGGGCATAGTTCCAAATTGCTCTCCAGAATATTTGGATTAGTTCACAACTCCAGCAACAGTGTATTAGTGTCCCATTTTCCCACATCCTCTCCAACATTTATCATTTTCGTTTTTTGTCATATTAGTCAATCTGATAGATGTGAGGTGGCACCTCAGCATTGTTTTGATTCGCATTTCTCTAATAAAAAGTGATTTAGAGCACTTTTTCTTTTTTTTGGTGAGGCAATTGGGGTTAAGTGACTTGCCCAGGGTCACATAGCTAGTAAATATCAAGTGTCTATTTTTGCTTTTTTTTTTTGAGCTAGGCAATGGGGTTAAGTGACTTGCCCAAGGTCACACAGCTAGTAAGTGTTGAGTGTCTGAGGCTAGATTTGAACGCAGGTCCTCCTGACTCCAGGGCCGATGCTCTATCCACTGTGCCACCTAGCTGCCACCTAGCTGCCCCCTAAATATCAAGTGTCTGAGGCCAGATTTCAATTCAGTTCCTCCTGACTCCAGGGCCGTGTTTTATCCACTGCGCCTCCTAGCTACCTCAGAGCTTCATATGCCTACGGATAGCTTTGATTTCTTCATCTGAAAACTGCTTGTTCATATTCTTTGACCATTTATCAATTGGGGAATGGCTTGTATTCATATAAATTCTACTCAGTTCTTTATATATTTGAGAAATGAAGCCTTTATCAGAGACACTTGCTATAAAGATTGTTTCTCAGCTTTCTGCTTTCCTTCTAATCTTGGTTGCGTTGTTTTTCTTTTTGTTTTTGTTTTTTGCAAAAGCCTTTATTTAATATAATCAAAATTATCTATTTTACATTTCATAATGTTCTTCATCTCTTGTTTGGCCATGCTTAAGCTTAAAGCATGTGGATGCTATATCACTTGGTGCATATGTGTTTAATATTGATATTACTTCATCATCCATGGTACCTTTTAGCAAAATGTAGTTTCCTTTCTCATTTCTTTTAATTAGATCTATTTTTGCTTTTGCTTGTTCGAGACAGGATTGCTATCCCTGCTTTTTTTTTTTTACTTCAGCTGAAGCATAGTAGATTCTGCTCTAGCCCTTTGCCTTTACTCTGTGTGTGTCTCTCTGCCGTAAGTGTGTTTCTTGTAAACAATATATTGTAGGATTCTGGTTCTGAAATGTTTTTGATGATGATCAAACCATTCACAGCTCTCTACCAAGAGTAATTAATGTGCCTATTTTCCTGAAGTCCCTCCAACATTTGCCATTTTCCTTTTTGGAATATTTGCCAGTCTTTTTTGAAATTAAATTTTACTTTTTAATGAAGAGAAAATGATTTTCTCTTCCCTCAACTCTTACTGCATTGTGAAAAACAAACAAACAAGATCTTTGTAATAAATATGCATAGTCAAGCAAAACAAATTCTCTCATTGACCATATCCATCATGTCAAAAAAAAGTCTCATTCTACAGCCTGAGTCTGCCACCTGTCTGTAAGGAGGTGAATAGCATGCTTCATCATTAGTCTTAGATTCATAGAAGGTCATTGCATTGATCAAAGTTCTTATTGCTTTCAACGTTGTTTGTTTTTACGTTGGTATTGTATAAGTTGTTCTGATTCTGTTTACATTATTATTATTTATTAATTTATATGACTTAAAAATTGTTTTTATATAATATTTATATAATATTGATTTAAATAATGGTGATGTTATATATATATATATATGTTATAAATTATTTTTCTGGCTTTACTATTCACTTTGCATCAATTAATACAAGTCTTTCCATATCTCTTTGAAGTAATTTATTTCTTCATTTCTTATAGCACAATTATATTCCATTACATTCATATATTTCTTCAGTCATTTCCAACTAATGAACATCCCATTAGTTTCTAGTTTTGTGTTTTTTTGTTCAAAAATTGTTGCTACAAATATTTTTATACATATTTTTCCTCTTTCTTTGATCTCTTTGAGGTATAAGCAAAGCAGTAGTATTCCAGAATGATTGGACTCATTCATAGGTCTAGCAACAATGCATCATTTGCCCACAGCCCCTCCAACATTTGTTGTTTATTTTTTGGGTTATCTTTGCCAATCTCATGGGTGCCAAGCAGAACCTCAGAATTGCTCTAATTTATGTTTCTCCGATTATTAGTGATTTGGACCATTTTTTCTGCATCATTCAGATTGCTTGGATTTCTTCTCTTCAGCACTGACTATTCATGTCCTTAGACCATTTATCAATTGGGGAGTGTCTCTTGTTCTTATAAATTTGAATCAGTTCCTTAAATAACATGGAAATGAGACCTTTATCAGAGAAACTTGCTATGAAGATGCCTGCCCCCTGCCCCCAGTTCATTGTTTCTCTTTTAATCTTAACTTTATTGTATTTGTTAATGCAAAAGCCTTTTAGTCTTATGTAATCAAAATTATTCATTTTAACTTCTATGATCCTCTCTATCCTTTTTTTTGGTCATGAACTTTTTCTCTATCCATAAATCTGATGGGTAAGTTTTTCCTTGTTTCCCTAATTTGTTTATGATATGAACGTTTATATCTCAGCCATATATCTATTTGGACCTATCTTGGTATTAAATGCATCAGTATATTTGTTTCTCATAGCCCCTACAACATTTATCTTTTCTTTCTTTGTTATCTTTGTCAATCCGATTTGGTGTGAAGTGGAGCCTGAGAGATGCTTTAATTTGCATTTCTTTTTTAGTGGTTTAGAACATTTTCCTGATTTTTGAATTAATTTATATTTAAAATTGTGAATAAATATCTTCTTATTAATAACTAACAACTAATAAAATAATAAATGATAAATTAAATCATTATTAATAAATCACTAATAAATTAAATAATTAATTTGTAGTTTAATTAGTAATTAATTAATTTAATTAATTTTTAACATTTGTTCCTTAAATTTTTGAGTCCCAAATTCTCTATCTCCTTCCCTCCTACTTCCTCCCCCTGCCCAATGAGAAGGCAAGTAATTGGTTATGGGTTATACATGTACAGCCATGTAAAACAGAACTTTTTTTTTCCAAGTAACTATTGGTAGCTTGGATTTCTTTCTTCAAGAAAAAAATTACATGGCCGCATACATATTCTTCACTTTGGTAAAGAAGTGGTGGACTATGGGTGTAGAATGTTGCATACACTATAAAATGTGACTACTTAAACTATTTGTCTCTGTTAAAAGGGAGAATTTTATCGTGTAGGGAGTGTACTGGGGAATTACATATGTATGTATGTATATTATACCTACACATGTATATATACACACACATACACATACGCACATATATATATACCTTATTTAAAAATTAATTTATGTATACACATGCAAATATATGTTTATATATGTATATATACAAAACGTATTCTTAAAACACTGTAAATAAATCCCTTAGAAACATCAGCCTGACATAGGTGAAAATGCTGGGTTAATTCCCAATGTGTGCACCACCTGTGTTTTTTCCTGTCTGCTAATACCTTCCTCTTACATGTTATATATTGGGTGATGTTAGGAGAGAAGTCTCAGAGCAGCCCTTTTTTGCCAAAGGGTCTTCTCTGACTGTTTTTTTTTTTGGCTAGGTGGTGCAGTTAAGTGACTCTCCTAGGGTCACACAGCTAGTAAATGTCAAGTGTCTGAGGCCGAATTTGAACTCAGGTCCTCCTGACTCTGGGCCTGGTGCTTTGTCCACTATGCCACCTAGCTGCCCCCTCTGAGTGGTTTTTGAGGAGTTCTTCTGTCTTGTAGAGGATAATATCTTACAAAGGATTTTTTCTGCTTGTAGGAAATGATATCTTACAATGGATTGCCCAGCGGCTTTGGATTGGCAACATAGGTGAGTTCCTTCCTTCTTTCCTTCCTTCCTTCCTTCCTTCCTTCCTTCCTTCCTTCCTTCCTTCCTTCCTTCCTTCCTTCCTTCCTTCCTCCCTCCCTCCCTCCCTTCATTGTTTTAGGCTCTTCAGTGGATACTAAAGAATTAGGAGGCATGGTCCCTCCTTGAAAAATATGTGCCCTATGTTTTCACAAGCTACTGGGAAATAAGAAATACAGGAAATGGGGTACAGAAGTCTATCCTGCCCTACAAAAAAATAGAAGGGGAAGGGGATAAGAGAAAGGGAGAGAGATAGAAGAGTGGACAGACTAGGGGAAGGGATATTCAGAATGCATGCCATCTTGGGGTGGGGGGAGGGGGGAGATGGGGTGAAAATTTGGAATTCAAAAACTTGTGGGAGTGAATGTTGAGAACTAAAAATAAATAAATTTATATATATATAAAAAGAAAAATATATGCCCTAATGCCTATCAGTTGGGGAATGGCTAAACAAGCTGTGGAATATTATTGTGCTATAAGAAATAACAAGCAGGATGATTTCAGAAAAACCTGCAAAGACTTACATGAACTGATCAGAACCAGGACAGCATTGCATCTGTGTAATAACAGTATTGTTCAATGAAGAATTGTGAATGACTTAGTTATTCTCAGCAATACAATGATCTAAGACAATCCCAAAGGACTGATGATGGAGCATACTGATGTTGTTTGAATTGAGACTGAAGTATGCTATTTTTCACTTTCTTTTGTTTTTTTCTTTTATTTGAATCTTTGTGTACAACATGACTAATATGGAAATGTTTTACATGATTGCACATGTATAATCTACATCTGATTGCTTACCATCTCAAGGAAGGGAGAGGAGAGGGGAGAGAGGGAGGGATAGAATTTGGAACTCAAACTTTAGATAAAAATATTAAAATTTAAAAAAGAAAATAAAGCTAGCAAGTGCAAAAAAAAGTATATGCCTAGATGGAGAAACAAAGTATACATTTATGAAACATTTAGTTTGTGGTTATACAGCACAAACAGAATACAAAAGAAGGTAGTAATGTGGATGTAGTTCTTTGAAGGAAGTGATGAATGCATATTGATGGAGGGGAACTGGAAAGATATTCGAGGAGGAGGGAATAATGTGATTTAAGCAATGAATTTGTAGTGAGTAAGAAATGTGTAGGGACAGTAAGAAGATCATCAACTATGAGAGGTAATTGCACTGAGAGATAGTGTGGCATAATGGATGTAATGCTGGGCTTGAAGTTAGCATGATCTGGGTTCAAATCCCACAAATGAAACTTATTAATTATGTTACCCAGAGAGCACATTGCTTAATTTCTTTGTATTTTAGGTAGCTTCTTAAGACTTAACATATTAACTCATAGTTGAATTTAGGACTGTTTTGGCAGAGGGAGCCTTGGCACTCTTGAATTCACAGAGCATTTATATATGAATGCACACATATACACATACATATATACACATGCATATAAATGTATATATGAATAGCTTGCAATTGTATAGGGCATTAAGTTTACAAAAAAAGCTTTCTTCATGACCGCTCTGTGATACAGAGAGTAGAGATATATTCTCTATTTTACAAATAAGAGTCTGAGAAATAAAATGAATTATCCATGGTGTCAAAGCTAGTAAATAACTGAAGTTATATTCAAACCTAGGTCTCCTGATTTTTAATCTAGCATTCTTTCCTTATAATATATACCATGCTGCCTCCTTATCTTTATCATTTACATTTATATAAATCTTTAAAGTTTGCAAAGCTACTTCCTTCACAACAATGCTATGAAGTTAGGTGGGTGTGAGAGTTGGTGAGGGTAACTAGAGCCAACTTGTACAGGTTCATGAGAGCCGATTGTTAAATTTTCAGTGTGTGTGTGTATGTGTGTGTGTGTGTGTATGAACACATACATACACATGTATCATGTTTAATACTTCAAATATTCAGATACTAGTGTTGAGACCTTTTTTTTAAAAGGAAGATTAAGGATCTTTTGATGTACATAATTTAAGATTTTTTAACCTACATCAGTGATACTAACAATATAGAATAGCAAAAGACCAGCTCCTCCTATTTAAAATCAGACCTTTATTATATGAGTACATATATATATATATAGACACACACACATATGAAGTTTAAGTACATACATGTATGTGCACTCTCTCTCTCTCTCTCTCTCTCTCTCTCTCTCTCTCTCTCTCTCTCTCTCTCTCTGTCTCATGTCTCCCCATTAGAATGTAAGCATCTTGAGGGCTGGGACAGTTTTACCTTTTTCTAGTATTTTAGCTCCTACCACAGTTCTTGGCAGGAACAGATGCTTAATGAATGCTTCCTGTTTGTTGGTTGATTTTTATGTCCCCATATAGATCCCTATGACCTGACTAGACCTTTTCATCTTCTGATAATGCTTGAAAAAAAATGAGGGCTCTTTAGGATGAATTCTCTTCTCCCACAGTTTGGGGGGGGTGGAGGAGCAGGGTACATGTGGAAATTTGGCAGTAGAATTTCTAAGTACTTAACTGATCTCAATCTCTGGGTCTGACCTGCTTCTTTCTAGAGGCACAGAACTTGGGAAATTTCATTGTCAAGTATGGCTACATTTACCCCCTGCAGGACCCCAAGAATCTTATCCTCAAACCTGAGAGCAACAGTCTTTACCGATTTCAGGTGAGTTGTACCCTTGGCTAACCTTGCCTGACACTTGTAGTGCCATTCTGTTCTAAGAAGCCAAGATTAATTTCATGTCTTTACAAGTCAGCATCATTGGGACTTAAATACCAGGGATGGGAGAAAATGGTGGTTGGCAATTTTTTGGACCTATTTGTAAGGTTCTTCTCAGGTAATCAGGAAACTAAGAAGACCTTGATAAATCACCAAGCATGATTTCTCCAATTCCTTTTACAGACACCCTATTTCTGGCCCACTCAGCAGTGGTCAGCTGAAGACACAGACTATGGTAAACACTTTTCCTCTCTCTCCCCCCTTCTACTATAGGCAAGTACTCCTTTACTTATGCTTTGTTTGCTATTGCTTCCCTTTCTTTTTTGGGCAACTGGACCTCTGATTTCTTTGGTTTGAGAAATGTCCAGTGTGGAAACTCTACACAGATGCAAATCTGCAACTCTTCTGTTGATTTATAATCTTAGAGGGGTATATTAGGTCATGGTCACATAGCCAGCATATGTCAGAGGC
This sequence comes from Phascolarctos cinereus, assembly GCF_003287225.1. Classification (NCBI taxonomy): domain Eukaryota; kingdom Metazoa; phylum Chordata; class Mammalia; order Diprotodontia; family Phascolarctidae; genus Phascolarctos; species Phascolarctos cinereus. The sequence goes on along the minus strand of NW_027555958.1, from coordinate 277,469,346 downwards.
AGGAATTGAACAGAGGTCTTCTTAAATGCAGGGCTGGCCTTCTTAAGCTTAATTAATCTTAATTAATTGATCTTAATCAGTCAGTTAGCAAGCATTTATTAAATGCCTACTATGTTCTATCTAGGCATTGTGCTAAGCACTAGTGATAAAAAGAAAGGCAAAAAACAATCCCTGCTCCCAAGGAACTCACAATCTAATAGGGGAGATAATGTGCAAATAAGTATGTACAAATTAGAGATATACAAGATAAATTGAGAGTAGTCTCAGAAGGAAGGCTTCTGTAGAGCCCCTTGGCGTCCACTAAGCCCTGCTACCTTATTTCTTCACTGACTTGATATTTATCCTGTTATTTTTAGTATTAATTATGTAAAATTATTTATCATGAATATAAAATATTAATTAACTTAAATATTAAGATAAAACAACAAATACATATTGTGTATATATTTTTAACATATAAATTTATTATTATTTAATATTATTTTTATATTGGTTCTGTCTCATCAACTGGCTAGTTTTAGGAGATCAGCTCTCAGAGAATAAGAACCATGTCAGCTGAAAATTCTTTTTGCAGTCCTAGTATATCACCTTTAATATCAATATATCAGTTCCTAGAGAGGGGCTGAAAAACTACTTTTGGATGATGGAATATAATCCATTTCCTTTTTCAGCCATCTATCTAGCCAAGAGAAATATCAAGAAGAGAGGAATTTTAGAAGAATACGAAAAGGTACAGAGATGCTTTAGAACTGTATGTTTTTGTTGGTTGAATACTGGTTCTCAGTAAGTGCTTTTCTTGTCCCTCACTCCTACATCGCAATACCTCGTAGCTCCTATTTATGTCACCCTGAGAATCTGCCACAATTTATAACTCATCACCCAGGGGTTCTGTCTGCAGCTGATATGAGGTGGGGTTAGAAAATCAGGAACTTTTTATCAGCTGCTGTTTTTGAGTCAAAAGCTTTGCTTCAGGGCCTGCTTTGTACCATGTGTTACTCAGTGGTCTACGTGGTACGATTTGGGAGCCACTGGGGGACCTTGTTGCTCTGTTCAGATTTCCAAATGAACCCAGTCTAACCCTTGAAAGATTGGAATTTTGGTTAGATAGGGACAATACTGCTGTTACTTCTATATTTTAAAAAGGTTGTCACAGCTGTAATAGAATCAGAGACTTAGAACTGGAAGGGCCTTAGAAACTCTCTACTTCAACCCCCTCATTTTGCAGAAAAGACAACTGAAATTCAGGGAGGTTTTGAGCAACTTTCCCAACATCACACAGATGATCTTATCTAAATGGGCTAGACCAGTGGCTAACAACCATTTTGAATGACTTTTATTTGATGCTGCAGCTTCCTCCCCACCTCAATATGCTTTTTGGTAGATTTTAATTTTTAAGAAGTGGATGAGGGTTTGTTCTGATATATTTTGGAGAATTTAGCAATATTGTTTCAATTTTTTTGGGGGGGGCTAGGCAGTGGAGTTAAGTGACTTGCCCAGGGTCACACAGCTAGTAAGTGTTATATAGCAGATTTGAACTCAGGTCCTCCTGAATCCAGGTCCAGTGCTCTATCCACTGCATCACCTGGCTGCCCCTAGAAGTAAGGTATCTCTTAAGAGACACCTTAGGTCACAAACCTAGAATAAGCCTAGACACACTTCAGTTTAGTTGTCTTAGGAGAGTCCCCTGCTGTCTTGTCCCATGCAACTTACAGCAACATATGTTCTTAGCTCTCATTTTGTTCTCCGGTTCTAGGAAAATTACAGCTTTTTGAACAAAAAGATTAACCATAAATGGGACTTTGTCATCATGCAGGCCAAAGAGCAGTACAAGTGAGTAAAGAAAAACCATTTTCTTACTCTGTTTCCTCCTCCTTTTCTGTTGCCATGTGGTTTTGAAGAGCTTTGTCTAAGCAGGAAGAGCCAGGCTATTGGGAAAGGGGAGGGAAGGGGTGGTCCATGTTCTTCAACCTCATTCTCCCTAAAAGTTCCACATCCTAAAATTCATCAAACAGTTATTAAATGCTTATCACATTCAGAGCCCTCTGCTTAGGCAAAGAGAAAGAAAGAATAGATATCACACAATGCCTGGCAGCATGGAGCCTGTAATCTAATAGGGAAATAATACATGGCAAGTGCAAAGTGCCAGCTGAGGCCCAAGGCAGGAAAGGTCAATGGACTATTGAAGTAGAGGTAGAATTTGAGTTGGGCTTCAAAACTTAGGTAGGAATTCAACAGGCTTGTGGGAAGAAGTGTGGGAAGGAGAAGAATGAAGAAGACATTCTATGGATAGGGAACAATATAAAAAAAAAAAGCACAGAGGTGGCAAACTCCAAGGCCTGAACAGAGTACAGGGAGTAAAATAGTTTGTTCAGAGCACAAAGAACCTGGATTAGAGGAGTATGAAAAGGCTGGAAATGAAAAGTGACATTAGAATATGGAGGGCCTTGAATGCTATTAGGAAGGAAGGAAGCATTTATTAAGCAACTGTTGTGTCCTGGTACTATACTAGGTGCTTTAAAAATATTACCTCATATATAAATATAAATATATTTGATCCCCACAACAACCTGGGGAGGTAGGTGCTGTTATCATCCCCATTTTGCAGTTGAGAAAACGGAGGCAGACAGAGGTTAAGTGACTTTCCTTGGGTCACACAGTTAATGTCTGAGGCCATGTTTGAATCCAGGTTTTCTTGACTCCAAGCCCACCGCTTTATCTACTGTGCTACCAGGGTGTCACCACCCACCATTTCCTTGGTAGGTAATAGGGACGCATTGAAGAGTTTGGGGTAGAAGAGTGACATAACCAGATTCATGAAGAAGGAAAATCAGTCTGGCAGGTGTGTGTAGGATGGATTAGGAGGATGGAATTAAGGCAGAAAGACCTGTTGGAAGTCAATTGTAATAGTCCAAGTAGGTGGTGATGACTGTTTATGCTGGGGTATTGGCAGTGGAAATGGAAAATGAGGGAACCAATTACAGAAGTGATGAATGGTAGAATCAACAGGCCTTGAAAATTGGCTAGATATGAGAGGTGTTGATGATTAGCTGGATATGAGAGGTAAGAAAGAGTCACTAGTCAAAGATCAACCCAAGCGTTTTGTAGTTTATGAATGGTAGCACCATAAAAATTACATTTCCTGGATTATATTGGACTGGGAGTTCCACTTTTCACATAACGCACTTGTGTGCCTTAAGTAGCATTTCACAGAGCTCAGTATATAGGTGGCACTAAATTAATTGACTCATTGACTGATTAAGTGACATTTCATGTGGAGTATGTGGCAAAGAGTAATGGGTTTGGATCTCTTACTCCTCCTGTGGGAAGGATACGCTGCAAAGACGAATACTAGGTGTTCATTTCGGTGACTGTTCTCAATTCTCCAGCAGTGTTTTATCTATTTACAAGTCAACAAACGTTTAAGTGCCTGTGTTGTACAAGGCAGAGTGTGAGATACTGGGGATACAGAACCAAAAACCAAACAGTCCTTGCCCTCAAGGAGCTTATATTCTACTGGAATGAACCCCCTTATTGTATTTTTCATTGGAGGAAAATTTTCCCCCCAATTTTTTTTCTCTCACCCAACTTACTCTTAGATGGTTCCCCTCCTGGTAACTCTCAGTTACTCAGGGAACGTAAACTTGTTTAATATTAACTCTTAGGAAAATATAGTTAAGAAGAAAATCTGTTGTAAAAAGATAAAAACATGTTGTACAAAAATGACCTTTTGATTATCTCCTATTTTGGCTTCATCCACATCACTGCTTCCCCTTCAGTGGCACAGATAATTAAAAAACTGAGGATATTTGCAAGGCTGCCTTGAATAATAGAAATCCTGTGGTTCTTCAGAAGCACCTATTACTCATTCATCCTTCACAAACAAACATACCTAGTGGTAAATATAATTAGCTTAGCTCAGTTATGTTAGTGTTAACAGTGGTCTTAAAAAAAAAATCCCAAAATCAGAACACCATGCAGTTGGAAGAGGTATTTACTCAGCCTGGCTTTCCATGTATTATTCATAATGCATTATATAGGATATAAATCCACTAGCTCTGCTTTTCATAGCATACATTCATCGCTGCACATTGTGCTCTTGGCCTGTCTGTAAAAATATGCATTATGGAGAACAAGCCAAGTGGTACTATGCCATTCTTGGTAATTGGTTCTGAATTCTGACATGGTAATACTGATCAGTCATTCTTATGGATTTAAGTAGATTTCATTCCCCGGTAGCAGGAAAGCTCAGCATAATTTTCTGATGTTGATACACGATGGATACAAAGAATAAAAAGACAAGAATTAAAATCCTTTTGAAATAAAACAAAGCTTCAAAAAAATACCTGTCCTGGGGAGCACAGTCCAACATGATAGAACAGAACCAACAGGCAGGAAGGTAGCCAGATTCCTATAGGTCACTCTACTCTATCAGGAGGCTGTGGGCCTTGATCTCTTATTGCCAGTCTTACTTAGATGTTGATTTTGTAATTTCCGTGAGCATATAGTGAGACATCAGGGAAAAATTAAGCTGCCAGAGAGTTAGATTTCATCGAGGACTTGTGTGAAAGCTGAGTTGAATATGGGACAATCAAGACCTCTGGCCTTGTTTCCAGCATGTGCCTTTCCAAATCCATCAACCAGGGAACCATCCTCTGTGGAGAAGGGGCCTGTCATCCCTGCTGCCATCATCACCAACTGCTCACTTACTGCCACCAATGGGGAAGGCAAACCACCCTGGCTAGAGCAGCAAGGCATCATGAAGGATAGATAGAGGGCAGAACGTGTAGGGAAAAGCAGGGAGTTAAACAATTGTTATTCCCTCAACTTCCACTTCTCCTTAGACCCAGGTGGAAACAACTCCCAAGATACCTGGGAATAGTGCTTCTAAAGTCATTGTCCAAAGGTGCAACTGTTGTGGAAATATGAGTTCTGCAGGGGCTAAAGCCCCTGCTTCCTCAGCAACCAACTTACTAAATACCCAGAAAAGAGATCCTTACCATCAGATTCCTTGGCACCATTAAATGGCTCAACATCAGAAAAGATACGGTTTTATTGAAGGAAATGACATGAAAGAAGATTCCTTACCATTTGATTCTACCCCAAAGGACCACTGGCCATTTCAATTTGATTTGCTGCTCAAACTTCCTGTATTTCTTACCCCCATTTTAGAATAAGAGCTGCCTGAGAGTAGGCTGTCTCTTACTTTATTATTTGTATCCTTAGTGCTTAACATAGTGATTTGTACTTAATAAGGGTTTAATAAATGCTATCTCATTCATTCAAATTTCAGTGTCAAGATTGAAGCTATTTTTGCTGGGGAGGAAGGATAGGAAAGGAAAGAAGGAGGCAGATTATCAGGGATGGGCACCAATGCTCATCTTAAATGAACAAAGAACTATGGGCCTTTTACTGTTATTGGCTTTGCAGAACTGGAAAGGAAAGGAAGAAAGCAGACCGGTATGCCTTGGATTGCCAAGAAAAAGCTTATTGGCTGGTCCACCGATGCCCTGTGAGTAGATCTATCATTATAAATTATTTCATTTGGGGCAATAGGGGAAAGGAGGGACAAGTAAAGGTGGTAGGGAGGACAATCTAATTGAGGTGATGGTTGGATTAGGATAGGGAATTGAGGAAAAAGGGCAAACTTGAGAGAGAAGGGACCTGGGGATGGTAGCTATGCTACATGGCAGCATGGGCCTATAGAGAACCTTTTAGGGAGGTTTTAGGATAGTGTTCACCTAATAAAGAAATAAAGAACTGCACTAGGTTGGTGTACTAATGGCAAAGTTCTACTCACCCTGTACTAGTTATGGCTTTGCCTATGAATTCCATCCAAGGGCTCTACCATCTTTCTCATTCTCCCATGTTCATTCTACTCCAGGCCTACTGTAATCCTATCTATCTATGGTGCTTGGCTTATACCAACCAGCTGATTTGCTTATGACATTTGAATATCCAAGTATCTCTTTTGGGTAGAAGAAGAAATATGTTTTTTTTTTGACTAGAACTCACAGTATTGTAGATATATTGATTTCATAAGCTGGGTAGGCTTGATTAGGGAAAGGATTTGCACAAGTGGCTCAGATTCTACAAGTTTGTTATGAAGGGAGTGACTTTCAGATCACACGAGGGTAAACCATGGTGTGAAAAACCCAAAGACTTACTATTGATTCATGAACCTGTTACAAACATGTCTCCTGACATGTTTTACCTGGACTTTTTCCACTTCTTGGAACTAGGAGGTCTAGGAGTCAGAAGAAAGTAGTAGCCAACTGAAAAAACAAACGAAACCAACATTCTTTCCTACTCTTCTGGCATAAACTCCAACCACCACTCCCACATGAGGGATGAGTAGTTTTTGGCAGAACAGAAAAGTAATACACACAAAAAGCATTGTTGTGTGTCTGGCAGGTGATAGACATTTTGATGCCTTTAGGGTAGTTTTCCAACAGTTCTTCCATCATTAGAAGAATAATTTTGTATGTTGTAGGATCCGTTTTTATGTTTATGAAAGTAGGGATTCAGGCCATAGTGTTTTGTAAAAATTCACTAAGGCTAAACTTTAGAAGAGACATAAGAATCTTGTCATGAAGAAAATGTAAGAAAGTTACCAGTGGAAAGCCGTTCTGCCAAAAACATGGAGCAATGCTTGACAAAGTATATTTGACTTCCAGAATGGTAATCAAAGGCATCATATGAGACTATATACACAGTACCTTATCTTGCACTCAAACTTTAAGGTCTGGTACCTAGTCAGGGAATCACCACTACCCTTGGATTTTAGACATAACCTTGGGGCAATATTGTTGCTACTCATAACCTCCTAGCTCATGAGCCCCCAATGATATACTACCCATTAACAATCATCCAGTAGACTTAATTGCTCTTAGCAAAGGTCTTTACTAAGAAGGGTGGTAAGAATAATAGGTAAGAAATATTCCTGCCATGAACCTAGATCTCAGTCTCCTACAAATACACATGACTTTTGTGGGAAGAGTAGGCTCAAACTTTGTCTAATGGTGGTGAAACACATGTGTGGGGCACACATGTGTGGGGCAATTTATAACTCTTGTTACTATAGGGAGCTTTTTCTTTTTGTAGAATCCTTACAAAGACCCTCCCTCCCCGGGTATAGTATTTCTGCTGGTTGGGGAGCAAGGTCTGCTCCTCTCCAAAGCTGACTCTTGATTTCTAGGGCTACCTCTCTGAAGCTGCTGACTGTCTTTGGTGATATCTCTGTGTTTGAAATGTACATTTCTGCCCCTGCTTGGAAGCAATGTCTCCTACTGGTCCAACAGCTCTGATGACATGGCCAATGGGGGGGAGAAGAGAAAATCTCTCTCTTCCCTTGCTGACCTATAGTACAGTATAGGGATGTCTTTACACAATTTCCTCCAACTCTTGAATGAAAACTGAAGCTTGGATTGGAAAAGGAACAACTTGACCTCAGACTCAAACTTTTCCGCTGCTGAATGGTTTGTTTCCTTTATATATAGTCCCGAGGAATGTGACTGATTCTCTTAGCTAATCAAAAGGTTTTTCCTATATGGTGTCAGCTGCTTTTATTTAATGGCCAAGACTTGATAATCTTCTCAATTTAATGAAAGAATTCATACCATGTTTTTGTGGGGTTGTAGGAAACCTGCTTTATACTTTGTGATTACATTCTGGCCCTTCTATGACTACAATAACTGAGGGGGAGAAGTGAACTCCCTCTTTTCTACATAGAATTGTGACTTTTGATAATGTTCATTTTATTTTTATTTATTTTTAGGCAATTGGGGTTAAGTGACTTGCCCAGGGTCACACAGCTAGTAAGTGTCAAGTGTTTGGTCTGAGGCCGGATTTGAACTCAGGTCCTCCTGACCTCAGGGCCAGTGCTCTATCCATTTCACCATCTGGCTGCCCCTATGATGATGTTCATTTTATAATGAACAAGATTCAACCTTAGAGTCAGGAGACAACCAGAAGACAGATTTCTGCTAGGAGAGGATATTTCAGAAAGAAATTTACTAGTAATTAGAAAGATAATTTGATGATGCCTTGGGAAGTTTGCCTTTTTATTTTTTTTAATTTTTGCAGACTCTTTGGTATATTCCTCTTTCTAGATGTTTAAAAAAATACCTTGAGTACTTGAGTACTCTCTAAAAATATTAGCTCACCAATTGCTCAGCAGAGTCCTCAGGGGATAGGGAATTTGCCTCTCCCTATCCTGTGCCCAACCATTACTTTTAACTAGGTTCAGTCCTGGGGATCCTGGCTTCTAATAAGACAGAGCCCTCTTTTATTCAAACTCATTGACTCAACAACAAGCCTCTACTCCAGTGTCCTGGGATAATCCTAATTATGACAAATGAGATTATGGCTCATGAGTCTAGGGTTCCTCAGAAGAGGAGGAATAACTAATCTACTCAATGTGAATCAGGGAATGGGGCAGGTAATTTAATCCTACTAACAAAAAAGGATTCTAATGGAAGTTGTTCTTGATTGTTTCCTTAGCCGGGAACAGACAACGTCCTTGACTATGGCCTAAATCGAGTGACCAATCCAAATGAAGATAAGGTAAACAGGTATGTTTCTGTGCTTTGCACTTTGATAACAAAAATAATAAACATTTATGTATTGCTTTAAGGTTTGCAAAACACTTTCTGTATACAGCGTGCTTTGTAGAGGAGTAAGTTAATGTGTAAAGCCAGGAACAAATACCTTCTTGTTAGCTTAGGTACCCTTGGATGCTGACCAGAAGAGAAGGGCTAAAAGCATCTATGTTCAGAATCAGGGGAGGACAATGATTAAGGTACTGGGGTGGAGAAAGGGAGCAGGGAGTGGGAAGCAAAGCAGATTGTACCTAAATCAACCATTTGGCCAAATTTGAATTTAAGCTTTAATTTCCATGCTTTCTTTGGAATCTGAGCATGGGAAGATCTTGTTCTTTACTCCTCTTTAGGAAGCCGCACGGAGATGGAAATGTAATGGAAAGAGTGCTGGATTTGGGATCAGAGGACCTGAGTTCTAATCCTGGGTCTGACACTTAATACCTTTGTGACTGGGGGCAAGTCATTCAGTCTCTTGGACTTCCTCTGCAAAATGAAGAGACTTCTTCTTGGACTACAACTGTAAGGTCCCTTCCAGCTGTGAGGATTTTTTTAAGAGCCCTTCTTGACTAACGGCAAATTATCTAAGCAATTTTATGCTTTAAAAATTAATTTCTTCTCTAATTTAAAGGTAGAGTAGGCACATGTCACAGAATTTGAGTGTTGGAAGGGACCCATAAACACAGAAATATGTGCTGTAACATACCTGACAAGTGGTTGTCTAGCCTCTCTTCTTGAGAAAGCCCATTTCACATGATAGCCATTCAAATACTGGAGGACATCCATCTGTCCCTGCTCTTCTCCAGACTGACCACGCCCAGTTCCTTCAACTGATCCTGATATGACAAAGATGGTCTTTCACCACCCTAGTTGCTTTCTTCTGGACACACTCTCCAGCAGAAGCATTCTTAAAATCTTTCTTAATTTGTGGTGTTCAGAACTTAACATAGTACTTTAGATGAAGCCTTGCCTAAGTAGAGTGCAGTAGAACTGTCATCTCCCTATTTTTGGAAGCTATTTCTCTTTTAATTGAAGCCCAAGATCAAATTAACTTTTTTTCATTTTTGGTGCCATATCACACTGCTGACTCATCAATGAGAGTTTTTAGCAAGCATTTATTAAGCACCTACTTTATGTCAGGTGCTCTGCTAAGCACTGGAGATATAAAGAAAAGCCAAAATCAATCCCTGCCTTCAAGGAGCTCATAGTTTAATGAGGAAAACAACATCCAAACAACTGTAAAAGACAGGATGAATTACAGATGATTTCAGAGGGAATGCACTAGCATTAGGGGAGATTGGGAAAGGCTTCTTAAAGAGAGAGGGCTTTTGGCTGAGACTTGAAGGAAGTCAGAGAGACCAGGAGACAGAGTTGAGGAGGGACAGAATTCCAGGCATGGTGGACAGCCAGTGAAAATGCAGTGTGGGAAGAACAGCAAGGAGGCCAGTGTTACTTGATTGTAGAGTACATGAAGCAAGCAAAGTGTAAGAAGACTGGAAAGGTAGGAAGGGACTAGATTATGAAGGGCTTTAAAAGCCAAGCAGAGGATTTTATATTTGATCCTGGAGGTAATAGGGAGCCATTAGAGTTTATTGAGTAGGGGATGACATGTGTTTTAGGTAAATTGGTTTGATGGCTGAATGGAGAATGGACTGGAGTGGGGAGAGATGAGATGGGGGGACCAACCGGCAGTTTATTGCCAAAATCCAGGTTTGAGTTAAGAAGGGTTTGTACTAGGGTGGTAATAGTGTCAGAAGAGAAAAGGAGACCAGAGATTTTATGAAGGTAGAAAGGATTGGATATATGGGGAGGGGTAAGAGAGAGAATAAGTGTAGGATGATACCTAGGCTGTAAGCCTAGGTGACTGGGAAAATAGTGGTGCCCTTAGTAGGAATAGGGAAGTTAAGAAGAGAGCGAGGATTTTTTGGGGTGGCGGGAGGGAGAGATAATGAGTTCAGTTTTCTTTTCTAGACAAGCTGCTCTCTATCCATGCCTCCCACATCTTGTATTTTTTTTTTGTACCCAGGTGTAAACCTTGACATTTTTCCCCTTGACATTTTTCTGTACTGAATTTTATCTTATTAGATTCATCTCAATGCTCCAGTCTGTCAAGAGAGATCTTTTTGGAATCTGACTCTGTGGCCCCCTGTCTTAGCTATCATTCCCATCTTTGTGTCATCTGATAATTCGATGAGCATCCCATCTATCCCTTTGTCTAAGTCACTGGTCAAAATGTTGAACAGCATAGATCCTGTTGGTATTCCACTAGGGATATCCTGCCACGTTGACATTGAACCATTAACAACTACTCTTTGAGCCTGGTCACGTGAGCAGTTGAGTCCATCTAATTCAAGATAATCTAATCCATATTTTTCCATCCTCTCCACATGAATAGTATGAGATGTTCTATAAAAGTTTCGTTAAAATATCCTCGAACAGTATCCTCAAGATTCCTCTCATCTAGAAGACTAGAAGTTTAGTAATCCTGTCAAAAAAAGGAAATGAGAATAGATTAGCATGTCCTGTGACCTGTTTCTGATGAAGTAAAGCTGGCTCTTTATAATCAATATTTCTCTTTCTGGATGTTCACTAGCCATTTCTTTAATGACCCCTTCTAGAATTTTCCCAGGAATCAAAATTAAGTTTACCAGTCCACAGTTTGTAGACTGTGTTTTTTACTTGTTTTTGCAAACTGGGAAAACAAACCATTCATCTATTTTGTAGTATCTTTTTTGTTTTTTATGGTTTTTTTCCCCCCAGATATCACTGATAGTGGCTCAGCTATCCTATCTGTCAGTCCTTTCAGTACCTGAGGATATAGTTCAACTGGGCCATGTCTCTTGAATTCATCAAGGACGGCTAGGAGCTTTCTTATTTATCTTAGATACCAATTCCCTGTCAGTAATTTTTGTGCTGTCATTTCTAGTCCTAAAGTCATTCTCCTTGGCAGAGAACAGAGATAGAAAGTCAAATTTGCCTCCTTGCAGTGTGACTTCTGGTTCTTTTTGTTTATTACCTACTCTTTGGGCATTTGTGAAGGGATATTTGAGGCCATGAGCTTTACTGCTAGCTTCTTTCTTGGACTTTTTTCCTCCTGTGAAATTCTGACTTTCTTAACTGTTATACTTCTTCTTTGGCCCAGCATAACGCCTAGCACATACTAGGTGCTTAATAAATGTTTCTTCATTGATTCGATCTTTGCAGGTCCTTCTTGGGTATCTAACTTGGGGGATATGCATAGTCAATCTTATTCCTAAAGCCCTTTTGATTAGATTAGCAAAATGCTCAGTAAATATATTCTCGCTGGGTTTTGTTAGGCACCATCCATCTCTGGCCAGGAGCCTTAGTTATTGTTTGCAAGGTATAAATAGGGCCACTACCTCAGTGGATGTGTCTCATGAGGAGTCTGAATGAGATTCTCATGAGCTAGGGGTTACCCAAATCTAGTCTCAGTTCAATTTTCAAGGTATATAGATAGATATAGAGGGTATAGAATTATTCCTATAGTAGTAGTAGAAGTGGTAGTAATGGTGGTGGTGGTGGTGGTAGTAGTAGTGGTGGTGGTAGTAGTAGTAGTAGTAGTGGTAGTAATGTTATTTATATAGTGCTTTGAGATTTGTAAAGCATTTTACATATTTTATCTTATTTTGTCCTTGTAACAACCCTGTGAGTTAAGGGAAATGATTATCTCTACTTTGTAGATATGGAAACTGAGACTGAAAGAGATTAAGTGACTTACTCAGGGTCATATAGGTAGTAAATGTCTAAAGGAGATTTCAGTTCAGGTCTTCTTGAGCTCAACTTCAACAATCTATCCACTGTGTCACCTGTTGTTTCCATAGTTAGCATTTAATAGCTAGCATTTATGTATCACTTTAAGGTTTACAAAGCGCTTTACAAATATTACCTCATTTTATTCTCACAGCAACTGTGGGAGATCCTTGCTATTATTACCCTCATTTCATAGATGACAGTATTAGTCATATAGTTTCTAGCTTGAGGCTGGATTTGAACATAGGTCTTCCTGACTCCAGGTATAGCACTGTGCCATCCAGCTGCCATACCTATATACCTTTCCCCCACCTTGTTCAATGATTCTTTAATCATTAATATAAAAGGATATGTAAAATAAGGAAATATATGATCCCCAAACACGTTTGTCTGCCATAGAGAAATATTCAAGTCAAAAAAAGGATCATACTTATATATCTTGAAAACTGAACTGAAACTGGATTTTGGTAACTCCCAACTGTATTCAGCCTGCTCATGAGACAGTGACTATTAAGGTAGTGGCCCTATTTTTTTCTCTCCCTATTTTCACCTTACAAATAAATACCTCAAGTCCTTGAATTAGAATGGGGGCATACAGACCAACCAATTATTTCCATAGATTAGATAAGATGGGAATTGAACCTGAGTAGGAAAAATGTAGTGGAAACCTTTTGATCTAAGGAACCAAAGATGATCATTTCTTTGCTACCCCAAACTATCTCACTATTTCGCATTCTGTTTTCATACAGCCCTTGTCACTGTTCTCTGTTAGATAGCAGATAATTGCGGTGTCCTTGTAAGCTTTGTTGCTATGGAAACTGAATCACTGAATAAAATGCTGTACTGGGGTTGAAGCTTTGCTTTTTCATGGATAACTGACAGCTCTGGCTTTGAGGAGGGGGAGGTCAGGAGGTAGCCATTATAACACTTCTCCCAATAAGATGAATGAAATCTGAGGACCAAGAGATAAAATAAAAAGGTCAAGATAAATAATAATCTGTGTCCATGATGCAATTAAATTAAAATTCCTTGATTAAGTATCTACAATATATGAAAAATACTGAGCAGGGCACTGGAAGAGGTGCAAGGTTTAGATAAAAGATAGTCTTTGCTGTCATAGAGCTTTTCTAGTGTTTCAGTTTGAGAGATTGCGATCCCTCAAAGACTAGAGTATAAGACGGGTCGTTTGGAATGAATTCACAGACTCAAGCATTCTTTAAGTCAAGTTGGCAAAAAGTTTATTGTTATGCTTTTCATCAGGCAAGGATTCTTAAGGAACTGCCACCTTAGAGGGGTACAGTTAAAGTTTATATAGCATAAAATACGATAAAACATGTGCCAAATATGCTAAGTAGGTGATTCAGGGTGGGATTAGGGAGTGGTTAAGGAGTGGTCAGTTCTTAAAAGAACATGCACTTCTTGTACCTACTGTACAGGTGTTTTACCCAGAATTCATGGGAAAAGCCCACAAGGGGGGCCACATGGAGGTGTAGTTTTAGGCCTGCTAAGTCACTAAGTTAACTAGAGTTCAAGGGTAACTGAGAGTTGTCCAGTCTGCCACCAATCAATGTCTTGTTTGACTAGATAGATGTAGGGAGTATCTTAGGTCTAGAATACAGATAATGAGGTGTCCAGGATGTAGATAATGAGGTAGGCCTGTAGTATAGATAGTCCAGTGGTAAGAATATCTTTATGACCCAGTGCAAAGCCAGTTTAAACTAATAATTCCTTCAGGTGTTGTTTGTTACTGCACCAAGGAAAGAGATAAGGGTCTTGCTGGGGCCCACTAATGAGTAATTGCTAGACACAGTGTCCTTGGGCTGAGGAGAAACTGTCAGGGGTAGTGTTTCTGAGGCTAGGGAGAAATTGGGGTCCAAGTACGAGCACCCAAACAGAAGTACCCAAGCACCCCATCACTAGGACTATTTTGTGTTTTATATACGCAGACAGAGTGATGTAGTGGATAGGATGCTACAGATCCTTCTCTTAGAGGTTCTGTGAGGGTAGGCAAGTCATTTAGCCTTCTAGAATCTTGGGTTTCCCAACTGTAAAATGGGGATAATAATATTTACATTACCTACCTTACAGAATTGTAAAGGTGGTAGGACATTTGGAGAGTAGATTCTGAAAAGGATGCTTTTAGTATTTCTGCCTTTCTGCATTGGATTGTGAGGTTTTTATGCCCTAGTACATGGTCAGTTTTTGTGTAGGTGCCATGTACTGCCAAGAAAAAGATATATTCTTTTCTGTCCCCATTCAGTTTCTCCAGAGGTCAACCATATTTAACTTTTCTAAAATTCTATTGATCTCCTTAACTTCTTTCTTGTTTATTTTGTGGTTAGATTTGAGAATAGATTCTGTAGGCACAAGTAAAGGTTTCATGTCTTCTTGAGCCCCTGAATATAGTGAGGCTATCAATGACTCAGAAAAAAAAGACAATCTGCCTTTCCCTGAAGAAAAGGGAGAAGGGAAGCCCCTGTAGAAGGAGCAAGAGGTGGGCAAGCGTGTGGATGTTGGATCTGCATGCTGGCTTGACAGAGCAAGCCCTTTGAGTTCAGCTTTTGCTTTTGGCTTGGTGCTCTAGATGGGTTCAAGAGAAAAGCACCAGAGAACACCCATGGTGCTCCAACATTAAGATGTTGGCAACTCATGATTGAGGATCAGATTAGGAGGAATTGCCCTATCCATTATACCACACTGTTTCCAAATATAAAATAATCTAATATAGTCTTAGAAAAACTTGGTGACATCAGGGACCCTTTAAGCCTTTCTCTAGAATGGCCAGCTTGAACTCTAAATTGCCAAACTGACAAAACAGCTAGTTTTTCTGGGAGAATACTCAGTTCAAGCCTCTGCACATTGCTTGTTCCTTCTTAAAAGTTTTCCCCTCTCCTTCCTTTAGGTGAGGGAGGAGTGGATTGGTGTTTACTGGGGCAGACACCCTAGTTTTTTTCCAGAGTTTTACAGATAGGTATTGAGCCTTTTCTTCACCCAAAGAAGCCAGTTTCCAAATGTCTCACTGTATGAGGAAAGTGCCTTGTGAATCCTAAGGTCTTAGAGAAATGTGAGTTATTATTACTTTTCCTAATTTGCTGTGATTGGGATGCAACATGACATAATAGATAGAATCCTGGCTTCAGAGCCAACAAGATAGGTTCAAGTTCATTTCTTATTTGATTTTATTTTTATTTCACATTATTTTATTTTTAAGTTCCAAGTTCTTTCCTTCCTACACCCTTTCCCCCACCCATGTAGAAGGCAAGAAATAGGATACCCATTATACATATGTTTTGTATGCATACAGAACATATTTCTGCATTAGCCATGTTCAAAAAAAAAAAACCAAACCCAACAAAACAAACCAAAATAAAACAAATAAACAACTAAGGAAAATAAAGAAAGAATTAAAAAATATGCTTCCATCTGACTCTGAGACCATCATTTCTCTATCTGAGTTTACATCATGAATCCTTAGGAGTTGTGGTGCATCACTGTATTGATCAGTTAGTTACCAACTGACACATGCTGGACAAATCATGTAACTTGCCGGTGCTTTAAGAATTTGGGCCATTGTGTTTTATAAAGATTCACAAAAGCTCAAACTTGGAAGAGAAGTAAGAATGTTCTCAAGAAGAGAATAAAAGAAAATGTCAGTGGAGTTCTGTTCTATAAATAACAAAGTATTTTTAACTCCTAGAATTAAAGTCAAAGCTCTTTGGGATACTCTCTCAACTCGCACTGGAACTTGAGGGTTCATTCCTCAGAGGGCAGCTGTTACCCTGGGCTTTATCTATAACCATTTATTTGGCTGCTCCTGACACTATGGGAGTATAGCCCATGTTGGTGTGCTCTCCATGAATAATCAGCCAGATGCCATTTATTAGTTCTTATCAAAGAAATTTACTGATGGACAGTAACACTAGTAGATGTAAAATGCTCCCTCTGTAAATCTGGAGCTCATTCTCCCACAAATACACAAAGCGTTTCTGCTCAAATTTAGAGTATGATTATAGTGAGGATATATATGTAGGATAAACACATCCATGGATTATGAGCCCAAGCCAAACCTTTGCCCCTTACCCCAAAAAGAATTTGGGTCCCATTTGTCTGCTGGTCCTAGGGCTTGGACTCTCCTTGAACTCTTCCACTCAGTCAAGGAAGTCTGAGGCATTTGCCTGAGGCTATAATCCTATCAATTTGCCTTTTATTATTAGCTACATCCAATCTCCCAATATTCTGTTATCCTTAACCTCGACCAGCCCTCCATTGTCTGTTACCTCCCAATGGTCCCCAGCTACTTCCCATCCTTGGTCCTATCTAGACCCCTCCTCCAGTCACCCCATTCCCATCATGATCCTCCCTAGACCTCCTTTCTCCCAGATTCTCCTCTAGTCACTCCAAACTACTTGGCCACTCCTAGATCCCTCCCACAGTCTTTCTGTATATAAGGTTCATCTTGTCTCCATTAAGGTGCTCAGATTCTGAAGATCTGGCCTGCTTGCATTAGCCATACAAATGCTTAGATTCATTAAGAGTCTGGCCAATATGATGGATTCTTTAAATCTCTTGTCCCCCACCCCCACCCCATGTTCTAATAAACCTTGTCCTTGGCTAAAAGAAGGCTTGGGTCAAATTCATTCAGGCAGGACCCATGTGTTGTGATTTTGGGATCCCAGCACCCCTAAACCTTACACCTCAACAACATGACAAAGACAACTGATAACTCTTGTCATCACAGGTTCTGGAAGTTTTTTCTTTCTTTATGTAGAATCTTCACATAGCTTTCCTTGGTCTCTGCTGGGGGTGCAGGGTTCTCAGGATCTACTCTTTCTGCTAGATTACTCTTTATTTCAAGGACTAGTTCCTTGAAGCTTCTTCCTTTCTTGGATGACTGTGTGGATCATCTGTGTATATTTCTGCTCTAATAGCTCCAATGACATGACTGGTGGGGAAGAGTAGGAATTAAGAAAATCCATTCCCTCTCTTTGTTGTCTTCTAGTACAGGCCCAGGGATTTCCTCCACAACCTGCTCCAACTCTTGAACTCTGAATAGAGTCTCTTACACAATACTTACAGATACCAGAACCTAGGAGGGAAAGGGAGATGGAGAGAAATCCTTCCTTCCTCCACACCCAGAAGTATTATTCTATAACTATTCGGAGCTTTGACTGCCTCAAGCTCCTCAGGCCCTATGCTTATTTAAAGGCTAATTTGTTTTCTTAGTCAATGGTGTGTTCTTTTCTTGACTCAATTAGAGGGATGTTCTCACCTCACAAGGGAACAGAATGTGGACATATTTTGTATATGCATTGAAACCTCATCTTGTATGATTATATTCTATGACTGTATCAGTTGAACTGGGGAGGAATTGCATTCTCCTCACCCTTATGTGAATGAAATCTCAGGTCTGGTACTATCTACCCTCTTGCTATGATTACCTTGACCCCTGTGCCTTGATGTTAAAACTGGACAGAACCCTAAGTAGCCAACTAATCTAGTCTCTTGCTCAGAGAGTTTAAAGGTATTCCAGAGTGGAATCAAGGCATTTTCCGTAGGGAAGGCAGCAAGGATATATTGAAGTGTTTTACCTTGGGAGATAAGACCACTGGAGTCTCTGAGAAATGTGGAAAGACATTATATGTACCTTGCCTCTCCCCTTCCCTGCTCCTGTTCTTCCTTCCACAGAAGAGGTATCTTTCAGCAATAATCATCCACCGTCTGGGAAAGATTGCATCTATCACTTAAAAAAATATTTTCTTCAAAATGACAGTGCTTAATTTGGAATTATACCAAAGGGCTATAAAACCATGTATAACCTTTGACCAAGCAATACCATTACTACATCTGTATCCCAAAGAGATAAAAACAAAAAGGAAAAGGGCCTGTGTGTACAAAAATATTTACAGTAGCTCTTCCTGTGGTGGCAAAGAATTGGAAATTGAGGGGATGTCCATCAATTGGGGAATGGCTGAACAAGTTGTTGTATATGATTGTGATGGAAAATTATTGTGCTTTAAGAAATAATGAGCAGGACACTCTCAGAAAAACATGGAAAGACTCACATGAACTGATGCAAAATGAAATGAGCAGAGCTGGAGAACGTTATACACGCTAACAGCAATATTGTATGATGATCGACTGTGAATGACGTTAGCTATTCTCAGCAATACAATGATCCAAGTAAATTCTATAGGACTTATGATGAAAGGTGAGGTCCATCTCCAGAGAAAGAACTGGTAGAGCCTGAATGCAGATCTAACATACTTTTTCTTTACTTTATTTTTCTTATTTTTTTTGTGTGTGTGTGTGTTTTGTTTCACAGAATGGCTTACATGGAAATGTGTTTTGCATGACTACACATGTATAACCTATGTCAAATTGCTTGCCTCCTCAGTGAGGGGGGAGGGAGGGGAAGAAAATAATTTGGAACTCAAAATTTGAAAAAAAAGAATGTTAAAATTGTTTTTACATGCAATTGGGAAAAATAAAATATTAAATAAGATTAAAAAAATAAAAAAAATATAGCGATACATATATGTAGGGTATTCTTCTCAGCTTATTCTCAGCTGAATGTCAGCAAATCTAGCTTCTGTGAAGAGAGGCTGAGCTGAGAGCTGCATTAGTTATGTTAATGTTTGAACTGTGTCATGTTTTCTTTTTTGTTTACCCATTTTTTTTTCTCTCTCTCTCTCTCTTTTTCTTTCCCACCAGCTATTTTTCTCCCATTTCTGTACTGTTCCTTCTTATGATGGTCTCAGTCTGTCGTTTGGTAGAAGGATAAGAGCTGTTAATTCTGCAAGCTGTGTGCCATCCATAGTCCTGGAACCTTGCCTTCCACCCTCTTTTCACTCTCAACTTCAGCACACCTATCAGAAGCAGCCACTAAGGGGAAGTAGTGATGAAGATGAGGATTTATGAAATGTTTCATTCTATTTGCCATGTCTTAGACTATGATTTGGTCTGACTGTGTATCTATACCATGTGATACAGTGGAAAGATGACTGGATTTGGAGGGATAGGACTTGGGTTCAAATCACTGCCACCTCTGTGACAATGGGCAAATCATTTCATTTCACTGGGACTTAGTTTCCTCAAAAAAATTTTAAAGGGTATTGAAGTAGACAACCTATAAAGCCCTTTCCATTATGATTCTATGATCTTAGCCTATCTGTGTTAAACTATCTTATTGTAAGAAAAAAAGAGCATTGCGAAAAGTGAAAGAGGTTTCTGATTTGGTCTGATTTGACTTAGACTTTGGTTTCCAATACATATGAAATAGCGTGATTGTAAGAAAGAGAAAATTTCCAAAACGAGTAAAAACTTTAAGTGGGTGAATTGTTTCTATCATCTTTGAGCCCCTCCTGGAGAGAGTCTCTATAAAGGGAAGCCTGCTAAAATGGAGGCAGCTAACTAAAAAGGGGCAACCACTACTTCAGTAGAAGAAGGAAATCTACAGAATATCAAATCTTTTGGGGGATGCTGTACCTTTACTTTTTTTTTCTTTTTTAAATGGTGGTTAGTATATATGACTAATGACTTGGATCTTGGATATAAGTAGCCATTGGGAATGGAAGTACACCCAAGATAGTTCAGGGGCTCCTTCTTCTAGGTGAATCTACTTGATCTTGTCTAGAATTGCAGGAAAGAAAAGTAACCCAGACAGGTGCACCACTTTCTTTTAAACTTCCCTTAATTTCAGTGAGGGCTGACTTGGCAGACTAAGTAGAGGGGGTCCCAGACATATGAAATAATATATGTTGTTGTTCAGTTGTGTCCAACTCTTTGTGATCCCATTTGGGTTTTTTTTTGGCAAAGATACTGGAATGGTTTGCCACTTCCTTCTCCAGCTCATTTGACAGATGAGGAACTTAGGCAGACAGGGTTAAGTGACTTGACCAGGATCACACAGCTAGTAAGTGCCTGAGGACAGCTTTGAACTCTAATTTAAATTTTAAACAAGGTCTTCTTGACTCCAGGCCCAGTACTCTATCTACTGCAACACCTAGCTGCCCATGAGATGATATAAAAATACCTAAATATGTCTTTTATGTAATAAATATATCCATATAGTGTAGGGATAGAGAGCTTATCTTGGAGTCAGGAAGATCTGAGTTCAGCTCCAACCTCAGACACATACCAGCTGTGTGAACATAGGAAAACCAGTCGGTCTCTCAGTACCCTGTGCAACTCTCCAAGATTTTAAATTATAGCTAAGTGGTCAATTTGCAAAATGGAGGAGTTTTCCAGGCTGGGAGTTCTTAGCATCAAAGAAATCACAGCTCCTGACCAAAATAAAAATGTATAATGCCATATTCCTAAATAGCCTAAGATTTGGGGACTAATGCTGTTAGAGGACATGTCTGGTCTTTCCTGACAATGGGCCAGGAAGTGATGGTATCAGCATGAGTACATAGATAGCATTGCCACTTCCTGTTTAGATTGATGCATTTTGGCAGGAGATTTTAGAAGCTTTGCCTTATCCCACCTTCTGGAACTTCTTTGAAGAGGAAAATACATGAGCTTTTAAAGGCCTCTAGAAAATGACTCATTATGGAAGGTGTGTGCATGTGGGTGGAAGTCACATGCTTTGAGGAAGAATATCTGATTCCCAGAACTGAAGTCTTAATTTCTTTTAGCTTGTCATCTTGTGCATACAAATTAAGACAGAGTAATATTCTCTGATCAACATTGAGGTTTTCTTGGGACAACCTTTTTTAGCTTTAAATTTTGTGGGATGTAGCTCTGATGAAGTCATTTAGACAGGGATAAAAACTCCACTGCACACAAGTTAACACAAACTTACCAACATAAACATGATCAGATTTTTTTTAAAAGCAAAAAAAGAATACCAATGACCCAAATTGAGGGAGGGTGGGGAGTTGTTCCAAATGATGGACTCTTCTTACCAAAGTATATGTTGCAACAACATACCTAGGAGATGTTTGTTAATATAGGACATTAAAAAACAAACAAGTACATACATACAACTACCCCAAAAGCCCAAGCTATACCAAACCAAACAAAAAACAATCCCAGATGCAAAACCCTATCAGAGTAACAAAATCAAATGAAGTACATACTGTTTTTGCTGTTCATTTTGCAAAAGCCTCTGATTAAGGAGATTATGGTCATGGAAACCAAAGTATTGGGCCAAAGGAAAACCACATGAACTAGAATAGAAAATTATTTTCATTTCGTGTCACTTGAGACAGTAGTGCTGTTGACTCACAAGTGTGAAATGTCTGTGTCTCAATGTACTAAGGCACATTGAGGATTCACTGAAATATTTGCTGTTCTCTTGGTTATAGCATTGTCAAAGGAAAAATATACTAATACTAGTGTTACTCTCGGTGATTTAGGCTCAAGTCTTCTAGAAACAATTTTATTTAATGCTCTTCAAGTCATTTCTAGCTGAGAGGGAGAGAGAGAGAGAGAGAGAGAGAGAGAGAGAGAGAGAGATCTTATGTCTAAACTGGCATAGTCCCCAATGTCTGGCTGCATGGCTCTCTGCCCCAAAAAGATCTCAGGTAACATTGACTGGAATCTTGAACAAGGAAATGATCATAATATATTAAAATACAATTTCGGGTTAACATTCTTGGATACTGACCATTCATTTCCTTCTGTCATTTCCTCTTAAAGTTCTGTCTTGTAAAGGGGCAGCTAGGTGGCGCAGTGGATAGAGTACCGCCCTGAAGTCAGGAGGACCTGAGTTCAAATCCGGCCTCAGACCAAACACTTAACACTACTAGCTGTGTGACCCTGGGCAAGTCACTTAACCCCGATTGCCAAAAAAAAAAAAAAGAGTTCCTTCTTGTGATCAATATCTAAACCTTGAATTTCAAAAGGGAATACACTGTCCTTATGTGGGTCATGGCACCAATCACCCCAGGTGGGTAAGAAGGCAGTGATTCCATCTAGACAGGAGTTAAGTTAGGTTATCACCTTTATTCAGGCTTCAAAGGAGGGAGCCCTAGACTTTGTTCTTACTGTTTTCCTAAAGGGGAAGGTATGGAGAAGGTCTTAGTTTGGAGAAATAGTATTTTTTAATATTCCTAGAGAAACTAAAAAGGAGATTAAAAAAATATATGTTTCCCTAACACCATAGTTCATTCATTTAAGGAGAATGCTGATATTACTATCTTTGGCATTTTTGTGGGAGTATGTATGAAATCTATACCCCTGGCAGCATATGATATCTTTTCCCCATGATGGTATTGTTAATTTGGGAACACTTGCCCCAGTTGCCATTGACACAATTCTCGAGATTCTAGGGAAATAACCACCTTTTCTGGATTTGCTTGATTTTATGGCTTCCTAAGAAACAGGATCATTCTTTTCCTCAGCATATAAGCTTTTCTCAGCTGGGGTGAGGAGGAATTCGTTTGAAGAAAGTACATTGTACTTCTATTTTGTCTCTAATGGGTCAACAATTTAGATCTGTAACCTTTTCTGAACAGCAGATAGATCCAAATTCTTACCTGGATGTGACCAACCACACCTTGTTAGGAGGATTCAATATGTTTTAAGTCTACATAGAAATCCACTGTAAATATCTCCATTCTTTTCAGTCAGTAAATATTTATCAAGTGCTTACTATGTCTCAGGTAAGTGGCTCAGTGGATGGAGCACTGGCCCTGGAGTCAGGGAGATCTGAGTTCAAATATAGCCTCAGGCACTTACTAGCTATATGACCCCAGGCAAGTAATTTAACCCTGTTTGCCTTAGTTCCTCATCTGTAAAATGAGCTGGAGAAAGAAATGGCAAACTATTCCAGTATCTTTTACCAAGAGAATCCCAAATGGGGTCATGGAGAGTCGGACATATCTGAAATGACTCAGCAAGACCAGCACGTGCCCGGTGCTGTGCTAACTGCTGAAATATGTACAGAATAATGAAATTTCAAATGCAGAATGATAACAGGCCCTGATAATCATGATAAAATACCTGAATTATTAGGTAGTGTAGGCCAGCCTTGTATATTGTTTTAAAAAAATTGTTGACTACAAAAAATATTATCTGGCTTAGTAATTTATGTTGACTCTTCCCACACTCAATCAATCATTCAATAAAAAAATTTTAAGCACCTACTTCATGCCGGGCACTGTGCTAAGTGCTGGGGATATACAAAGAGGCAAAAGACAATCCCTGCCCTAAAGTCTCTTGCCTTCTCAATCTAATGGAGTTACAGGCAGGACAAATAGGAAGTAATTAACAGAGACTGCGTTAGAATTAAGAGAGCTTGGGAAAGGTTTCTGTTGCAGATGGGATTTTGGTTGGGACTTAAAGGAGGCCAGGGAAGTCAGGAAGCAGAGATGAGGAGGGACAGTATTCTAGGCATGGGGGGAACAGCTAGAGAAAGTTCTGGAGCCTAGAGATAGAGTGTCTTATTTGTGGAACAGCAAGGAGGCCAATGTCACTGGATTGAAGAGTACGTGATAGGAGAAAGGTATAAGAAGACTGGAAAGGTTATATTATGAAGGCCTTTAAATGCCAAGTAAGGTATTTTGTATTTGATTCTGTAGGCAACAGGGAGCCACTGGAGTTTATTGAGCAGGTGGGTGACTTGGTCCAATCTGTGCTTTAGGAAAATCCCCTTAGTGGGTGAATGGATTGAAGAGGCTAGGGACAGATAGACCCACCAGCAGGCTATTGAAATAGTCTAGCTATGAGGTGATAAGGGCCTGCACTAGAGTGGCAGCAGCATCAGAAAAGAGAAGGGGGCTAAATGAGAGTTGTTGCAATGGTGAAATTGACAGGCCTTGGCAACATATTGGATGTGAGGGAGTTATAGATAGTGAGGAGTTGAGAATGACTCCTAGATCATGAGCCTGAGGGACTGGGACAGTGGTGTCCTCTACAATAATAAGGAAGAAGTTGGGTTTAGAGGGAAAGATAATGGGTTCCATTTTGGACATGTTGAGTTTAAGATGTCTACTAGACATTCAAGTTCAAGATGTCTGAAGGGCAGTTGGAGATGTGAGATTGGAAGTCAGCAGAGAGAATAGAGCAGGATATGTAGATTTGAGAATTATTAGTGTGGAGATGGTCATTAAATCCATTGGAACTGATGAGACCATCAAGTGAAGTCGTATAGGAGGTGAAGAGAAGAGGGCCCAAGACAGAACCCTCTGGCGAACCTATGGTTATAGGGAGTTATATAGATGAAGATTCAGCAAAGGAGACAGAGGAGTGGTCAAATATGTAGGAGGAGAACAAAGAGAAAATTATAAAGAGGGCCTCTTCGTATATCCCCAGCACTTAGCACAGTGCCTGGCATGATCCTTGAGAGAAGAGAGGAGAGAGTGAGCAGCAGTATAAAAAGGCTGCAGAGAGGTTAAGAGAATGAAGAGTAAGAAAAAGCCATTGGATTTGACAACTAAGAGATCATTGGTAACTTTGGAGAGAGGAATTTTGGTAAAATGATAAGGTCAGAAGCCTGATTATAAGGGGTTAAGAAGAGAGTGAGAGGAGAAGTAGAAGCACCTATTGCAGATGGCCTTTGTGAGGAGTTCAGCCACAAAGGACAGAAGAGCTATAGGATGAGAGTGGGGATGGAAAGATTGAGTGAGGGTTTTTGTTTTTGTTTTTTTCAGGATGGGGGAGGCATGGCCATATTTGTAGACAATAAGGTATGAGTCAGTAAATGGGAGAAATTGAAAATAAGTGATAAAGTGGGTATGACGGAGGGAGCAATTTATTGGAGGCAGAAAGGAATGGGATGATTTGAACATGCAACCTCTCTAGGTTAGCCTTGGTAAGGAGTAAGTCCATCTCATCATGTGAGACAGGTGTGAAGTAACAGGTAGTGACAGAAGGCATATAAGTAATATGGGATGAGAAGGCAGGAGAAGAGGAAGCTCATGGCAAATGCCTTTAATTTTTTTTCTTTAAAATAAGAGGCAAAGTTCTTATCTGGGAGAAAAGGGGAAGGAAAAGCCATGGGAGGTTTGAGGAGGGGTGAAAAGGTTCGGATGGAGAGTGGGTTAGTTAAAAAGGAAGGTATAGTAGGATTGCCCAGCAGCAGCGAGGGCCCAGTTGGGATTGTGTAATATAAACCTGTAGTGAGCTGAGTCAGAATAGTTGCATGATTTTCTCCACTTGCATCCAGCAGTAAATGTATAGATGTATTGGTGAAGTGTGTAGTTGAAAAAATAAAGGTGGCATATGGTGGGTATGAGCCAAGGCTGAGGTTGGCAGGGCATAATTCATAAAATGATTAGGGGCTAGGAGTTCAAGAGAAGAGGACAGTATAGAGTTGAATTGGTTCATCAAGGGATCAAAATGGAAGAAAAAGGAGAGAGTGGCTAAGTTCAAGGAAGATAGCTGGGAGAGAATTGCGGTGTCAAGGGATTGGAGGTCACAGTGTGGGAAAAGAGTAGGGTTTAGTAACAGAAGGCAGAGGGAGAGGTGAAAAGCCAATAGATTACGGTTGGATAAGGGGATTTCAGAATTCTTGAATGTGGAGGTGGTACGCTGGTGGATGCTGGTAAGATTGAGGTTATGACCCTTTTTGTGTACAGCTGAGGTGGGGTGGAGGAGCAGGTCATGGGAAATGAATAAGTTGAAGAACTGAGTGGTTAGGGTATTTGAGGGAGAATCTATATGTATGCTGAGGTCTTTTTGTTATGAGAGCAACAGTTGAGGAGGAGAGGAAAATTGTGAGCCAGGTGTTGAGCTCACTGATGTATAAAGGAGAATGATCTGGAGGTATGTAGACAATAACTACCAGGATTTTGATTGGATGGCAGATACAAATAGTATGAACACCAAAGGAGGAGAGTTACTGAGTGATGGAGGTAGAGAGAGAACCTGGAAATGACAATGGGAAGCAAGTATTCCACCCTTGCCACTTTGACCAGTAAGCCGAAGGAAATGACTGAAGGTGCAGCCAGTAGTGGAAAGGGTGGACAGGGAGGCTCCTCCGCTTGAGGAACAATGACATCAGGAGGGTGATGTTCTGATTTGCAAATGAATTGGATTTAAGTGAGGCAACAAATACACAAAGAACTTTTCTCCCCATCTCTCTCCCACCTTCTTCTCCTCCCTCTCCAAACCTCATTAAAAACAAAAATGAAATAGAAAAGTGAGTCTGTTTCATGATTCTCATTAGAATTTTTTTTTTAACTGGTCCTGAGCATGTGAGCCAGTACTTATTTTCATGGTTGGCAGAATGGGCTAAGCATTTTAAGGACTGCAGATGAAATAATTCAGGGTAACTGGAACAAAGCTCTTCAGAACTGTGGTTTTATTACTACTTAAGTACTGAATTGAGAGGTAGGATAGTATAGTAGAGAGAACACCAGACAGTGTCACTAAACTTTAGTCAACTCTCCAAGACTTATCTATTAAATTACAATAGTCCCCAGTCTAATAAAATCACAGATCCTTGATGTAAGAACTAAATTAGTTTTAAAAATACAGATGTTAGAGTCCCTGAATTTTGAGGCTCATCCTAGAACTTGTGAGTCAAAGCACAAAACAATACAAAAGTAAAAAAACTAGGCCCGTAAAAATGAGGCTGAAAGTGACGTTATGTTTAATGGGAAAGGGTGGCATTGGGCCACCCAGTGGATCAGGAAGAAAGAAGAGGGTTAGAGCCTTCCTTTTTGAGCTAGGGGAGTTCTTTGCTGATTTTAATGGGAGACGTAAGTTAGAAGGTCATCAAGGCCTTTCTCTGAGAAGCTCTAATTTTGACTGAACTGAATTTGAAGTAGCCTACTTCACAATAGCAGTTGATCTGGCTATTTTAGGGCAAAACCTGCTTCTTGGGCATGGCGCCATCTTGTGGATGATATCTAATGAGACCTACTTTAGTTTAAACAGCTTTAAGATAACGCTCACAGCTGATATTATATATTTTTGAGACTTTAAATTATAAAGTTAATTTTTGGGGAAATATTTCCATTTTCATCCTACAATATAGAACCAATCATTACATATCCCTGAGGAATAAATTTATTAATAAACTCATTCAGTATAGCTAGGTATGTTAAGGTGACTTGATATAGAGCACACTTAACTATTTTTTTGGAGGGCCCAAATTTAAGTTTTCATTGGTATAGGGAACTTCCAACGTGCAACTTTATCTACCAGTTCAGATTATCAGTTCACCTGCAGTTTATAATCTTAGATAACTGTCTAAGGCACCAAGCAGTTCAGTGATTGAGGCATGGTCACACTAGATTCCACAGGCAGGAATTCATCCCAGGTTTCTTTCACTCCAAAGCTGGCCCTCTGTCACACTACACCGACCCTCACATATATCTAACAGAGCATAGAATTAAACACATCCATATATATAAATCATATATAAAACCTTATAAGCATATATGCATACATATATTTACATAATATATATACATATATATATATATATATATATACATATATATATATATATATATATATATATATATATATATATATATATATATATATACACAGACAGAGAAATACTGAAAACCCAAGCTCAAAGCTCTTTTGACTAGGCAGGTTGGTATAAGCACAGGACTTAAGAATCAGAAGACTTAAATATGAACTCAGCCACTTACTAGCTGTATTGATTTTGTGTATTCAACCTCTCTGAGCCTCAGTTTCCTCATCTGAAATGTGGGGATTATAATACTGTCACCAAGGTTTACAGCACTGTATAAATATAAGCTATTACTAGTGGTTGTCTCAGTTTTATATTGTAGGTGCATCTATATACATTGTGGTAGAATCAAACCAACTTATACCTAACCATGAGATTCACTGATGGTACTCTTAGAGCAATGGAACATGATATTGGCAGATCAGACCTACATCACCTTTTTATTACCCAGCTCTTCTGTGGTTTGGGCGGGGTTGGAGATGTTCAATTATTCAAATAAGGAAGAGATAGGCTAATTTTTAAAAATAAAGTAATTTTGTTAATTGCCTAATGATTTTTGTATTTTGTTTTACAGAAAATAACAATTGCCTTGGTCAGAAAAGAGGTAATTACTCCAATAAACTCCAGGAAGATTAAATTTTGTATAATGCAACAAATTTGACAGACTTTGGAATTTCTATCATTTCTATCTGTTGAAAGACATTGACTTTTCTATGGGTTTGATTTCTAAGATCTGAACTAGGCTGCACTGCTACCTATTGGATTGGGCCTTGTGTTTTTTCCATTCAGCTGTAGTCCTTGTTCTTTACCCCCCCCCCTCACCTCTCTCCATAGGCCCTTTCAGAGTCTGTCCAGGGTAGGAAATTATTTATGGCCATCCCTGGATCTGAAGTGCTTCCCACAGAGGCATAGCATAGGGTTTTTTTGTGCCAGAGTCAATGTTGGCCAGGGAAGCAGATTGTGCTGATGGGGATTGGGACAGAGAAGGGAGAGGACAGAGATTGTTTAATATCAGCTTTAGAACCAGGAAGTGGGAAAGGTATTGTCTGTGTCAGGCATTACTACTTCCCGGTTTTTTCAATCATTGGGGTTTGTCAACAGTATGTGAAGGAAGATGATGCTTCAGAGTCTGTTTCCTATCTCTGTGTTTAGGAACTGCTAGAGCATTTTTCAATCAGCATCTTGCCTTTTAAATAATAAATGAAAGGTTGGTAAAGACCACTTGTCTTGGAGGTGGGAGTCACCCATCAACCATGGCAGCACACCTTCTGGTGTTGATGAGGACACCCTGAACCTAAGATTTGGGAGGGAACTGCTAGTCCATTAGAGGTGGTCCAGAGAGGTGAGAGGATGAATATCTTCTAATTGTTTTTGTTCCTTACAGAACATGTACTACCAACAGGCTTTAATGAGATCTACAGTGAAATCATCAGTCTCTCTTGGAGGGTATGTTACTGACTTTGTAATCATGCAGGTGAAGTTTTAAACAAGTGTAAAATGTAAGCGAATGGCCTGTGTATATATAAAGATATGGCTGGCACATGTATGGTATGGATAGATATTTGATCTGGAATCTATTCCACCCCTTTTTCAAGGGAAACTGTAATTTACAGCTTTGTGAGGAACAAGAAGAGAATCACGACTGGCTGTGAGCTTCTCTTTTCTATCTCTAAGAGGGTTATTAGGTTAGGATTATATCTGTCTATCACACCTCAGATATCTGTAGTCTAGGGGTATGATGCTAAACATTTCAGAATAAAAGACACTTTTCCTGATCATAGAGCTCACTCTTGCCACCTTAGCCCCCTTCCACAAATGCTAGTTATAAAAAAGTCTTCATGAAAAGCTAGAGTATTTGTCAAAGTAAACGAAAAGCAGAAACTGAGTAAATTATACATAATGGAATAGACCAAAGAATATGCAAGAGAGTAAATGAACTCTTTAACTGGTAGTGAAATCAGACCTCAGCTCAACCAAAGATAGAGAAAATTATTTCATCAAGGGGAATCCACTCTTAGCAGTCTCTAAGGTCGCAGGTGCTAGAAGTCAAGGGATATGATAAGGAGCTAGATTCATCACATGTCTGGTGGGATAAGGGATATCTTGTCCACCATTCAAAACCCTGTTTTTGCCTTTAACAACTGCCTCTTTGGAAGTCCTCCAACCATCTGAAGAAGTACTTTCTTTGCTCATGTAGGTATTACCCTCACAGCTACTGAGCAATGTTCTCCTAGCTACTCAGAAGTCATGTTTCACTACATGTGTATAGTGAATAATAATCACAGAGGTGGCTTTAAAGGCATTGACCAACCTGAGTGCCCAGAAGTGTTACATAGGGTTGGGATGGAAGATGGGAAATTGGTTCTACTTGGCCTATGACTGATTAGGTAACTCTGAAATTGATCATCTTGAAACCATGGGTCAGAACCTTTGCAGTTTTGTTACCAACTCTTATTGTAGAGTACATGCTTAGTGATCAGACTGCACTGGGCCATGTCAAAGATGCTACTTTAAGGAAAATCCAAAATGTCTTTGGAGTCCAGCTATACTTCCATCATCAAGATGGACTATTGGCTATTGTCATTAAGCATTTACAGTCATCAACAAAAGGTTCTGAATAATAACTGCAGACATTTCAGAATCACAGAACATTAGAGTTGAAAGAGACCTGTAGTTCAACCCATAACTAAAATGGAAACTCCTCCACAATACACTTAGCAAGTGGTTTCCCAACCTTTTATTTTATTTTATTTTATTTTTGGTTAGGCAATGAGGTTAGGTGACTTGCCCAGGGTCACACAGCTAGTAAGTGTTATGTGTCTGAGGCCACATTTGAACTCGGGTCCTCCTGAATCCAGGGCCAGTGCTCTATCCACTGCGCTATCCAACCTTTTATTGAAAACTGACAGTTTTGAATAACCCACTGCCTCCTGTGGCAGTAGACGGAGCTTTCAGATTTACAAAGATTTTATGTGCATCATCTTATTTGATCCTGATAATAGACCTGCAAGTCTTATCCCCATTTTGCAGATAGGAAATCGAAACTCAGAGATGAAGTGATTTGTCCATGGTGTCACAGCTAGTAAGTGTCAGAAAGGGAGGATTTTACCGTGGTATATTTGTGTTGCTGTTACAGATCGAATTTATATTAAAGTGATCACAGCTAAACCTTTGAGTCTAAATCTCATAGCACTGATAGGTGCTTTTTGATGTGGCTGAAACCTTCCCGGTTATAACCTCCATAGTACCTTTCACATCTTCTAAGGGACACCATGACTCCCAAAGAGTTAAGTAATTTTTAAAAAATTAAGTATTCTCCTTGAAAGATTTCTTCTTAGCTCTGGAAGTTTTCTGGGCAGATAAGAACAGATTTTATTTATTCCTGCAGAGCCAGCCATAAAGTGACTAATCAAATACTTAGAGCATGTTAGCATGTGTTTTGGGAGATCTAGACATATGATTTCATTGGGGTAAAGAACTCCCATCACAGAAGATCTCTCTACTCTTGAAGATCAGCAACTCATCTATAACTTCTAGTATTAAAGAATTACCCAGGTCCTGAAAGGTTCAGAGTGACTTGACCAGCATCACAGAAATAGTAGGGGAACCCAGGTCTTCTTGATTCTAAGGCTCTTATCTACAACGCCATTCATCTTCTCAATATCACAGCATTATTAGAATGGAAAATGGTGGTGCTTTCTTTTTGGCATCAAAGTGGGTAAAAATCCTTAGTCTGGGAAAATCTTGTTTGGCTAATAGTGATAACTGTCTATAAGGGAGTTAATAACTTTCCACCCTAGCCTTTCCCCACACTGTTCAGTAGCGCTAAATGGAAAGCAAATAGACAAGGGAGAAACTTGCAAATAATTTTTAGGCCCATTGTCTGATTTGAAAAAAAAATTAGGGCTACAGCTTATTTCAATTAGATTTCATTAGAGCTTAGATAGTAGTTTAGTTCTTGTTTTCTCACTGTTTAAATGGAAAGAATATTCCACTTGGAGCCTGAAGACAAGGGTTTAAATCTTGGCTCAGCCGCTTTCAAGAAGTGTGACCATAGGGGCAGCTAGGTGGCACAGTGGATGGAACACTGGCCCTGGAGTCAGGAGGACCTGAATTCAAATGTGGTCTCAGAATAGACACTTGACACTTGCTAGCTGTGTGACCCTGGGCAAGTTACTTAACCCCAATTGCCATACCCCCCTACCACCAAAGTGTGACCTTAGGCAAATCACTTAAATTTTTTGGATTCTAGTTCCTTTATAATGAAATGATTAAATGTAATTGTAAATGAAAAATGATAATATTTCTATAACCCACCTCACAAGGGGAGGGTCAAATGAGATCATGTGTGTAAGACATTACCTAAATAGCAAATATTACTATCATTATTTAACTTAAAGATCAGGTTTAAAAAAATGAGATAAGAATAGGAATAAAGCCAAAGGGGCTAATTCCTGCTGATATATATGATTTAATTTTTTATTTTTTCTCCATCACTATCAGAACTTAAATGAAGTAAAATATATGATACCCCACATAATATTTGATCAAATGAAAAGGACTTAACCAAAACTGTAATCATAATTGTAGCAGACATTAGGATATCTTCTTTAGTGCGGCCACATGCCTTGTGATTTATTTCTAAGCCACAGCCTGTTTATCAAAATTCTATGACTTTGGTTACACATTAGTACTGATCTCCAGTGCTAATAATGATTCAGATTTATTTGAAGCTTTATAAAAACTTTCCTCATAATACCCTTATGGGTTAGGTAGTATAAATATTATTACCCACATTTTATAGATGAGGAAAGCGAAGTGGCACAAGGTTAAGTGATGTATCCCCAGATCATACAGTTTAGTAAGTGTTGCAACTGAGATTTGAACTTGTCTTCTAGGTCCTTTTACCACCACACCACACTCAAAGTACAGATGACTTCCCCATGACTCATGGAATATGCAATGTGGTTTTAACTTCTCTGTAGGCAAAGTGCTTAACCTTTAGGTTAGAAGCACAATCATTTTTCCACATGGCTTAGCTGCCTAAAAAATACGTGTTGATTCAAGACCACTGGCCTCTTCTAGAAGAAATTTGTTTTTGCACAAAATCTGGGGGTTGGGTTTATATCTCAATTCAGCCACAGTGTTTGTATAATTGATGAAAGTGCCTGGACCTAGCCATTTTTCTGGAGAAGTGAGAACTTAATGTAATGTTCAAGCCTTAGTTTATATACTCCCTTGATTGCCATCAGTGCTAGTTAATTACCATAAATTGATGTTGCCTGTTAATATCTAATTGCCTTTGGTGCCTGTTAATTACAGAGTTATGTACAAACTGACCTTAGTTCAGAATATTTGAAAGTTGAGTTGAGACTTACAGTTAAGAAGGCTATGTGGAAAGTTGTAGAGAAACTTAGTCTTCCTCATAAATTCCAATACGTAACTTAAAACAGCTCCAGGAAGACTAATGGAAAAAGAACCAAAAATAAATTTAAATAAGCTTCTTTCTCCAGTTAAGAATTGCATGAAAAGAAGCTGCTAGTAGGAGCTTTAAAAAAAAAAAAGAAACTTGAATGAACTAGATAAACCATTTCTAGTTTTTCCATTTTTAAAGATGAGATTGACTAATAGCAAAAATTAAAAAGGAGAACTTACAACAAATAAAGAGGATATTAAATTATTAGGAAATATTCTTCTCAATTATATGCCAACTCAATGGATAACAAATAAAATTGATGAATAGTTATAAATAAACATAGTTATAAAATACCAAGATTAAGAGAATAATGGAGAATGTAAATAATCCAACCCCCAAAAGTTTTGAATAATCCATAAAAAAGCTCCCAAAGAGAGGGAAAAACCATTGGATTTATAAATGAATTATATCAAAAACAGCAAAGAACAATTAATTATCACATTACATAAATTGTTTGTTAAAAAATAAAGGAAATGAAGGGATCCTACCAAACTTCTTCTGCAAGGTAAATATGGTCCTGGTACTTAAGCAGGCAAAGATAAAGCAGAGAAAGAAAACTATAGACTGATGTCTAATGAATATTGGTGCTAAAATATTGAATAAAATAACAGAGGCCATAGCAGCATATTTTGAAAGTTTTGATAGTATAATCAGGTTGTATTTATACTAGATATGCAGAGGTCCAGAATTAGGAAAACTACAATGTAAGAGATCATATTAACAACAAACACAATAAAAATCATGCTATTGTGTCAATAGATGCAGAAAAAATTGAGAAACTACAATACTCATTAATGTTTTTTTAAAAAAACGAACATTTAACAACACTGAAATACATGGACCATTCTTTACCTTGGTAATAGTAACTATGTGAAACCAAGAATTAGCATTACACATAATTGAGAAGTGCTAGAGGTCTTTCTAGTAAGATCAGGTATAAAGCAAGGATGTCTGTTGTCACCACTATTATGACAAGAAAAAGAAATTGAGAGAATAAGGTTAGGCAAAGAGGAAACAAATTATCTGGTTGTTTTTTTTTTTTTGTCAGATGATGATAATTTACTTAGAGGACACAAACATTATTTGAATACAACTACAAAGCATGCTTTATGGAAAGAAAGTCAGAAATAAATAATTAGACAACTATTAATTGCCCATGATAAGGTCATGCCAACATAATATGGTATAGCAGTGTTACCTAAATTAATTTATAGATTCAGTTTAGTACCAATCAAATTGTCAAAGACTTACTCGCCAGAATTAGAAAAAATAAAATTACCTGAAAAAACAAAAAACCAGGAATTTCAAATTTAAAAAAAAAGGTGGGAAGGAAGTGAATATATCTGTACCAGTTCTCAAACAGTACCAAATTATTTGGTACTAGTTAAAAAATGGAAAAGTTATCAGTGGTGTGGATTAGGCATACAAAACTCAAAAGCATTTGAGCAGAGTAGCACAGTGATAAAGCCACAGACTCCAACTACAAAAGACTCATTACTGGACAAAAATTGCTGGGAAATCTGGAAAGCACTCTGGCTGAAATTAAATTTAGATGGCCATCACATGCCATCACAGGTCATTTATGTTATCACAATAACCTCCCAATGAAATACATATATATTTATGTATATACATATATATATATTCCAGATATAAAAGATCATATCACAAACAAATTAGAAAAGCAGAGAAGGATATATCTTTATAACTGGATTGGGGAAGAATTTTGATAAAACAAAGGATAGAAAAGATTGCAATAAATACAATGAAAAATTTTGATTATATAAAATTGTATTTTTTGTATAAACAAATCAAAACTATTGGAATTACAGAGGAAATAGCTAATTGGGAAAGAATCTTTGCAGCAAATTTCTCTGATAAGGTTCTAATATCCATAATATGCAGTCAATCCTCAAGCTTTCACAGGGGTAACATTCCTAGAAAATGGTACAAAAGTAAAAAGCATGAATGTTGACACATTGAACCTATGGGAAATATGAGGTTAGGTTCCCATGACTAGCAAGAATCATAATCTTTCACTAGAAATTGCTGAAAATATACTTTCTGCATACAATTCTTCATAAGAAAACAATAATTCTGATAATATGCACTTTTCCTAACATAGTAACCATGATAACTAACCCATAAAATGCAGTACACAAAATAAAATTGGTAACATGCAAAACATTTTTTCTTACTAGTGATTCCCTAGAATCCTGTGACCTTTTGTGCTAACATCTCAATAAAAAAGCTAATTTCAGACAATATTCACTTTTCATAATACACGAATTCTGCAGCACCACAAATACTTTCCTTCTTTTTTGTGAGTATAACTAATCTTCAATTTGTTAACACAAACTCATGACCAACAATGGCTGCAGACATTATGACGCAAAGTTTATCTAACATCTTTTTTTCCCACTACATTGCATCACTGATTTTGCATGCTTGGGCTTAGAGCACAAAGGATTTGTACTTCACTTTGGGGGCATAATTGCAACATAAAACTTGAATTTTAAAGGAAAATAATGAAAATATTCAATGAATGCATGGGGGAGTTCTCCGCAACAGTAGGGTGAACAAGACCAGTGAAGTGCCTAGTAGGATACCAGCCACTCCACAAACTTGCATGCATTTTGCCTCTCATTTTTTCCCTCAACTATGAGGTTACTAATAAAAACACATGAATGCTTCAACTCAGGAAAGTTAAATGCACGAATGTTGAGGATTGACTGTATAGGGAACTGATATAGGTTTATAAGACCAAAAGCCATTCCCCAGCAGATAAATGACTAAAGGATATGAACAGGGAATTCTCAAAAGAAGAAGGGTAAGCCATCATCAATGATATAAAAAAAAAGCTCTAAATCACTAATAATAAGAGAATATACATTCTCCCTCATAATCACCAGATTGGCAAACTTGATAAAAAAAAGAAAATAACACTTTCTAGAGGGGTTATAAGGGGACAGACACACTAATGCTCTGTTGGTAGAGTAGTGAAGGGGTCCAACCATTCTGAAAAACAACTTGAAACTATACCTCCCAAATCACTAAACTACTCATACACTTTGACCCAGTGATACAATTTACTAGTAGGCATATACCGTTCATTTCCTCACTGCCCTCTTCCCTAAAGTGATCAGAGAATGAGAAAAAGGATCTACATAGGCAAAAATATTTATAATAATCTTTTTTGTTGTAGCAAAAAACTAGAGAAACAAAGTGGGCACCCATCATTTGGGAAGTAACTGAAAAAATTATAGCATATTAATGTAATGGAGTGTTATTATGCTTTGAGAAATGATGAAAGGAATGGATTCAGAGAAACTTGGGAGGACTTTTATGAACTGATGAAGAGCTAAATAAGCAGAACCAGAATAACTATTTATATAATGACTACAACATTGTAAAGGACAACATTTGTAAAAAACTTAATAACTATGATCAATTAAATGACCCATTACAACCCCAGAAGACCGAAGATGAATCATACTCCTTATCCTTTGGCAGAGAGATAATGTACTAGAGGTGCAGAATGAAACATGCATTTTCTGATATGGCTAATATGTGGATTTGTTTTATAGGACTATTTTGAGTATTTGTTATACAGAAGGGCATTTACTTTTTGGGGAGGAGATAGAGGGTTACAGTGTCATACAAATTAGCTAAAACCATGTAAAATAACTAATTTTATTGACTTACATAATAATCCTTACAAACTTTATACCCTAAAAAAGTTTTACTTTGCAGTATATTGTTTTGCTGTAATCACTTGTTTTACATAATTTGACATTAAGTTCAGAACTTACATATTACAAGGAAGGGCTTTTATTTGTAAAGGGAAGAGTTACAGTGACATGCAAATTAAGTGGGACAAAGCAAAACAAATTTATTGACATATAATAAACCTTATGGGACAGGTAGGTGATGTGGTAGATAGAGTCCTGGGCCTGGAATCAGGAAGACTGATCTTCTTGAGTTCAAATCTGCCCTTCACCCCTTACTAGCTGTATGACCCTGGGCAAGTCACTTAACCCTGTTTGCCCCCATTTCCTCATCTGTAAAATGAGCTGGAGAAGGAAATGGCAAACAACTCCAGAATCTTTGGCAAGGAAACCCCAAAGATGTGGTCATGAAAAGTCGGGTATGACTGAAATGACTTAACAACAAAAAAACTTATAATTTTTCCCTCTGTAAAAAAATTAATGAATATGCAATGTGGCCCTCTTGGTTGTAATGATCTGTTTTCCATGATTGTCATGATTCCACTAGCTTTTGACAATATTTTTTCATTCTTCATCATGAAAATACACTTACCACATTTTGTACTTTTGAGCAGTATATTTTTCCGAATCTAACCTGGATTATAGCTAATAATTAATAAGATTTTCAATGGCATTTAAGTAGGGGGGTGTGCTGGAGTTAGCTCAGACTGGCTCCTCAGTATTTAAATGATACAGAACTAATTAAAACTGGAGAAATAAGCTTAATTTGGTTTCATCTGATCAAGGTCAAATTCCTGCGTCAGTCTGGTATCCGCAGAAGCACACATACGTGACCATTGCTGTCGCAAAATGAAACCACATCAAAGTTATTGTTCATCTCAAGTTATATGCCCAACACTGTAGGAAGGGAGGAACAATCTGTATATATGTCATAGTGATACAAAAAAAGAGAAGAAAAGAAAGAAAAGCATGTCAAGAAATCATTAAAATATATAGAGAGAGGTGGCAGAAGGGTTCAGAAGAGGATAAGCAGAATATACATCCCTACAGGAAAAAAAAATACCTAAATCTAATCCCAAACTATGCATAATAAAGATTAAAGTTTTCTTATATAGTCCTCTTTTTTCCTCTATTCTTTGTACATATAAGGAAATGTTCCTGTAAAAAGAAATGGAAAAAAAAAGTTGAGCCTGCTGTTAATTTCAAATATGAGAGATTTATTTTTTCCAAGGGAGGAAAATGTTTAAAAATACATATAAAATATTTGCTAAAGGGACTGGTGTGGGAGGGTGGCTCATCACCTTCTCCTCTGCTTTGCAGATAATAGGCTCATTCCTTATAATACTTGGCAAATTCAAAGGACTTCAAACCACAATACCAAGAAACAAGCTATCCTCTAAGCTGATATTTCAGTGGTGTTTTTGTCACGGGCAGGAACTGAAATCAGGGCATAGCAAGTTTACTCATTCAACAGGATTTTATTGAACTCCCACACTATTCCTAACACTGTGCTAAGAATTGCTACCAGAAATGGTAATACAATTAGCCTTCTCATTTGTCTAAACAACCAAGGTCGTAGTTAAGGTGAGTCCACTTATGTGGCACTGAACCAACTGTGTTTAAGGATTCAGTCAGTACTGAAGGGCGGAAGAAAAGGGAAGAGAAGGGAGAAAAATATTTTTATGAAAGGAGGTTATGTAGGTTGGTTATAAAGTTTGTGTGCAACTTTAAACTTTAATAACCTTAGCTATAGAAATGATAGAAGCACATTCTAAATGTCATATAAAAGGTAGATACTTATTTTTTTTTAATTTATATTTTTGGGTAACAATTTTTTTAAAATTTTGAGCTTTAAATTTTCTCCCTTCCCCACCCATT
This sequence comes from Phascolarctos cinereus, assembly GCF_003287225.1. NCBI lineage: Eukaryota > Metazoa > Chordata > Mammalia > Diprotodontia > Phascolarctidae > Phascolarctos > Phascolarctos cinereus. Next base: position 277,430,523 of record NW_027555958.1, on the reverse strand, counting down.
GAAAAGCCAAGCATTAGGATATCTGTTATATATGTGGTCATGTGAAACATATTTCCATATTAGCCATGTTGAAAAAAAAAGCAAGAAAAATAAAGAAATTGAAAAAAATATGCTCTCATCTGCACCCAGAGTTCATCACTTCTGTCTCTGGGGGTAGATAGCATTTTTCATTATGAGTCCTTTGGAATTGTCCTGGGTCATTGTATTGACCAGAGTAGCTAAGTCTTTCACAGTTGATCATTGTTACAATATTGGTGCTGCCATGAACAACGTTCTCCTGGTTCTGCTCACTTCACTTTGCATCAGTTCATCTGTCTTCCAAGGTTTTCTGAAATCATCTCACTTGTCATTTCTTATAACATAATCATGTTCCATCATGACCATATAAAAGATGGATTCTTAAAGTTGGTATATATTTATGTTGTCAATTTAGGATTAATTAGTTTTTATTTCTTTTCACAAAAACAATTCGTGGAATTACTGAATAGTAAATGAAAATTGGTTTAATAAATGCATCACAAGTGGGGACAGTTATGTTGAAAGTTAAAAACAATCAAGCTCTATTCCTTTAAAACTCTTAAGTCTTAGCTTTTCTATATCATTTACCATATGCTTCTAACTTATGTATACCTAAAGTTTAGAGTCAGACAAGGACTTTATAACCACACTGTAATTTCTGTGGTTACCAACACTGTAGCCTGCTTTAGAGAGGACACTTGTAATGATTTGACCCAGTGTATATCAGCTTCAGAGTAGATTGGGATCAAGCCTTCTTAGATCTTAGTTCTTGTGACCGATGGAAGACATTTTCCAGGCAGTTGGCTTGGTCAGGGCTATCATCCATGACCATAGAGGAAAATTCTTTGTGCAAAGTTTACTGACCCTTAAAAAGATGATTTCAACTTCCTTAGCATAGTGCTCTAAGGTGTATTGGTAAATGTTTAACAAGTGGTTCTGAAAAAAAAAATACCTATGACATACTTGTAAGTTTAATCTGCATCATTAATATTTTCTACCTCACTTCTTAAGTTTAAACAGTTAAAACAATGCATCAAGACCTGATTTGTAGGATTTGGCAATTTCTGAATTGTAAATGTTCTCAGTGAAATTTTAACAGCTGGCTTTCAAGAAATAATTCCAACTGGGTCCAGCATACCTCTGGCTTCTAACCAATTGGGAAACCCAGTCATGAGTCTCCAGACCTATTACAGTCATATTGTGAGTTTGTGTTGATGAAGGTGAAAGAGAAGCAAACAATCAGTAAACATTTATTAAGTGCCTACTATGTGCAAAGCATTGTGCTAAGAGCTGGGGATAGAAAAAGAGACAAAAGACAGACCTTGCCCTCAAAGAACTTACAATCTAATGGGGGAGATAACACACAAAGAAACAATACAAAGCAAGTTATTTACAGGATAAGTAGGAAATAACAGTGGGAAGGGATAATAATTAAGAGGGGTTAAGAAAGGCTTACAGTAAAAAATGGGATTTTAGTTGATACTTAAAGGAAGCCAAGGAAGTCTATAGGTACAGTTGAGGAGGTAGAGCATTCTAGGCATAGGGAACAGCCAGAGAAAATGCCTGGAGCTGAGAGATGGAGTATTTTGTTTATGTTAACGTAACACTGACAGAATATTGATGGAGTCATTTGAATGAATGGTGAACTTCTAGGAAAATATTTATTTTCTTTTCAAAAAATATAATGCTTGAAAAAAATAAGGGTTTTAGGGGCAGTTAGGTGGTGCAGTGGATAGAGCTCGGGCCTTGGAGTCAGGAGGACCTGAGTTCAAATGTGGCCTCAGACACTTGACACGTACCAGCTGTGTGACCCTGGGCAAGTCACTTAACCCTGATTGCCTCACCACAAAAAATAAGGGGGGGGGAAGGGTTTACTGTTGCTTTCTTTACATCAATGTCATATCCTCAGTTAACCTCCTTCCACTTGCCCTTTGGCCAATAGAACCCTCTCTGGGAATAAAGAATAGTTAAGCACAATAAACCAGCACACCAGTCATATCTGCTTTGAGATATGCTTCATTCCATACCTATAGTCTACCAGCTCTCCTGAGAGGAGGGAGAGATGTTTCACTGCTGATTTCCTGGAGTCAAGATGAGTCACTGGATTGATCAATTTTCTTTTTCGTTTTCTTTTCAGAATTGTGAAGTACAGTGAACAGTTCTCTTCCAATGATCCTATCATGTCAGGATGTCTCCCTAGCAACCCCTGGATAACTGATGATACTCAGTTCTGGGAGCTAAATGCCAAATTGTATGTACCAGACATTTTGAAAAACAAAACTCAAATATTTTTGTGTATTTTATATATTATTATTATTATTATTGTTTGCAAGCCAATCCAGTTAAGTGACTTGCCCAGGGTCATATAGCTAGTAAGTATCAAGTGTCTGAGGCCAGATTTGAACTCAGATTCAAATTCAGTTTGACTCCAGGATCAGTGCTCTATCCACTGTACCACTCAGCTGCTCCTATTTTATATATTATTAACCAGAGGTTCTCAGGCTTTCTTAGGTAATAATTCACTTAGTGGCTCAGTAATTTTTTCATTGAGCCCCTAGGCCAAAAGAAATGCTAACAGTTCTGTTTATTGGGTAGTTAGGTTGAAAATTTAAAATATCCCTTGATATCATTATGAGTTTGCTGCCCACCCAAGAGCGTGAGGGTGCACAGTTTGGGAACCAAGGTTTAGACTATAAGCTTCTGAAAGGCAGGGATTGCCTTGTTTCAATAATTTTGCCAATCAATTTATTGGGTTCATAGTTTCATAGGTTTAGAACTAGAAGGGACCTCAGAAGTCATCCCACTCATTTTGTAGATGGGGAAACTATGCCCCAGAAAAGTCGTGACTTGTGCAAGATCACGCTGGTTCTTGTGGTTCTATTAGTATTTTAAAAATTAGCATGATTTGTATTTATCACGTCACTGTGATTGTATACATTATTGAATGGCAATGTGGTATAGAGGACAGAAAGCCAGATGTACCTGGGCTTGATATATACCCACATTTTGACACGTGTTGACTGTGTGATTCTGGCCAAGTCACTTAACCACATAGTGCCCCAGGCAAACTTCTAAGACTATAAATCACAGTACAGTTGTCGATATGCATTGGTGGAGTGAATTTCCATGCTAAAAGTTTGTTACATGGATAAAATCCCTGGTCTAATCAATTTATACATGATCTATTATATTATAATATCATTATAGTTATTATTATTATGCAGCATCCATTGAAGAAGCAGTAGGGTATAGTGGAAAGAGCATTAGCTCTGGAGTTAAATGGCCTAGGTTCAAATCCTGCTTGTGATGCTGTCTGTGTGACTATCGGCAAGTCACTTAACCTCTTCAGTCTTCAGTTTCCTAATAGATAAAATAAGGAGACTGGATTAGATGGCCTATGAGGTCCCTTGTAGCCCTAGATCCTATGATCTTACTAACCTGTAGCTTCATATAATGGTAAAGATATGGAAGGGAAGGAAATCAATTGATCAATCAACATGTTTATTAAGCACCTAAATCTGGCCTCAGACATTCACTAGCTGTGTGACCCTGGACAAATCACTTAACCCTGTTTGCCTCAGTTTCCTCATCTTTAAAATGAGGTGGAGAAAGAAATGGCAAACCACTCCAGTATCTCTGCCAAGAAAACCCCCACTGGGGGTCATGAAGAGTTGGATACAACTGAACAACAACAACAACAACAATGTGTGTGTTAGCTGCTGAGTACAAAGAAAGAAACAGCCCTTACTCTCAAGGCACTTATATCCTACTGGGGGAAACAGCAAAGACATATATGATTATATACAGAATAAATATAAAGAGAATAAAAGTAAAGTAGCTAAATATAGGCTATTTTGAAAGGGATGGCCCTAGAAGATGGAGGGATCAGCTTCATTTAGGAGGTAATTAAGTTTAATCTTTTAAAAATATAGATTTTTATTAATATATTTTATTTTTATATCTCTGTAATTTCCCCCATACTCCTCCTTCTCCCCCCATACAGTACTATGATCCCTTAAAGCAGCGAATTAAGTTACTTTTTGAATGAAATGGAGTAGAGACAAATAACAATGCAACAAATATCCATTAAGTGGCTTTGTTATTTAGTTATTTCATTTGTGTCCCATTCTTCCTGACCCCATTTGGGGTTTCTTTGCCAAAGATTCTGGAGTGGTTTGCCATTTCCTTCTTCAGCTCATTTTACAGATGATGAACTGAGGCAAACAGGGTTAAGTGACTAGCCCAGGGTCATACAGCTAGTAAGTTTCTGAGGCCAGATTTGAATTCAGGAAGATAAGTCTTCCTGACCCAGGCCTGGGGGCCTATCCACTGCCCCATCTAGCTGCCTCCATTGAGTGTCTACTACTTATAATATGCCATGCTAAGCAATGGGGCTACAAAGATGAAATGGTTTCTATTTCTAAGGAGCTTGTGACCTTATAGGAGGACAAGACATTTATAAATAGATTTTATACTGGTTAGGAAAAGCAAACAAACAGATCCTTAGGCATCAACATTGAATCATCAGTGTGGAAATTAGTATGTGAAAATAAAGGCCTACTTGTTGTAGGCACCTCAAAGCCCAGTTGAGCAATTTTTAGTGATGGGATTTATAGATGGGATTCATGATTTTTGTAGAGGTTAAACAAGATGATTTCTGAGATCCTTGCACACTCATTTTCCTCTTATGCAAAATGAGGGGGTTGGTTTAGATAATCTCCCAAATCTCTTCTACTCCTAAATCTTATGAATTCAGAGATTCTTTGATGCCAGATGTTTCAGTATTCTAAGGGCTCTCCATGATGGACAATGTATTGTGCGCCTCCTGAGCTCTTCAGCCATCAAAAGCAACTTGTGTTGTGAAAGCTCTCTGTGCTAGAAGTTATTTCAGTAGTAGTTAGTTGATGGGAATAGAAGCTGCATTCATAGAGCATGTAACTGGAACATGATGACATCATCTGCCTCCACAATAAATGGCCATGTGACATTAGGCTGGCCAAATTGTTTGCTTTCAGTTGAGTGAGGCTTTGGGGGGTAGGTGAAATAGATGGGAAAATGCTCACCTTACTGCAACAGAGCCATAACAGGCAGTGGTACATTTTTTGGAAAACCTATTGATAAAGCACAAGTTGAAATTGCAGAACCTGAGGAATTCCTAGGGGCTGTGATGATTTTTATTTTTGTGCTTCAAGTGTCTAGCACTTGCCCATTGCACATAATAGGTGCTAAATAACTATTTCTTGAACTGGATTCAATTGAACATTTGCCTTTGGTGCAAGTTAGTAGTTGGCTCAGAGTTGGCCGCCATCTGCAATTGCTTGGGGAGAGCTAAAAAATATCTTCTAGGTAGGGGAACATAAACTGATCAAAGTAATTCTTGATCATGTTGTTAACAAAGTGCTGAGAGACAATAGAAACACTGAAACACCCCAAAGGAAATTTTTTTTTGAGATTTATTTTTTATTTTATTTTTTTAATATAAATTTGTTTATTTTTAGTTTTCAACATTCACTTCCACAAGTTTTTGAGTTCCAAATTTTCACTCCATCTCACCCCTCCCCCACCCCAAGATGGCATGCATTCTGAATATCCCTTCCCCTAGTCTGTCCTCTCTTCTATCTCTCCCCAACTTCTCTTATCTCCTTCCCCTTCTATTTTCCTGTAGGGCAGGATAGACTTCTATACCCCATCTCCTGTATTTCTTATTTCCCAGTAGCATGTGAAAACTTTTTTTTTAAACATATGTTTTTAAAACTTTAGGTTTCAAATTTTTTCTCTTCCTCCCTCCCCACCTACCCTCATTGAAAAGGCAAGCAACTCAATATAGGTTATACATGTGCAGTTATGCAAAACGCTTCCATAGTAGACATGTTGTGAAAAACTAACTCTATTTCCCTTAATCCTATCCTGCCCTCCCATTTATTCTATTCTTTCTTTTGACCCTGTCCCTCCTCAGAAGTATTTCTTTCTGATTACCACCTTTCCCAATCTGCCCTCCACTCTATCATCCCCCTGCTCTCTTGTCCCTTTCTCCCCCTATTTTCCTGTAGGGTAAGACAGATTTCCATACCCAATTGAATGTGTATGTTACTCCCTCCTTAAGCCAAATCCTATGAGAATAAGATTCACTCATTCCCTCTCACCTTCCCCTGCTTCCCCCTCCACTGTAAGAGACTTTTCTCTTCTGTTTTTTTTGTGAGATAGTTTACCCCATTCTACCTCTCCCTTTCTTCTTCTCTGAGTATCCATCCTCTCTCATCCCTTCATTTTATTCTCCAGATATGACCCCTTCATCTTCAACTCACCCTGTGCCCTCTATCTATCTATCTACATATACATACATATAATTTTTTTCTTCCAACTACCCTGATACTGACAAAGGTCTCATGAGTTACACAAATATCATCTTTCCATGCAGGAATGTAAACAGTTCAATCTTAATAAGTCTCTTATGATTTCTCTTTCCTGTTTACCTCTTCATGTTCCACTTGAGTCCTGTATTTGAAAGTCAAATTTTCTATTCAGCTCTGGTCTTTTCATCAGGAATGCTTGAAAGTCCTCTATTTCACTGAATGACCATTTTTTCCCCTGAAAGATTAGGAATTATGCATATCTGCCTTGGGACACAGACTCCCTCCCATTTCTCCTAAGCACCAGGGTAAGGCTTTGGTTCCTTAGAGATTCAACTTCGTAACCTACCAAAGAAGTAGCAAGTTGTACATAATATATTTGCAGTTTCTTGTGCAATCATCTTTTTTATTATACTATGTTATAGAAATGCTTGTTTTATTCCATAAATTAAAAATAAAGAAAGAAAAAGGGGGGGGGGAAAGCTAATGCCATTACTTGCTTTCAGGTTCTTGTTATTATTTTGTTTTATTTTTTGCTTTTTGGTGAGGCAATCAGGGTTAAGTGACTTGCCCAGGGTCACACAGCTAATAAGTGTCAAGTATCTGAGGCTGGATTTGAACTCAGGTCCTCCTGACTCCAAAGCCAGAGCTCTATCCACTGCACCACCAAGATGCCCCTTCAAGTTCTTATTCTTTCAGGTCAAATTTATTTTGGGGCAAGGAGAACCTTTCTTTAGGACTACAGATCATAAGACTTGATTTAGAAAGGAATGGCCCTTAGAGATTATCTAGTTCAACTCTGCCATTTTCCAGAAGAAGAAACTGAGTCCCAGAGAGGTTGTGACTTGCCTGAAGTCTTGTGGGTAGCAAGCAACAAAGGCAGGGTGTAAATCCTAGTCCTTTAACTTCCGTTTCAGCATGATTTCCACTATCCCATTCTGTTTTTGCTCTTCCATGAAGGTTGGTGGGGGATGAGGTGGGGGAGGAGAGAGCATACAAAGTTGGTGCTATAGCATCTTCTTTTTCTGAGTCTGTATGTACATGTGATGTAGGTGTCCTCCCTCCTCTTTCAGGGTGGAGATCCCAACCAAAATGAGGGTGGAACGTTGGGCTTTTAACTTCAGTGAACTGATCCGAGATCCCAAGGGACGACAGAGTTTCCAGTTTTTTCTGAAGAAAGAATTCAGTGGTATGTCTAACTTTAATCTCCCTTACACATCCTCTTTTTTATGTCTCTTTTCTATGAATCTTGGGAGGTTCTCAGGAAAGTACACTTTCCTGGATGTTCTTACAGTTTTATTTGTTTTGTGCTCACTCTATAACTACTTCCTTTTAAAGCTTTCAGAAATATTTGTCAATCCTGCTAATAGCTGACATTTATATAAGGCGTTTAAGTTTGCAAGTATTTTATATAATTTGTCTCATTTGAGGTTCACCACAGGATAGGTACTGTAGGAATTATTATCTACAATTTACAGGTGAGGAAACTGAGGCTCAGAGAGGTTAAGTGAGTCGTGGTTACATAGTTAGCAAGTGACAGATGTGGAGTTAACCTTGGCCACACGTCACAGGACTTCTTTCACCTTTTTCCTTTGCCCACATCCTCCCCCGCCTTGTCACTCAGCAGGCGAAGTACTCTACTATGACGCATATCCTTGAAGTTTTTTTCTCTCTTCTTAAACATAAATTCTGAGACAAACATAGAAGGGGAATGGATGGAAAAGCGAAGTGTATGAACGTCTTTAATGTCTCACTTCCTGATTCCCTTTAGCTATTTTTTTTTCTTTGTCACATGCTATTTGTCCTGCCTGGGCAGGATCAACTTTGATGTCCAATCTCAGGAAAAATAAAAGTCTCCTTAAGTTGTTCCCTCACGCATCCATAAATATGAAGTGATGTCTGAGAAACAGCTGGCCAGATCAGGAAGCAATGTCAGAGGGCAAAAACAACACACAGATACACACACACACACACACACACACACACACGTACACAAATCCCTTCCTTCCTTAGGCAAAGAGTCAAACTGGTTGTGTGAGCTTACTTGAACGTTATCTCTTCATCATTCCCCATCCCCTAACCCACCCCTCAGAGAGAGCTATTTATTTGAGGTCTGATACTCAAGTTACCTACGTGAGAACAACTACATGGCCCCTATTTCCCTTCCAACTGAGATTCTGTTACTCCTCTGTAAGATCCATTAGCTAATTCTCATTGACATACCAATAACCTGTCTGACAGCTTCTTGTAGAATATTATTTAATGATATGACTTGTTAAAAATTCTTCTCTGTAATGCAGCCTAATTATAGTGATAAAACCCAGACCAAGAGAAGTGCATTCATTTCCACAGAGAACCAAGTGGCCAGATGAGTACGGCTCCATCTAGTGGTCCAAGCATCAAAATACAGCTGCTAACGATTCGCCCTTGGTATATATATCACACCCACAGTTCTACTAATTGTAAAAAGAATTCTCTGCAACAGTCCTTCTGTCATTTCTTGCTATCTGTTGCCTATCCCCTCCTGTAGGCAATATGTAGGCTTCAGGTGTGAATTAGGCAAATAAATTGTTAGTTCTTCAACTTAACCTAGCCTACATTATCTAATTGCCTACCCCATAGAAGAAGATAGTTATTTTCTATTGTACTTAATCTATTTTTTTAAATTTAAAAGTGATTATGTTTATTGTAACCATTCCTATACAGAGGAATATTTTTTAAGGTGGCTTGGTCAAATACAATTTATCCTATATATATCTTGTTTGTACATAGTAGTTTGTATGTTGCCTCTCCCATTAGATTGTATATTCTTTTTTTAAATATAAATTTATTTATTTCTAGTTTTCAACATTTACTTACACAAGATTTTGAGTTCCAAATTTTCACCCCATCTCGCCCCTCCCCCACCCCAAGATGGCATGCACTCTGAATACCCCTTCGTCTAATCTGCCCTGTCTTCTCTCTCTCCCCCCCTTCTCTTATCCCCTTCCTCTTCTATTTTCCTGTAGGGCAGGATAGATTTCTGTACCCCATTTCCTGTATTTCTTATTTCCCAGTTGCATGTGTTTTTTTTTAAACATGTGTTTTTAAAACTTTGGGTTCCAAATTTTCTCCCTTCCTCCCTCCCCACCCACCCTCATTGAAAAGGCAAGCAACTCAATACAGGTTATATATGTGCAGTTACACAAAATGCTCCCATGGTAGACATGTTGTGAAAAACTAACTCTATTTCCCTTAATCCTATCCTGCCCCCTCATTTATTCTATTCTTTCTTTTGTCCCTGTCCCTTCTCAGAAGTATTTGCTTCTGATTAGCCCCTTTCCCAATCTGCACTCCTCTCTATCATCCCTCTGCTCTCTTGTTCCTTTCTCCCCCTATTTTTCTATGGAGTAAGACAGATTTCCATACCCAGCTGAGTGTATATGTTATTCCCTCCTTGAGCCAAATCCTATGAGAATAAGATTCACTCATTCCCTTTCACATTCCCCCGTTTCCCCTCCACTGGGCTTTTTGTTTTCTTTTTTTTTTTGTTTTGTGAGTTGTATATTCTTAAGACAGGGATTTTTCATTTGTTTGTTTTTGGTTTTGCCATTTGTGTGTGTGTGTGTTAATTAGATGCTAAGCTTTTGTTTCTATACTACTGATGGAGTGCTGTCAAAAACAAGTGATCACACCTATAAGATTGGCCAACATGATAAAACATGAAAATTATAAATGTTGGAGATGTGGGAAAATTAGAACACTAATGCATTCTTGGTGGAGTTGTGAAATGACCCAACCATTTTGGTATTGTACTTAATCTAATAGAGTGAGGTTCACCAGCTAGGTTTTTACAGACTGGCTCCCACACAATGACAATCAATATAGTAATTAGTAGTGTGCATGGTATTGGAGACTGGCCTAGATTATCTCTAAGATCCTTTCCTTCTAAAATTTTGCCTTCCTGTAGCTTCTACTGAACAGGGTATACTTCTCTTTGGAATCCTGGGTTGCATTCATACTTCAACTGCCAACTAGTCTAGTGTTTGCCATCTTTTTTTTTTTTCTATCTGTGACACGTCCAAGAACTTGCCTACATGCAGAAGGATGAAGAGGTCTTCCTGCCATCTTCTAACTCATACTCATCACCCTCTATTTTGCATTCCTATTGCCACATTATGTATATAATAATAAAAAATGATATATATATTTATATTATTATATATTAATGATAATAAATTATAAAATCAACAATATTAATACAACAATGATATAATATACAAATAGATAAATGATATATTTATTATATGATAATATCACAATATAATATATTATTATATATTATATAACTTATATTTTAATATATTATCATATATTATTATAAAATGTAATTATCTATTTATATAATAATAAATAAAAAATAAACATCCCCCCAAGTAATTCTCCCTTTATTCTCTACCTTACTTTTAAACTGAAGAATGTCAAGATAAGGAAGCTCATTGACTTCTTCATAGTACCAAATGTGATGAGGCACTAACTTGGTTGAGAAAGAACTGAAGGATTGTGGGGAGTTCTGCTTTCTGTATTTTTCTCCAAAAATGTACTGATCTTTCCCTCCCATCAAATTAGAGTAGTTTGGCTTTGCCATGCAAAAAGTTACTTAGTTGGATGTTAATTACTCTGTCAGTCAATTCATCAAAACTATTAAGTCAAGCTTTTATTCTGCATTCTGTGCATATTGGATGAGGAGAGAGGGGGATAACATGAAAGACATAGATGGTACTGTTCTTGCCTAAATCCAGTTGGGGAAATGGGATGCACACACACACACACACACACACACACACACACACACACACAGAGGCAGGCCATGCACATCCATAAATACTACCCTTGGAATAACTCATAATGATAAATCCTATTATGATCTGACAAAAATGGCAGATTAGTTCAATTTAAATTTAAAAAAAAAGATTTCTAAGCCCTAGTTATAGGTCAGCTTGTTTCAAACAATATTTGCCACAATCAAATTCTAATACAATAAAGGAACAGCAGATGATCTCATTGAATTTGTTGCAATGGGATTTGATCTGTGTACTTCAATAGATGGAAAGCCTGGCACTAAGCCCAGGGTAATTATTCACTATGAACCATTTGAAGATGGGAGTATTTTGCAGAATTCAGAAAGCAAGTAGCAGCCCAATGAATTTATAAGGAGGTAGTAAATAATGAATGAAATTTTGATCAACCTCTGCTGTCCTGTTCCTTTTTTCTTCTCCTCTCCTTCAACTCACTTCTCTTTTGGTTCTTGTCTGTCTGGTTCCTCTTAACTTCTTCAGGGGAGAATCTGGGATTCTGGGAAGCTTGTGAAGATTTGAAGTATGGAGATCAGTCCAAGGTCAAAGAGAAGGCCCAGGAAATTTACAAGTGAGCATTGGAAAGATTGATGTTTTGTGAAAATCTTCCCTCAGCCTCTTCTTCTACCACCCTGTGCATTACCATCCTTTTGTGAATAGCTGAGCAAATCTGAGTTGTGTGAAGTTGTATTGCTTACAAATTAGTTATGGTCGCATGTATTGGCAAGAAACCATGGAGACCATGCTTTCCCTGACTCGGGAAAATTTGTAATGTCTTTGGACTCCTTGTCTATCTAAAGCCAACCAGTCAGGAGTACACAATGGAAGACCAGAAATCAAAAGCTCATCTCCCCAGTTGTGTTTGTGTTTGTGTCAGTAAAGAAGAGTGTGTGTTTGTGGTATGTATGCATGAGTGCTGGGCTTTGCATATTTCTCTTATCAGTTAAGGTGAGATTTGACCCTGGTAATTCAAACGTTTCAACCCTTCTTGGGATATATTTTTTCTGGGGCTTCTCTGAAGATAATCTAAGAGGTCTCTGTAACTTCTTCCTCAATAAGAAAATATTTAAGACCAGTAAAGATGACAGATTAGTTTTTTTCTCTATACCACTTCAGCTCTACAACTCCCCAGAAAAAGGAACTTATTTTTTAGCCTTCTTAGCATTCTCTTGACCACATATTTTATTTTTATTTTTTTAAAAAATATATTTTTTTTAGTTTTCAACATTCACTTTTATAAGATTTTGAGTTCTAAATTTTCCCCTCTTTCTTCCCCTGCCCCAAGATGACACACAATCTGATATAGGCTATACATGTACAATCATATCAAACATATTTCTACATTAGTCATATTGTGAAAGAAGAATCAGAGCAAAAGGGAAAAACCATGAGAAAGAAAAAAAAAGAGAGAAAATAGTATGCTTTGATCTGCATTCAGATTCCATAGTTGTTGTTTTTTTTCTAGATGTGGATAGCATTTTCTATCATGAGTCTTTTGGAATTGTCTTAGATCATTGCATTGCTCAGAAGAACTAAGTCAGTCATTGTACAACATTGCTGTTACTGTGTACAATGTTCTCTTGGTTCTGCTCACTTCACTCAGCATCAGTTCATGCAAATCCTTCCAGGTTTTTCTGAAATCTGCCTGCCCACCATTTCTTATGGAACAATAGTATTCCATTACATTCATATATCACAACTTGTTCAGCCATTCCCCAATTGATGGACATCCCTCAAAAGACCTGCTATAAGTATTTTTTATACATGTAGGTCCTTTTCTCTTTTTTATGATCTCTTTGAAATACAGACCTAGTAGTGGTATTGCTGGATCAAAGGGTATGCACAATTTGGTTGACCTTTGGGCATAGTTCCAAATTGCTTTTCAGAATGGTTGGATCAATTCACGACTCCACCAACAATGCATTAGTGTTCTAATTTCCCCACATCTTCTCCAACATTCATCATTTTCCTGTTTTGTCATGTTAGCCAATCTGATAGGTGTGATGTGGTACCTCAGAATTGTTTTAATTTGCATTTCCCCAATCAATAGTGATTTAGAGCATTTTTCCAGATGATTATATATAGCTTTTATTTCTTCATCTAAAAACTGCCTGTCCATATCCTTTGACCATTTATCAATTGGGGAATAACTTGTATTCTTATAAATTTGACTCAATTCTCTACATATTTTAGAAATGAGGCCTTTATCAGAGACACTGGCTGTAAAAATTGTTTCCCAGTTTTCTGCCAGAAAAAGGAACTTCGCACCATATTAGATTAATCACAACTACATCAACTGGAGAAAGAAGACACCCTAACCCCATGTGGCAACATCATTATGGATCAACACCAAAGGACTCTAATCCTTAAAATACTCACTTAGTACCCTTCCCCAATCAACTTCCAAGTGGCAGGAGCATAAATTAACTAACAAGATTTTTCAAAGCCCACCTACCAATAAAGATACTTTACTCTTGTTCCGTAGTGCCCCACTCACTGCACCCTGTCCTCAAGATGGAAAGGGGATGGAAGCTGTGCTGGGGACAGTCCTGTTGCTGAAGAGGCTATTGAGAGTAGGGACCCAGACCAAGAGAGACTCATGTCCCCCAATTCAAGGAGGCTGAAATGCCTTAAAGCTTAGCTTAACAAATAGAATACAAAGGAAAGTTAACAAATGTTCTATGAAATAAAAACTCCTGAGTTCTTCAAGGAGAGAACAGAACAACAAGAAGAAACTCTACAGTAAAAAGACAAAATGAAACCCATAGAAGAAATTAGGAAGGAACACAGGTCAGAACCTAGATCTCTACATGCAGAATTCAAATACTCAATTAGAAGAATTTAAAAAAATTTAATTTATGATGAAAGATCTCTTAAAATAAGTGGGAAAATAAATGAACAGATTTAGAACATGAAAATACTTAAATGGAGTAAAATGTGATAGAAGAAAAACAAAATGCAATAATATTGAGAATTTATGAATTCCACATAAGACAAAGAGACTGACCTTGAAATCAAGTTATGCAGGGATAACTTAAGGTTCATAGGTTTCTAAGAAGAGCATGACCAAAAAAAAATCTGAATGCCACAATGCAGGACATAATACCAGAAAACTGCTCAAAACTTCTAAATGTAGACCACCATGCATCAGTTGAGGGAATCCATGGATTATACACACACACACACACACACACACACACAAAACCTGTGCTTCAAACTGGAAGGCGAAATTGGCTAAATTGAACAATTTAAATGAAAGCAATAAACTTTTCCAGCATCTGGGAGAAAGACTTTAAAATATGAAGGAAAGGAAATTTGATTATTCTGTAGCCATGAGAAATTGGAGAAGTGAATGAAAAAGCAACTGAAAATGATATTCCCTGAGAAGGTGAGTGTAATCATCAATGAAAAAAAAGATGGTTATTCAACAAAAGACAGGCAGTCCTTAAAAAAAATCAGATAGGAGGAGAATATTCTACTTGCAAACATCATCCCAAACAACATAAAATAATAAAAACAAGTAAGTACAACTATAAAGTATAATTATTACTTATCCACTAATTAGTAGTGAAATCAATTATCCCATATTTAGAGGGTTTTTTAAAGTGAGAGAGAAATATTGATCTAATAGGTTAAAAAAAACCCAGAACTCCAAGAGGCATAAGAAACAAAGGAATAAAAATATAAGAAGATAAAGAGATAGAAGTGAAAGTGCAAGAGCTGAACTGAACTGCCATTGACTAACCTCCTGAACTCGGACAGACGACTCTCAATGCTTTTTTGTGGGATGGAAGCTTAGAATGGAAAACCCAACAGAATGAGAGAGAGAAGGCAAGAGACAGAAGGGATGGGTGTCATACTCCTACCAAATGCATGAGTGAACAGCAGAGGGATAGTGAACCCTAGAGTATCTTGGCAAGTGGGGGGTTGCAACAGGAGAATGGGCAAGGCAGTAGGAGGATTGAATCTGGGGCACTGGGAGATATTTCACTTCAGTTGGAGGGGGAAGGGTCCTGCTGAAGAGCACTCCCTTAGAATAGGATCTGTGTGCCTGTGATGAGAGATGGGGCTCTCAGGATGAACTTAGTCTAAAATAGGAGTGGGGAACTTGTGGCCCTGTAGGTCCTCAAGTGTGGCCCTTTGACTGAATCCAAATTTCACAGAACAGATCAATTCTATAAAATTAAAATGTCCAAGCCTCCAAAGAGGAATTTGTGAGAAATTTATCTTGCCCTAATTTTTGACAGAAATGGGGGACTACAGGTATGAAATATATAACCAGGCTTTTTTTTTTGATGTATTCATTAGTTTTGTTGGACTATTTCCCCCTCTTCCCCACCCCTCTTTTCTATTCTTTGTTATAAAGGGTGGTTCTCTGGGAGACATTGAGGGAGGGACATATTGGAGGCTGATATAAAAGCAAAAGGGATCAATAGAATTATATTGAAAATATGTTTATATATTCTTATGTCATGTTATAAAAGAAAACATAGACTAAAAAAAGTAAGAAAAATAAAGTTTTTTTAAAAGTATGCTTTGATCTGCATTCAGACTCCATTAATTTAAAAGAATATATTTGGAAATTGAAAACCACAGCTCTTCTGGTCATTAATCTGGCAGTTTATTTTTGTCCTAGGTTAGGGCCAACAGCGGGTCTATTGAGAAATAAAAATGGGGGATGAGTGGGGTGAGGGTGCCATGTTTATGAACAAATTTATTGTCCAAGCAAACTCTGAGGTGTTTGGAGATTCATGAAAAGAAGAATGTTTCTGGGACAGTCATTAGAACAGGGGTGGGGAAGTCATTTGGGGAAAAGGAAACAGACTCTTGTGAAATGTGTTTTGAATTTCATTGGTGGGAATTTCCTGTCTGAATTTCTAACCAGCCAACTAGCAAACATTTTTTAAGCTTAGTATCAGAAAGAGTGCTAGATGTTGAAGATACAAAGATAAAAGCAGTAGTCCCTGCCATAAAGGTGCTTATAGTCTGATGGAGGGACAACGTGAATAGAAGCCACTACTAGCTCTAAATCTATGATTCTGTTATGAGCTTAAGTAATCCATATACATCACACACGATGTATATATGTATATGTATATGTATATGTATATGTATATGTATATGTATATGTATATGTATATGTATATGTATATGTATATGTATATGTATATGTATATGTATATGTATATGTATATGTATATGTATATGTATATGTGTGTGTGTGTATGTCTGTCTGTCTGTCTGTGTATAGGGCAGGGAGGCCCTTGCAGTTTGGAGGAACAAGAAAGTCTTTCTGGATAATGTGGTTATTGAGCTAAGTTTTGAAGGAAACCAGGTAATGGGAAGAGAATGGTGATGCGGGACCTGTGTTTCACGAGATTTTATGCTGAGCTTTTAGGCTTTGGTGATTGTAAGACTAGTTCAGCTCAGATTTGTTTAGGACCCTCACTAAACAGAAATCTAGAGTATGGCAAAGAGAGTGGTGATCAAGCTTGATACCTATTATGGTCTCCTTGGTCTTGTTTCTGTCTGGTGCTACAGATTCAGTAGATGAAGGCTCCATCTTGGCCCAAACCTCTCTGGCTCAGAAGGTTTAATAATTCTTGTTAATAATTTCCTATTAACCCCCCTAGGCTTTTTCTGGCTCCAGGAGCAAGGCGGTGGATTAATATAGATGGCAAAACCATGGACATCACAGTCAAAGGGCTGAAACACCCTCATCGCTATGTTCTTGATGCTGCTCAAACTCACATCTATATGCTCATGAAAAAGGTTTGTTAGTTCTTCCTTCCTTCTCTTTCTTTCTTTCTTTCTTTCTTTCTTTCTTTCTTTCTTTCTTTCTTTCTTTCTTTCTTTCTTTCTCTTTCTTTCTTTCTTTCTTTCTCTTTCTTTCTTTCTTTCTTTCTTTCTTTCTTTCTTTCTTTCTTTCTTTTTCTTTCTTTCTTTCTTTCTCTTTCTTTCTTTCTTTCTTTCTTTCTTCCTTCCTTCCTTCCTTCTTCCTTCCTTCCTTCCTTCCTTCCTAATTAACTTAGACTTAGAGGGAATGGAAGAAGAGCACATAAACACTCATAATAATAATTTATGTTAATTGTCCTGGTAGCTATTCCCTGAATTCAACATTCTATCTCTTGACTCCATGCCTTTGTACAGGCTGTTCTCCATATCTTGAATGTATTCCCTCTTCATCTCCACGTCTTAGACATCTTAGTTTCCTTTAAGGCTGAGTTAGGTGCCACCCCTCAAAATAAAAGAAGGTAAGCCTTTCCTTATCTCTACAATTGTCAGTATTCTCTCCCTCATGAAATTGTCTTGTATTTATAGTATTTATCTTGTGAGGACCATGTCGTGTAGTGTTAAGAGTGCTGGATGTGGAATCAGAGGATCTGGGTTCATGTCCTGATTCTGCCACACAGGTGTGTGATGTTAGGCAAATCTCATACCTTACCTGGACTTCAGTTTCCTCATCTTTAAAATGAAGGAGTCACTTGATAACCTGAAAGTTCCCTTCTTATTCCAAACCTATCATTTTATGATCCTATATTGTACCCCACAGTGGATATGCTCCTTGAGGGTGGGAAATATTTGTTCTTTAAAAAAAATCTTTGTATTTTCACAGTCTAGCATATGTCTTGCATGTAGTTGGTGCTTAATAAATGCTTATTATATTACATTTTTTTAAAAAAGTGTCTACAAAGGACCCCAGTCCTTTCTAAAAAAAGCTGGGGAATTAGTGATTTTGAAAAAGAAAAGGAAGTTTTGCTTGACTAGCAGTCTGATTTTGTTTGAGGCAGATACTATACAAATAATTCCTCAACCCCTGAACTAGGGCCTCCTATATTGAAACTGTTTAGGGCCAAAAGAGATGTCCTTTTGGAAACTACTCTTTCAGCCTGATAAGGTACAATTCAACTCAATAAGTATTTAAGTGCCTTCTATAGTTGCCAGCCCCTTGTTAGGCACTGGGCATACAAAGACCAGAAAAACAAAAGCTTACTATATCATAATCTAGTATATCTATGCATCCTTGCTGTTTTCCTTAGAGAGGTGGAGGACTATGGATGTAGAATATTGCATATGCAGTCAGTTGTCATCCCTATGTCAGTCAGTTAGTTGACTTAACTATTTTTATTTGTTAAAAGGGAAGATGGCTTGGGAAACATGGCAGTGGTTTTAGTAGTAGTCTAACCAGAAATGACTGTAATGTAAAATTAAAAAGCATGAATAAAATGTCAGCCCCCAAAAAGTAGGTGTACCTTATTTCAAGAAAATTCTATATATTAAAAGAGGAACTTATAATCATAAATTTGAACAAGTTAAATAAAATTTCACTAATTTGGACCACCCACACTCAATTTGATACTTTTAGTGGTTTACTTGATCTTGATTAATTGCTTATTTTCTAAAGCAGTTTATAAATTGTTTTCCTTATACCACCTTTGGAAAATTAGTATTTTTTAATAATGACTTTGAGTGAATAAGTTATTTTGACTATTATGAATACTCAAATTAACTGTAAAGGACATAAGAAGAAAGATGCTATCTGTATGCAGAGAAAGAACTGCTAAATAGACATATGTATAGAATAATTTTACATATAGAAGGGATTTAACTCAGTTTCCTCAATTACAAAATGAGGTGCTAGATAACCTTGAAGGTCCCTTTAATCTCTTAATCTGTAATTGATGATTTTAGAGATTATTTAGTCCAGGGGTTCCTAATCTGGGGTTCATAGACTCCCAAGGGATCTGTGGATAGATTTCAGGATGTGAAGAAAAATTACATCTTATTTTCATTAACCTTTAACTGAAATTTAACTTTTCCTTCAATTATGAATACTGGCAACAGACATTATTCTAAGAAGGGGTTCATAGAACTGGCACTTGATCCCATGTTTTTTTTTTATTCTGATTCCAGTACTCTTTCTACTACACCAGATTTTTTTCTTTTCTTGTGAATAAAGCAAGAAATTTCTTTTTATATGAATTTTCAGTTATAAGCAAGAGGAACTTGATGTAAAATCAGTTACTTCTTCAAGTCAAGGACTCAAGAAATCAATTCCTTCCATATGCATTTAATTTCCCGTCTCAGCAATGAATTATTTTAAATTAAAGGCTGAAATTAAAAAAAAATCATTAGTATATTACACAGTTTAGGTTGCTGTAGCTGGCAAAATTACTAACTCATCTCATTTTGCTTATTTGCACTATTTATATTTTAGTCTGATGACATATATTTTGCTTGAAGATAATGTAAAACCCATGATTCAGAGTCCTGTCCATTAAGGAGGTCTGGCTTTGGGCTCATGTGAACTGGATTCAGTCTGGGGGTGATCCCTTACTAAAAGAAGGCATCAGGCTTTTCTCAAACTTTGTTGTTCATTTTACCCACACCCTGGATCCCCAGTGCAAATTAGTTAAATAGAACATAAGCATGGCTTGTGCCTAGGATCTCCCCTGAGAGGATTAACTTGGTCTCTTCTGGAAATATTCTTAACATACAAAGTCGATCAGGTATAGCACAGAGATTTATTTCCTCTACCACAAAAGAAATGCCCAAAATATAAAAAAAACCCTCACAAACATATTGACACCTAAACATGATATAATAACACATTACATTTTATACTCTCCAAAGGAGATTGATAATAATAATGTGAAACACTTTAAAAAACTGTTAAACAGACATTTCACTTTGACCTGGCATCTTCAGTGTCCATACAACCCTCTGAAGGTCTATATCTTTTGGTCAACTGTAAGGTTTATTCTGTCACTGGTTATCTTCTCTGAAAAGTACTATACTAGCAGCAAACTCCTTTTGCTGTGTAATCAGCACCTGGACCCAGGAGCTTCTGACCTCTTGAACTCATGAGATTGTCATCAAGGCTAGAAATATCCATCTCAGGAGAGGAAATCAGAGACTTTGTTCAAAGTCCAGTCTCAGGCTTGTCTAGAGCAGATCAGTACCTTTCCTCACTATTATTTGCAAGCATTTGCCATTGCTGCAAGGGTGGGGAAAAGAAAAAAACATAGCTCTTTCCCAGACTGGATGTCTGAGGGAGAGCTTGAAGAGTTCTGAAATGCTTGACAGAGAGTTATGGAAACAGAAAAAGAAAAAAACAGAGAGATAGAGACAGAGAGAGAGAGAGAGAGAGAGAGAGAGAGAGAGAGAGAGAGAGAGAGAGAGAGAGAAGGAGGAGAAGAAGAAGAGGAAGAAGAGGAAGAAGAAGAAGAAGAGGAAGAAGAAGAAGAAGAGGAAGAAGAAGAAGAAGAAGAAGAAGAGGAAGAAGAAGAAAGAGACAGAGAGAAAGAGAAAGGGGGCACAGTCACTTCTCTCAAAGTCTACTGAGTTCACAATTCTTCCCATTTCAGTTTCTTCCCATTTCAATTTCTTCCCCATTCCTCATCCCCTTATTGGGGGACCATGGGACTAATAAAGGATTGCTGAGTAATTTCCAAGTACCAAGTCATTCTGTGCTGAGAAAGGGGAGTATTTCATAAGAAATGGCCCAGGTACAGGCTCAGTTCCAAGCATACTTCATGGAATGTCCCCCAAAAGTCCATCTCTGCACATGCTCTAATAATAATATGCTCCAATCCAACCCCTTGCTATAATAACAAAATTTAATTCCTCTAAAACATTCAATCAAGTTTTCACTGAATGAGACTGGTTTTTCTCCTATCCCATTAAAAAAATTAGGGAAATTTAAATGGGTTCACCTTACAGAGGATTTACTGCAGGATTTCTTTAAATAGTAACTATCTCTAGTATATTAAAAATATTATTTGGTTCATGAAAAATTCCATCTGCACACAAGTTTTCGGCTAAAGTGAGTAATACCTTCAATATTAGTGACCAGAATCAGTTTGGCTTACAATTAAGGATTCACAAAGTATAACCAAGAAATATCTTTTTAATGTGCAGACGCTTTCAACTCTTTTCCTAAGGCAAATCCCATGTCAGCATGGTCAGAGGAAGAAAAACTAAGGCTTTGCCTCCAGGGCATTGAAATTTAGAGCCTTGACAGCACTTACACTCTTTCAGCAACATAGAATGGACTGAGTTTAGCATCTAATTAATAAGAATAATCAGCGTTTACCAGATGGCCCACTTTCCCCTGGTACCTGCTATCCCTTGCCTACCTTCACCCCCCTTCTCCAATGGCTGTGTCTCAGTTGAGCTCTTTCTCAATAGACAGCTAGGTGGCCAAGAAGTGGTGGACTTGCAGTCAGGAATACTTGAGTTTGAATCCTGCTTCAGACACTTCCTAGCTGTATGACCCTGCGCAAGTCACTTAACTTGCTGTTTGCCTCAGTTTCCTTAGGGGACGTTTCATCTAATTCAACCCCCTCATTTTACATATAAGGAAACTGAGGCTCAGAGTGGTTAAGTGATTTCCCAAGATTACATAGATAGTAAGCATTAGAGGTGGGATTTGAACCAGTCTCTGATACTTACTTCCTATGTGACTTTTCAAATACCTTTCATGTTTATCATGCAGTAATTAGCACAACCCTATTTCGGTTCCATAAATCATGTGAACTGGCCTTTGGAATTTGTTGTGTGAGATTTGATCCTTATTGTGAAGGCAGTACTGTATAATATAGTATAGGATCTATATTGCAAGGGTGGGAAAGTCACAGGATTTGGGTTAGAATCCTGACTTTGCTACTTATTATTATTTATGTTAACTTGGTCAAATCACCTAGCCTCCCTATCCTCAGAGAGAGAGAGAGTTAGATTAGGTTACCTCTGATGTACCTTCTCACTCTTAATTTATAGAATCCTATAAAATCTTTATGATTTGTTATTATGATTTGTTTTATTATAAAGTCTCAGACCTTGAACATTAAGCTTCAGTGGTCTGAATCTTCCCTGAAGCTCTGAGAAACATTCACGGAAATGGAACTTGGTAATTGTTCCTTGTTTTTTCTCCCATAACCTGAACCTGAAAGGTAAGGAGGACCTTTTGTTAAAAGACTTAGAAGACTGTGTTTAGGGCTCATTTCTAGCAATTTCCTTCCTAGGGGATGCATTATGTAGAGAAGACTATCTGTAGGGGTCCGTCTTGTGACAAAATCTCTTTGAGGGAGGACTACCTCCTGGTTTGTAGTACCTAGACTTATACATCATATGTGGAAGAGAACAATTCTTTAGCTTTGTTATTTTATGCCTTGCAATAGCTGGAAAATCACAATCCCTTTCCTTTTGATTTGACCCACTCTTTCCCATAATTATTCTTTTCCTTTTACTCCTACCAGGATTCTTATGCTCGATACTTAAAGTCTCCAATCTACAAGGAAATGCTGGCTAAAGCCATTGAACCTCAGGAGACATCCAGGAGAAGGCAAGTGGAATTGCCCTAACTGGTGGTTGTAAGCAACCAACTTTTTGTTGTATAAAGGCACAAAGGAGGAAAAGAGAGTATCTCTTTCCATCAAATGATAGGGTACTGAGATATTTGCGGGTTTCCAGGAGACCAATACTTTGTAACTCATGCTACCATTAATGTTTTCCTGAGCAACCACTTCCAGTAAGTTTCTCTCCCTGAAATTATTTTAGAAGAATTTGGTTATATTTTGACCTCAAAATTTTCATAGCACGAATAATAGCATCTCATTGGATTTAAATCAATATTCCTTCTTTCTCCTAACAATTGGCAGATTGCTTAGGAATTAATAGGTCTTTACTTTTCAATATTGTTCTTTCATGTCCTTCTTTGGCTAATTCTTTAGTTCTTCTTTAGAATAACGTATGGGAGATATTTTGAACTATTTAATAACACATGGGAAATATTTTGAACTCTTTGGAATTGGGACTGTAGAAACCAAAAGCTTTATTAATATTGTAAGTAGTAGCTGAATTACTTTAAACAAAGCAGATTCAGGGTTTTGGAACAGCCACCAACTCTCCCACCCCTGCCAACACAATTCTTTTGAACACTGGCAAATACATTTTCATTTACAGGTCATTGGTTCATCTCATGACAACCTCTCCACTAGCCTGTATCTTCAGGCAATCCAAAGAGGGAGGAAAGAGATCAGAGCCATACATCAAAGGAGTCTCAAAAACAAAAACAAAAACAAACTTGATTTCATTGTTAGGGATAATGGGCCTGTAATAAAAAGAGGAAGAAGGAAGTCTTTGTGTGACTCCTATGGCTAGGAGCATCTATAGGACAGGAAAGCCTCTTCCTTGGGCAGCGAGAAAGGACTTTGATAGTTTTACACACCCTGCCAATAAAATAGGAGGAAGGGACTTAGTACCTTCAGATCACTTATGACTTGGTGCCTGCGTGACGGAGCTGTTGAGATCTTTGGCAAAGAACATTGGTTTTATGACCATTCGTGTCTTGGATGATTTTTGTATGGAGGGCAGTATCAGATTGGTGGGAAGAATTAAGGAGTAAGTGCTAAGAATCAGGGAAGTACCTCCAAAGCCCTGATTGATCAGAATTTAGTAAGTGCTGGCTACTCTCTTCAATACAATTCTGCAAATGCTTATTATGTGGTTACTATGTGCCAGGCAGGAGAGATGCAAAGATGAAACCATCCTTGCCCTCAAGGAATTTACATTCTACTGGGAGTTACAGTAAATCCACAGACAAGTATAGTACAGTTTAGAGTTTTATGGGACAGAAAGAACAGTTCTGAGAAGCTGCTGTTAGAAAGTGTGAGGAGACAGGGCAGGTAGGTGGTGTAGTGGATAGAGCACCGGTCCTGGATTCAGGAGGACCTGAGTTCAAATTTGGCCTCAGACACATAACATTTACAGCTGTGCAACCCTGAGCAAATCACTTAACCCCATTGCCTAGCCAAAAAAAAAAAGTGTGAGGAGGGAGGGAAGGAAAAAGACAGAAAGAGGGAAGGAGAAAGAGAAGGTGGGAAAGGAGGAAGTTGAAAGAGAGAGAGAGGGAGACACACCTACTTTCTTTCAGTTAGGGAAACTGTGGGGACATATTAATGTCATAAGATGCACATAACATGATGGTGACAGTACCTGTCACTGCATTTAGCAGGGAGCTCCAGCTCTTCCCAATTCATCTATTCATTCTTCCTCTTCCTCCTCCCTCTCAAGTTTTGTGCCTGCCTGTAGCATGAGGGGGCATTTAGTCAGAAAAGGATATTTATTCCTAGGGTGCCTGGGTATAGTACTTCATCAGAGCTCTAGCTGCCATTCCCTGATGGGAGGGCAAGGCGTGAATTTTGCCAAGTAATTAAGCTTCACAGGGTGCAGAGCAGTAATGAGAGTGGAATGACCAGGGCTTTTCCCTAGGGTGCCAAATTAGGGGGCACCATATTGCAAGGGCACTTATTACAATGCTTCAGTGCACTGAGGTGCCTGGCACCCCTAGTTCCTAGGGCAGCTTCTTTAGCAGTGACCTTAAGCCAGTATCCCAGGATTTCTATTTCCCTACCACAGGGCAGTGCTTTCCTTACTTCTCAGCTGAGGGAACTTTTTGTTTATGTGTGTGCATCTCATGTGTACTGCTCACTCCAAGAGCAAAAATTCCTAGTTATAGCTCTGACTTGGAACTGGAGTTCCTCGTCATGTTGGCAGTGACTCTGGAGACAGATTCTAGATGGGAAGCCCAGGTCACAGCCCAGCTGGAAATTGTTTAGGCTCCCTACTACTGCTTATTACATAAAGCAGAGTTAGCATGATTTTTTCAGCATAGAGTACTATACAACATGAGATTCTAAGAGGGAAAGGCATAGCCCCGACCTTTCAACAAGTCTCTTTGCTGACTGAACTCATACTGAGGATGTCACATGTTCACATTGTCAGGTTTCCATTTAATCCTACTCCATAACTATTCCTTTTTAACAGATCACGAGATAAAAGGAACCCATAACTATTCCTTTTCAAAAAGACTACTATAAAAAAAGGAGGCTTGGCAAATAACTTCAGTGTAAAGAATTCTTCCTAAAGTCTAACTTAAGGCATCCACATTTTATCTACTTCCCAATAATAGGTGACATTTACATAGTTTTAGGGTTTATATAGAGATTTACTCACAACAACCCTATAAGGTAGGTAGTAAAGATATTATTTTGATTTTTATAGGTGAAGAAATTGGAAGGTTAAATGATTTGTCAGAAATCAAATTAGTACTGTGATGCAAACTTAATCTCCAGCTCCTAGTCTAGCCCTCTTTCTCTACCTTTAGTTTTCCAAGAAAATTGGTTGATTAACAAAAATTATTCATTATTACATGGCAGATAACTGAGTCCTATCATCTGAATATGTTTGACTGAGTTATGGCTGGCTAGTCCTTGGATTTGGCCTTTAAAAGAAAACAGACCCAGAATTGGGGGGTGGGCACAGCACCAAGCTAAAAGGCATAGACAGGAGAGTACATAGACAGAGAAGACTTGGATCCCTGGGGATGGGAAGCCTCTTTATCTGATTGGTCAATTAACAAAAATTATTCATAGTTTATTATATGTCAGACACTGTGATGAGTTTTGTAGAAACACAGTAAAAAGTGAGACAGTCCTTGCCCTCAGGGAGCTTATATTCTATTGGGGGATATAAAATGTCATAGATAAGTAAATACAAGAAATATATAAAATAAGTCCATAGTGATATGATGAGGGATGCTGATAGTGGAGAGAATCAAGAAAGGTCTTTTGAAGGAGATGACACTTAAACCAAGTCCTTTTTTTTGTTGTTGTTTTGTTTTTTGGTGAGGCAATCAGGGTTAAATGACTTGCCCAGGGTCATACAGCTAGTGAGTGTCATGTGCCTGAGATCAGATTTGAACTCACATCCTCCTGACTCCAAGGCCAGAGCAAGAATCTTATCCACTGAGCCACCTAGCTGCCCCTAAACCAAGTCTTGAACAGAGCCAGAGGTTCCAGGAGGCAAATGTGAGGAGAGGAGGGGAGAGGGGAAGAAAGAGAGTGAGAGAGACAGAAAGACAGAGAGAGACAGAGAGAGAGAAAGAGAGAGACAAAGGAAGGAAGCAAGGAAGAAAGAAAAAAAAAGGAAAGAAAGGATGTTATGTATAAGAAATAGCAGTTTGGCCAGTTTTGTGGAAGATGAAAGGCAATAATATGTCATTTCCTTGGAAAGATAGACCAGAGCCAGACTGAACGGTTTTAAACGCCAAATGGGGGAGTTTGCAGGCAATGGGGAGTCCCTAAAGTTTCTTAAGCAGGGAGTGTCATGCCATAGTCAGCCCTGCACCTAAGGAGTATCACTTGGGAAGCTGTGTGAAGGATAGTTTGTAGAAGGGATTGGCTGGTTAGGACCAGTTAGGAGGCAAATGGAACTAGTTGACAGCCTGAAGTAGAAGTAGGGTGGTTGTGTTGGGTGGTAAACAGAGGAGTTATGATTGGAATGGAAGCCACTAGGAGGATGAGCTGAACAAATCCAGATGTCTTTTCCCCTCTCCTTAGCATCTTTGCTGGGCAATCAGTGTGCTTTCTTCCATGCCTCACTCTAATAATTCTGCACCCTGTCTCTCTCATTGTCTTTTATTTTCAGTAGCAGTCTCCCATTCAGGAGGCGTCATCTCCGGTCCAGCCCAAGCCCTGTCATCCTTCGGCAGCTGGAGGAAGAGGCCAAAGCTCGAGAAGCAGCCAACACGGTGGACATCACCCAGGTCATGAGCAAACTGGATCGGAGGAGCCAACTCAAAAAGGAAATTCCTCCTAAATAAACTAATAGGTCCTGGCAGGGCAGAGGAAGAGGCGGGGGAAAAGGGTCTTCAAAGGGGCAGGGAAACTAAAGAAAGTAACTGAACTGAAATCCAGGGCACACATTATTCCATTTCCCATCCTCAGTGGGCTCTCTTCCTTCCCAGGTCCTTCCTCTCCCATTGGCTGAGGACCACCACTAGTATCACTAGGGCAACCAAAGCTAATTTCCCCATCCTTATTTCATAAAGTAGAAGAAGTAGAGGATGAAAAGCTTGGAAATGGAGGAGACATCTGACTCACAATTACCATGTAACAGCTTTTGTTAAGTTCTGGAATGTAGGAAGTAAGAGAACTAGGATACTTTGAGTGGTATTTCAATTAGAGAACCATAGAAATGGAATCATCCCTTCTTTCAAGCTTAGCTATCTTAAGAACATTAGTTAAAAAGTAAAACTGAAATGTCCCTCACTCCTCCTATCATTTCACTTGATGCTCTGCTAGAATGAGATTATTAAAGTAGTTTAGGGGCAAGGGTGGGGGTAGTTGAGGGGTTCAGCAGTTGCTTTCTTTTTTGTCCCACTCACCCAGGGCTGTCTAACCCCTCCAGGTCTAGATGAGCCATTCTTTGTCCACACACTTTTTAATTCATTTCAACAAGCTTCTATTAAAGGTCTACCATGCACAAGGGAGAGAGGGAGGACGGGGATAGGCATTTATATTGCACCTGTTATGTGCCAGGCACAGTGCTAGGTACTTTACAAACATTATCTTATTTGAGCCTCACAACTACCCTGCAAAATTGGTGCTGTTGTTATCTTCATTTTATAGTTGAGAAAACTGAGGTAAACAGAGGTTAAGTGATTTGCCCAGAGTCACATAGCTAGGATGTGTCTGAGGCTGGATTTGAACTCAGGAACTAGACTCCAGGTCTAGTACTCTATCCACCATACACCTAGCTGCCTCAGTGCAAGGCACTATTCTAAATGCTGGGGTTACAAAGACAATTGCCCTCAAGGAATCTGCATTCTACTGGAAACATTCTTAGGGTCAAAATCAGCTGTAAGGGGTTATTGTTAGGTTGTCTCTAACACACAACAGCTTGTAT
Organism: Phascolarctos cinereus; assembly: GCF_003287225.1. Classification (NCBI taxonomy): domain Eukaryota; kingdom Metazoa; phylum Chordata; class Mammalia; order Diprotodontia; family Phascolarctidae; genus Phascolarctos; species Phascolarctos cinereus. The sequence continues at coordinate 277,402,571 of NW_027555958.1, read as the reverse complement.
AACGTGTCCACAGTTGTCAAGATTAAATTACTCCTCTCCCGCCCCCAATTCTTTTTGTATTTAGCAGCACTTTCTAGGCCAATGAATGAAGGCATATTTTTGCCTTCTTGCCCAAGAATAAGAGTTTCAGTAATTCTTATGATGGACCTTCCTCTAGGATAATAACATCTGCTGGGGACTTAGTCTAAACAACCAGAAGTGTGAAAAATGAAATGAATATGCACAATTAAGGAAACATCTTTATTATTTTTTTTACTTTATTTTTTTTTTTGGTGAGGCAATTGGGGTTGACATTCCCAGAGCACACAGCTAGTGAGTATTATGTGCCTGAGGTCATATTTGAACTCAGGTCCTCCTGACTCCAGGGCCAGTGCTCTATCCACTCTGTCATCAAGCTGCCCCTAAGGGAACATCTTTAAAGGCTTCTTGCTAATTGGCACTGGGCAGGGCTGTGTCACTATGGCTCTGCTGAATATTTGGGGGATGGACAACATGAAAAAAGTAGGCTGATGGAATGGATCCTCTAATTAGAGTTATTGATAATCCCAATAGCATTAGCCAAACCAGGATGTAGGTAATTCTATTTGATCTTTTCAGGCTCAACTATGATTTGATCCTTCTGGATTTTTCTCTGCTGTAGCTTCAGTGCATATGCTAATTGTTAGGTGAGAAAGGAGGGAAGCCCAACTTTTATGACTAGAAGGCTAATGTTAAGGGTGAGCTAATCATTTCTATAAGGACACTAAGAAGGCAAATTAAAGAGTTGAGGATGGGGGTCAACCTTTTTATATGTGTGTGGCCATTGGTGCTATGGGTCATTTGTGGTTTAGGAAAGGGGGGCTGCAGGAGAGGTGCTCAAATAAGAGCCACAGGTAGGAGAAAGAAAAACTCATTAGTAGGGATCAGCTTCATTTGAGGCTGTAACTTCCACATCTCGTTGCTTATTTACTGGGGGATTCTGAGGTAAGGGGGGTTAGGGACTTAAGTGGGGAGTCCACTTGCATTGCAGTCCTGGCAGCTGGACAGAATTGGAACCTAGGTCCTAGGTTGCTCCAAAGATGGGTTCAACTTTCTAAGCAAAGTTCTGTCTGAGGAAACTGAACGAAGCATTCTTAAGCTACTCATATGCTTTGCCTTCCATGTGGATTTGTGTCTAATCATTGTTGTCTTCTAACATCATCTCACCTTCTCTGTATCATGCTCACTCTTCTTTGCATCTCTTGTACAATAAAATTCAGCTCAGCCAAGAAACAAAGCCCTTTTCTGGTTTATATCACTGACTGTTTCCTATCCTTCCATCCTGCTGTTTTTATTGCCATGCATGTTTTTTTATACCACTGTCTTGTTTCTTCATGCTGCTGGAGAGAGAGTCTTGGTGTAAAGTGAAGGAAATCGGTCCCATAACATAAAATTGAATTGAGCTCAAAGCTAAGCATCACCAGTTACTCTGGCAGAAGAGGAAATAGGAAATTTACTTAGTTACAGCTCATAGCTAACTGGGCTAATAACCAATTGTCCAGAGGGAGAGACAGCTGAGGTCAGGTAAATGGAAAGGGTGGGCAGCTAGGTGGTTACAGTGGATAGTACATCTGGCCTAGAGTCAGAAAGACCTGAGTTCAAATCTGGCCTCAGACACTAGCTGTGTGACCCTGGATGAGTCACTTAACCCTATTTGCCTCAATTCCTCATCTGTAAAATAAGCTGGAGAAGGAAATGGCAAATTACTGAAGTATCTTTGCAAGAAAACCCCAAATGGGGCGACAAAGAGTCATACACAACTGAAATGAATGAAAGGGAGAGGTGGAAAGGAGTGATTATTTCTTTCATTAAACGTCCTATAGTCATCCTGGGAGGGGTAAGTGATTGAGTATGTGTGAGTGTGTGTGTGTGTGTGTGTGTGTGTGTGTGTGTGTGTGTGAGAGAGAGAGAGAGAGAGAGAGAGAGAGAGAGAGAGAGAGAGAGAGAGAGAGAGAGAGAGAGAGAGAGAGAGAGAGAGAGAGAGAGAGAGAGAGAGAGAGAAAGAAAGAAGGGGGAGGATTATTCAACTTCTAATCAAGGGATGAAGAGGAAAGAAGATAAGAATTTTAGATTTGGTGAGGAGAGGGGAGTGAGAAAAGCATTTTTTCTACTTTCATATATATATAGTAACCTGTATTGGCAAATGAATTATTGACAAATTGAGGTCCTTTTAGACTTGTTTCTAAACTAGTTTTAAGACTCTAAAAAAGTCTGCTTTCTCAAGTCAGAAAATAATCTACTTTAATCATCTTTGGTTTAATTTCCTTCTCAAATCTTTTTTTTTCTTCCACTGGCTCATACACAGGTAAACTTCAGCCTAGTGCCTGATAGGACAAATATGAATTCATATTAGAAGTCAAATTAAAAGGCAGTGTTGTTCTAACTCTAAATTTCAATGCAATTGAACTTTCTTTTATACCTTTGCACCATTTATACCACTTTCTCCCTCCTCTCCCCATCCCCATCTCCTATGTACCCTCCTTCCCCCTAAGGCAGAGCTGTAACTATCAATTTTGTTGCCCTGGACAACAAGCTCTAATAAATCACGATGTTGGAATAAGAGGTAATTAAGAATATTTTGATTCAATTTAATTCAACAAACAATACATTAAATATCTCCTGCGGTATACAGAAATGAAAAGGAAATAGTTCCTGTCCTGGAGGTGGGTGGGGAGATGTAATACATAAATAAATACAAAATAATGGGGTAGGGGTGGGAAAAGAGCCTTATTCAGTTGGGGAGGGTGACTTGCCACAGTGGTTCAGAGACTCACATTATTAAGTGGGGTGAGGGATTCTGTTAGCTTCCTAGTTTGACTAATTAGGGATTGCTCAGTAGGTATTAAACTCAGCTGTTTCTAAGGAGGAGCAGGGTGTATTATATTTTTGAACTTTCTAAATCTCAGGCAAAGCCCTCGAGAGAGGGGCCCTGGTCTTTTCTGCCCTAAGAGCTTCTTTTCTCTTTTTTCAGAAAACCTTGGTCTGAACTGTGCAAAAGTGTTATCTAATAAGAGATTAAAGTGTATGTAACCCTTTTTCAGGTATTTGCTTTTTTAACAGGGGACACTTTCCCTTAAGCTCAAGAGAGACAATCCCCTATAGGCCTTGCTAATTAAAGATCTTTCGCTGTATTTACCTGTAAGGAGGGACCTGCTGAAGTGAAATTTATACCTTCAGACACCTGTTGGCCTGAAGCACTGGTCCTGGCTTGGCTAACACTGTTACACACAGTAATCCTAGCTCTGGTTTGTTCTCCTTACTGTATTATGATATGAACAATCATTGCCGCAGAGTGAGATAGAATCCCACTATGTTGTTGGGCTGTATGTTCTTTATAGCCAGAAAGCCAAAGGCCACAAAGAATGAAATCTTCCTGAAGTCCAAGTGGCTGTTGGGAGGGGTTGGGGTGATCCAGAGTGCCTTCCTCATTCTCTCAAAGTTTCCCTCCTAGGAACAGTTGTTCAGCATTTCAAGTTGGTTCAGGCAGGAGTGATGTGATCTGAAGACCAAGTCTTGAGAAGAAAACAGCTGCCCTCAGGATCATTGTTTAGGTCCTGGGCTGGACAGGCTGGATTCCTGCAATAGGATGGCTGAGTGGCATTTACAAAGTTTAGAGTTTATGCTCTTAGGGATTTGTTTTTTCAATTCTCTCTGGGAGCCATTGTGGATTTCATTGTTGAAGAGGATAATGCTGCCAACACTGTATTACTAAACCAGCCATCCATTCTGTAGTTTCGTTCCTGCTGAGGCTTTAATGTGGGGTCACTTTGGAGGAGAAAGGGCTGCTGTGCTGAGGTGGTTGGAGGAAAGGGGACCGCCAAGAAGGTTGGGGGGAGGGAAGAAAACAGATCTATGAGGAAGATAGTTCTGCGTTTTCCAAAAAGATGACAGTAGACATGGTCTGTGAAAGGTCCATTCTCATTTCTTCATCTTTGCTCAGTTGGAACAAAGCCTTTTGTTCTGTTGGATTCCTAAGGCCAAAGAATTCAGTGAATCATCATTCCTTGCAAAATGGTTTAAAAAGTATTTAAGATCATCTATCGTCAACCACCTTTCTTTTTAAAAAATTTTTATTAATTTATTTTGACTTATCAACAATCACTTTCATAAGCTTTTTAGTTTAAAATTTTTCTTTCCCTTCCTCCCCACCACTCTCGCGAAGATGGCGCACAATCTGACATAGGCTATACATATACATTCCTATTAAACATATTTTCACATTAGTGATGTTGTAAGAATTAGAACCAATAGGAGGAACCACCAGAAAGAGGAAACAAAACTCAACAGAAGAAAAAAAAATAGCAAATAGTATTCTTTGATCTACATTCAAACTCCATAGTTCTTTCGTTGAATGTGGATAGCATTTTCCATCACCAGGCCTTTGGAGATGTCTTAGATCCTTGTATTGCTGGGAAGGGTTAAGTTTATCAATCGCACAACGTGGCTGTTATTGTGTACAACGTTCTCTTGGTTCTGCTCACTTCACTCAGCATCAGACCAGACAAGTCTTTCCAGGTTTTTCTGAAGTCAGCCTGTTCATCATTTCTTACAGCACAATAGTATTCTATTACATTCATATACCACAACTTGTTCAGCCATTCCTCAATTGATGGGCATCCTCTCAATTTCCAATTCTTTGCCACCGCAAAAAGAGCTGCTATAAATATTTTTGTACATGTGGGTCCTTTTCCCAATCGTATGATCTCTTTGGGATATATCCCTGGAAATGTTATTGCTGGGTCAAAGGGTATGCACATTTTTATAACCCTTTGGGCATAGTAATTTGGAATTTTCTTGGCAAAGATACTGGAGTGGTTTGCCATTTCCTTCTCCAGCTAATTTGACAGATAAAGAAACTGAGGCAAATAGGATTAAGTGGGTTGCCTAGAGTTGCACAGCTAGTAAGTATCAGGCCAGATTTGAACTCAGGAAGAAAGTCTTCCTGACTTCAAGCCCTGCACTCTATGCACTATGGTACCACCTAGCTGCCCTAGGGGCATGATACAGGGCTAAATCAAGGATGCAGCCAAGCTACCCCTACAGTACAAGGTTTAGTTAGTTACTCCTTAAGTGCAAAACAACCGGTGCTGGTGGTTTCTAAAATATAGATAGGATTTCTTCTGATCCTTCAATCCTCAACTGGAAGTATTTTAAATGTCTATAACTCTGTGGGATTGAGGATTGTGCATTTTGTGTGTGTGAGGAATGAGCTGGACAAAGTCTTAAAATTTGGAACCCAAGTGTAGACATGGGGATTGTACAAGAATAAGGTCCTGCCAACATGTAAGCCTCCTAACGCGCTTCTCCCCTATGAACCACTCATAGGAATGTGGAATGTGATTCTGCTCACAGGGTTCAAGTTGATTCCCAGGAATCCAGGAAAGCTTTACCCACCACAAAACCTCTTTCCTTCCCCACAGCTATGTCCACAACCTGGCTATGGACTCTGGCACCTGTGCTGCGCCTTTTCCCACAAGCCCAGTCTTTTCCTGGGCAGTGCTACTTTGACAAATAATGCAGTGGAGACCCAGATGTAATTTGCTAAGTTTAATAAATCCTTGTTGACTTGAGAAGTGAAATGACTTCATCATAATCATGGATCTGTTTAGACCTAGAATTTGTCCTCTAGTCTCCCGACTCCCATATAAACCTCCTCCTACTATACTAACTTTAAGATGACATTATGTGATTTTAGACGTGGACCTTAGAGATCATCCGGTTTATCTTCATTTTACAGATGAGAAAATAGAGCCCAGGATGTCCAATTAGTACGCAGCAGAGACCCAAGATTCAAATCCACATTTTGTGACTCCAAATCCAGTGTTGTTTCTGCTGTGGTACAACACTTTCTAACTACTTGACTCAGAGGGAAAACAGGGTTCATATTTGAGATTGAGGGGCAGCTAGGTGGCACAGTGGCTAGAGCATTGGGTTTAGAATCAAGAAGACTCATCTTCATGAGCTTAAATCTGGCTTCAGACACTTACTAGCTATGTGACCCTGGGGAAGTCATTAACCTTATTTGCCTCAGTTTCTCATTTGTAAAATGAGCTAGAGAAGGAAATAGCAAAACACTCCAGTATCTCTGCAAAGAAAACCCCACATTAGGTCACAAAGACTATGAACAACCATAGCAACTTGAGATTTAACTACAAATACATGCAAACACATAGAATACATACCAAGAACCACTTTAGAATTAATCATGAATGAAAAAAAAAAGCTGGCTGTGATAGTACATACTAGTAATCCCTACTTGGCAGGCAAAGGCTGATTGATCACTTGAACTTGGGCTTCTAAGTTGTAGTGGGACTAAAAGAATTAGATGTCTGTCCTAAGTCCAGCACCAATATGTTATGTTGAACCTCTTCTCCTCTCCTTCTACCCCCTCCATCTCCAAAGGGAGCTTCAGGCTGCTTAAGGAGGGGTGAATTAGCCCAGGTTGGAAACAGACCATGTCAAAGCTCCTATGTAGATCAGTAGTGGGATTGAGGCTGTGAATGGCTGCTGTACTAGGCTAGAATCCTGGGAGAGAGATAGGAAACCCTGTCTTAAAAAAAAAAAGACACACACACACACATACACACACACAGAGACAGCGATAGAGGGAGATAAAGACACAAAGAGATAAAGAGACACAGAGAGAGATAGAGAGAGAATTAGTGAGAAATGAAAGAAAATCATCATTGTAGGAACTGATGGTTCAAGTCAATCATGCCTGATTGGTAAAACTGTATCTTAAAGACACTCTTTGGGGAAAATGGCTCTAGTACAAATCCTGTCTTGGAATGGAGAGGGGTAGAGGTGAGGGGAATCAGAAGACAAAGGTCCTCATTTATCTGGTCACCACCTTCCTGCAACCCAACTATCACCTATGGCTCCAAGAAGCTGTAGCATGGACAGCTGTCATACCCCGGCAAAGCAGAGGGGCTGAATCAAACCAGGTTGAGGATAACCAATAGGACTCAAACTTGTTTGGGAGTTAGGGGGTTGTCTACCCCAAGCATGTGAGGATTTCCCCTGGCAGAATGGGTGGATGAGAACAATTTGTTCTAATAGCCATGAAGGTGGCTGAAGCAGTCACTGTTTAGCACTTAGAGCTTGGTCAGATATGAAGATGCCAAGGTCATCCACTACATCCCAGGCCATCACCAGTCATCCTGACTTTTGTCTTACCTCTGGATTTTGACGACTCTGGAAGAGAGAACAAGGCTGACAATTTCGTGCAACTCTGCCTCACTTAAATCCAATTCTTTATCACCCTGTGAGTGTCATTAATCCTCTTTGAAAACAAAGGATGAACAACAACCTTCCTGCAGTGGTTGACTGACTTCCTTTTGCAAACAAAGCTTTACCTAGATCAAAGTGGACATTCATCTGGAAAGTAAGAAATGCCTGATGTACTCTGAAGAAAAGTCCTTAGGTAGGCCACTTGATCATCCAGGCCTTGGAGAAAGACATTATCTGCCCTTGGGGGAGTCTGGATGAAGGGGAAACAGGATAAACTAGAGACACAGGAGAGCCAATCCCCTTTTGACAAGGAGGAATGCTCAGACTCAGATTCTGGAAAGGTGACTCTGCAAAGATGGGGGCAAGGATGGAAGTTGTTCTTTATCCAAAATTCATTGAGATCATGATTTTAAGCTGGGGAGGCAGAGAGAAGTCTGATGGGAAAGGGTCTCTGTTTTGTTTTCAAAAAAAATTTTCCCTTGATACGAATCTTCCATTTCTTGGGAAAGAAAAAAGAACTCTCCTGTGAGAGACTTTCAAAATGACCAGATTACAATCCTTGCTGTGTTCAGATCTATAAAAGGTTTGGGATATGCAATAAAATCTTTTGGATATGTTTCTACTACTGTTTTATTGTATGGCTTCTGGTGTATTTCCACACAGCACAATGAATGAAGGGAACAGCGAGATACTGTCAAGCCATCTTGCCTCTTGATACCTTCCTAAATTGACTTACAGGATCACAGACTTAGAACTGGAAGGAATCCTGAAGATAATTTAGTCCAATCCTCTCATTTTCCAGATAAGAATATAAGGGTGAGAGGAAGGAAAAGTGCCACGCCCAAAGTCACACCACTACTTAGAAAACAGATCTCACAGGAAAACAGGAAACAAGGGAAAAAATTATAGCACATTCTCTGAAAAAGGCTACATTTTTTTTTTCAAATATATAGGGAACTGAGTCAAATTCATAAAAATATGAGTCCTTTCCCAATTGATAAGTTGATATGAATAGGTAGCTTTCAGAAGAAGAACTCAAAACTATCTATAGCTATATGAAAAAGTGCTCTAAACCACTATTGATTAGATAAATGCAAATTAAAAGAATTCTAAGGTATTACCTCACACATATTAGATTGGCTAATATGACAGAAAAGGAAAATGACAAATGTTGGAGGTAATATGGAAAAATAGAGACACTAATGCACTGTTGGTGGAGTTATGAACTGGTCCAACCATTCTGGAGAACAGTTTGGAACTATCCCCAAAAGGCTATAAAACTGTGCCTACCCTTTGACCTAGAGATACCACTACTAGGTCTGTATCTCAAAGAGATAAAAGAAAAAGGGAGAAGGTCCTATATGAACAAAAATATTTATAATACCTCTATTTTGTGGTGTCCAAGTATTGGAAATTGAGGAGATGCCCATCAATTGGGGAATGACTGAACCAGATTGTGATGGAATACTATTGAGCTATAAGAAATGATGATCAGTATGGTTTCAGAAAAAACCTGGGAAGACATATGTGAACTCATGCAAAGTGAAGTGAGCAGAACCAGGAGAACATTGTACAAAGTAACAGCAGTATTGCATAATTATCAACTTTGAATAACTTAGGTATTCTGATCAATGCAATGATCCAAGACAATTCTGAAGGACTTATGATGAAAAATACTATCCACTTCCATCCACTGATGAACTCTGAGTACAAATTGAATCATATTTTTTTCACTTTATTTTTCTCCCTCCCCACCTTTTTTTTTTTTTGCAACATGGTTAATATGGAAATACGTTTTGCAAGATTTTACATGTATAGTTGATATCACATTTCTTAGCGGCAGGAGGGAGAAAAGAATTTGAAACTCAAAATTTTAAAAAGTTGAATGTTCAAAATAAATAAATAAAAAATTTATTTAAAAAAAAAAGAAGAGAAAACAGACCTAAGTCTCCTAAGTTTTATTCCAGTGCTCTTAAGTTCAAGCAGATTACCCGCAGACATTGAGAGGTATCTCCACAAACTCAGGCTTCTCCCTATTTTTTTCTTCTCTCCTTAAAAAATACATTTTATTGATATCTTTTATTATAAAAGTTGTTTTCAGAAATTAGGAAAATTTCCTAATCACTTCCCAGTGAATCTCCCTTTATAACAAAGACAGGCAAGATGAACTAATACATTGACCATGTCTGACAACACGTGTAACATTTTGAACTTGTGGTAGAAGCAACATTTACCATGAGGGCAGATTTTTTCCTTAGTTTTTCTTTTCTTGTAGTTTTGAAAGTCTTTAAAACCTGTCTTTCAGTCTTCATTGGTTCAGGGGGCTAAGCTCATAGTGATTCAAGTACAAAAATTCAGCACTGAAGGGTCAGGAGCAACTTCTTAAGGCCTAGTATGGAAAATACAGAGGCAGGGAAGCTGCTCCCAATCAATGCTATATCCTTTCTGGATATGCTGTGGCTAAATTAACTTCCTTTTGTTAACAGTCAGAAGTTCCATGAGTGTCTCACTTCATTCCCATCTTGAAACTGAGCTACTAGATTAGCCTGAGTTAGGTTCACTCCAGGGTTGATCATAAGCCCGCCCTAAAGACTGGAATTTGGGGATTGTCTAAGAACTCTGTTGAAGGAACTACTCTGATGTCTTTTTATATGGCACTTGGGAGGCCATTGGGTCGTATGCCATGGAGACTTTGTTGGGGCTCTTTGGTGCATGGCATTTGAAAGAACAATGCTCAACTCTCTCCAGGAACTTTGCGACCTTTCTAGAAAGGGGATATGGACAAATGTGTCAAATGTACCCCAGCTCATTTGTTGATGGGGGGGGGGAGGTAGACTGCATCAATTTCAAAAATGTAGAGACAGCTTCTACTCTCAATCTTATGAACTCTCTCTCTGTCTCTGTCTGTCTCTCTGTCTGTCTCTGTCTTTGTCTCTGTCTCTGTCTCTCTGAGTCTCTCTCTTCCTCCCCCAACCCCGATTCCAATGAAGAGTGGTTTTTTTTCAGAGCAGGCCTCTCCATCCAGCAGGCATATGATAAGGCCTAATCAGGTACAGTGGGGCACCCATAGCAGCCTCTATGGCCAGGCCCTAGAGTTGGCAGTGCCTGAAGTAGCACAGGAATGGAGTACTTTCTCAGGCCTTGGCATAGAGGGACAGTCCTTAGGCCCCCTAATAAGAGGACATCTTAGGCCCCACCACAGTGGAGTAGTGCTTTGTTCCAACAGCATAAGCAGTGTGTGTGTGTGTGTGTGTGTGTGTGTGTGTGTGTGTGTGTGTGTGTGTGTGTGTACACTGACAGTAAATGGGCAATAGGTAGCTAAGTAATCAACAATGCAGGTGTCAGGAGAGTGGGCACTTGCATAGGCAGCAGGAAAGACAGGTGCAATATAGTCCTTTGCTGATCTTAATGTGTAATTTGTGGGGCTCTCTCCACATTGCCCCCAGTACAGTACCCAGTGATCATTGGATGGCTCCTTCCCAGGGAGGACCAAGGGGTTGGGCAATATTGGGAGATGGCTTGTTTTCTGGTGACAAGGGCAGGTGAAACCATATATTTGGGCCATATTAGGAGAGGCCTCTAAAGGAATAAAGATTTGGCATCCATCAATCCCCCCGCCCCCTTCCTCCCAAGTGGTGCTCCTAGGGAGAAGACCAGGTGGTATCAACCCTGGCGCTGGGAGGGACAGGCTGCATGCAAGAGGATTATGGTTTCTTAGTTTCCTTACAATAAATGCCCCTGACCTGTTCCTGGTGCTACTCCTACTTATCATAAATGATATACATGAGAAAATCCACTATGAACTGTGGATTTGGCATCTTTTACACACAAAACAGATCATTAAGATCTAATATTCAGTCCTATATTGAAGGGGGAAGGAGGCAAAGCCAGGGGTTGCTGGTCTTTGTTCTCCTCAACATTCTGTCACTCCTTCAAAATGCCATTACATTGTTTAGTGATGCTGATGTTTATTGATAAAACTATATATCTCATATATACATATATATGAGATATATAGTTTTATATACCCTTGTGATTAGGTTTATCCATAATGGCCTTAGAGCCATTTAAGTTTCAGAAGGTCCTCTAGAAGAAATTTAGGAGGAGAAATCTAGAAGAGATGAGATATAGTAGAAACAATATCTGCCACAGAAACTGGGATGGTTTTTCCTTAAAAGGTATTGAAACCATTCTTGAGACTTCATTGGCTCAGGGGTCTAAGGCTCAGATGGTTGATGTAGCCTTTGGAGCCTAAGTACAAAAAGCCAGCATGAAGGAGTTGGCAGTTCCTACTTCAAGCTTCAGGGCTGCTAGGTGGTGCACTGGATAGAGTGCTGGGCCTAGAATCAGGAAGACTCATTTTCTTGAGTTCAAATCTGGCCTCAGACGCTTACTAGCTGTGGGACCCTGGGCCCTGTTTGCCTCAGTTCCTCATCTGTAAAATGAGCTGGAGAAGGAAAAGGCAAAACATTCCAGTATCTTTGCCAAGAAAACTCCAAATGGGGTCATGAAGAGTTGGACATGACTGAGCAACGGCAAAACCTTCAAGTTGTGGACCAGTGGCCCAGGATGGTCAAAACAAAGGCAAGAAAATTGTACCCAATTGAATGAACACTGTAACCCTGTTGAATACAATTTTTCTGTTATAGTTAAGTAATCCCCCTTTTGTTAGCTGCCAGGTGATTTATGAATGTTTCATTTTGTTCTAATTCCAAGCCTGAAGCACCAGATGAAGTCTGAGTCAGGCCTGATCTGCAAGAGAACTCATGATTCCCTACTTTTCTTAGGAAGGGAAAGAGCATATTTCCTCATCTCTTCTGAGGAGTCAAGATGGATCATTGTAATTCCATATCAGTTAGTTTTTAGTGTACTTTAAATTTTATTATTGTAGATACTGTGTATATTTTCCAGGGTTTGCTTGCTTTACTCTACATAAAAGTCTTCTCATGTTTTTTTGAATTTCTCATACTCATTTCTCATGGCATGATAGTATCCTATGACATTCACATAGCAGACACTATTGAACAACAATATATTTCTGTATCTTGTATGCTGTGGTTCCCTATCTCAGAGTCAGAATGTCACATTCCCTCACCCATAAGAGTTCTAGAGGTACCCCTGAAAGGTTTGTTGTGTCTCTTCTCTAATACTATAGGCTTAATCCCCCTTTGGTTGTATTGCCCACCCCTCTCCCCCACCTATACCATCTCCCCACTGTCAGGCACCAATGACTAGACCTCTAGATTTAATAATCAGTTTAATAAATTAACATCAATTAATAATAAATCAATATGAATTAATAAATTAACATCAATGGAATTTTACAATGATATAGCAATAACAAAAAGTATTTTGGGGGCATACTCTATCATAAAGCATCTTTGGTCTCTGAGGGAGAGTGGGCTCAGACTTTGCTCAGGTTTTTACATGCAGATACAAAATGACTGCTAGGTGAATCCTTGTCCCACCTACTGATGGGCTGGGTCCTGAAGGTCACTTCTCACTCCTCAGTGCATTGATAGACTGATTGCAAAATATAGCATGGACTTGAATTCCTAGACTCTTGGAGGCTTGCTCTCAGATAACACCATGAACAAAATTATATCTATAGAAAAATACTGGCAAGGTTCAGAGCACAGACAATAGGAATGGAATGGAATAAGTATTTATTAAGTGCCTACTATGGGCTAGGCACTGTAAGCATTTTACACATGCTATTTTATTCCATCCTCACAACAATCCTGTGACGTAGCTGTTATAATTATCCCCATTTTATAGTTGAGAAAACTGAGGCAGATAGGCTAAATGATTTGCCCAGGATCACACAGCTAGTGTCTGAGGTCAGATCTGAACCCAGATCTTCCTGACTTCAGGCACTGTGCCACTTCGCTACCTCTGATATACAGAATAATTCAGTTTGACTAAAATACAGAATTTATTGTTGTTGTTCAGTTGTTTCATTTGTGTCCAACTTTTTGTGACCCCATTTGGGATTTTCTTGGCAAAGAAACTGGAGTGGTTGCCATTTCTTTCTATAATTCCTTTTACAGATGAGGAAACTAAGGCAGATAAGGTTAAGTTACACATAGCTAGTAAGTGTCGGAGGCCAGATTTGAACTCACAAAGATGAGTCCTTCTCACTTTATCCACTGTGCCACCTAGCCGAGTATAAAGGAGTACCAGGAGAAAAGATTTGTGTAATAGAATTATTGGTCAATAAGAACCCAGTCCTTAGAGCAAACCCAGATTTGCCATTCCTGACAGTTTATACAGAAAATGTCAAGATATTCCTCGTTTGGTTCCAATTAAACACATGGAGTTATAGGGAGCGGCTTTCTGATCATGACTGGTTGAGGGATTGTTATGAGGTGATCAAAAGTCTCTAAATCATGGAAGAACAGATGACTTAGGAGGCACTAAGTTGGAACTGAGTTTGCACGCAAAGGGAATGACCACTTGATCTCTCATTCTCTTTTTCCTTCTTGGAGTGAGAAAGCAGAATTGTTCTGAATTACTGGGTGAGAGAAAGGGTAGTTACCCATCCTTACCTGGTCCCCAGGGGGTCGTGAATACTGAAAGTCTCTGTTTCTTTTATTTTTATATTTTCTTGATCTTAGGGGAACTCTATCCAGAGACAGAACATCCCAATGGCGACCTTGTGTGTTCAGGGTATCTGGGGTTCCATCACAGCCATCAGAAGAAATCTCAGCATCAACTAGAGGCAGTAGTCCCAGGGAACATTAGTGATCAATGGAAGAGGAAGCATTGGAACATAGATAAGGAAAGACAGTTCCTTGAGGACAGAGTCAGTCAGTCAATAAGCATTAATTAAGCACCTACTATGTGCCAAGTACTGTGCTAAGTGCTGGAGATGTAAAGGCCAAAGACAGCCTTCGCCTCCAAGGAACTCACAATCTACTGGATAACAGTGATTTAAGGGATTATAATCTGTCATGATGGAGAAAAATGCTGGCTAGGACATCCATTCTTTGAACACAGAAGAGAGCTATAGCTCAGGAGAACTCCACAAAGAGAGAAAAGGACTTTCAGGGCCAGGTGTTGAGAGGTACTCCTTTGCCATATATATTTTCTGTATATGTGCCTCTCTTCCATTATCTTTTAAGTTTCAGACCCCTAGATCTGCCAGTATGAGTACAGGTAGAAGTGAGTAAACCATCTCAAAGAGAAGGAAGGGGACTAGAGATGCCACATTTGATGCCATACTCACAGGCTTCACTGCCTACACAAGTGGGGTGGTGATTCCACTTGGCCTATATCATGGTGGCTCATCAGGGATTTATTGGGGGTGCCTTTTGCATGGACAAGCATTCACTGGAGACATCTCTAATTGGTATTTCTTGAAGACCCTAGAGTCACAAGATCCTTTAGAGGGAATTAAAAAAAAATTAAGCAGCTTGTCCAGCATATTTTTCCTTTCACAAATCAGATCAGATCATTTTCTGTGATATAATTTTGATTAAGGAGTAATTATTTGAATAATTTTGAATAATTATTAACTAATCAAATCAACTGAATAATTAATTAGCTATTTGATTAAATAAATAAATTATTTGAATAATATTGATTAAGTATTTGGATATTTAAATATTAATACTATTGATTTACCTATAATGTTATTATGCAAGGATGTTAATATGAGCTATTCAGATATGGCATATTTAGAGCATAGGGGTTTAGTTATGCAGATAGAACCACAAAGAAGGGAATATCATCTGACCTAAGAAATAAAGATATCTGAGACTATTTTATAAGATGCGATTGAAAATGTAGAGAAATGTGAAGTATTCAGAGAAATGAGGAAAATGTAACAACACCCTATTTTCCATGAATTACATGAGGATGTAGGCACTCTTTAAATTCCTAGAAAAATAAGAGTTTCAGAAAGTAATTGGAGTCTGATTGCTGAACTTCTCACAGAGGGGGGAAGGACACTTCATAATACTGATGTTAATTAAGGAAGGCATATATAGAGATTAAATTAAATTATACAAATTCTCTTGGAATAAAAAATCATTTGAAATACTAAGAACAGCTACAGATGTGAATGGGTTTTCCCACACCATAGTTTATAAGATTGTATCACAGACCAGACCTTACCTTTTGTTACAACCAGAGACCAAAGGACCAAAAAGCCTGATGCTTTGATGGAAGATTAGCCCAGGACAAACAAAGAAGTAGCAGAGGTAGTTTTTGTTATAATATGAGTGATATGTGTGCTGGAATAAAGTTTTAGAATGTGAAAAAGGTGAATTTCAAAGAGTTAACTTCAGGAAATGGAGGTAGGGTGAGGGATAGGGATTGTCTTGGACTCTGAAGACAGAAAAAATGATTTCATCTTCAACTAGGTTTGTTATAATCAAGATAGCTCTGCTATCACTGATAATGAAAGTAGTGTAGAGGGTGAGACCAGAAGTAGCTTGACAAAATGAAGATTGAGACTTCAGTTCTTATTTCTTGTCTCTTTGAAGAGTATGGACATCAATCTTAACACCATATTTAGAGTTTTGGTTATGTGAAAGCTTCTGGGTTCTCAGAACTTGATGGGCCACTGGCAGCACATTGAAGATAAAGTAATGATGATTACAGATCTGAATTTTACCTCTGGGCTGGCCTTTAAGAGGGAATAGACAGATCTGGCTAGTAGACCAGAAAACCCTAAGGTAGTTATAGTAAACAGAGATAGGCACTAGAGGTGAAAAGGGGGAAGGAAAAGGGAAGGGATAGAGATGGAGAGACAGAGACACAGAGATAGAAAGAGACAGAAACAGACACATGCAGACACACATACACCCCAGGAGGGAAAGCCTGTTTATTCATTCATTTCCTCCCCAGAGATGGTAGCTATGGAAAGGTGGTAGTAGACCAGTGAAAGAATTTCTGTTAGAGGAACCACTCAGAGGATGAGTTCTGGTACTCAGTCTCCTGGAAATAAGTACAGATGTTCAATATGAGTTCTTCACCAACACTCTTGGAGGAGCAAGCACATTTTCCAGGAGCTAGAGGAACAGCAAAGAACAAACCCAATGTGGAGGATTAAACCTTGAATTGGGCAGCGAGGTGATGCAGTGGGTAGAATGTTGGACCTGGAGCCAGGAAGACTAATCTTTCTGAATTAAAAATCTGACCTCAGACACTTACTAGCTAGCTAGGTGACCCTAGGCAAGTCACTTGACCCTCTTTGCCTCAGTTTGCCTCACTGATAAAATGATCTGGAGAAAGAAATAGCAAACCACTCCAGTATCTTTGCCAGGAAAACCCCAAATGAGGTCATGAAGAGTTGGACACGACTAAAACGATTCAACAACAAACCCTGTACTGTTACTGAGTTATGAGAATTACACAAGTTCAAGTCCAGAGGGGAGGACAGGGAGAAGTTTTGCTACCAAACAACTTCAAGTGCACTGGGTGGTGCTACACATCTGGAGGACTGCAAAAGTCCCTGGGAAAGATGATACTCAATAAGAGAAGAAGGAAGTTGGCTTTGTCACATGGCTCGTAAGTGTCTGGGGCCAGATTAGAACTCATGAACATGAGTCTTCCTGATTCCAGGCGTAGCTACTCTATCCATTGCTCCATTGAGCTGCTCAAATGCTAACTTATAATTATGCAATTGTTTAATTTGAACCCTAGTGTAGGACTATACTTTCATCATCATTGAATTTAATCATCTCAGATTCAGCCCATCTTTCTAGCCTGTTGAGATCTTTTTGGACCTCAATTCTATCATCTAATGTGGCAATTATATTTTCTAGCTTTGTGTCATCTGTAAATTTAGTAAGTTTATCTATGACTTCATCTAAGTCATTAATAAAAATATTGAAGAGAATAGGACGAAATGGAAAAAAAAAGAGAAAGTTGGCTTTGAAGTCATCCTAAGGACAATTTACCTTTCGTGGGGGCCCCACGCACACTCTCAGGGATGTATACCCTTCTGTAGACATAGCATTACACTAAAGTAGAAGCTGTCTAGGAAGCTCCAGATAGAAGAGGGCAAGGTAAGAAAGTAATTGGATATTTTAACTGTTTTAGCCTACAGGTCTAGATAAAGGACACACTGGTGTTCCAGATGTAAGGATGAAAACATTATCAGTGATTTTTGATAAATCATCAAAAACAGAAGTGTTAGAAAAGGTCTGGATTTTAAGTAAGCAAATAGATTAAAGACTAGAGGTTGGTAAGTTTGAAAATCAATTATTAGGTAGGTGGTTTTTAAGCATTAAGGAAATAAAAGAGGCCAACAAAGTTGAACTAAGAATAAGTCATGCCAAGTAAAACTGGACTATCTTAATAGTTTCCCAAAGATTTTCCTTTCCTCCTCCAATCTTCAATAATCTTCCATACCACTTCCAGAATTACCTTTCTTGTGCACAGTTCTGACCACATCATTCTGCTCAAAAAATTGCTATGGCTACCTATTACCTACTAAGTACAATTCAAAATCCATTACCTGGAATCCAAGACCCTTCCCCAACTGATATCACCATACCTTTTCAGTCTTATTACTCATATTGTTTCATTGTACACACTCTACACTCCTCCCACATGATTCTTTTGACATACCCTGTGCTTTCCCGCCCCATGAATTTGCTCATGGTATTTCCTATTCCTGGATTTTTCTTCACCTTTTTGACTATCTAAAGCTTACCCATCCTTCAAAGCTCAGCTCACTTGATCCCTATTCCAGGATGCTTTTTCTGAGTTTCTCCCTACTGATGATGACTTTCCTCTTTAGTCCTAACATAGCACTTGTTACTCTCTATTGTATTCATTCATTCATTCATTCATTCATTCGTTTGTTTATTTATTTATTTTTATTGAGGCAGTTGGGGTTAAGTGACTTGCCCAGAGTCACACAGCTAGAAAGTATCATGTGTCTGAGGCCAAATTTGAACTCAGGTCCTCCTGACTCCAGGGCCTGTGCTGTATCCACTGTGCCATTTAGCTGCCCCCTTCTCTATTGTGTTTATGTAATATTGTATATCACAGTTACCTTGTATTCCTACTAAACTATAAGCTCCATAAGGGTAGGGCTACAAAGTCTTCTAAGCTTTGTATTGACCTCAGGGCCTAATAGAGTCCTGGGTGCATAATAGAACCCTAGTAAATATTGAGTGGATTAATGAACTAATTTCTTTTCCTTTCTTTAAAAAAATGTAATAGATGTTTGAATGAGTTCAGATGAATTAATATAAATCCATGCTGAAAATCCTGGGGCTTGTAGTCTTTTTGTTTGTTCTTATGCTAGGAGAAGATTAAAATTTTGAGCAATTTGGACTAGAATGGAGCAGGGTTGTGCTGCCTGTGGGAAGCTTTGAGCTATTCTAAAAGAGCAACAGGGTGAGAGTGAAGCAGCAGCAAATGCAAAGGAACAAGGGAACTATGGAGTTTACTAGCTGCTATGGTGACCAGGATTATGGGTTGAACAGAAAACAAAAGGAACTTAGAATGTTTGTTGCCAGGAAATGACTGTCTTTACTCCAAGAAGCTGAGGAAGGTCAACAAGGTTTCTCTCTCTCTTCAACTCTCCCCTCAGGCATTGCTTGGTTGTCCACTCCTGATGTGTTTCTTTGAAATGCTCTAAGTTATTCCTTCTCTCTGACTTAGTTTTCCTTTTCACGTTAAATTATGGTTGACAATGAAAGCTGTGTTTGCATAGTTTGCTGAATTGGAGGGTTAAGGGGAAATACAATGGTTAACTGAAATTTACACAAGATAAGGTAGAGATTCCAAGATCTCTAACTGGGGCTGTGATAAGCTGTTATGATTTTTATTAATTCATGCAGTTGGACAAATAACCCGACAGGCAAAACTTTAAACTTTATTAGGGTTTTTTTCTTTTGCCTCTATAATAATGAGCTTACGGTTGTAATAAAGTATGCATGAAAAAAAAAACTCCAGAACTCTAATGAGAGAAAGGAAAGGAAAGGGAAGGAGACTATGATGCATGGGAGGGTCTCTTAGGCAAGATCTCCACTCTTTTACCAAAAGAGATAGTGAAGGACAAAGAGAAAGAAGGTACCAGAAGAGAAAGCCCTGTTTTCAAGGCAGCCTGTAGGTGGAGACAGGAGTGGTCTGGGTGGATTTGACTCCTACTCTCAGAGGGGAGAAGGGAGCAAAATACTCTAGTCAGCCAGCTAACAAATTTTGCCTTCCACAGTGATAACTTCAAGTTACAATAGGATTGATAGATTGGTAAATCAGCAGAATGCCATATACACATTGCATTTTGATTGCAGGAAGGATGTGACAAAGGCTCTCATGATATCTTTGTTGATAAAAACCAATCAATAAACATTAATATTATTATATTATTAATATGCCAGGCACTGTGCTAAGCGTCAGGATGCAAAAAGAGGCAAGACAGTCCTTGCTCTCGAGGAGCTTGCAATCTAATAGGGGAGACAACATGCAAATAAATATATACAAAGCAAGCTATATACAGGATAAATAGAAAATAATCAACAGAGGGGAAGCACTAGAATTAAGAGGGGTTGGGGAAGGCTTCCGGTAGAAAGATGGGATATTACTTGGGACTTAAAGGAATTCAGGGAGGTAAGTAGGTGGAGATGAGGAGAGAGAATATGCCAGGCATGGGGGACAGCCAGAGAAAATTCCTGCAGCCAAGCACTGGAGAGTGTTGTTCATGGAAGAACAAGGAGACCAGTGTCACTGGATCGAAGACTACCTGTTGGAGAATAAGGTGTAAGAAGGCTAAAAAAGTAGGAGGAGGTTAGGTTATGAAGTGTTTTGAAGACCAAGATAAAATTCTGTATTTGATCCTTGAGGCAATAGGGAGCCACTAGAATTTACTGAATAGGTGAGGTGATATGATCGGCCCTGCACTTTAGGAAAATCACTTTAGTGGCCGAATGAAAGATGGATTAGAGTGGAAAGAGACTTCAGGCATGCAGATGCACCAGCAGGCTGTTATAACAGTCCAGGTAAGGAGGTGATAAGGACTTGTACCAGAATGGTGGCAGTGTCAGAGGACAGAAGGAGGTATATTCAAGAGATGTAGCAAAAGTGGAATTGAGAGGCCTTGGCAACAGATTGGATATGGGGAGTGACAGTGAGAAGTCCAGGATGACTCCTTGGTTGTGAGCCTAAGAGACTACTGGGAGGATGTTGTTGCCCTCTATAGTAACAGGGAAAGTAGGAGTAGGGAAAAGTTTAGGGGGAAAGATGATGAATACTATTTAGTGTCTATTGGATATCCAGTTCAAAATGTCTGAAAGGCAGTTAGAGATGCAAGATTGGAGGTCAGAAGAGAGTTTGGAGCAGGAAAGGTTGATTTGATAATGATCAGCATAGAGATGATAATTAAATCCATGGGAGCTGATGAAATCATCAAGGGAAGTAGTATAGAGGGAGAAGAGAAGCAGCCCCAGGACAGAAACCTGGGAGATAGCTGTAATTAGAGGGAGTAACTTATAAGAGAATCCAGCAAAGGAGACAGAGAAGGAACAGTCAGAGAGGTAAGAGGAGAAAAAATGAGAGTGGTGTCCAGAAAACCTAGAGAGAGGAAAGCATTAAAGAGGAAAGAGTGATCAACAGTGTTAAAGGCTGCAGAGTGGTCAAGGAGAATGAGGCCATTGGATTTGACAACTAAGAGATCATGGATAACTTTGGAGAGAAAAGTTTTAGTGAAGTGATAAGGCCAGAAGCCAGACTATAAAGGGTTAAGAAGGAACCAAGAGGACAGAAAGTGGAGACACCTACTAGAGATGGCATTTTTAAGGAGTTTAGCTACAAAAGGCAGAAGAGACATAGGATAATAGTTAGCAGGGATGGAAAGATTGAGTAAGGATTTTTTCAGCATGGGGAAGACATGGGTATGTTTGTAGGCAGTAGGGAACAAGCCAGTAGTGAGACTGAAAATAAGTGAGAGTGAGGATGACAGAGGGGTCAGTCTGTTGAAAGAGATGGGATGGAATGTGATTGCTTGAACAAGTAGTGAGGTTAGTTTTGACAAAGAAGAAGGCCACCTCATCTTATGAGACAGATAAAGGAGGACATAGTGGCAGAAGGCACCTGAGTGATAGGAGATACAGAAGAGGGGAAACAAAGGAAAATGGTCACAGCAAATGGTCTCAATTTTTCCTGTAAAATATGAGGGAAGGTTCTCTTTGAACTGAGAGAGTCAGGGGAGGAGAAGCTATGGGAGGTTTGAAGAGGGATGAAAACATTTCAAAGAGGTGCTATGGAGAGTGGGTTATAAGATAAGAGAGGTATAGTAGGATTGCCTGGGAGCAGTGAGGGGCCAGTTGAGGTTGTATAATATAAATATGTAATGGACCCAGTCAGAATGGTTGCATGATTTTCTCTATCTTTATTCAGCAGCATTTTTATAGGAGTGAACATTGTGAATGGTGGGAGTGATCCAGGTTGGGGCTTGGCTAGGTGTAATCAGCAATATGATAAGGGAGTTAGGGAATCAAGAGAAGAGGACAGTGTAGAGTTGAATTGGTTCCCCCAAGGGATCTAGATGGTGATAAGATTGATTAATTAGGAGGGATTGCCTGGGAGACAATTGAAGGGTCAAGGAATTGTAGGTCATGGTGTGGAAAAAGAGTAGAGTTTTGTAAGGAAAAGCGGAGGGAGAGGTAAAAAGCCAATAGATTAAGTTTGGATAAAGAGATTTTAGAATTCTTAAACATAGAGGCGATACATTTGTAGGGAATGGTAAGATCAAGGGTATGAGCATCTTTGTGTGTGGCTGAGTTGGATTGGAGGAGTAGCTCATCAGAAGTGAGTAAATTGAGGAACTGAGTAGTCAGGGTATTTGAGAGCAGAGTCTACACGCATGTTGATATTCCCTAGTACAAGGGAAGGAGTTTGGGAGAAGAGAACAAATTTGAACTCATTAAGGAAAGAATGGGAGTGGCCTGGGGATCTATAGACAGCAGCTACCAGGATTTTGATTGGATGGTGGATACGAATAGCATAAGACTCAAAGGAAGAGAGATTACTGAGAGAAGGATGAAGAAGGAGAACCTGGAAGTGGCAGTGTGGGCTAGACTGTCATATAGTCAGATAAATGCATAGCTAGTTAAAGATACAACCTGAAAGATGATTATAGGATCATGGATTTAGAGCTAGAAGCAATCAGAGTTCATTTAGACCAATCTATTCACTTTATAAATTAGGACACTGAAACCAACCACATGTATTCCCAGCTACTAGAAGGTAAATGGGTATCTTCTGATCTGTAATATTGTGTTCAGTTTTTGGCACCACGTTTTAGGAATGACATTCATTTGGTTGTCTTCAGGAAGAAAACCAAAATGGTGAAGGGTTGCAAGTTCATGCCTTACAAATGTGATGTTCATGGGTGTCGTGGAATTTCAAGTTGACTTTCTGGTACTTGATCCATTCTGGTCCCATCATCCATTCTGGTCTGTGATGAAGGCCTTTCCTATCTCCTGCCTGGGAGTTGTTTAGAGTGATCTTTTCTCAGATCTCTTCCCCCACCCCTATTCTCTCTGTAGATTTGCATCAAAAACCAAGATATAGGAAACATTAGGTAAAAGGAGCAAGCAGAGTATGTTGTAGTATCTATTACTAGACAGGCATGGGGAGGGGAAGTTAGGGAAAGAGCAGGTGTTTTCAGGGAGGAACTTTCATGAGTTCTCAGAGAGGTGGATACACCTGGTAGCTTCAGTCTGAGTCCTGCTTCAAGTACCCATAGGGGTCTGATGGCTCTCTTCAATCTTTCTCTTCTTTGTTAGAGCTTAAGCCTTCTTTTACTTTCTCCTGTCAGTCCCTATTTTCAGTTTCTTCTTTCAATTGCTGCCCCTGTGCTACTCATTTTTTCTGGCTCAGCTCATTAAGTACATGAAGCTGAAGATGCTTTCTTCCCTACTGTTGATGCTCAGCTCTCCAAGTCCCCACTCCTTCATCTCGGTTGGCCTCTTATAGACTCTGTGTGTTCCCTTAAAAACTCCCAGCTGGGACTCAAATCTGCCTTCTGCCTCAAAGATGTCGATAGTCTTGATAATACCCAAATTTCTCTCAGGATTGAGAAGGAATGATTATTGTTTGGAACTATGACTGTGAGGATGCCAGCCAATTCTTAAAGTCCTATTATACAAGAAGTAACTGAGAATGTTTAGCCTGGAGAAGACTTGGGTGGGGGGAGCCTGAGGACATGATGACTGCTTTCAAGTATTTGAGAGGCTGTCCCCTGGAAGAGGGATCTAACTTGTTCTCCTTGGCCTCAAAGGACAAAACTAGGTAGAAGTTGCAAAGAAGTAAGTTTTGCCTTGATTTAAAACAAATGAACAAAAAACAAACTTCTTATAATTAGAGCTACCCAAAAGTGCAACAGGATGCCTTGAGGAGTAGTTTACATACCTTGATAATCATTTGTCAGGTAAGTTGTAGGGGGATTCTTGTTCAGTAATCAATTGAAATAGGTGGCTGCTCAATTCCCTTCTAACTCTAAAATTCTCTGATACCAAATAAGGATGGATAAGCAAGAAGGCTCCTATTGAGATTGTCCAACTCTGGGGAAATTGATAAAATCAAGTTTGTGATTTTGAAAAGCTGAAGACCAGACTTTGGACCATGGTAGCCCCCCAAAAGTGAAATCTTCCTATCAGGAATAATAGCTTTCAGTTCTTATTTTACTATAACCATCACATAGATACTCTTAAGACATTAAATATACCCAGAAGCTTGCCTACTGTATGTAGTTACGTGAGAGTGTAGGTCAAAACCCATTTTAGACTTTCTTCTGTTTCAATCATTGAATGGTGGCCCTAAGTGACTGACCTGTACATAGATTCCAAAGGGTGAGAAACTGGAAGTGGTACATTCGCAATTTGTAAAGGAAATGTAAATGTTTCTTTGCTCTTTTAGGAAGTATGAAGAGGTTTCTCAGTCAGACTTGATGGAATGTAGGGTGGCTAGCCTTTGGCTTGCAGAAAGATCAGCTATATGCTTGGTGGCCTTTAAAATGCAAGGTAGGCAGTTCTGAGGTGAGTGGAAGAGAAGGTTAGTCAAGGGAGTGTGTTGAGTGTGGAGAATAGCAGGCCAAGTGAGCCCAGCAGAGAGAAGTGCACAATAGAACATTTTGTCCAAAGAAGAGAAGGGATAATCAGGGCCAGAGGCTACATACATTCCGTACACATGTGTCTCTGCTAATAAGCACCCACTTTTCTACTGCCCATGTGCATGTTTGTGGGACAGTGAATCCTAGGTGTAGGAAGAAAATGTTTTGTTACTACTATATTTCTGCTGTGCCATTTCAGTAAATGCCTTTATTTTGAGTTAATTTCATCAATTGGTTTACTTAAAAATAAACACATTGATTTTTTTTTTAAATAAAGAAAAGGATGCAAATGCTGAGTCCAAGAAGAGCAAAACCTTAATATCTTGTCTGTTGTCTCTGCCTGTTGCATCCTATAATTTTTCAGGTGGATTGGAGGAGTCTCGGTTGATCAGGGTCCTATCATCAAACCCCACCTTTTGACTGACTTTTGCCTCTTTTTGTATCTCCATGGCTTTGCATAGTCCCTGGCATACAGTAGGTACTTAATAAATGTTTATTGACTGACTGCTTACCCCCATCTCATTGTACTAATGGCCCTTGCCCTCAAATAGAGAACTGTTTAGGGCAATTCTAAACTATGGAAATAGTTGATACAATTAGAAAGACAGCTAATACTATAATAATTCAAATGTCAACTTTCCCTGACTCCTATTAAGCAGGATAGACAAAATATAATTGCTTTGTAATCTAGTCTAACTTTACCTCCCATTACTTGCCAACCTCTGCCAGTCAGGTCAAGCTCCTTCAACCCCCTTTCAGAAAGCCAGGATCACTTGAGTAATGCTTTACTAATGTTTTCCCCCTTGCATTTCTGTTAATTTCAGACCTATTCATTCTCAAGGGCTCAGCTCAAATCCTTATTCCTCCCTGAAATCTCGGTGTGGTGTGCTAGAGACAGTATTGGCTATACAGTTGGAGGACCTGGGTTCAAATCTGTGTTACTTGCTCACCATGTCACTTTGAAAAAATTAACTTCTTTTCTCTTGACCTTATTTACTCCAACCTTAATACAGACTTTAAAAAGTTTGGATTACCAAAGTCCCTATGAGAAAACACAGAACTCACAAAAAGATAGTAAAGCAGCCCAGCCAACTTTATTGAGGGAAGATACAAAATGAAGGGCAGTCAAAGGAAAATGATGGAAACAGATTGGGTCTTCTGGGTGCCCTGGATGGAGTCTAGTGAGTTTTTATAAGATTTTTATCTGGATCTAGTCAGCCCAAGCACTGGGGGAAGGGATTAAGAGCATAGCGGCACCGGTGATGATTCGTGGGAGGGAGGGAAGAGTCTCTGAGATTTTGAGTCAAGCTGAAAGGGGCTTTGGGTCCTTACTATTGGTTTTATTCTGACTTGATAACTCAGGTGACTCAGGTGTTTTGTTTGTTTGTTTTGTTTTTGTTTGTTGATTTAGCTTCACTGGAGGCTTCTGTAGAGGAGTCTACTGTATCCCTTACAAATAATTCTTTTGTAAAATGAAAAGGTTGTACTAAATTATTTGTAATGTCATTTCCACCTCTATACCATGTGATCCTATTCCAGCTATATACTATAACAGTCAATGCTTTACAATCTTGGTTCGTGTATGTAAATCTTGACTCACCTGATTATAAATTCCTTGAAGGCTTTACTGGGATTACACACACACACACACACACACACACACACACACACACACACACACACACACACACACAGAGATAAGCATATAGATCATACATGTGTATACACATATAAACATGCACATGTATATATGTGTATATGTGTGTGTGTGTGTATGTGTGTGTATTTGCATATATACACACACATACATACATATATATAAGGCCTGCACAACATAACGGCCCATGGGCCACTTGTGGCCCACGAAAGGATTTTGGGCAGCCCGTGAAAAATGTAGAGGATATAAAGGAAAGTAGAGATGGAACAAGAGCTTTGTCTGTCCGCTGCTTAACCCACCTTCCACTAGGTACTATTGTACCTGTCATGTAACTTGGTGGGTGGGTTGCCATTGTGCACTTTCTCCTGTTTGTCACGTGACCCACGGCAACCACCTATTGTCAGTCTGTCTCTAGTGACTAGCCTATCTGTGGCCTGAAGAAGTTTAGCCTATTTTAATTTTGGCCCCTACCTGCTGCCAAGTTGTGCAGGTCTGAAGACAGGCCAGTACACAACAGACTGTGTTCTGTATTCTGTATAGGGGATGGCAGAACAATTTGTCTATTTGCAATTTCTTCTACCAGGAAATAGAAATAGTTGCCTTGGGGTCCAAACACAAGACTTGTAGTCTGGATGTGCTTGTATGTACCCAGCATGGAGAGGTCTGAGAACTGACTTTTCTAGCGCAAGATATGGTAACTTCTAGACACTAGGAGAGCCCCTGTAGAAGTGAACGGCACAAGCAGAGATATGTGTGTCTATATAGCTCAAGAAAGGATGGAAGGTAAGCTTATATTTGAGAGTTCCCCAGTTAGAGAGTTTGAGAATTGAACCTGCTACAGAGAAAAGTGGATTGATTTCCTCATGCAGTAAGAGAAAGCATAGGATCACTCACATGGTTCCTGAGCAGCATACAACTTGGACAGGAAAGCCGGTGAATTACTTGGACAATGTATGTCTAATGGAAAGAGAATCACTTGTTTAGCAGGTCCAAAGTGTGTTTAGCTTTTAGGGGAGTTCAAACTACAGGGTGGCACCATGAGTCTGGGAGAGATTGTATAGGACTTTATGAGAGGGCTAAGAATCTGCCAGAGGAGAGTGGCATGGAGGCTACACATGTCAAGGTAGTTGGTGAGAAGATGGTGGAGAAAGGAGAAAGAAAATGATGATAGAGAAATTGGTGGAGAAAGGAAATGAAGCATGGCTGGAGCAGCCACACAGATATAGCTCTCCACACATGACAACAGTCAGGACCTGGTTGTCCTTCTACCTTTTCCTCTTCAACTCTGCCTACTACCTTCCCTGGCTTCCTTTAAGTCTCAACTAAAATCCCATCTATTACAGGAAGGCTTCTCCAACCCCTCTTAATTCTAGTGCCTTCCCTCTGTTAATTATTTTCCATTTACCTTGTATATAGCTTTGGTGTATATATTTGTTTGCATGTTGCCTCCGCCATTAGATTGTAAGCTCCTTGAGGACAGGAATTGTCTTTTGCCTTTGTTTGTATCCTCAGCATTTAGCATTTTTCTTGGCACATAGTAAGCACTTAATACATGTTGACTGATTTATTGGTCTCTGGTCTGGGCTTCTAGCCAGCTGGTGAGAAGCAGGTGGAAAAATGGTTGGGTAGTAGGGCAAGGATCATTACACAGCAAAGGAGAGCAAGAAAGAGTAGTCAGATTGTCAGTCAAGAAGGATTGTGATAGAATACTATTGTGCTATAAGAAATGATGAGCTTTATGATTTTAGAAAAACATGGATAGATTTGTATGAAACAATGAAAAGCGAAATGAGCAGAACCAAGAGAATGTTGTATACAGTAACAACAATATTATTTTAAGAACAACTCTGAGTGACTAAGTCATTTCGATTAATATAAATACCCAAATTAAATACAAAGGACAAATGAAGGAAGATACTATCTGCATCCAGAGAAAGAACTGATAAATAGAAGCATGTATAGAATGGTTTTACCTAACTGTGTGTGTGTGTGTGTGTGTGTGTGTATTTGTATTTAATGGCAGCGATCTCTAGGGTAGGAGGGAGGGAAGAAAAAAGGGAAAAAGAAATTTACATAATAACATATATTTAAAAGGCATAGCAGGTGGTACATAATAGATTAGCAGTTTCATGTACAATCATCTTTTTTTTTCCCTCTTATGGAGATGCTTGTTTTATTTCTTAAGTTCAGAATAAGATCAATAAAATTTTGAAAAAGAAGCATTTACTAAGCACCTACTGTGTGTCAGGCACTACTATGCTAAGCCATGGAGGTACAATAAGAGGGGAGACAACATGCAAACAACAAAAGCTATATAAACAGCAAATAATGAACAGAGGGAAGGCACTAGAAGAATGAAGGGAGGGTGCTGTTAAGCATACCTAGAGAAGGGAAACAATACGTAGAAGGAAGGGATGGTCAATAGTGTCAAAAACTCAGAGAGGTCAAGAAAGATAAAGACAATACTTTTTTGCTTGACCAATTAGGGATTATCAAATAGCATACTTAACAGCAGAAAACAAGGTCCAAGAATGAGAGTTACCATGTAGGCTTTGAAGATGGCTTTGGAGTCATAGTATCATAGCTTAAGAGATGGAAAACCCCCCCAAAACTTTAGAGGTTGTCTAAGTCAACCCCTTCATTTTATACATGAGGAAACTGAGGGTCCCTTACTAAGGGTCAATCCCCCCATTTTATAAATGAGGTTAAGTGACTTGCTCAAGATCACACAGTTAGTGTCAGAGTTTTGCTTCTTCCTTATTCCAAGTCCAACACTCTATCCACTACAGCATACTATCTCTCAAACGTAGGCACTTCCTTCAAGTACTTATGAATAGGTCAAAGGTGGGGATAACTTGTGTGTATCTATTAGACAATAAAGAAATAAAGAGTGGAGAAGAGAAGGGGGGAGCACTTGGATGAGGAGAAGAATGGAGATTTGAGCAGAAGGAGGAAAGAAGGGAGGGAAACATGAAATACCTACTAAGTACCAGGCACAGTGCTAAGCACTTTACAAATATTATCTCATTTGATAGAAAGGCAATCAAACCATATCTCTAGAAATATAATGAACAACTTCTTCCTGGTCTGCATATTCCCAATACCAAAATTTCTTTTTAAGGGCCACTTCATTAGCCTCGGCTGATCATTTTGGCCAGTAGACAAATTGGAACAATGTCCCCTTTCTTTCTAGCTGATTCTTTATGTCAGCTGGGAGAAGACATGAGCTTGAGGGTAGAGGAGAGTGTGTGCGTGCGTGAGAGGGGGGGTGTGGAGGACAGATTTGCAAAAGGTCAGCTGGCTTACCATTAGGAGAGAGATTTATTCCAAGGGCCTTTCTCGTGACAGGGGGAAAAAAAAACCAAACCCAGGACTCCCAGGTGGGGTAAAAGTTGAAGAATACTTTAATTTAGCAGCAAAAGGGCCTGCATAATTGATGGAGCCACCATGCCAAAGGTAATTTCTACTGCTCCCTCTATCTCACAAAGACATTTAGTATTGATGGAGATCAAAGTATCAGAAAACTCCTGCTGGGGAGCTGAAAGGCAAAGCTTCCAACCGCTTTTTCTCCCGTTCTAATAATATCGTCTTTATGTAGTTAATAAACTGCACACTTCAGTCAAACTATACCATTACAGAAGACTTAGGCAGCTAATAATTTAAGAGCAAAGAATCGCCTCTGTTCTTCCCTTTGAACTAAACAACAGTCTGTTGAATGAGGGGGACATCAAAGTCTTGTCACTATTACCAGTGTGGCTGGCTTGAGCCGAAGGGCACAGAGTGGGGACTTCAGTCATCAAGAAAAAAAAAAAGATGAAAGATATTGGCTTATCAACCCAAAGGTGGTACCAGGCGCTTGATTGTTTCTTTTTCTTTTCTTTTTCCTTCAATTATACAAAATATCAGGCAGGGTGCTTATCACTGAGTTACTTGTTGGACAGGTATACCTGAATTGGGTGAGCCTGTTCACAGTAACCCTGTGAACTTTGACTTCCTATATCTCCATATTCAGTTCTGGTCATTCCCCTCACCTCCCCCCTCCAAACTCCCAGTTTGTTTTCTTCCTCCTTGGCTATGTCTCTTCCTAGAGCAACACTACCTTGACCAGAACTTCCCATATGGTGAATTAGCTTGTGTGGGCCTGCTCACCTACTTTGTCCTTCACAGTCCTCATGTCCAGATGGTTATTTTTTTAAATGTTTTTTTAAATGTTCATAAATTTGACAACATACTCATTTCCATATACAAAGAAGAACAGAAAGAGAGGATTGTATATGAAAGTATAAGTTATATAGCTTTTTTTTTTAAGTGTAATCTGGTACTTATCTGACACAGTAATGTATACTGAGGAATCAAGTTCTGCTAAAGGAATGGAGTTTTTTGGCATGTCAGAACCAAGAAGTGAAGAGGGACTGTGTCTTAAAGGGATAGTGTGGTTTTTCTCCCTACCCTGCAAAAGACAGAGAGACCCTCATGAGAGACAGCATGTGTATAGCCACAGAGGGGTGGCCAGAGTTCCTCCATGTGGCAGGAATATAAACCACACGCAGGTACAGCAGTACAGACAGTTTAGGTTTTACATTTGGCTTGGAATGCAAATTGAAAGGGAGATTGAGAACTGATTCAGTGGGACTGTGGAGAGGTCACTGCTCCAGCTTTGGGTACTGCAGGTGCTTTCACCTTCTGTGAAGTGAAGTGGCCTTATGAGACAGCCTGAGGCTCCAAAGAAGGACTGTCTGAGCTATGTAGGTGGCTAGATTTCCAATTGGGAGAATAAGTACCATATAGTATATCTGTCTACTTTCTCCCTTTCTCTGTCTGAGAGAGCAGAGTTTGAGTTCAAGATTTTCCTGTTCTTTAAAGTTGATTTATGACTATTGATTAGAGAAATGCAAATCAAAACAACTCTGAGGTAGCACATCACACCTATCAGATTGGCCAACATGACAAAACAGGACAATGATAAATGGTGGAGAAGATGTGGGAAAATTGGAACACTAATGCATTATAGGTGGAGTTGTGAAATCCATTTTAGAGAGCAATTTGGAACTATGCCCAAAGGGCTATAAAAATGTGCATACCCTTTGACCCAGCAATAGCACGTCTAAGGTTGTATCCCAAAGAGCTCATAAAAATGGGAAAAGGACCCACATGCACAAAAATATTTATAGCAGCTCTTTCTGTGGTGGCAAAGAATTGGAAATTGAAGGGATGCCCACCAATTGGGGAATGGCTGAACAAGTTGTGGTATATGAATGTCATGGAATACTATTGCGCTATAAGAAATGATGAGCAGGAGGACTTCAGAAAAACCTGGAGAGACTTGTATGGACTGATGCTGAGTGAAGTGAGCAGAACCAGGAGAATGTCGTACACAGTAACAGCCACATTGTGTGATGAGTAATGTTGATAGACTTAGTCCTTCTTAGCAATGCAAGGATCTAAGACATCTCCAAATGTCTCATGATAGAAAATGCTATCCACACCCAGAGAAAGAACTATGGAGTTTGAATGCAGATCGAAGCATACTATTTAATCTTTTTTTTCCTTCTGTTTTGTTTGGTTTCTTCTTTCTTGTGATTTCTGCTATTGGTTCCAATTCTTCTTTACAACATGACTAATGTGAAAATAAAAAAAAAATAAAGTTGATTTATGCTTCCTAGTTTAATTAATACCACAGGTGACTTAGACAAAGAATTGATTGAGCATGGTGACATGCATTATTATTTGACTGGGGAACTGAAAAATGGAGAGGAAGAGTGGCAAGTATTCATATAGAAAGATAGAGAACATATGATCTGTCTGAATCACTGGGCAGTGCGTTTTTCTTCTTGCCTTCTATAACCCACTCCTCAACTGGGGGACCAGAAGATGAATGAGAGAAATTCTTATTGACATTGATTTCCTATTGTAACAAGGAGTCTGATTTAATCTTCACATGGAAAAGGTTGGGAGCTTGTTTGGTGATGTATAATGCCTTGTTCCCCAATTTGGAGCATTCCCAGATGTTTTGTAGCTGGTTCCAGTCTGCTAACCATGTGATGAGAATATGGTCTGTTGATTGGCTTCATAGCTAGAACTAAGGTGTATTAAAAAAAGCACTAACCAGCTAGGGCCTGGTTGTTCTTTTTTCCTGTCTGGATGTAAGATCTGGTGAGAGAGGTCAAGCTATAAGGGGAGAAGCCTCCGGACTCCTCATTCTAGGCCCATGTGTGGCATGTGAATGGGCCTTTGTTCCAATTTGTATTTATTCTTTCTTGTTTTAGGTGAAGGAAATCAGGAACAATTGAAACCTTGTGAGCTTTGAAAGGTTTGGAGACAAGCCACCAGAGGTCTATGGGTTGAGTCCATGCTGGGATTTTCCTGAAGTCAAATAGTGAGGATCAAAGTCTTAGGCACCTATCCATCAGTAACAAAGATGCAGACTCAGCCACTTATTGACCATGCTAAATTTAGAAGTAAAATTGGTGGGACAAATGCTTTGTAAAAACTGCATTAAGTTTGAGACCAGTTTCTTTAAGGATCTAGATAGAGAGTGCCCCAAGTGTTAGAAGACAGGGTGTGATGTTTGTACTTCCTTTTTTTTTTGTTGTTGTTGTTATACCTTCAAAATAAATATATTTTTGTAAAAGCTAATTGATGTGAATTGGTTAAATTGAACTGGACTCTAATAACTGGCAGGTAATAATGGGTAGAACATACCAGAATGGGGGCTTAAACCCCTAGCATTAGGGAAAGAAACCTCCTGAACCCTTGGGGTGCTCCTAGAACCCAGAGGGGAGATGTAGCTGGCCTTTGTAAATTATTTTTATAAATCTCTTGAAGTAGAATAAACATAGATTTGGATCTTCTTTCTTAAGAGCTAAAAATAGCAATTGGCTTCCTGGTTGAGGAGGGGGATGGGAGGGTGTGCCATAATGTGGTCATATTGCCTTTTTCAATTCTCTGCATACACAGACAAAGCCCTTTATAAGGGTAGAGCTGAAGGTTGCAACTAGAGAGTAGGTCCCTCTCAGTAGGAGGGAGAGGGGTGACTGGATTGGTGATGTCCACATTCCAAGGGTAGGACCCAAGGAGATGGAGTGAGATTTCTGCTCCTTACTCCTGCAGCAGCTCAAAAAATGAGCTTTATTTTCTTCTTTGAGTAAACAAACCTGACAGACACTTGACTACATGTGGGAATTCTTTCTGAGATTTATTTTTGAAGTTCTCACTTTATTTTTTTGGTTTGGGAGTTTAAATACCATGTAAATTCTTCCTTCCTGATTCTTTGCTAATATTTTATTTAAAATTTTTGCATCAATATTCATTAGGGAAATTGGTCTATAATTTTCTTTCTTTGTTTTTGCTCATCTCAGTTAGGTATCAGCACCATATTTGTATCATTAAAAGAATTTGGTAGGATTCCTTCTTTGCCGATTTTTCCAAATAGTTTATATAGTATTGAAATTAATTGTTCTTTAAATGTTTGGTAGAATTTATTTGTAAGTCCATCCAGCCCTAGCAATTTTCTTTAGGGACTTCATTGATGGCTTGTTCAATTTCTTTTTCTGAAATGGGGTATTTAAGTATTTATTTCCTCTTTTGTTAACCTGGGAAATTTATATTTTTATAACTATTCATCAATTTCACTTAGATTATCAGATTCATTGGCATACAGTTGGGCAAAATAGCTCCTAGTTATTGTTTTATTATTATTGTATTTATATATATTATATATATATTATAATTATATTCCCTTTTCATTTTTGATACTGGCAATTTGGTTTTTTCTTTCTTTTTTTAATCAAATTAACAAAAAATTATCTATTTCATTGTTTTTTTCATAAAACCAGCTCTTAGTTTATTTATTAGTTCAATAGTTTTCTTAATTTTAATTTTATTAATCTCTCCTTTGATTTTCAGAATTTCTAATTTGGTATTTAATTGGGAGTTTTTAATTTGCTCTTTTTCTAGCTTTTTAATTGTATGTACAATTCATTTTTTTCTTTCTCTATTTTACTCACGTAAGCATTTAGAGACAAAAAAATTACCCCTAAGAATTGCTAGAGCTGAATTCCATAAGTTTTTGGTATATTGTTTCATTATTGTCATTCTCTTTGATGAAGTTATTGATTGTTTTGATGATTTGTTGTTTGACCTACTCATTCTTTAGGATTAGATTATTTACTTTCCAATTAATTTTTCAGTCTTTCCATGGCCCTTTATTACATGTAATTTTTATTGTATCATGATCTGAAAAGGAAGCATTTAATATTTCTGCCTTTCTGCATTGGATTGTTTTTATGCCCTAGAAGTACATGGTCAATTTTTGTGTAGGTGCCATATACTGCTGAGAAAAAGGTATATTCCTTTCTATCCCCATTTAATTTTCTCCAGAGGTCTACCATATCTAACTTTTCTAAAATTCTATTAATCTCCTTAACTTCTTGTTTATTTTGTGGTTAGATTTATCTAGTTCTGAGAGGGGGAAGTTGAGGCCCCCACTAGTATTGTTTTGCTGTCTATTTCTTCCTATAATTCACTTAACTTCTCCTCTAAGAATCTGAATACTATATCACTTGGTGAATATATGTTTAATATTGCTATTACTTAATTGTCCATGGTACCTTTCAGTAGGGCGTAGCAAACTTATGCCTTTTAATTAGATCTATTTTTGCTTTCGCTTTGTCTGAAATCAGGGTTGCTACTCCTGCTTTTTTTACTCAAGCTGATGCATAATATATTCTGCTCCAGCCTTTTACCTTTACTCTGTGTGTATATCTTTGCTTCAAATGTGTTTCTTGTAAACAACATAAGGTAGGATTCTGTTTTTTAATCCACTCTGCTATCTACTTTCATTTTATGGGAGAGTTTATCCCATTCATATTCACAGTTATGATTACTGACTGTGTTTTTTCTCCATCCCATTTCTCCTGGTTTATACTTTTCTCTTACCTTTCACCCCTTATCTCCTAACCAGTGCTTTGCTTTTGACCACCACCTCTCTCAAATGCCCTCCCTTCTATCGGCCCCACTCCCTTTTCTTTCCCCTTCCCCCTACTACTTCTTCCCTCCCTTTTATCCACTTGCTACCTTTTATTTCCCCTTTCTCCTGTTTCTCTATAGAGTAAGATAGATTTCTATAACTGACTGAATGTGTATGTTACACCCTCTTTAAGCCAAATCTGATGATAGCTCACTCCATCCCTTCTTTCCCACCAGGGTAATAGGTCTTTGCATCTCTTCATGTGATGTAATTTATCCTGTTCTGCCTCCCCCTTTACTCTTCTCCCAGTACAATCCTTTTTTTTCACCCCTAAATTATTTTTTTTTATTATCACATCAAAGTCAACTTATACCCACACCATCTGTCTATGTATATCCATTCTAAATGCCATAATAAAGATACAGTTATAAAAAATCACAAGTATCATCTTCCCATGTAGGGATGTAAACAGTTTAACCTTATTGAATAGCATGGTTTTTTTTCTTTCCTGTTTATCTTTTTATGCTTCTCTTGAGTGTTGTATGTGAAGATCAAATTTTTTGTTCAGCTCTGGTTTTTTCATCAGGAATGATTGAAAGCCCCCTATTTCATTGAATGTCCATCTTTCCCCCTGAAAGGCTATGCTCAATTTTGCTAGGTAGATGATTTTTGGTTGTAATCCAAACTCCTTTGCCTTCTGGCTTCTTGATTCTTTAAAAGCGGAATTTGCAGCTCTATTGCATCAGAGATACTTGTATTGCGAAAATTTAATGGATTTTTTCACCCAAATTTTCATTTTTTCAATCAAAATGATGAACAATTCAACTTGACCTATTGCACTCTGCATTCCTGTCTTATCTTCTGATTCCATGCCTTTTCATAGGCTTCCCTCCATTCCTAGAATACTTCCCTTCATTCTGGTCTCTTAGAATCTTGAGTTTCCTTCAAGGTTTATGTCAGATGCCACCTTTAGGTGAAGGCTTTCATGATCCTTCTCAATTATTCACTTCCCTAAATTATCTTCTGTAACTCATAGGCCCCATCCCACTAGCCAATTCAAGTATGAGAGAAATTATTAACCAATGATTTGAGGAGATCTAGAGTCTCACCTTTTTCTGTAGTCCTCATTTCAAAGTTCAGTCTCTTGAAGGACATTGAATTAACTCTCCTCAATCTTGGTCAGACCCCACCTACCCTTATAAGGAATTAAATCCCATTGTGTTCTACTCAGGTTTGGGTAGGGATAAATGTATTGATTAGATAGCCCAAGGCTGGGGGTAATTTAGAAGTAAATGATGTAATCAAAGTTCATTAGAATAGGTCCAGTCCCTCTGTAATATTCATTCTTTTATTAAATGTTAACCAATCAGAGGTGATTGCCACCCTCAGAACATACCTCTTCCAAGGGCATATCAACTGGGAGCCTGCTGCCATGATTGTCTTTGTCATTCAATAGTTACACTGACCTCTTTTATTAAAATGCTAGCATTATTAATAAAATGACTATCCAGAAATGATGTCTCTACCCACTGTGCCACCTAGCTGCCCCTCTCACTCTTCTTTTGGTCTTAAATGAGAGAGAGGCTAGACTTTCAGTAACAATCGGAATGACTTGTCAGATTCTCAAGCAAACAAACATTGCTAAATTTCTATACATTAATGGACGTTAATTTTCAATATCCTGTTACATGAAGATCAAGGACATAATAATGATCAAGGCTTTTGTGACTATAATTATTGTTCAGTTGTTTCAGTTGTGTCTGACCTTTTGTGATCCCATTTGGGGTTTTCTTGGCAAGGATACTACAGTGTCTTGCCTTTTCCTTCTCTAGATCATTTTACAGATGAGGAAACTAAGGCAGAGTTAAGTGGCTTGTCTAGGGTCACACAGCTAGCAAGTAGGCCAGATTTGAACTCCAGGCCCAGTGGTCTATCCACTGAACCACCTAGCTGTCCTTTTTTGTGACCATAAAAAGCCATATAAACGTGAACTTCTATAATGTAATATTAATTAATGTAATATAATTAATATCACATTAATTAATAATGTAATATTATATTCTCTTATAGTCATTTTTGAGTTTGACCAGCTTAGAAGGTTGAATATAAAAAAAAAAATCAGGCTATAGCTGTGCATGAATTGGGTTGACTTACCATTATCTCCATAACTACAGCAAGTATGAAAAAAATGAAAAACACTAGGGGGTGGGATTAACTCACTAAAGAAATGTTTTTTGAGAACCTACTATGTATGAGTCACTGGGCTTGTCACAAGCCCATGTGTGAGAGAGAGTTAGGAATGAGACAATTGCAATGGAAATGAAGAGAATACTCAACAGAACCAAATGAGCGGAATGTGGAGTTGTCTGCAGGCCTGGGACAGAATCAGATGATCTCTCAAGGTCCATTCTATCTAGCTTCATAATTCTGAGAATCTAAGTGAATATAGATTATGATCATGCTCATAGACTGAGAAATGGAAGTAATCACTAAGGTTATCATATCCAACTTCTTCATTTTACAGAAAGGGAAATTGAGGGGCAGGGAGGTTAAATGAATTGCCCAAAGTCACACATATAAGAGGTAAATGATTAATCAATAATCATATATTTATTAAGGACATACTATGTGCTCCTCCAGAACAGTATCAACAGTTGTAGGTCCTGGGAATACCAAAACTAAACTGAAAGAGTCTTTTGTATACTATTGGAGGAAATTATATGTACATGCATGAGGAAGCCTAGGTTCATTGACTGTAAGTTAGCATTCTTTCTATTATATGTTTTCTCATGGATATTGGAAACAGAAAATGTGGAGGTGAAAAGTAGCTCTAATATACAGGGACCATGGACAGAGGAGAATTCAAGAAATTAGATTTTTAAAAATGTTTACTAATACCAAAGAGGTTGCATGACATAGTAGATAGAAAGGTGTTCTCAAAACCAGTAAAATTTGCTCATTAACACAAACTACTTGGGCAAGTTACTTAACCTCTAATGCTCTAAGCAACTCTTTCAATCAATCAATCAATCAGTCAATCAATAAACATTTATTAAATGCCTACTATATGTCAGGCACCATGCTAAGTGCTGGAGATATAAAAAGAGGTAAAAGGCAATCCCTGCCCTCAAGGAGTTCACAATCTAATAGAGGAGACAACAAGCAAATAAATATACACAAAGCAAGCTGTATGTAGGACAAATGGGAAATAATTAAGGAAAGGCACTGGAATTAAGAGGGATTGGGGACGGCTTCCTGTGGAAGATGGAATTTTAGTTGAGACTCAAAGGAAGTCAGGAAGTCAGTAGGTAGATATGAGGAGGAAGAACCTCCCAGGCGTGAGGGATAGCCAGAGAAAAGGCCTGGAGCCAAGAGATGGAGTATCTTGTTCATGGAACAACAAGGAGGTCAGTGTCGCTGGATTGAAGAGAACCTCTTAGAAAGTAAGGTGTAAGAAGACTGAAAAAGTAGGATAGGGACTAGTTTATAAAGGGCATTGAACACCAAGCAGAAGATTCTATACAGCATACTTAGTTTTATTGTACTTTGCTTTATTGTACTTCACAGATATGGTGGTTTTTTAAAAAAAAGTTGTGAAGTTTTGTGGCAACCCTGCATAGAATAAGTTTATCAGCACCATTTTTCCAATAGCATGAGCCCACATTGTGTCTCTGTGTCACATTTTGGTAATTCTCAATATTTCAGATTTTTTCATTATTATTATATCTATTACAGTGCTCTGTGATCAGTGATATTTGATGTTACTATTGTAATTATTTTGAGTTGCCACAAGCCTCACCCATATAAGATGGTGAACTTAATTAATAAATGTTGTGTGTTTTGATTGGCCCACTGACAGTCCATTCCTTCATTCTTTCCTTCTCCTTAGGCCTCCCTATTCCCCCAGACACAACAGTGTTGAAATTAGGCTAGTTAATAACCCTTCAGTAGTCTCTAAGTGTTCAAGTAAAAGGGTCAATGGATGCTTCAAACTTCCTTGTCATCTTATTTTAAGAAATTGCTGGGGGCAGCTAGGTGGCACAGTGGGTAGAGCACCGGCCCTGAAGTCAGGAGGACCTGAGCTCAAATCTGGCCTCAGACCAAAACACTTGACACTTACTAGCTGTGTGACCCTGGGCAAGTCACTCAACCCCCATTGCCTAAAAAAAAAAAAAAAGAAATTGCCACAACCATACTGACTTTTAACAGTACTATTCCAATCACTCAGTAGCCCTCAACAGCAAGGCAAGATCTTTCACCGGCGAAAAAGATTACAACTCACTAAAGGTACAGATAATGGTTAGTATTTTTTTTTTTAGCAATAAAGTATTTTTTAGTTAAGGCATATATACTGGGTTTTTTAAAAGACATAATACTATTGCATACTTAATAGATGTGTGTATAGTAAACACAACTTTAATTTGCAATGAGAAACAAAAAAAATTCATGTGAATGACTTTATTGTGATATTTGCTTTATTGTAGTGGTCTAGATCTGAACCTGCAATATCTCTGAGGTATGCCTATATTTGATCCTGGAGGCAATAAGTAGTTACTGGAATTTATTGAGAGAGAGAGAGAGAGAGAGAGAGAGAGAGAGAGAGAGAGAGAGTGTGTGTGTGTGTGTGTGTGTGTGTGTGTGTGTATACATGGTCAGACCTGTACTTTAGGAAAGTCACTTCAATGGCTGAATGGAAGATGGATTGGAGTGGGGAGAGACTTGAGGCAGGCAGATCTACTGGTAGATTGTTACAATAATTCAGGTGTGAGGTGCTGAAGTTCAGCACTAGAGTTGTGGTAGTGTCAGAGAAGAGAAAGAAGTGTATTTCAGAGATGTGGTAAAAGTGAAATCAATAAGCTTTGGCAACAGCTTGGATATGGGCAGATGAAAGGCAGTCATGTAGTACAGATGACATCTAGGTCATGAGTCTGAGGGACTGGGAAGATGGTGTTTCGCTGTATAATAATAGGGAACAGAAGGTGAGAAGATTTAGGGAGAAAGATGATGAGTTCAGTTCTGAACATCTTGAGTTTGAGATGTCTGTTTTGAGATGTCTGAAAGGCAGTTGTAGATGTGAGATTGGAGGTCAACAAAGAGGACAGGTAGATTTGAGAATCATCCGCATAGAGATTAAATCCATGGAGCTGATGAGATCATCAAGTGAAGTAGCACAGCGAGAGAATAGAAAACGTACAGCACTTCACAAATCTTAAAACACTACACATATATTAGCCATTGTTATTTTTTTAATCAGAATTATCATCATTATTATTTTTACAAAATGAAGTAGTGTTTATGTCGGTGAAGGGAAGGAGGCTGAAATGAGAGATATTTTAGGGATAGAATCAGCAGGACTTGGCAGCTGATTGGATATGGGGGAGAAGGAAGAATAATTCCAAAGTAACGAATCTGGGTTACAGAGGTAGGCACTTTAGAGAAGGAGCAGGTTTAGGGGGAAATATGATGAATTCAGTTTTGGATGTGTTGAAATTGAGATGAGATATCCAGGTAATGTTTAGCAGGCATTTAAAAATGCAAGACCAGACTTCACAAGAAAGATTAAGGCGTAATGGAACAATATATCATGAAGGTCTTGTGTTGCAACCGATTAGGAAATAACATTGTGATGGTATCCTAGTCTGAAGTCCTTGGTCTCATTTGAATCAAAGAACTAAGGAATCTGCCTTGAACAGGAGACTTAATTTCAGGGACAGATCTTAATTCCTTGAGACTAGGATGATTAAAGGGATTTCATATTGTTTATGATGACCAAACTAAGAGTAGAAATGGGGTTTTGTTGTTTGTTTAATATAGTTAAAAGAGGTTATCTCTTTGTTCACCTTTGACAAGATTGAAAGGGGGAATCCTTAGCATGCTTAAAAAGGAAGTAATTCATGTCAAGAAGTTATTTTCTTCAAGGGTACATCAACACTAACATTACTAGTGTTCTGTTTAAGTAAATCAGAACTTGGGAAAGAAACTTAAAAACTATGTATCTTTGTTTTACTTTGCTGTGGAATTTTGTTTTGTTTCAGGGTTGCTACAAAATGTAATTTGAAGATAGCTTGGGAGAGAAGATCTTTTGCTTAGCAGAGGGAACTCTGAATTTCTCTCCCAGAGGAATATTTATATATTAACAAATTGTCTCTGACAGATTTTGGCTAAAATGAAGAGTATAGAATTTTTCTTCCACAATGTAGATTTGGGAGTTATCTGTGTAGAGATGATAATTGAACTCTTGGGAGTAGATGAGATCACTAAGAGAGAAAATGTAGAGAGATAAGAGAAGAGGGCCCTGGACAGAGCCTTGGGGGGGGGGATCATGATTAGAGAGGAGGAAATGGATGAGCCAAGAAAGAAGAATGAGAAACTACAAGAGGAAGGAGAACTAGCAGAGGATAATGTCACAGAAACCAAGGAAGTGTGTAGGCAGGGTATGTGGTAGGTAGTGTTAAAAGCAGCAGAAAGGCCAGGGAGAATGAGGACTGAAAATATTAATCATATTTAAGAGAATTGAGGTTGAAGAATATCATTCCACATTGAGTCCAGTGATCAGATGTATTAGAAACAATATTTATTAGAAGGATGGGATTGTCTGATAGAGACCTCTATTAGCCAGGAGTCCTCATTTGGTATAAGAAGTTTGGAGCTAAGCAATTATCTTAGACTAAGCCACAAGAAACTGTTGCTGCAGGGCAGCTAGGTGGTGCAGTGGATGGAGCACTGGCCCTGGGAGGACCTGAGTTCAAATCCGGCCTCAGACACATAACACTTACTAGCTGTGTGACCCTGGGCAAGTCACTTAACCCCATTGCCTAGCAAAAAAAAAAAAAAAAGAAAGAAAGAAAAGAAAAGAAACTGTTGCTGGGCCTAAGGTGACTGATGCACTTATCTCTCTCACTGTAACAGAAAGGATATCCAAGAAGTATGCAACATTTAGCTTTGCTATACGTAGTTTCCTACCCCTCATCCCCTCATATGGAAATGTGTCCTCTCAATAGCGCATGGTATGTTGACTCATGTGGCCCTGGCATGTCTACCAAGTCTGAATGCTGAGTCTACACGGGTGGATATTTTTTATGCTCTTATGAAGCCATGTCAAACATGACCTTGCTAGAACTGCCAACTAGAAACGGCATCAATGGTGTTGCTGTTTGTACAATGTAGGCAGCTAGGTAGCTCAATGGATAGAGTGCTGGACTTGGAATCAGGAAGACCAGAGTTTGAATCTCACCTTAGATACCAGCTGTGAGAACCTGGGAAAATCACCTGACTCTCTCAATCTCATTTTCTGATCTGTTAAATGAAGATAACAACAGCACTTACCTCAGAGGGCTGTTATCGGGACCAAATGAGATAACATGGAAAGTGCTTTGCAAACTTCAATGTGCTATATAAATGCTAGTCATTTTTATTGTTGTTGTTATTGTTATTATAATTATAGCCCCCTGGTCTAATCAAATTTGAAGTGGAGGTAGGGGAAAGGGGTTAGTAAATACTAATCCTATCAGAGTAGAAAGATCCCCAATGTACAATATTACTCAAGTATGGGACAGATATTTATTTTCTATACCCAAAATAAATTGGTTGGTGGGTTGATTGTTGTCCTTTGTTCTCAAGGAGGACCAAAATGATATCACTATGTTGGAGTTAAGGTGCAGTGTGTCTGACTGTGGTTGATCAGACCAGCATGAATCCAGAAGACTCTACCACAGGTCAGGCCAAATAGTCCACATAAACATTTGGAGTGGAAACGTCTTAAATTTGAGCATCTCAGAATTCTTCTGAGCTGTTGTAATTCTGCTTCACTCATAGAGAACAGTGCCTTCTTTGATGCAGGCATGGCATACTGGGTGGTCTTCTGTCGGTTTCCCATGCTACACAATCAATTCTAAAGACCTTACTGAGTTAGTAACGAACTGTTCCAGCTGTTGACATTGTCTTCTGGTAGCTGTCTTGCCTTGGGGCAGCTGCTTTTGTTGAATGCGAATATTTAGCTTGAAGAGGGTAAGTCTATGATTTGTTTAGCACTCTGCACCATACATCACCTTCTTCACTCTCACATCCTGTCTTTTTTTTTTTTAACAATGACATTGTCTGTTAAATGCCAATGTTTGCTGCAAGGGTGTATCCAAGAAGTTTTATTGCATTTAGGTAAATGGAAGACAGTGTTGGTGATGAGAAGGTCACAAGATGCACAAGTTTTCAGTAGTAAATGACCATTGCCATAGTTGTTTCTGACTCCATTCTTCCCAAGGACTTCCTGCCATGTCTGGTAGCCTGTGCCTATTCTGGCATTAAAGTCACCTAGAATTATAAGCTTGTCCTCTTTCATCACATTGATGAAGAGGGTCTCCAAGTCTTCATAAAAATTCTCTTTAGGGTTCTTCATCAGGTTCTTTATAGTGGGAACATATGTATTGATGATGGTGACATGATACTTCCTGCAAGTGGCAATCACATTATCGTGAGCCTATCATTCACTCCTTTTGGTAGGCACACAAGTTTGTTAGCTAGATTCATTTTCATTGCAAAATCTGGCACTATCCATCACTGTGGCCACTCCAGAAAAATGTGTATCCAACTCTGACTTAGATAAGCTGACCTTCATTTGCCAGCCTTTTTTTACTTAGGGCTGCTATTTGGATGCAATACCTACTGAGTTTTCTTACAACAAGAGCTGTTCATCTTTCAGATCTACTGGATTTTGTGTTGTCCATAAGTATGTGCACTTGCCATGTACCAATGGTGAATGGAGTCATCTTTGCAAGTTTTTGTATATTTTCATGTGTGTGTGTGTGTGTGTGGTGTGTGTGTGTGTGTGTGTTAACAGCATGGTGGGGTCTCCACCAGGGTTAGGTGAAACAAACAATTTTTAGGGCACTTTTCCTAGCCCCCTCCTCATGCCAGGAGATGAGCAGTGCAGTCCTTTAAAAAGGCTGCTCATTCACCCAGTGGCTGCCAAATCTCATTGCTGCTTCAATCCAGTGAGAAGACAATCTTATGGCCTGGGTGATCTGTGTTCAGAGTTGTAACTACAGTGTATC
Source organism: Phascolarctos cinereus (assembly GCF_003287225.1). Lineage (NCBI taxonomy): Eukaryota > Metazoa > Chordata > Mammalia > Diprotodontia > Phascolarctidae > Phascolarctos > Phascolarctos cinereus. The sequence goes on along the minus strand of NW_027555958.1, from coordinate 277,358,577 downwards.
CACATCTACTGCTTCGTCATTTGTCTGTGGCTTTGAGGTAGGTAAAAATGGTAAAATAGTATGGGTGATGTCTTTTGACTCATGCATAGATTGGATTTAAGTGAGGCAGAGTTGCATGAAGTCATTGGCTTCACTCTCTTCCAGAGTCATTGAAATCCAGCAGCAAAATGAAAGTTAAGACAATTGGTGATGACCTTGATGTCTTCGTTCTCTTACCAACCTCTAAATACTTCACAGAGCCTGCTTCAGCCATCTTCATGGCCATTGGAATATCCACCCATTCTTCTGGAGGAAGTCTTCACAGCTTAAGGTGGAACCCTCCAACTCACTGCCAGCTTTGAGACCCTTTGGTTACCCTCAATCTACTCCCATCTGCCAAAACTATTTATGGGTTGTGGCCACTGCCCCTGCTATAACTTCTTGTAGACACAAGTGACAGTAGGGTGTATCAGGTGAATGCTGAAAGTGGAAAGCAGCCCTAAAAAGGGCTTGGCAGCCCTTATATCAGAGACACTAATCTCCCTTGAACATAACCTACGCTCCATCCAAAATAAATACTAAAAAATGCAAAAGACAGCACAAATTGACAAGACAAATATTCAGTAATATATAACATAATTACTGTTGCAGTCTTTTCCTGGTTCTGCTCACTTTACTCTGCATTAGCTCCTGCAAGTCTTTCCAAACTCTTTCTAAATCTATGCCTTTTGTAATTTCTCATAGCTCAACTATATTCCATTACATCTATATACTGTAATTTGTTCATTCTGCAATTGGAAAGGAACCTAGCTATCCCAAACTGTATCTATTTCATCTCTTTTTGCTGAGTTCTGTTGTTAACATATAGACATGCTAATGATTTTTGTGGATTTATTTTCTATTCTGCTACTTTATTGAAGTTGTTGATTATTTCTACTAAATTTTAATTGATATCTGGGATTAAGTTAACCATCTTATCATCTAAAATGATAATTTTGCTTCTTCACTTATGTTTAATAGTAACAATAGATAACATTTACAGTGCTTACTATCTGCCACATATCGTGATAAATGCTTTACAATTATTATCTCATATGATCCTCACAACAAACCTGGGAGGCAGGTGCTCCTATTATCCCCATTTTACAGATGAGGAAATGGAGGCAAGCAGGTTATGTGACAGAGATAGTAAATGTCTGAGGCCAGATTTGGACTTAGAGGAAGCTAGGTGCTCAGTGGATAGAGCACTGGACCTGGAAGTACTTACTAGCCAGCCTCAGACATTTACTAGCTATGTGACTCTAAGCAAGTCACTTATCCCATTTGCCTTGGAGGCAGCCAGGTGGCTTTTTGGATAGAGTACTGGGCCTGGAGTCAGGTAGACCTGAGTTCAAATTTGGCTTCAGACACTAACTAGTTGTGTGACCTTGGGCAAGTCACTTGACCGCTGTTTGCTGTAATCCACTAGAGGAGGAAATAGTAAACCACTCCTGTACCTCTGCCAAGAAAGCACTTTATGGTGTCAGGCATGACTGAATGCCTGAACAATTTCTTAACTTTAGGCCTGGAGCCACCCCTCAATTTCTTTTTCTTTTCTTATTGCTATACACAGCATGTCTAGAACTATATCAAATAAGTATGGTGATAGTGAACATCCTTGCTTTATCATTAAGCCTATGGGAAAGGCCTTTAGAATTTCTCCTGTAAACATAATGCTTGCTCTTATTAGTTACCATATTAAGGACAAGTGAAACTTATTCTTGTGTTTTTTAGTGTCAAATAAAGGGATGTTGTATTTTTTTCCTCCATCCATTGTTACAATCATGTATGTTATCTCCGATTTCCCAAAGTCTTTTTTTCCTCACTCTTTGCTGGTTTCTCTCTAAAGAGAAACTGGAATCATACGTGTCCTTTCTCAAAGCCTATATGAGAAATGTCTATTCTTTCCAAAGTGCTTCCACTGATTTTCCCCCTTATGCAGGGACACAGCACTGAGTCATCATTCTCTTCGCAAAATTAGGAGTCATGTTGAAGCAGCTGCTTACAGGGTCTTTTACATGTGTAGCTATAACCTTCTTGCTAATTTTTTTAAAATTCAATTTATTATTTATTTATTTTAACATTCTTTTCTTTTTAAATTTTGAGTTCCAAATTCTTTCTCCCTCTAACCCCTCCCCTATCCACCAAGAAGATAAGCAATATATCAATTATACATGTGAAATCGTGTAAAACATATTTCCATATTAGCCGTTTTTAAGGGCAAGAAAAATAAAGAAAACAAGAATATTATATTTCAATTTACACTCAGAATTCATCAGTTCTCTCTCTGGAGGTGGATAGCATTTTTCATCATGAGTCTTTTGGAATTTTCTTGGATCTTTGATCAGAGATCAATAGATCAATAGATCAGAGTAGCTAAGTCTTTCCCAGCTGATCATTACAACACTGCTATTACTGCACAGTGATATGGTTCTTCTCACTTCACTTTGCATCAGTCTATATAGGTCTTGTCATGTTTTTCTGAAACTGTTCCCCTCATCATTTCATTTTTTTTCCCCATGAGGCAATCGGTGTTAAGTGACTTGCCCAGGGTCACACAGCTAGTAAGTTTCAAGGGTCTGAGGGTGGATTTGAACTCAGGTCCTCCTGATTTCAAGGCCTGAGCTCTATTTAGTGCACCACCTAGCTGCCCCCCATCATTTCTTATAACACAATAGCACTCCATCACATGTATGCCACAACTTGTTCAGCCATTTCCCAATTGATGAGCATCTCCTCAATTTCCAATTCTTTTTCACTACAAAAAGAACAGCTTTCTTTGATCTCTTTGGGATATAGACTTACTGGGTCAAAGAGTATGCACATTTTTATAGCCATTTAGGCACAGTTCCAAAATGTTTTCCAGAATGGTCGGACCAATTCACTACTTCACCAACAGTTTGTTAGCGTCTATTTTTCCACATTCCCTCCAACACTTGTCATTTTCCTTTTCTGTCATGTTAGCTGATCTGATAGTGTTAGGTGGTACCTCAGAATTGTTTTAGTTTGCATTTCTCTAATCAGTAGTGATTTAGAGCATTTTTCATACAACTATCATACCCCATCTCTTATCTCTTCTATTTCCCTATTGGGTTTTTATTTCTATACACAATTGTGTACATATATATACACACACACACACACACATACATACATATATATACACATACATACGTACATACATTTATATACATATATATGTATGTATGTATGTATGTATGTATTTCACTCTTGAACTTGAGGTTCAAGCATTGCCCACCACCTTCCCCATCTCCCCTTCCATTTTAAAAGCTCATTCCTTCAACAAATCTTTTATATGAGAAAATTTACCCCATTCAACCTCTCCCTTCTGCCTTCTCCCAGTGCATCCCTCTTTCTCACTCTATCCTATTTTTTTATAATTCCAACATAATCAACTCATACCCATGCTCTTTGTCTATGTAAACTCCTTTTAACTACCTAATAATGATAAAGTTCTTGAGAGTTGCATGTATCATTTTTACTAGAGAATGTAAACAGTTTAACTTTATTGAGTCTTTTATGATTTAGCTTTCATGTTCACCTTTATATGATTCTCTTGAATCATCTGTTTAATGTCAAATTTTCTATTCTGCTCTTCTCTTTTCATCAGGAATGTCTGAAAGTTTTCTATTTCATTAAATATCCATTTTTCCCCCTGAAGAATTATACTCAGTTTTGCTCAGTAGGTTATTCTTGATTGTAATCCTCACTCCTTTGCCTTATAGAATATTATATTCTATCTCTCTGATCCTTTAAGGCGGAAGCTGCTAAATCTTGTGTGATCTTGACTATGACTCCGTGATGTTTCACTGTTTCTTTTGGGCTGCTTGAAGCATTTTCTCTTTGACCTGGGAGCTCCGGAATTTGATTATAATATTCTTGAGAGTTTTCATTTTGGGATCTCTTTCAGGAGGTGATTAGTGAATTCTTTCAATTTCCATTTTACCCTATGGATCTAAGATATCAGAGCAGTTTTCCTAGATAATTTCTTGAAATATGATTTCTATGCTCTTTCTTTGATCCTGACTTTCATGTAGTCCAATAATTCTTAAATTATCTATTCTCAATCTGTTTTCCAGGTCAGTTATTTTTCTGATGAGACATTTCACATTTTCTTCTATTTTTTTTCATTCTTTTGACTTTGATTGTGTCTTGATGTCTCATGGAATCATTAGCTTCCACTTGCCCAATTCTGATTTTTAAGGAATTATTTTCTTCAGTGATTTTTTAAACCTCTTTTTCAATTTGGTCAATTCTGGTTTTTAAGGTGTTATTTTCTTTAGTATTTTTTTTGTGTGCCTCTTTACCAAGGTGTTAATTCTCTTTTCATAATTTTCTTGCATCACTCTCATTTCTTTTCCAAATTTCTCTTCTACTACTGTTATCTTTTTCTTTTGACATTCATTTTCACAGACCTAAGCACAATGTCTGGCACACAGTAAGTGCTGAATAAATCCATCCATCCATCCATTCGTCTCCTATGGCTTATATATGGACCATATTTGTCTTATGGGAGTTTATTAATATGATTTTTCTCTATTTTTGCAAACACTTTATGTTGTAGTCAATTATTTTTGACTACTTGATAGAATTCATTTATAAATCCATCTGCTTGTTTATTTAAATTATTTCTTGTTTTGTTAACGTAAGTATTTTATATATACATATTGTATATATATATATATATACACACACACACACACACACACGTATATGTGTGTGTGTGTGTGTATTTTTTTTTTGCAAAGCAATCAGGGTTAAGTGACTTGCCCAGGGTCACACAGCTAGTGAGTATCATGTGTCTGAGGTAGGTTCTCTTGACTCCAGGGCCAGTTCTCTATCACTGTGCCATCTAGCTGCCCCTAGTATTTTATATTTTTTGAAAAAATTCAATCATTTATCAGTTTTGCCACATAATTGGCAAAATGTTTCTTTATTTCTTCTTCATTCATTGGGAATTCTCCTTTTTCATATTTGATTTTGACAATTTGATTTTACTGCCCTTAAATCCTACCTTTGATCTATCTATCTATCTAGTCTGTATGACTCTGGGCAAGTCACTTAACCTCTCAGTGCTCCATGCAACCCTCTAAGACTATGAGCTGCAAAAGGTCCTAACCTGCATTGGCAGAGAGAATTCTCTTAACCAGTGCAATTTATAGATCTAGTCCTCATACCTTTTAAATAACCAGTTCTTATATTTATTTATAAATTTAATGGCTTTTGTATTTTCCATTTTTATTTTTCTATTCTTTCCTTTTCAAAATTTGTATTTTAGTATTTAGTTGGCATTTTTGATTTGTTGCTTTTCTAGCTTTTTTTTAAACTTGCATGCCTGATCGCTTGATTTGTTGTTTCTCTTTTTTTGTTAATTGAGGTGTTTAGAGCATAAATTTTCTCTTGATTACTCCTTTTGCTGCAACCCAAAAATTAAGTATGTTTTTTAGTTTTGTTTAGTGAAATTTTCCTTAATGAAATTATCTCTTTTTTCCATGATTTATTTTTTGATACACTTATTCTTCAGTATTGTGTTGTCTCCATTCTTAAAATGCCTTTTATTGATTAAAATTTTTATCGTGTTGTGATCAGCAAATGATGCATTTAGTATTTTTGCTTTGATGCATTTGTTTATGAGTTTTTAATGCCATAGAATGTTGTCAATTTTTTTGTAAAAAACCTATGCATGACTGAAAAAAGAGTATACTACTTTTTGCTTCTTATTCAGTAATCACCAAAGAGCAACCATATATAATTTTTTAAAAAAATCTATTAAGGGTCTTAATTTCTTTCTTAATTATCTTTTTATTAAATTTGTCTAGAAATGAAAGGAACATGATATTTTGTTTCTAAATATTCAACTTATTTATTATTCTATTTATTTCTAAAGCCTATTTCTCCCTATAATTTGGTCAGATTTTTCTGCCATTCCATTAGATGTTCATGGGTTAAGTATTGATATTATTTAATTATCTATGGCGACTTTAAGCATAATGTATTTCTTGGATTATTTCTTTTAATCATGTTTATTTTTACTGTTGTCTAAAATCATCACTGCAACTCCTGCTTTTTAAAATTTGCACAAGGCATAACAAACTCTGCTTCTACTCCTTATTTTAATTCTGTGTGAATCTTTATGTTTTAAATTAGTTTCTTTTAAAGAACACATTATTGGATTCTTTTTAATCCATTCTGTTACCCTTTGCCATTTTATGAGTGAATTGTCCCATTTACATTCATAGTTGTGATCATTAATTGTGTTTTTTCTCCATTCTATCCTTTTATCTTCTTCTTAATTTATAGTTGAAGGGGTCTGCCTCATTCCTGTGTTCTTTCTCTCTTCACTGAGCCAGATTTTGATCAGAGATTCTTTTACTTTCTCTCCTTTTAATTCTTACTTTATGACTTACCCTCTCAATGGAAGTTTGATTTACTTGCAACTATTGCTTCCCCAATTCTATTCTCTTTTAAAAAACTAGCTCCTCTACCCATCCCTGTCTACTTCTTTGTTGCATTTGATTAATTTAATTCATCATTTGAATTAAATATATTTCTGCAACAAACTCTGTGAGTGTGTTCAATCTCCTTTGCCTGGCTCGTATAAAACAGCGAGATGCTCTCTACCCACCCTTTCCTTCATGTTTGAATACTCTTCTAATATATCCCAATTAAGAAATTCCTTCCCTTCTTCCTTATTTCTTCCTTAGTGTAGTCCTTTTTTCTCCTTTTATTTTTTTTTCTCTGAATAACATAAAAACGCAACAACAACAAAACACTGCTAGGTCCTATGTTTGTTTTACTCAACTCCCTCTGTGATCAGCCTGGTTTGGTCCAAAGGTAGCAGGGCTTCTAGCTTTACACCCCCTTAACATGAGGCTACAAAAAAGAGCTCATGCTGGAAGTCAATGAGTTTTTGTCTCACTTGCACTATTTACTCACTATGATGCCTTGAGCAAGTCTTTCCCCCTCTCTTGGCCTCATTTTCCTTCTCTATAAAATGTAGGGTGGGTGGGTTGGTTGGACTCAAAAGTGGTTCTCAAAAGTTTTGTTCTTAGGATCCCTTTAAATTCTTCAAAATTATTGACACCAAAGAGCTTTTGTTTATATGCATTATACCTATTGATATTTACCATATTAGAAATGAGATTTTTTTAATTAAAAATGTTAAATTTTAAAAAATTTATTCATTAATTCAGTAAAATAACAATAACAAACCCATTATACATGAACATAAATAATATATTTTTATGCAGATAACTATGTTTTCCAAAACAAAAAAAAATTAGTGAGAAAAGTGGCATTGTTTTACCTTTTTGCAAACATAAATTGCAAATTGCTTTGGCACAATCTGCAGAAGTCAACTCAGTTGTTCCAGGATAAATCATGAGATTCAAAAGTTATCCAATGCTTCGAATATTTCAACATCATTTGTGTTTGTTGCCAAGCATTTACATAAAAGATCTTCTTCAATGATTAGCTGGTGCTGATATTGGAAGAATATAAACAGAACAGCAGGTCCAGTCATGTTTGTAGATTTATCTATTTATGAGGGAAAAGTACAATTCTGCAGATAAGATATTAACTCTCAGTTTTTACCTTTGTAGATAAATTTTTATTTCACAAATTGTGTAGCCTCTGGCAAACTCCACTGTGTACTCATGAGAGAATGAGAGTAAAAAAGGTGAACATCTTGCTATTATTATGAAAATAAATCTGACCTTGTGGATATCCTAAAAGGTCATTGGGGATGCTCACAGGTCCTTGGACTGGTGCACACTTTGAAAACCAATGGACTAGATGATATCTGAAATCTCTTCCAAACTTAATTTCTACTTCTTTCAACTGACAGGAGTTGACAAGATGATGTCTAAGATCTGTTTCTGGTATCAATCCTATATTCCAGTAATAATAGGACATCCAGCTGGCTAACACTGGGTTTACAAAGGATATTTCCCCAGACACGGAAGATGGGCTTGGCCAACAGTTTCCATAGAAGGATGAAGTGAAAAGAGATCTAAGAGCTACAGAAAAGCTGCCAAGGCAGTTTCTTTACAACTGAAACAAAGCACAGATTTGGCCCTCTTTAAAGAGGGGCAGGACCAGCTGCATTCTAGGAAAAGGTTTCAGAGCCACTGCAGGACGGAGTCTGTGAAGAATCCCTTTTTCTTGTGCCCTGATAACTATGGGTGCTGCATCGTTTGGGACCTCTTTCACTGACTGCTCTCTTCTAGAAAGGAAACTGCAGGCATGTTGCTGCATTGCTAAGGACTAAGATTACAGAGCTTACACTCTCTTCTTCGAACCTTATTCAAGTTTTTTGACTTAAGAGGAAAATGTTTCATTTTAGGCCAAATGTTCCCCCCCCCCCCCGCTTGGAACAAGAACAAAGCAATTCAAATGAAGAAAATGGAGGACACTCTGTGGTATTATCCACAGGGACCAGGCTCCCAACTGGATCCAACCAAGTGCTTTGTTCTGGTGTCATTTAGATAGAAACATTTCAAATCACGCCACAGAGCAGCTCAGGGGACAGCTTGGAATGAGAAAGGTCCTGAATAGCTCTGAGGGCTACTGCTGAACCTGACAGCATTTGTGTCAAACCCAACCACTCATTTTTTCAGCTATATTGTTTTTTTTTTTCTGGCTAGGTTAGCCCATTTAGACTCAGCACAAGGAGGATAAAATGAAGAGAGACGAGGGGAAGTAAAATAAAGGGTGGTAGGAAGGGCGATATTTTTGAGCGTAAACGAATAGGATGCAAATTATATGCAAAATGACTGCATAATAGCATCAACAGCCAGTGGATTTGGGAGTAAAACTAAAGCTGATTGTACTGGAATGGTATTTGTGAAGACAATTGGAAAGGACTTTGAGGCTTCAGCTGGTTCGGGAAATAGCAGAGCTGGGCCCTTCTTATTCATTGATTCATTATTTCATTCATTCATTCATATAATCAATAAACATTAGTTAAGCTCTTTCTGTGTGCAGAACATTGTGCTAGGGTTAAGAGAGATAACTAAGTTTAGATAAGACCTAGTCCATGCTTCTATGGAGCTTAAGGTGTAATAGAGTGGTTATTTGAAATCAACAAATATTATTCAAAGCCTACTATGCGCAGGGTAGTATGCTAAGGGATGGGGATACAGAGGAATAACATAAAACAGTCAGGGAGTTTATGTACTACTGATTAACTATCAGACTGTCATTCCTTCAAAACGGGATAATTCTGCTACACTGTTTTCTGGGTTGAACCAATGCCAGGACAAACTGAGAATTTATTCCATCACATTCCCCTTGTAGAATTATAGATTCACAAAATATGAAGATTGGAAGAGAACTCAGTGGTAGTATAGTCTAACCCATATGGTTGAAAGAATTCAATGGTCATATAGTTCAACAAAAGGGATTCTCCCTATAATGTCCCCAACAAGTAGTTTTCCAGTCTCTACTTGAAGACTTCCAAGGAGGGAGAATCCAACAATTTATCTTCCAACAAAAAAGAGGAAGAAAAGGAGAGGTATCATTTCATATTATTTCTTTGTGGCCAAGCTTGGTGAATTTAATTTTTCAGGATTAAAAGTTTCTGTTTTTTCACTGTAGTTCTTTCCATTTCCATTTTCAGAATCATCGTTTTGCTTTATTTTCTTGGTTCTGCCTGCTTCACTTAATATCATTGATATAAATCTTTTCATTTTTCTCTGTATTTATCATGTTTATAGTTTGTCTAGCCTTCTCTAGGCTAAACAGTCCTAGTTTCCTCAACCAGTCCTCAAATGACATGAACTCAAGGCCCTTTACCATCTTGGTTGCCCTCCTCTGGACATTCTTCCAATATACTTTTTTTTTGGGGGGGGCGCGAGGCAATTGGGGTTAAGTGACTTGCCCAGAGTCACACAGCTAGTAAGTGTTATGTGTCTGAGGCCAGATTTGAACTCAGGTCCTCCTGATGTCAGGGCTGGTGCTGTATCCACTGAGCCACCTAGCTGCCTCTTATCAATGTACTTCTTAAATTATTGTGTCTGAAGGTCTCATAGTGGTGGAGGAAAATCACACTATCATCTTCCCGTTCCTGGAAGCTGTGCCTCTCAATTCAGCCCAAAATGGTAAAGTCGTTTTTTGGTAGTTACATCACATCATTGATTCATGTTGAGCTTTCAGTCCACTAAGCCCTCAGATATTTCTCAGAACAATTATCTGACCACATAGCTCCAATTTTATACTTCTGAAGTTGATTTTTGTGCTCAAACATAAAACTTTACATTTATCTCTTTTGAATCTCATCTTATTAAATTCAGGTCCATGTTCTAGACTGTCAAGTTCTTTTTATTTCCTGGCAATGCTTGCTCAATATATTAACTATACCTCCCAGATTGGTGTCATCTACAAATTTTATGAGCATGCCATCTACATCTTTATCCAAATAATTGATAAAAAATTTAAATGGCACAGGGCCAAGCACAGATCCCTGGCATACTCCATTGAAGATTCCATGATGTTTTGACAGTGAGCCAATAAAAACTACTGCTAACCAGTTCTTAATCTAGCTAATTATATTATTATCTAATCTATATCTCAACATCTTTTCAACAAGAATACTACAAGAGACTTTATCAAAACCTTTATTAAAATCTAGGTAAATAATATCCACATATCTACATATCCACAAATGATATCTCCTAATCTAATAGTTTTCAAGGGCAGCTAGGTGGCACAGTGGATATAGTGCCAGGCTTAAAGTCAGGAAGACTTGAGTTCAAATCTGGTTTTAGACACTTACACGTACTACTTGTGATGCTGGACAAGTCACTTAACCCTGTTTGCCTCAGTTTCCTCATCTGGGAAATGAGCTGGAGAAGGAAATGACAAACTACTCCAGTATCTTTGCCAAGACAACCTTAAATAGGGTCAGGAGGAGCCAGACATGATTGGTGCTGATAATTTAGCAATACTGTAGGAAATGAGAAGGAAAAAAGGAAATGAGATTAGTTTATCATGACCTAGTCAGTTTTAAAAAATACACTTTCTTGATACTTTTTGTTTTTACATCACCTACATTTTTCTGTGGGTTAACCCTTATCCCTATCCCCAAGAGCTATCCCTTCATGTTAATGAATAAAAAAAAAGAGCGAAAAGGAAACCAAGTTCCAAAAAACTAACATATATAAAAGAGGCTTATATTGTATACAACATTCCACACCCAAGGTCCCTACTTCTGGAAAGAAGTAGATGAGAAGTGTCTTTTAATTCTTTTCTTTGGGGTAAAGCTTGGTCAATATAATTTTGCAACATATAATTTTTGCTTTGTTAACGTAGTTCTTTCAATTACATTGTTGTAGCCATTCTTTATATTGTTCTTCTGGTTGTGCTTGCTTCACTTTGAATCATTTTATGTAAGTCTTTCCTTTAATGTCTGTATTCATCAGTTTATGGGTTCTTCCAGCACAGTAATATTCTAACATTTGTGCACCACAATTTGTTTAGCCATTCCCTAATCAATGGAGATTGATTTTGTTTCCGGTTCTTTATTACCACAAAAAAGTGCTGCTACAAATGTTTGGATATAGGTCTTTCTTTTTGTTATTGACCTTCTTGGGATGCATGCCTAGGGATTGAATTTCTATGTTGAAGGGGACAGATAGTTTAGTCATTTTCTTGGCATAATTTCAAACTGTTTTCCAGAATGGTTGTACCAATTCACAGCTCTACCAATAATGCATTATTGTGCTTGTTTTCTATAACCCCTCCAACATTGAGTGTTCCCATTTTTGTCACCCTTAGCCTGACCTATTCTTTTTTCTTTTTACTTTTTGGTGGGGCAATTGGGGTTAAGTAACTTGCCCAGGGTCACACAGCTAGTAAGTGTCAAGTGTCTGAAGCCCGATTTAAACTCAGGTCCTTCTGACTCCAAGACTAGAGTCCTATCCACTGTGCCACCTAGCTGCCCTCAGCCTGACCTATTCTTAATAAAACCTTTCTAAACCCTGATTGCCCTTCTAGATATGAGGTTATGTGCTGTAATGGCTAGAATGCTGGGCCTGGATTCAGGAGAACATGGGTTCAAGAACTGATCAGCTCCATTTTCTTTCTGTTGTCAGTTATCATTAGCCTCGTCTCTCCAAGGATCCAAATCATTGATCCTAGTTTTTCTTCCAAAATAGCAAAAAAAAAAAAAGCCAACTCTTAGAGGGCTTTCTTCAATAGGGAGAGGAAAGACCTGATTCTCTTAGACTATGCCTATCTCTATTCATGGGTCTTGGCATTAGGTGGAGTATTCCCTTTTGGCCATAACCTTCTTCTCCATTTTGCCATTTTTCCTGCTCTCATGTTGGGAGTGGGAGGTTCATGAGCATCAAGGATCTGCTATGGTGGTGAAAAATGACTTACTTAGTCCAGAGGCAAAAGAAAAGCTCTAAATCCACACTGCACTCTACTATTTTGGAAATATGCATAAATCACTAATTTTTTTAAAAAAAATCATAAACCATATAGTTGCTAAGATCCAAGTCAGATGAAATTCCCAGATGATTGAACTGAGGTATATCCCTCTAGTCTAGGTAATTTGTGTATTTTCAAAAAGCCACTGGCTCCCATCTGGCCACCCTTTTAAATATTTCCATTTTATACACAATGTATATACTTGTGATCAATCTTAGTCTTTATGCAAAGAGAAAACAAGAGGAGACAAATAAGTAAGTAAAGGGATGGAAAGAAAATGTAGTTTATATCACCAGTTAGCACACCAGGCACAAGGAGAGAAATTGGGAGAAGAGGGACAGGATTTAAACCTTTTGCTGCTTTGCTTCAGTTCGTATAGGATAGTCTTCTTTTGGCTACTCCCCGCTCAAATCCTCTAGCTGTAATTCTTTCTCTATCATAGCTCATTTCATTAAGTTCTTAGTGGGATGCTGCCATCGTCCCTCTCTACCACCAGTTTCTCTCTCTTCCGTGCTCATTCCCATAGCCAAGTTCCAATTTCTCATGCTAACACAATCCCACCCAATCTAGTGAAAACTTTCTGGTAGATCCTACATTTTCCTGAGCTTGGTAGGGAATACTATCTCTTTGAAACACATTTCTTAGGGGATATCTCTGAATGGCTTGTTATACTCTATTACCTGTCTTTGCTTCCATTTTCTGTACATTTATTTTTTAAAATCTAAGTTGTTTGTTAATTCTGTTTGCATATACATTGGTTCCTTCAGACAAATCCCATTCTCACCTTCTCATTAGACTGCTTCATCATGAAATTCTTATTCTGATGCTTCATTATGGCATATAAGTGATATTGGGTTCTAGAAATTTAGATATTGGGTTTTAAATGCCAGTAGAATGTAAGCTCTGGAAAGATATACCATGTTGGAAAGGCTTTAACAGACTGTTTTCAGAAGATCAACCTAGCTAATTACAGAGATGCACATCACCAGTAACCTAAGCTAAATGGTGAAGATCTTTCTTCCTTCCCTCCCTCCCTCCCTCCCTCCTTCCTTCCTTCCTTCCTTCCTTCCTTCCTTCCTTCCTTCCTTCCTTCCTTCCTTCCTTCCTTCCTTCCTTCCTTCCTTCCTTCCTTTGTTTCTATTTTCCTTTCTTTCTTTTTGTCAGGGCAACCCATGACAAAGAAAAACATGAAATGGCTTTTAATCATATGAGGCATCTTCCTTCTGGTTGTGAGGGTAGCAGAGTGGTACAAATGGGGGCCGAGGCTGCTAGGAATTTAGGCCATGAAAAGTTTCAATTTGATTGTTGATACTCTAAAATGTGAGATCCTTGTTCAATGTAGTGGACATATTGCTGGAAGAGCTGAATCATCAATTTTGACATTCTTGCCTAGAAATGAAGCCAGAAGAACAAAGGAAGTTCCATCCAACTGGAAGAATGATTCACAGGTATTGCTTGGCAAGGTAAAAAAAGAATTATTGGAGTGCATTTTACCATAGCCCTAAAAAAAATCAGAAACATTAATTCATATTGCATTTATCCATTGCATGTTGTAGTATAGATGATTAATATTTGCAAAAAGCCCATCATAAAAATTATTGCAAGTTATGTACCAACACCACTTGCTGAAGATGATGACTTGGAGAAATTCTATTAAAAATTGATGTGACTCACTAAGTTAAATCAATGTATACTCTGATACTTGATGATTTCAATGGAAAGGTGGGAAAAGTTGAGAATGAGGAGAAATATATAGGAAAGCACAGTTTTGAAAGACACAGTGAGATCAAAGACAGATTATACAGAAAACTCACTTTATATCATGAACACTTCCTTGGAGAAAAGAACTAGTAGTTACTGGACATGGTAAGTAACAAATAACTTAAAAAAAATTTAAAAATCTGTCATTTATATGGGATTCCCGAATCAGCTGTCTGTGTACAATTGACCATTTATATGTCAGAGCTAACATCATAATTAGTAAAAAAAAAAAAACAGGAAGAAAGAATAACAAATATATATAATACACATATATAAATATATAAAATGTATCAATATTGAAACATGAATAATTGATAACAGAAAATGGGAAATGTATAATAGAAATTACATTGATGCCAGTTATAAGAATATAAAAGTTTAACCAAATTAATTGCTACAATGAGGATAACAAAAAAGCCCAGAAATTACCTTAGTGAGCTAACATTTGACTGAATTATGAAGTGGAAAGAAATGGATGTTAAAGACAATACCAATTTGGAATATAAACTCATCATCCTTATGAGAGAAAATGATAAATCTCTGTGAGCATTATCTTTCATAAAGAAGAGAGAAACAACGGAGAGTAAAAGCAGCTTAAAGAAAGTTTGGCGCGGTCTCCCACTAAGCAAAGTTTCCCCCTAATCAAAGGAATTTAAAGAATGTAAATGGAAGACTACAAATAAAAGAAAACTGGAAAAGATTTGCAAAAAATTAAAAAAATATTCCTCCACAATAAATAGTAGAACCAGAACACTTGAACCATACTAGGAAATAGAACTAAAAAGAAATAGAACAAACATGGGAAAACGAACTAGAATGGACCATTTATATAAAGAGATCTCACACGCAGGGAGTGGCAACTGGGTCCATATAAGTGGACTATGTAGAGGGGAATCATGTGCAAGAAGCCTGGAAAAGTAATCTGGGGCCAGTATATATAAAGCTTTCAATGCCAATTAGGAGTTTACATTTGATCCTCAAAGTAAGAGGAAGCCATTGGAATTTATTGAAAGGGGGTGAGTGGCATAATCAGATGTGCACTTTGGGAAAATCTCTTTGGTGACCCAAAGTACAGTGGTTTGGAATTGAGAGATATTTGAGGCAGGAAAGCTCATCAGTAAGTTGTTATTAGAAAGTTTATTAGTAAGCAACAATCCAGGAAAGAAATGATGAATGTATGAACTACAGCAGTGTCTGAGCAAATGGAGAGAAAGGGGTATTTGCAAGAAATACTGTGGCAATAGAAGCAACAATATTTGGCAAGTGTTTGGGTGACATATGGGTTATGAACTTGGCCTAAAGCTGAAAGAAAAACAGAATTCCCTTAATTTTATCAATACCACAGAGTGAAAAACACTTGTTATAATATTTTTCTATGAAGGAGATATTAATCTTCTCCCCATCCCCACCCCCAATAAGTAGTTTTTCCTCCTTCTTTCTTTCATATCCTTCAAATGTCACTTATCTTCTCCTTCCTTTTCATCTTTTACAGGTTGGAAATAAAAAGGTGGCAGGAATTAAACTGGTGATCATGGGGTTAAGAGAGGTGGGTAAGATGAGGAAAAATTTGAAGAACAAAAGTGAAGGGCCTTGGGATGTTCTTGGATTCCTTTTCTGTTGCCCATAGTAGAACTTTCCATTGGGTCTAGAGGGAACATAGGAGCAATTCTTTATCCAGGCCCAGACTGTGTCACAGAAGCACAAAGTCTGTGAATTCTGGTCCTTTTTCTTCTACTGCTGAATGACTTTAATCTGGTCACTTAACTTTTCTGTTTTAATCCCCTTATGTTTTGTACCATGGGACCACTCCACTTCCCTAGGATATGGAGAGGCCTTATTCTAATGCTCTTATGGAACTATGATATCATCGGTATAGATATTCCCTTATATAAATATTCAGACAACCTGAGTAATAGGGAGAGAAATCACATTAGGTCTGACCAGATAAAAGAGAAACTAAAAGAGGACAAAGTGATTCTTCTTTCAAAAAGATCAGCGTAAAGATAACTTTTCTAAAATAGTATGGGAAAATTCTTTTGACATCAGTAGACTTCCTTTCAAAGGAAAAAGTATTAATTAATATTTTTGTCTTTGCATCCCTGACACCTAGCCAAGTGCCTTGGGCAGGTCTGACCACGTCACTTCCCTACTCTGTAGACTCCAGAGGCTCCCTACCACCTCTAGAAGCAAATACATCCTAATAATACTCCCAGAAGAACAGTGACTGGTGGCAGTTTTTGTTTAAGGAGCTAAGGAGAAACATGGGCACACTGAGAAAAGGCAGCCTCCATACTCTACAAGAAGCCCAGCAGAAAAATTCACCTTATCCATGAGGAATTTGATAAGGGACCCACAAAGGGGGGGGGAAAAGAGAACTTTGAGGAGCTGTGAAGTACCCTTTTTGCCATATCATGTCTTCAAAGCTTGAGTTTACTTTCCCATGGACTCTGTCTATACTTGTAGGGAAGTGTGTCAAAGACTTTTAGGGGCATGTTTTGTGCTATCCCTCTTTACTAGGCCTGTTTAGTACGTACCAGTTTAGTAAATACATCTTTTGAAAAGATAACTAGATCTGCCTAGTTAATTTGCAGAAGCACACTGGTGGGGGCTCTAGCTGTTATATCAGAAAACCACACTCTAGCTCCTCAGGGTTCCCTAGCCTCCTGAGTGAAGAAGTAGCCAGCTGCCCTCTGAGGATCAGAGCTGCCAGTAACCCAAGAGTATGAGCTACAGTTGTGAACTTTCCATCACTGGAAATGTTTAAGCAGAGGCTAGATGTAGTAAAGGAAGAAGCTAGGTGGTTCAGTGCAGTGTTAGACCTAAGGTCAGAAAGGTTTGAGTTCAAATCCAGACTCAGATACTTCTAGCTGTCTGACCCAAGCAAGTCACTTAACCTGTTTGCCTTAATCTGCTAGAGAAGAAAATGTCAAACTACAGTATCTTTGTCAAGAAAAAAACCTCATGGACACTGTGGTCCATGGGGTCAAGAAGAGTTGGACACGACTGAACAACAACAAAGATGTAGTAGAAGGGATTCATACTTCAGATGTGGGATAGGCTAGAGAATTTCCAAGCTCCTTTCCAATTCTGAGTCTATGGTTATACAACTCTCCTTTAAACCCCCTCACTGCAAAGATCTTAGTAGAAAGACTTGATTTGAATTGTCAAATGACTTTTAGATGCCATGTTCTCTTTGTTTGTGTGTCTCTTTCTCTCTCTCTCTCCCCTCTGTTCTCTGTCTCCTCCTCCTCCTCCTCCTTCTTCTTCTTCTTCTCTCTCTCTCTCTCTCTTTCTCTCCCTCTCTCTCCCTCTCTCTCCCTCTCTCTCTCTCTCTCTCTCTCTCTCTCTCTCTCTCTCTCTCTCTCTCTCTTCTCTCTCTCTCTCTCTCCTTTTCCCTCTCCCTCTTCCTTACCCTCTCCTTCTCCTCCTTATTTCTCTTAGTCTTACCCTCTTTTTTCCCCCTTACTCTCTTTTTCTCACCTATTCTCCCTATTTTTCTCCTCACTGCCTCTCCTTTTCTTTCCCTCCTTTTCTCTCTCTCTGCTCTGGCCCTCTTCCCAACAACTTTCATTAGATCTCTCTGGATAAAGCTGAGAATAAGTATCTATTTCTAACATCTGTTGAAAATGAAAGTAAAACCTGCTTTCACATGTACTTGTTGGCCAGAAAGGCAATCTTGTCTCCAAAGAATTTGCATTTACAATTCCAAATATGCACTTTTGCTAAAACCAAAGAATGTCTCCTTACTTTCAAGCCAGGTTCTACTTGACCTCCAGGTTTTAATATTTCCAACAAAGTGTCACTTGACAATTCAACTACATTCAAGGACAGGAGAAAAGTAAATGTCTTTTAATATAAGGGTCTCCTAAATTGAGACAAAATAATGAGGTTTAACCTGGAGCATAATCTACATCATTATATGTTTTTGATTTTTTTTTTAAACTCCGCAGTGAAGCTGACATTTTCATTTCCAGATTTTTGTGTTGGCTCTGATGACAGCAGCCCAAATAGCCACAATAGAGGCACACTTTACTTAGAGTGATGATTAAAGGAACCTTCTTTTTTGACAAGGGAGAGATCAAGGCCTCCCAGGAGGTGTGTGTAGTGGGGGGAGAGTTAAGAACATTGAGTTATTTTCTTTCTTTTTTCCCTCCAGCTGGAAGGGAATCTTATCCCAGCCCAAATTCCCCACATCTGATGAATCCTGCGAGTAATTTCCCATTAAGCTGACTCTTCTCTTTGGAACCTTAGTAAAAGGAATCAACAGAAACCCACGTCCTAATGTTGCCTTTCCATCTTTCTCTGTCCAAACTTGTCAGCTGTGGATGGTGAAGGGACAGTCACAGATGTCACTGTCTAGGCAGAATGCCCTAAAACAGCAATGAGAATCTCAGTCCATAGGCCAGAGGTGAAAAGACTATTAACATTTGAGATCTTGGCATTTTGCTTTTGTTTGTCCATATTCTTCCAACTCTATTATTTTTTTGCCTACATTTTCTGTTATTTAAAAAAAAATATGGCCCTGGCTCAATACCTTAGTCAGTAGAATGGCTTGTTATAATAATCAGTAAATTGCCCTCTAGTTTTGGATAACGTACTCCAGGCTGCAGAGATTCTTTTCTATTAGCCTTAGGGGGATGGGAAGCTTTAGAACTCTATTGAACAATGCCTGTTCTAGGCACTGATTCAGGGAGGGAGCAAGTTTACACAGATTTGTGCCACTCAGACCATGGAGCAGATGTCTTTTGGCCTTGTTGAGATCCTCACACTAAAGGGATTCTTCCTTTCCTCTTCACCTTCACTCCTACCTCATTTCCCTTTGCTTTGAATTTTGAGACTTTCCATTTTTGGAATTCCTTTTCTTTAAGCCATCTTGTATATTCGGTAGCCAGTGAACAGAGAAATAATAATAATACGATTACTAATAATACGTAGAAGCAAGCATTTGTGCAGTTTTAAGGTTTGCAAAGTACTTTACATATATCTCATTTTAATTTCACAACAACCCAGTGAAGTAGCTGTTATTATTATCTCCACTATGTATGAGGAAACTGAGGTTCAAAGAGATTTTACCTTTTCCAGAGTCATACAGTAAGCACATATGGCTGAATTTGAGAAGGATGCTTGCTAGAAAGTGAAAATTCTCCCCAAAGAATCTACTATTTGCATATTCCTTTGGGGAGAAGAATGGATCAGTGAGAGGAGGCTTATGTTGACAGTAGTGGGACAGGAAAGATACATGTAATGCAAGGATATTTTGAAAAGGAAGGGATAAGTGCCCCAAAGGGAGCTTAGGATCAGTCTATAGAACTCCTAGCCTTTTTCCTATTATCACCCTAAAGATGAGACAGACATGAGTAAGCTGCAACACATAACAAAGGAAGAACTGTCATAGAGAAGGCCTATACATGATGTCATCAGAAAAAAAAATAATGACTGGAGGAAAAGATGAGCTGGTCACATGATAGGAGCAAAGGGTGGGACATCTAGCGTACCACCTCAGAGTGCGCACAATGTCAAATATTCAAAAGGAGAGACACAGGGGGTGGACCCGCTGTGGTGATCTTACTGGAATATGTAGACTGGCGTCACAAAGAATGGGTGGGTTGTAATTTACATCATTTAAAATGTCTGACTCATTTCAAAGTACTGAAATACCCTCAGAAACACACCAATTAGGCTTTTTGATCCCAAGACCTAAAAATGAACTAAAATATGCGGTACCTGAGAAAAAAATTCACGTGTAACTGATTTTTTAAAAAAAAGACTTTAGACTGCATGTGCAACACATCCCAGACTCTGGTGACAATTATCTACTGACCCCCAGAACATTTTCCCTCCTTCTGCAGTGAGTTCAATGCCTGGATCACAGTCTTCCTTTCCACCTTAACTCCTACCTTCATCCTAGGAGTTTTCAACATGTATATTGGTGTTCCCTCAAATACTTCCAAGTTCCTCAATCTACTTAACTCTCATGACCTATTTACTCTTTCAGTCCACCTGAGTTATACACAAGGATAATCACACCCTTGATCTCGCCATCACCCTATCAATCAATCAAAAAACATTTGTGAAGTGCCTACTATGTGCCAGGCACTGTGGTAAGCACTAGGGATACAAAAAAAAAAAAGGAAAAGACAGTCCCTGCCCTCAAGGTGCTTACAATCTAACAGGGGAAATAGCATGCAAATAAATATGTAAAAAGCAAGCTGGATAAATAACAAATAATTAAAACATGTTCCATGTTCACAGTTGTAATATCTGGAATTCTTTCATCATAATTCTATTCATAATTTTTCATTATTCCAACTTTTCTTAATCTTGGTACCTTATACCATATGGTACCTATGGTACCTAGTACCATAACCTTCAATCCCTGCACTTCTGATCACATTCCCAGGGTATCATATCTTGCTCTGGCTACACTTTCTTCCACTCCTAGTCTCAATCCCTTGGTGAACCAAAGCAATTTGACTTTGTCATCCTTTGCCCCCTCATTCAATCCCTAACCATGCCTTGCCAAACCCCAACCTTGTATTACTCTTGTTGCTATTCAGTTGTTCAGTCATGTCCAACTCTTTGTGACCACATGAACCATGATGTCCTTGGGGGTTTCTTGGCAAAGATACTGGAATTGTTGCCATTTCCTCCTCCAGTGGATTAAGGGAAACAGAGGTTAAGTGACTTGCCCAGGATCACACAGCTAGTAAGTGTCTGAGGCCAGAATTGTACTCAGGTTTTCCTGACTCCAGGCCCAGTGCTTTATCCCTTGAACTACCTGGTTATCTCCTATGATTGCTCTTACCATCTACCTGTTTCTCTCCTACTCATGTGCTGTTAAATGGAGCTCAAGAAATCATGAAACTATGCCGATTGAGTCCATGACAAATTTATGTTATCTAATTGCAAATGGGCCCTCACTGCAGTAAGGCAAGCCTACTCCCTCTAATTCTGTCTCACTCACCACAGCAGCTGTTCTAAATATTCTTTTCCTTCCCCAAGCCTCCCATGAATGACATGCTCCTCCCCTTTCACCTTCACAGCCAAAAACCTCATCTCATACTTCACCTAAAAAATTTTGAGGCCGTTTTGTCCCTTTCTCTCATTTTTGTACCTCTTTGATATCTTCTCTACCTCCCTGCCCCACTCACTCCAGTCTTTGATGAAGAAGCTGTTTTGTCTTTGCCAAATCCAACCCCTTTACATGCAAGCTTGATCGTATGTCCTGCCACCTTCTGCAGCAGATTGCCCCCGCTATCATTCCCACTCTTTCACTAATTTTCAATTACTCCCTATCTACTGGATTTTTCCTTACTGCCTACAAACACCTCTATGTTTCTCCCATCCTTACAAACAACAACAACACAAAAAACTGGACCTTATAATCCTTACTGGCTTTTGATCTCTCCTTAGCTAAAGTCTTTGAAAAAAATCTTCATATACCAAGCGCCTCAACTTTCTCTTCCCTCATTTTTTTTTGAAATACTTCGTACATGGCTTCTGACTTCATCATTTAGCCAAAACTGCTCTTTCTGATTTTACCATTGATCTCTTAATTGCTAAAACTAGTGGTTTTTTCTCAATCCTTATCTTTCTTAAACTCTCTGAAGCATTTGGCACTATTGATCACATTCTCTATATATAATCTTTCCTCTTTGGATTTTCATGACATTATTCTCTATTGGTTCTTCTCCTGTCTGATTGCTTCTACTCAGTCTTTGCTGGATCATTCTCCGTGTTACTCCTATGGGTATCTCCCAGTGCTCCTCCCTAGGCCCTCTTCTCTTTTCACTCTATACTATCTCACTTGGTGATCTAATTAGTTCCCATGGGTTCAATTATCACCTCTATCCTGATGATGACCAGATTGATAATGTGGTCCCAGCTTTGCTCCTGAGCCCCAGTCCTACATCACCAATTTCCTACTGGACATTTCAAACCAGATGTCCCATAGGCATCTCAAAAAATATGTCAAAATGGAACTCAATATCTTTATCCCTAAACCTACCCCTATTCCAAACTTCCGTATCACTGTCAAGGGCACCACTATCCTCATACGCACCCTGGTTCCCAGCTTCTAGTACCATCCTCTCCTATTATTTCACATTTATCCACTTAAAAATGTCCATTTTAATGTAAATTTTATAATGTACCTGATCATAGCACAGCAATACATATATATTATTTAAAAATAAGTAAATATACACATACTGGGAATGTGTACTCAAGAGAAATTTACCAATAGGGGTTTACAATCAAAAAAACTTTGGAGACCGCTGGCCTAGAGCAATGATTGTTGTTGTTGTTCAGTCATTTCAGACTCTTCATGATCCCATTTGGGGTTTTCTTGGCAAAGATACTAGAGTGGTTTTCCATTTCTTTCTTCAGCTCATTTTATAGATGAGGAAACTGAGGCAAGCAGGGTTAAGTGATTTACCCAGGGTCACACAGCTAGCAAGTGTCTGAGGCCAGATTTAAACTCAGGGAAATGAGTCTTCCTGACTTTAGTCCTAGCACTCTACACACTGTACCACCTATCTGCCAGAGTAATGGTTTCAAACTCAGAAAGGAATCCTACAAATGACATATTGACTTAGAAAATCACAAATTAGCAACATCAATGCTGTATTATATTTTTATTTATTTTGTTAAACATTTCCCAATTACATCTTGTTCTGCTTATCCTCACTGATCATTTTGGGCCAGTGATCCACTCTGGTAGAGAATTGTACTGAATTTAAAATGATGAAATCCAACAGGAATAAGTTTAAAGTTTTATACACTCAGGTTCAAAAAAGTGAATTTAACAAGTACAGAATGGGGAAGGTATGGTTACATGGCATTTTTTTCAAATGATCCAAGGGTTTTAATGGACTGTGACCTTAATTCGACTCAGAAACATGGCATGACAGCCAAAAAGGCTAATGTCATTTTGGACTTCATTTAGAGATGTTTAGCTTCTAGGAATAAGGAGGTGATAGTATTCCTGGACTCCAACCTAGTCAGGCCACATCTCTCTGAGTTCTGATTTGAAAGCCATGCTTTGCTTGCCAAAATGGAGATTGTCCAGAGGAGGTCAATCATGAGAACAAAGAGCCTTAAGTCCTTGTCCCATCAATCAGTTGAAGGAACTAGGGATATTCACCCCGGAGAAGAGGAAACTCAGTGAGTACATGATAGATGTCTTCACGTATCTCAAGGGCTATTATATGGAAGAGAGATTAGACTTGGTTTTAGGAGACTGAACCAGGAGCAATGGATAGAAATTGCAAAGAGAGAAATTTAGGCTTGGCATTAGGGAAAAGAAACAAAACAAAAAACTTCCTTATAAGCACAACAATTTTGAAGTAAGGTATGCTGCCTTGAGAGGTGATAGGTTTGTGCTCATTGGGGGTCTTCATGCAGAAGCTGTATGATGGACCATTTTCAGGTGCGTTGTAACCGAGATTCCTTTCGAGTATGGGATGGACTAGATAGAAGCTGAGGTTCATTCTCTCTCTCAAATTCTGTGATTTTGTGACCTCAGTTTCTTCGACTATAGAATAAGAGGGTTGAACAATTCTTTAGGATTCCTTCCAACTCAGAAATTCCAATTCCTTTTTCAAGTCTATTTTCCAGAAGCTGCTGTATTATAAGATTTATTTAATCACAAAGCAGTTGATGAAGACTTGCAGAGTCCCCTCTGACTTCCCCCAACTCAACTCACAGTAGCAAATTGGGTTCCCCAGGGAACAGCTACCTTAGATTCAAGGTACTCTGTGAGCCTGCAATCTCAAAATTATAGATCATAAGTCCCTGATGATATACACGCCTAGAAAGTATATATACTAGCAAGCTCTTGGAACTGGTATGAATTGACTGATAAACTATGTTGAAGTAATGACTCACTATTTCACCCAGTGTACCAAGGAGTTCATTCATTCAATGAATTGTTGTAGTTCCCTTTCAACAGCTAAAGAAAGTTGAAAGCAAAGGCATTTACTGAAATGGCACAATAAGAAACATAATTTGTTCCTTAAAAACCTGGGAGCACACTCTCCTATACACAGCATGAAATGGAGAGTAGACACCCACAGAGGTCACAAGTAGAGAGGAAAGTAAGTCTTGTCACTTATTTCTGCCAGGACTTTTCTGAGCTGAGGCCATACCTAATCAGTAAGCCTCTATCAACACATCTCCCAGTTAACACATGTATGAGTCTCTATATCTTTTCCGTCTTCTAAAACTTCAAATTACAAGACAATAAGCAAATGGAGTTCTTGATCAAACATTGACAAGTATGGTCCCGTGACCACACTAGCTCCTGTGGCCTGTGACATCATTGTGTCATTGTTTGCATGCACTGGTAATGTTAACTGCTGACTCCATTGAGATTTTTATTCTGGCCTTAAGGTTGCTACCATATTCAGCAGAGTGTGGTTGAAACGCTCATGCATTGGTATATGTGCCTCTAGATTTCTTGATTCAGGCCAAGATGAATGTATCCTTAAGCAATTTGTCTTCAAACTACTAAATACCTTGAAGTAAATTCTGGCAAGAAACTGTAACCAGAGGAGTATTTTCCTTTTAACAATGTAGCAACAGTAGTAACTTTCTGCCTTTGTGCCTTTGTGCACTGGATAAAACAGTCGCAGCTGATATGATTTATGTTTTTATTACATCTTCCTAGAGACAGAAAGTCAATACATACAAGTTCCTGAGGCTTGCTGGTACTGTACTTTCTGGATAAGTAGCACCAGTTGGTACCATTTTTCTTTGAGTGCATGGAACATAGGTTACACATTGAATATAGTCACTTGCTGTCATTTTAGGCCAGTGAGGTATTTTTCTTGATCCAAATATTCAGAGTCATTATGTACTGACTTCATGGCCATGAGCTGCTCTCTGCTACTGCCCTTTGGGCCCTTAGAGACCTAACAAATATATTTCCTAAGTTTTCACCCCTCCAGTTCAGCCTATAACCCAGGGAATGATTCTTTTCTCCCAAACCACAGAATAGCTATGGTGTTCAGGATTCTACCATTTCTTCCTTTCTGAATTTCACCCATTTGTCCACGTAAATAAATAGGTTGAGGAAAAGGTACGGATGCCCAGAGGGCAAGATCACTGTCTATGCTAATTGTCAAGTGAATGCCTGGTCCTTCCATATGTGAATTTAGGTCTGAAAAGGGTAAAGTCTGACTAAAATGGAGTTTTCTCCACAGCCTTAAAGATTTACATGTGAAAAGCTCATGGGGAAGGATAGGAACTTGCCTTGAGATCCAAATTATTTCATAATGAACTTGTTTTTTTCCTTTCCTGCAATCTCCACACCATAAGGTCTCTGCTTCTATCATCATTTCAGTCTCTTGGCCATCAGAAAATTAGACTCTGTACCTGGAACCTCCTTGGGTTCTGACAGATCAGATTTGGCCTAATCTTCGCGGATCCAGGCTTCTACAGCACTTTCTTTTTTTTTTTTTTTTGGCTAGGCAATGGGGTTAAGTGACATGCTCAGGGTCACCCAGCTAGTAAGTGTTATGTGACTGAAGCCAAATTTGAACTCAGGTCCTCCTGAATCCAGGGCTGGTGCTCAATCCACTGTGCCACCTAGCTGCCCTCTACAGCACTTTCTACCACTTTGTGAGTCCTTTCCCTCTACCCCCTTTATCTTTCCTTTTACAAACTGTGTTTTCTCCCATTAGAAAGTAAGCTCTTTGAGGTCAGGGATTATCTTGTTTATTTGTATTTGTATCCCCAGCATTTAGTACAATGGCTGACACTTGGTAAGTGCTTAATACATGTTTTATCTGTTTGTCTATCTTCCTACCTACCTATCTACCTGTCTACCTTTTTATCTACTGGAGTATTTCACTGGATGCTGGATCCAGGGATATTCAGCGCCTTATCAGGGGGTGCTAAAAGGCTCTATTCACTAGGGCAGTGTTACTGGCAGTTGCCATTTCCTGACAAATTTCACATGAACTTAATTGCCTCTTCCTTGACTTTGAATTCTAAAGACTTCCTGGAACACAGCCCTTCCAAGCCCTCTTCCTATCCTCTACTCAGTATTACTATTGAAATCTCTAAGGGCCAGGGCCACCTACTAGATTGAGGTATCCAACCCAAATGTTTGTTCCTGCCCCATGCTGGGAAGCCTGACTCTCCTGCTGGAGGAGACAGACATTGGAGGGGAGCTACCCTGCCAACAGATGCCCAGGGGTAAGAGGTATATTGTGTGGCCTTAGCTAGCGAACCCTTTCTCAGAGGAGGGCAGACAGGGAATGTCTTTGCACAGCTCAAAGGAATGCTCTGATGAAAAGGGGGAGAAAGGTGAAGAAAAAGTCAGTTTATGCTAATCCAGCTTCTCGCCATGGGGCATTCCTCCAGGGAGTGAGCAGCACCAGTTTGAATCCCTAGACACATTGCAAAGTTACCTGAACACCATACCTGACTAGATCTGAGAAGGACGATCCAGCTGTGGTCTCCACAAGAATATCAAAGAATCATAGATTAAAAATGGAAAGGACCTTTCCTTTAAAACCATCTAGTCCAGGGGTGAGGAACCTATGACCTCGAGGGTCACATGTGGCCTCAAGGCCGCAGCTTCCCCACCCCTGATCTAGTCCAACCTCTCTCATTTTAGGAATGAGAAAACTGAAGCTCAGAAGCATTTAATTATTTGCTCAAGGCCACATAGGTAGGAGATTGCATGGCTAGGATTTGAACTCAAGTCCTCTGACTAAATCTCATGCTCTTTCTATAGAAATATATATTAAAGAGGCAACTCCAAGGGTTAAAAATACAGGATATCAAAGGTGTTCTGTTAATAATACAGGATGTAGAGTACCAAAAAGCCGCAAGAAGGAATCTGGAGGGATTTGATTTCCACTTCAAATTCCAAGTAGTGGGAAAGGCTTCATGGGGATGGGAGTTACCCATATCAGAGGAGTCCATAAGAAATTTTTTTAAACCATAACTCCCAGGAAGGGGTCCCAGCATTAGGAATTTTGAGGCCTAAGGCATGTGATATGCTTTTTTCTTTCCTTACTGACCTATGAAAAAATGTCTTTGGAAACTCTTTTAATCTAAAATCTCCTGCAGATTCTAACCACCCACACTTTGTTCATGTAAGCAAAATGCTCCCATATTTTACATTCTTTCCTGGAGTTCCTGACCCCGGCAACTCAGCATTCTCCTGCTTTTTGGCCTCACTGGCTTGGAGGAGGGGTTGTGGGGGAGTTCACCTGAGTTCCCAGGCACTGTTTTCGTGGGAGGAAGGAGTAAGAACTGCATAGCATAGAAATTTTATGCTATGGAACCTGTCTTCTATAATAGATCCAAAAGCATGTGAGTGTGGGGAGTGTGTGTGTGTGTGTGTGTGTGTGTGTGCGCACATGTGTGTATATGCCTGTCTGGTTCTAAGCGCTAGGAGATTGCTGGGCCATCCATAACAACAACAAACATGTAGGGTCTGCTTTTAGCTGTGCAGACCTGCCCAGCAATAAGACAATTGCAGGCAAAATCCAAAAGTTGCAGCTGTGGCCTTGGTTTTTTAATTCCTTTCAATGAGACACATTTTCTCAGTGGCATCTTGATGTCTCTTCTCCCTCCCTTCCCCCTACCCACAAACATCCCATTTTCCTACTTTGTTATTCCTTGGTCCCTACCACCTTCCTCCTACCTCAGCTAAGAGATACTGCTTGCTGTTTCTCCAAACAAACTGCTAACTCCCATCTTCGTGTTCTTTACGTGTGCCATTCTCCTGACTCAGCGATGCAGAAGGAGAGCAGAGCCCCATGATAAGAACATATTATTTTCTGTCATGACCTGGGTTTGAATCTCAGTTCTGCCTTTTAATAGCTAAATGACCTTGGACAAGTCACTTCTCTTCCTCTTTGCCTGAGTTTCCTTCCCTGCAAAATGAAGGAGTTGAACTAGATGACCTCTAAGTTCCCTTCCAGCCTCAAGGTCTTGGCTTCCTTGCTAATCCATACCTATCAGCCCTTCAAGGTCCAGTGAAAAACTTATTACTTCTCTGAAGCACTCATAGTTGAATTTCATTCTACTCTGTATTTGACACTTTTCATTCCCTTTTACTTCAATTTAGCAGCTAAGATTTTGTCTTGTAACTCAATTCAATTCAACGAATATTTATTGGACAATTACTACACACAGAATCATCTGCTAGGCATGTGGCATAAAAGAGGCGAAAAGGAAACAGGCCATCATGATGAAGATTATGATGATGATAACGTAGTTAACACTTATATAGTGCCTACTATGTGTCAGCCACAGTGCTAATGGCTTGATTACAAATATCATCTTATCTTATTATCACAACAATCCTGGGAGGTAGGCACTATTATTATCCCATTTTACAGATGAGGAAACTGAGGCAGAGTGACTTGCCCAGGGTCACACAGCTAGTAGGTATTTGAGGTCAATTTGTGCTACCAATGTAAACTCCTTGGGGGTGGAGGTACAATTTGTACACTGATAAGTAACCATAAAGAAGAGAGGGGACAGAGAGAGAGAGAGAGAGAGAGAGAGAGAGAGAGAGAGAGAGAGAGAGAGAGAACCTACACACATACATTCACACAAAGCTCTCTCTCTCTCTGTCTCTCTCAACACTATTGCATGCTTTCTATGGATGGCTTCCATGTCTACTCATCCTTTTGTGCAGCTGAAGTTTCTATTCAGATGCTCTGCCTTCTGTAGGCCTGGGATGTCTAACAGTTAGGAAGGGGAAACAGGGGTCAAGAGATGTGTATTCTATTCCTTCCTATGTGATTCTGGGATGTTGCTTTCTTGAGCTTCAGTTTCCAGGGAGGTAGATGGTAGAAACATTATGGACTTAGAACTACTTACTACCTATATTCCTCTGGACAAGTCACAGACTCTCTAAGCCTCAGTTCCTTCTTCATTAAACAAGAAGCTTGGACTAGATCAAGAGTTCTTAATTTGGGGTCCACAGACCTCTTAGGGTCTATGGATAAAATTCAAAGCTTCCATGAGCTTGAATATGAAAAAAAATTACACTTTCATTTTTCCTTACTTTCGGTATCTTATATAATCCTATGTGTTTTATTTTTATTGCATGCATTTAAAATAATTCTTCTTAGAAGAGGCCCATCAGTTTCACCAGACTCCCAGAAAGACTCATAACACAAAAAACGGTTAAGAACCTTTGGGCTGGATGAAACTTTGTAAAGATGTCCAGCTATCACATGAAGTTATTAAGCCTATGACTACAAGATCTCTATTACCACTCCTGGCTTAAATTTTCCTTAGGATTATTGCTCTGTTGAAAGGTAAGTTGGAGATTTGCAAGGATGCCTGTCAATTGGGGAATGGCTGAACAAGTTGTGGTATATGATAGTGATGGAATATTACTGTGTTATAAGAAATTGTGAGCTACACGATCTGAGGAAAACATGGATAGATTTGCACAAAATAATGAAGAGACAAATGAGCAGAACCAAGAAAACATTGTATACAGTAATAGCAATACAGTTTCAAGAATAACTGAACAAATAAGTCATTTTGACTATTATAAATACCCAAATTAACCATAAAGGACATATGAAGAAAGATGCTCTCTGCAGAATAATTATGTGTGTGTGTGTGTGTATATACATATATATAAAACATACATATATATATATATATATATATATATATATATATATATATATATATATACACACACACACACACACATATTTATGTCTAATGATAGCCATCTCTAGAGTGGGGGGAGGGAGGAAAAATAGGAAAAAAGAAATATACATAACTTCATTATATATTTAAAAGCAATAGCAAATTATACATAATGGATTTTCAGTTTCATGCACAATCATCTTTTTATTATACTATGTTATGGAAATTCTTATTTTATTTGATAAATTAAAATTTTTTTAAAAAGTAAGTTAGGATTAAATAATGGAAGGCCTTGAATGCCAGGGTAAGAATGTCATAATGTAAACAACGGTGAATCACTGAAGATTTTTTGATCAGAGAGTGACATGATGAGGAGGGACAGAAGAACTTGGAATGAAGTAACATAATTAGGAGGCCTTTACAATAATCCAGGTATGAAGTGATGAAAGCTTGAATGAAGGTTATATCATTGGAAATGTAGAGGAAGGCAAGGGGAGATTGCAAGTCAATAGTGACTAATTTGATATCAAAATCATTTAATCCTGGATGCTGTTAAGATTAATGATTAATAATTAATTAACCTTAGCATTTCCCTTTGAGCAGACATTGTCTCCTTTCCAAGGATTAGTATCTGAGAGTAGGTTTTGATATGGAGAAAGAAAAGTGGTCAGTCCTGAGAATAGGTTATTGCCCAGGATGATGAAGCCTGAGGTGGGAGACCTGGGCATGGAGTAGGTAGCATAAAGTACACTAGACACTGCATGAGAACCAGTGGAATTAGGAGCAACATTCTGGAGGGGTGATGGGTCCCAAAAAGGGAAGGGAAGCAAAGAAACTTCTCTTAGACTTTCCCAAACTATTTTCAGAGCTATGTCCTTCTTTTCCTTTATTTCCTCTTCCTTCTCTGTCGTCTTCTCTTCCTTTTTCTCCTCCTCTTTTTCTTCTTTTTCTCTTCCTTTTACTTCTCCTCCTCCTGCTCCTTCCTCTCTTTCTACTTTTCCTCCTTCTCTCCCTCTTCTTCCTTTAAAAAATTTTAAAAAACCATTTTTATTTAAGGTTTTGAATTCCAAATTCTATCCCTCTCTCCTCTCCCACCTTCTTGAGATGGTAAGCAATCAGATATGGGTTATACATGTACAATTACGTAAAACATTTTCATATTAGTCATTTTGTACAAGAGGACTCAAATAAAAGAAAAAAATGAAAGACAAAAAGAAAAATAGCATGCATCACTCTGTATTCAGTCGGTATCAGTTCTTTCTCTGGAGGTGGATAGCATATTTCAACATTAGTCCTTTGGGATTGTCTTGGATCATTGTATTGTTGAAAGTCATTCACCATTCTTCATTGAACAATATTGCTGTTACTGTATATAATCTTCCTTTTCTTCCTCCTCTTCTTGTTTTTTCTCTTCCTTCTCTTCCTTTTCCTCCTTCTCCCTTTCCTCTTTTTTCCTTCTCCCCTCCTTTTCCTCCTCTTTTTCTTCCTCTTCCTTCTTTCCTTTTTTCTACTTCTTTTCTTTTTCCTATTCTTCCTCTTCTTTCTTCTTCCTTTTTCTTCTCAACTCCTTTTTCCTTCTCCTCCTTCTCTTCCTTCTTCTTCTGTGTTTTTTTTTCTCCTTTCTCCTTCTCCTCCAATTAGTGAATAAGGCAGAAAGATAAGCTCATAGAAAGGAGAATTTATTTCTTCTCATTACATACATTGCCTAACACGTTTGACAAATTATAGTTGATGTGGATGCTCCTAGAGCATTCCATTTGAATCCCAACAAGGCACCTTCTAATTTGGGTTGACTACAGACTTCTGGGCACTAGGTGTAGAGACTTTCTTGTGCTCTGAGGTTTGGTGTAGAATCTGGGAAGATACCAGTCACAACAACAACAACAGAATGTAGTAAGAATTCAGTAATTTTGTTGCCTGCTATTTGCAAAATAAGAACAGTGGGAACTAGTGAATTATAAATGAGACCTAGTCCCAGGAGTTTATAATCTAGTAGAGATATAGGACCTTTGGGAAGTCAGCTATTTACTCTGAGTCAGTCTGTCAATTCCATTTTAAAATCTTGTTTAAAACTTTGAGTACGTGTCAGACAACATGTTGGAAAGGGCATCTGCATGATGCTGTAATAAGGAAAGGGCTGAGGTGGCACTAACCCACCCCCTTTTAGAATGTTGTTCAAACATTTCAGTCTTGTCCTACTCTTCATGATACCATTTGCAGTTTTCTTGGTGTAGATACTGGAGTGGTTTGCCATTTCCTTCTCCAGATTATTTGACAGATGAGGAAGCTGAAGCAAACAGGGTTAATAACATGTCCAGGGTCACACAGCTAGTGAATGTCTGAGGCCATATTTGAACTCAGGAAGATGAGTCTTTGTAACTTCAGGCCCAGTACTCTACACACTGAGTCACCTAGCTGCCCCTTAGAAACCTATTATCTAAAAGGACTCCCTTACTTAAGTTATCTATAAAAGCAGTAGGAAGTATGAAACCATTGCCTGGCTATGCTCAATGCTTTTGCCTTGATGTGCTTAATAAACTCCTTTTAATTTTCTCCTGAGTTTGCTTCATTATTGAGGACAAGACCTGAACAAAGATTTTCTTTTAACAGACCCAATCAACAAGTGTACCTAGCTTTCAACCCCTTTCTCTGCTTTCTACCCTTTTCTCTCAGAAGTAAAATCACTGCTATCATTTCCTCTAGAAAGAATATGTCCTAATGGACTGCTCTAGTGGGTCCATTTTTGTGCCTTTCCAGACTATAATGTATGGTCTGCCGCATTATAATGTCAGCTCCTTGGGGTCCGAGATTCTTTAATTTTTATATTTGTATTCTCAGTATGTCGTGCAGTGCTTGGCATATAGGGAATACTTAATGGATGCTTTTATTTATTTACTTAAGTAATTATGAATACTGGGGGAAATCTGTGAACTCATCAATATGGATATTACTTCCAATGGACCTATCTAGGGGAATCTCTTTTACATTTGGCCTGGATGTCCTGTAGGCATCTCAAACTCCATCTGCCCAAAAGAGAACCCATTATCTTTTCCCCAAACTTCCCTAGCTCTATCAAGGGCACCACTATTCTTCCAATCTCAGGGTCTCAAAATCTATAATATCATCTTCGACACCTAACTTATTCATCCCACATAGCCAAGCAGTTGGCAAATTTTGTGGTTTTTACCCCCATAACATTTCACCCGCAGATACCCTTGCCTTGACTCACATAGTCGCCATCCTGGTTTAGTCCTCATCACCTCTCACCTGGACTATTACAATAGCTTCCTAATTAATCTGCCCGCCTCAAGACTCTCCC
The DNA here is from genome assembly GCF_003287225.1 of Phascolarctos cinereus. Lineage (NCBI taxonomy): Eukaryota > Metazoa > Chordata > Mammalia > Diprotodontia > Phascolarctidae > Phascolarctos > Phascolarctos cinereus. The sequence goes on along the minus strand of NW_027555958.1, from coordinate 277,325,384 downwards.
CTCTAATTTATTCTCCACATAACTCCCAAAGGATATCCTAAAGCATATATATCTGACCGCGTCACTCCTCCACTCCATCAACTCTACTGTCTCCCTATTGACCTGAGGATCAAATATTATGTCATCTTTAGTTCAGCCTTTTTAGATGTCCATTTTTTGTATTTTGTTATATTATTATTAGCACAGTAATAGTATAGTAATAGTATGACGGAGAATATGACTGTGGATGGAGATCTGTAAAAAATCTGGATTCTGCCACCTACAGCTGATTCTATGACCCTGGGCAAGTCACTTAACTTCTTATCTAGGCAACTCCCTAAGGCTATTCATTACACAGAATGTGTCTATTTGCATTGGTAGAAGAGTCTCCTCATCCAGATTTGTACATATGTACATATGGGGGTGCATAATCTTTTTTTTTTAGATTGAAAGCAGTACAGGATCAAAAACATTTAGAGACCACTGCTTTAGGTCACTGATTACCCAGAGACCAGCACATCCCCCATCCCTTCCAAACCTCCCTTCTCCTACCCCACCCTAGCTCAATATTTGAATTGTCAAATTGCGGCAATTAACCTGAATGGTATGCTTCATTTATCGGCATCAAACAGCCTTTTGGATGCAGGTTATAAACAGTGATTCAAAGGTATTGGGAGGAAGAGAGGAGGAGCAGGGATGCCTTAGTTCTTTCTGGATAACTTATTCCACATCAAATCAGCTTGGGAGTGGGTTGTTATTTTTCAATTTGCATCACAGACAGAAAACCACCCTTTGTTTATTTAAGTTGTAAAGGATGGCTGTATCCCAGCTTCCAGTGCTTAGAACTCACCCTTTGATCAACCTCTTGTGAGAAGCACTAGTTTGCCACAAATGCTGTCCCTTTCACTAGGCCTTTGTTCTCAGAGACAGGACAAGTGGAATAGGGAGAGGGGAGAGGGATTGGGGGAAGAGTCTTGACCCATCTTCCTGTGGACCAGGTTAGAGCCTTAGGAAAGTGAAGGAGAAAGAAGTCTAGGACCACAGACTATCAGTCCTGAAGGAGCTATGAGATCATTTAAATCCAATCTCAGCATTTAACAGAGGAGGAAACAGACCCAGAGAGAACCAGAAGCTGCCAAATAGCTGCATTTACCTGAATAGCTGATCCTGGACTAAAAGCAGAGAGATTCTCAGGGCTTTCCAGGGTCCCACGCTCTTCAGTAGCCAGTAGATGTCTCTGTTCCACACCACTGATCTCCCTTCAGTTTCCGCACAGACAGAAGCCCAAACCTAAATCCTCCAAAGCTTCTTTTCTAAGTTTTCCTTGTGGTCTTCCCCCATATTGAGGGTACCAGTAATGTGCTTGCTGGGTGATATTTAGGTCCTAAGCTCCAGAGAAGGAACCTCTAGAGGAATATTTGGAAGGCATGACATAGGGAAGCAAAAAAGGGAGATGTGAAAGCCAGTGTAGAAGAGTGGAAGGTGGGGAGACCAGAAGACTTGAAATGGAAAATGAAGATTATGAGCTTGCCAAGGAGGGAAGGAAGATCCTGTTCAATTCAATTCAAATCAACAAAAATGTATTAATTGCCTTAATTGGCAATTGTGTAACTGTGCCTGGCACAGTGCTGGGGCTACAAAAAACAAAAAAGGGGAAAAAAAACCCTGGTTCCTCAAGGATCTTCCATTCTAATGGGAGTAGGTGTGGTGGTGGGGAACAATACAAGTACAGATAAGTAAATACAAAATATTTACAAAATCAATTCCAATAAATTTGGGGAGGTTTAATCATTGTCTTTTGAAAAGTCCCTCTTTCTTAGGTGGTTTTATGGACCTAGTCAATGAGGGGTCCATAAAGTATATTAAACAAAAACCAAGAGATGGACTCAGAGCGAAGAGTGAGCTATATATATTTTTGGACATAGCCAACTATTCATATATATATACTGCAAGGATTTTGTCTTTTTTTTTTTCCAAAGGGAGATGGGAGGTGGGAGAGAAAATAGATAAATAAATAATAAAAAAAAAGGAGTCACCCTGGAGAAAATCTCATACCCTCCCTTCCAACTTTGTGTCTTCCACCCCAATTCAAGACTGGAAGGGAAAGGCCCAGGCTTTTTAATAACTTCTTCACTTTAACCTATACCAAGATCAGATATGAACAGTTGATTAGAACAAGTTCTCGTTTCAGTGGAGGAAGGGTGAAACTGGGATAGGAAAAGAAATGATCTAGAGTACTTAGGAAAATCACATGGATTCCGACCAGTAGGGCCTGATGACTAGCTGCCTGGGGTATCTGAGGACCTGGCAGATGTCACTGTAAAGCAGCTAGTATGCTGGAGAAATCAGAACAGGCAAAAGAAGTCACTAAGGATTGCAAAAGGACAAATGCTATGCCTGATTTTAATAAAGTGGGCAAGGGGGAATAGGATGAGATAGATGAGAATCCACATTTTTTTTTCATAAGAACCTATCAAATAGGGAGTGAGCCTCACCTTGCCTCAAGTAGGAGAGTTCTCTTTTCCTGAAATCTCACTGAGAATAGGAAAGTTCTTAGAAGTGCTTATGAAGAGGAGATATATGCTATGAAGAGAATTCTCCTTCTCAGAACAAATCAACCAAATATCATTTAGAAATCATTTAGAAGCATCCTTTTCCCACCAGAAGATAATTCAGCAACTTTGTGAAGGAGAATTACACCCAACCAATTCAATTTCTTGCTCTGCTAGACAGTGGTAGAAATAAATGATGATTGTCATTGGGCTCGACTTTGACTCAGAAAGATGTGGATTCAGATTCTGCATCTGATATTTATTATGTGGCCATGGTCAGATCATTTAATCTCTCTTAGCCTCCTTATCTGTGCAATGAGGATAATAATGCATGCAACATCCCCTCTCAAAGGTTTGTTGTGAAGCTCACATGATGTAATAATGAAAGCAATTTGCAAACTTTAATGCAAACTATAAATGTTGATTATTGTTCAATCCTTTCATTTGTGTTCAACTCTTTGTGACCCTATTTGGGGTTTTCTTTTTCTTTGAGACTAAGTTGGCTCAGGGAATAAGGCTTAGGCTGTTGACCTCAATTCCTAGTCACCTAGGTATAAAATAGTCATGAGGCAGCTCGTGGCACAGTAGATAGAGCTCTGGGCCTGGAGTGAGGAATTCAAATCCTGAGTTCAAATTCAGCCTCAGACACTTAAGTAGGTGCGTGACCCTGGGCAAGTCAATTTATTTATGTTTGTCTCGATTTCTTCAGCTGTAAAAGGGGAATAATAATAGCATCTACCTTGCAGGTTTGTTGTGAGGATTGATGGAGGTAATATTTGTAAAAGCACTTAGCATACTGCCTGGCACACAGTAGGCACTATATTAATGCTTATTCTCTTTTCCTTTCATCTTACTGCCCCCCCTTCCCATGAGAAGCTTCAGGCATTCTCTCTGATACTTGGAAGACCAGGATGGGCCTCTCAGGAAAGGAAACTTCAGTTAATTGAATGAACTTGAGGTGTCTTCAGCACTTCTCCTTATTAAATATTCTTCTCTTGCTGTTACTAAGTGAACTCTCTTTTTAAAAATGAGACACCTACAAGTGTCTCACATTGTTCCAATATTAGATCTAAACTACCGTTGGACTGGCCTGAATTCAGACCAGGTCTGATTTCTGCTGAATCCCAGAGAGTTAAAAAAAAAAAGGGAGGTGGCGAGGGGAGAATCTTAATAATTAGAACTAAACAAAAATGGAATGGGTTTCCTCAGGAAGCAGTGTGGTTCCCACAATTTCCTATTTTTAAAAAAGATATTATTTTATTTTTATTAAGGTCTGGCTTCTTTTCTCCCATCTGCCCCTCCTCTCAGACCACATTGAAAAAGCAAGAAAGGCAAATGCTGTTACAAACATGTATAGTTAAGCAAAACATATTCCTGCATTGGCCATATCTTTAAAAAATATTTCTCATTCTGTACTCAGAGTCCATCTACTCATCTATCAACTTTATTATCAGTATGTGGGTAGCCTGTTTCATCATGAGTCCTCTGGACTTGGGTTGGTCATTGTGTTGATCAAAATTCCCAAGTCTTCCAAAGTTGTTTTCTTTATAATATTGTTGTTACATCAAATAAATCTTGGTTCTGCTCACTTCACTCTGTATAAGTTGATACAAATCATCCTAGATTTCTCTGAATTCATCTGCTTCATTATTTCTTAGAGTGCAATAGTATTCCTATTACTTCTTCTAGCAGACTTCCAGAACTCACCCTTGGAAAATAATAACATTGGTGAAGTTATGAACTAGTCCAGCCATTTTGGAAACATTTTGGAATTGTACTCCCAAAGTCACTAGACTGTCAATACTACTACTAGGCTTCTAACCCAAAGAAGTTAAACAAAGAAAAAAAAGGAACCATACATGGCAACTCCTTTGTAGCGGCAAAGAACTAGATACTAAAGGAATCCTAATAAGTTGGGGAATGGCTAAATAAATTACAAATTGGAATACTGTTGTGACACTAGAAATGATGACCAGGATGATTTCAGAGAAAACTGAAAAGACTTCCGTAAACTAAGGTACGAATGAGGTGGAGCAGAACCAGGAAAATAATTAATACAATAGCAACAACATGGTAAAGATAAATAACTTCGAGTGGCTTAAGAACTCTGATCGACACAATGGTTAATCATGGTTCCAGTGGAATAGTGATGAATCACACTACCCACCTCCTGAGGAGAGGTGATGAACTCAAGATGTAGAAGGAGACACACATTTTTGGAATGTGGAATTTAATGTGGAAATTAATTTTGCTTGACTATGTGTATTTATTACAAGAATTTTGTTTTCTTTTTGTCCCAAAAAGGGGTGGAGGTGAGAGGGAGAGAAAATAAATGTTAATTGAAAACAAAGGTAAAATAAAATTACATTTGAAAGATATTAAAAATAGATGACAAAGCATGGTGACCCTACTCAAGCCTTCCTGTCAGCCCCAAAATATGGGGCATCCACTAATGAAGTACTGATGGATTTTTCTCATAAGAACCAATCAAATAGGGAGTGAGGCTCATCTTGCCTCAAGTAGGAGAATTCTCCTTTCCTGAAATCCCACTGAGAATGAGAAAGTTCTTAGGAGTGTTTATAGACCTATAAAGAGGAGAATTCTTTTCAGAACAACTATCCTTTAGTATTTATCATTAGAGAAGGGTTATATGAAAGCCTTTTAGGAAACTTTTAGAAATTTCTCACAAACATAAGTCACTGTGCCATTATTGGGACATATTGTCATATATTCATTCTGGTCTGATTTTACTCAGCACCTAAGTGCACAATCTGTGCCGCTTCAGCATGTAGTTCCTTCACTGTTACCTTGGAGCATCACCAACTGGTTCCTCTGTAGGCCTAGTGACCCCATTAAGATTATAAGTTCCTCTAGGACAGGGCCCATTTCTCCCCAATTCCTTCATACTCTCCATATTTCCTTTATCAGGACCATGCAACCACTAGAATGACTGGAAAGGTACTGGAATCAAATAGAATTCTTTCTAAATGGTTTGAAAGTACTTGAATAGAATCCTCCCAAACAATCTGATCCTCTTCAAAGGATTGTAGGCTTTGGTCTTGTACTAATGAAAACCCAGAAAGTGCTGTGGACACATAAGAAAACAAATGCCTATGAGAAGTGAGAGAGAAGAGCCCTGAAATGTCATGGTGCAGCCATAGCCTCAGAAGGCTGGCTTCTATAGACAATCAACACTGGAGAAATGTCTGGAAATGTACTTCTCCCACTAGATCTCCTCATACCACCTTCCTCCCTTAGAAAAGTGAAGAGGATCGTTTAGTCTAATGCATGAAAGGAACTTTCCCTCCTCATGCCTAATCTGCCCTAGTGCCAGTAACCCAAAGGGGGCTGAAGAGTCAAAAGTAAAAGGTGATGAAGTCTATTATAAAAAGATGATGAACTCATTCTCTTTTCTCATATTCTGCTGGGCAAAAGAGGCTATTACTTCAGAAATGTGGATCTGTCCTTTCCAGCAAAGGATAAATTTCTATGGGGGATCAAAGGGAACCCTGGGGACCATTACCCAGGGAGCCAATCCTGATTCCATTTGGAGGAGTTGCTGCATAGAATTTGTCGCCTTTCTTCACAGCAGAAGGAATCTTACCCTGAGCCTGTGGCCTCATGGCAGAGGCAGTTTGGAACATTTTTTGTTCCATTCATGGGCCTGTAATGAAATCAAGACTGGGCTATTTTTGTTTACAGATGGTACAAACTTTGGTGGAACATCAAATGAGCCAGATGTTGTTACTGGGACAGAGGAAAAACTAGTTAACTTGGCTAATAGAAATGAAAGAACCCCTGGAGAAGGTTTCGTAGGACCTAAGCTGCATGTGCCTGCACAATTGCAAATGATAAGCATTGATGGCAAGAGATAGACATTTTAAATGATACAACTTAGGTAAGTAATTCAGGGCAGAGTTTATTTGAACTTGTTTTGCTCAGGCAAACAACAGCAACAGGCAAACATGCAATAACAACAACAACAACAACAACAACAAAACCCCACGGTCTTGTCTGTCTATTATTCTTTTGGAGACTGCAAAGGATCAGAGCAGCAGACTTTACATCTGCAATTTATTTCAGCCAAGGGAGAAAAACAGATGGCAAATAGCACTGAAAAAAAGGGAGGTTCTGTCTGAATCCTGAGTACTTGGGAGGAGCCAAGGCCAGGCACATGCCTAGTGTGGGGACAGGAAGGAAAGGAGTGGAGGTGGTAGGAGAGGGCTAGGTAGTACAGGGATAAAAAGGCAGAGCTAACTCCTCTGTTCCCAGTCACCATGGAGATGTCAGAGCAGGATCCATATGTTGGGCCTCTCAGAGGGAGCAGGTGGGGCAAGGGAGAGGGTTACCCAATTGTTTGACAAGAAAAACTGGCACTACCCAGACCCTCTCTTCCTTATGGATGCATCCCAGATGGCCCTTTGGCACAGCTAGAAGACTAGAGAGGAAAGCAACCACACCTCCCAGCCCAACTCTAGCCTCCATTCTGAGCCTAACTCCAAGCAATTTGTCTGCCAATGAATGCTATTGAATATCCATAGGCTGAATAACTGTTGTGGGTGCTTGGCAGTAGATGTTATTCTATAATTTACTGGAGAATAAAGTATTTATGCATTCACAGACCTTTGGTAGAGAAATAAGAAAAGGAGATGGTAGGCTTTTGCCAATGATCTTTTTTTCTCTTTAAAAAAAATCAATTTGTGTTATATTGGTCATGAATGAAAATGTTTATTTCATTGTACATCTCATTCTGCACTGCATCACATCCCTACTAAGAGGTGGGAAACATGCTTCATTATCATTCTTCTGGAATCATGACTATTAATTTGTTATTGCATTGATCAGAGTTCTTAAGTTTTCAAAATTGTCTTTTTGGTATAATATTACGGTCATGCCATAAAGAATTCTCCTGGTTCTACTCACTTTACTCTGCAACAGTTCCTATAAATCTTTTGAATTTGCTAATTTCATCATTTCTTGAAATGCAGTAGTATTATTCTTATTGTGCAATAATATTCCATTACATTATTACACTGTGATTTGCTCAGCTATTCTCCAATTGAGGAGCACCTACTTTGTTTCCAATTCCTTGCCATAACAAAAAAATGTTGCTATAAATATTTTTGTATATATGAGATCTTTTTTTTTCCTTTGGTGTCTTTGTGGTATAACCCTGGTAGTAGTATTCTGATTTGAAAGTTGTACACAGTTTAGTGACTTTTTGGTTACACTTCCACATTGCTTTCTAGAATGGATATACCAATTAATTCACTGATAGTGCATTAATGTGCCTGTTTTCCCACAACTCCTGCCGTATTTATGCTTTTTATTAATTTAAAAAATGCGTTCTCTGTATCAAAATGCATTGTCTATTTTTTGGAAAGGTGCTATACAGCACTGAGGAACATGTAAGCTTTAATATTTCCATTCAGAAGGTGCCTTAATATTTTAGTTCCAAATTCTCTTAGAGTTTGCTCAATTTTATATTTTAATTCTTGTTTAGAATTTATATTCCTTTTTTTTTTTAAATAATAGCTAATGTTGGGAAGCAAACTTGTTCAGTGGATTTGGAATCAGAGGACCTCAATTTGATTCCCTTTTAGTATCTCTGTGACCTTTGGCAAGTTATTTGATACCTCCTAGCCTCAGTTTCCTCATCCATAAAATTATGGGATTGGACTAGATCAATGGTGGGGAACCTGTGGCCTTCTAGGTCCTTGGGCACAGCCTTCTGACTGAATCCAAGTTTTACAGAACAAATCTTTTTATTAAGGGGATTTGTTCTGTGAAGTTTGGATTCAGTCAAAGGGCTACACTTGAGGACCTAGAGGGCCACATGTGGCCTCGAGGCTGCAGGTTCTCCACCCCTAGACTAGATGACTTGTAAGTTCACTTCTAAATCTAAGCTTCTGTGATGCTGCATGCATAATTTTTTGCTCGATAAATATTTGTAACTGGCTGAATGATTACAAAGTATTTACAGTTTCCCCCTGAAATATCTCTTTGCCTTTACTGGAGAGTCATACAAATGAATGCCTGTACCTATAAATCAAACTGACAGGAATTTAAAGGTATATACTTGTTCTGTCCATCACAAGAGGAGAAATCAGAAGCAAGGGATAGAAGTGAAAAGCAGGCAAATTTAGACTTGAGGCAAGGATACATTTCCTAACATTAGACATTTGTAGACATTGAATGGGCTTCTTCAATATATAGTAAATTCCCTGTTGGCATCCTGGGTCGTTGCCTGTTGTCTTCATCTTTGTCTTGCCACTGGACTCCAGTGATTCTGGAGAAGAAAGCAAGACTGAGGACTTTGCTCAGCTCTGCTTCACTCAAATCCAATTCACATGCAAGTCAAGACATCATCTTCGTGATGTCATTGTTTCTCTTTGAGAATGAAGAATCAATAACAACAACGATAACAATTTTCTTTTGTTAAATTTCCCAGTTCTGAAAGAGAATATTAAAACCTCTTGCTATTATTAAATTAATATCCATATCATTTTATAATTCATTTATTCAGTTGGTTACTATGTTATCTGATGCATAAATATTTAATATATCTCCTTTTAATCATTAGTACATTTTGCCTAGACTCTCATTTTCATTCTGTGTGTATCTTTGCTTTTTAGATATGTTTCTTGTAAACAACAGATCATAGGACTTTGTTTGCTTATTCATTGTGCTAGTCTCTTTCGTTTTATTGGTTTGTTCATCGATTCACATTTAAAATTATGCAAGCTAAATTTGTAATTTTCTCCATTTGTTTTTCCATTGTTCTTTAGATTTTTGTCCCCTTTCTGTTTTATGTTGTCTCTGCAATTAGCTTTGCTTGAGTTACTTAGTTGCATGGTCTATTATGACCGACTTACTTCTCTGCCACCCTCCACCTTCATTCTCATTGGCCATTTTGGGTCCTCCTTAAATTATTTGTTAATTAGTTTGCATTTATTTATCCATCTATCATCAATCTATCCCCACCCATGACTTTTTCTTTCTTAATTTTTTAGGTTAACAAACATTTATTTTCTTTATCTCCTACTCTATCCCCTGGAAAAAAAAAGAGAAAAGCAAAATCTTTGGAATTAATATGCATAGCCAATTCTCATATTGGTCAAGCTAAAGATATATGTTTCATTTTTTATATTGAACCCATCACCTTTTTTATTAGGAGGTGCATGGCATTTGGTGATATGGAATGATAGTCTATCATTTCATTTAGTCTTTTGAAGTTTGTCTTTACCATGCTGTTGTTATAGTATTAATTATTCTCTTGGTTCTGCTCATTATACTCTGTATCAGTTCATGTAAATCTTTCCAGGTTTCTCTAAAACCATCCCTTTCATCATTTCTTGTGGTTCAATTATATCCACATGCCATAATTTGTTAAGGCATTTCCTAATTGATTGATGAGCACCCCTTCATTTATACTTCTTTGCCGTCATACAAAAAAAGAGCTACTATAAATATTTTTGTACACCATAGGACCTTTTCCTCTTTCTTTGATCTCATTGAGGAATAACTTAGTAGTGACATTTCTGGGTCAAAGGAACACATGCTGTTTTGTAACTTTCTGGGCATAATTCCAAATTGTTTTCCAGAATGGCTATATCAGTTCATAGTTCCTCCAAGAGAGCTTTAGCATACCTGTTTTCCCCCTGCCCCACCGTCATTTATCATTTTCCTTTTTTGCCAACTTCACCAATATGATACATGTGACATGGAAATTCAGAGTTGCTTTAATTTGCCTTTCTCTAGTTAATAACGTTTTTTAGAATTTTTAAAAATTTGGTTATAGATACTTGAATTTCTTCCATTAAGAACTGCCTGTTCACATCCTTTGATGATTATCAATTGAGGAGGGGCTCATATTCTTATAAATTTGAGTTAATTTATCACATATCTTGGAAAGGAAACCTTTATCAGAGAAACTTGCTGCAAAGATTACCCCACCCTACCCCAGTTAACTGTTTCCCTTTGAATCTTAGCTGCATTTGGCTTTGTGCAAACTTTTAAATCTTACGTTATTTGAACTTCTCCTCTAACCACAGATATGAACGATAATTTCTTCCTTGACCCTCTAATATTTTACACTGGACCTTTCAAACCTATGTCACATATCCATTTGAAGTTGTTCATGGCATATGGTGTGAGAGGTTAATCTAAACGTAATTTCTGCTGAACTGTTGTCTAGTGTTCTCAGAAGTTTTAGTAAATAGTCAGTGCTTACACCAGTAACTGAGGTCTTTGATTTAACAAACACTAAGCTATGAAGTTCATTTGCTTCTGCATGCTGTATACCTAATCTCTTCTACTACTTGACCTATTTTTTAAATTTAAATTTTTTTTTGGTGAGGTGATCAGGGTTAAGTGACTTGCACAAGGTCACACAGCTAGTAAGTGTTAAGTGTCTGAGGCTGGATTTGAGCTCCCGTCCTGACTCCAGGGCTAGAGCTCTATTCACTGTGCCACCTAGCTGCCCCTAACTGACCTATTTTTTAATGAGTACCAAGTCATTTTGGTGATTACCACTTTACTTTTTTTCCCCCTGTGATTTCTCTTGAGATTCTTGACCTTTTATTCTTCAAGATGAATTTTTTACATCAATATTTTATGGTGATGCTATATGACTGAGTCATGGAACACCATGATCTCTGAAGAATTAAACTTTTTGGACCTCTTTTGCCATTTGGGTTAGGCTATTTTTTTAAGGTGTTATTTTCTTCAGTTGTTTTTTTTTTGGTCTCTACTTTAGTAAGCTGTTGACCTGTTTTTCATGATTTTTTTTTCCTTTTTTGGCGAGGCAATCAGGGTTAAATGACTTGCCCAGGGTCACACAGCTACTGTGTCAAGTGTTTAAGGCCCGATTTGGACTCAGGTCCCCCTGACTCCAAAGCTGGAGCTGTATCCACTGTGTCATTAGCTGGCCCTTTCATGATTTTCTTGCATCACTCTCATTTCTCTTCCTAGTTTTTCCTCTACTTCTCTTACTTGCTTCTCAAAATCCTTTTTGAGCTCTTCCATAGCTTGGGACCAATTCATATTTTTCTTGGAGCCTTTGGATGCAGGAGCTTTGACTTTGTTGTCTTCTTCTGGTTGTATGTTTTGATCTTCTTTGTCACCAAAGTAAGATTCTATGGTCTGAATTTTTTTGCACTGTTTTCTCATGTTCCAAGCCAATTACTTGAATTTTAAACTCTTTGTTAAGGTAGGGGTCTGCTTCCAGTGTGGAGAATATACTGTCCCAAGCTTCAGGGGTTTTGTGCAGATGTTTTCAGAGATACTTCTAGGGACTTGTAAATTTTCAGTTCTTGCAAAGTGGTATGATCAAAGGTGAAGTGTTTGTTTACTCCTTTCCTGGCCTGTGTTCTGGTCTATGAGTGACCACAAGCACTCTTTTCTGCCTTGGAACTGTGAGGAGGATTCTCCTTGCACTGCCACCACAAGCTCCACCACACCAGCTCTCCTCTTCGCCCAGGGTTGCCACCCAGGACTGCAACTCAGATCCAAGCATGGACAAAGCAAGAGAATCCTACCTCAGCACCAGCAAAGAGATACCTGCAATCCCCCTCTGACCAGCCACTCAATCCCACCTTAAACTCTGTAAGCAGCTACAGCCCCAGGGCAGGACTGGGGCCAGACCGAGTTTCTTTCTCACCAAGGTCCAACAGACCTTTCCTACTGACCTTCTAAGTTGTCTTTGGTATTTGTGGGTTGAGAAGTTTGGAAGCCACCACAGCTGCCCTTGATTCAGTCCCCTGGGGCCTGCTCCAGGTTCACTGAGACCCTGTCTTTGCAGGCATGGCCCATGATGAACTGTGTTCCTCTCACAGCCTCGCACAACAGCCCTTTCCAATCAACCATCCAGGTTGTCTTTGGCTGGAAATTTGTTTCACTCTGTCTTTTTGTGGGTCCTGCTACTCCAGAACTGGTTTAGAGTCATTTTTTTTACAGGCATTTAAAGGGGTTTGGGGGAGAGCTCAAGCAAATCACTGCTTTTACTTTGCCATCTTGGCTCTGCCTCCCTGAAGTTTATTTTTCAATTAATTCTTAAGTAGATCCTCTAGGGTTCTCTAACATACCATCATATTATCAATAATTACTGTACCTTTTCTAAGAAGTTCTTTGCTCTGGCTTCTTCCTCAATTCTCTTCCCTTCCAGTATATTTCACAGAATTACAAAATTCTGTGATTCTTTGGTTTAATTTTTGAGAGCAATAATGTTGACTAGAAACTGTGCTGTGTGGTAGAGATACCCTATGTTCAAAATAATGTCATCTTGACCTCGTCATGATATTTCTTCTACCCCATCACTATGTCATCTTATTTCTGGGTCCATGTGCCAAATCATACCCCTTCAATCTTCTGGGTGCCAGCTATCCCTAGACAATTTGTAATACCTTCTCTTTACCCAAGATGTTTTCCATGGAGAGATGACATTCTCTCAAAGAATATAGCCTCCAAAGTTACCAACTCCTCCCAGATTAAACCTGTTATAATGTTTCCATGTCCATTGCAAGCAAATATTACTTTCCTTATGGGAGTGTTCTTCAGTGGGATCACTGGCACCCCCTACTCTCTACTATTGTCCTCCACAGTTGCTTACTTTTGTCATGGAATATCTTGTGTAAGGACCAAATGGGAAAAAAGATCCTTATAAATAGTATTATACTCCAGATGCTCATATTTGTGGATGACACTGCATTGATTTTATCAAGTCTTAGAGCACTCTGAAGTCTTATTGATGAGGTCCAGGATTATTTAGAAGAGAACAGCTTAAAAATCCATATAGGAAAATCCAAATGGTTGCAGAAATGCTTTTTTTGTTGTGCTTATGACATGCAGTTGGATGGATAGCCCATTAGATTAATACTATGTATATATTTGGAATAGGCACTGAAGTTGGACAATGCTTTGGGTCCAGAATTGAAAAGAAGGAGGAGACCAAGGAAATTGAATTTAAGAAATTGTGTATAAACCAATATCTTACACCATTTACCAAGATAAGATAAAAATGGATACATGACATAGATATGGAATATATTACCTATCAGACTTATGGACAGATGAACAATTTATGAGTAAACGAGATAGAGAACACTGTTAGGTGTAAAATGGATAATTTTTATTACATTAAATTAAAATGGTTTTATACAAATAAAAGTAGTCAACACCGGAAGGAAAGCAGAAAATTGGGAAAATTTATAGAAATATTCTCAAAAGTCTCATATCTCAAATACATAAAGACCTTTGTCAAATCTATAAGAATGTGAGTCATTCCCTAATTGATAAATGGTGAAAGTATATGAACAGGCGCTTTTCCAATGAAGAAATCAAAACAATTTATAGTCATATAAAAAAATTCTAAATCATTATTAATCAGAGAAATGTACATTAAAACAACCTTGAGATATCATTATACACCCATCAGATTGGCCAAAATGATTGATTGAAGGGGAAAGTAACAAATGTTGGAGGGGACATGGAAAATTGGGACCCCAATTCGCTGTGGGTGGTATTGTGAACTGATCCAGACTTTGGAGAGCAATCTGGAACTATGCCCAAAGAGTTATTAAACTGCCTATATCCTTTGACCTAGAAATACTGCTACTAGGTCTGTTTCCCTAGATGATTAGGGAAAAAGGAAACAAATCTATATGTTCTAAAATATTTATAGCAGTTCTCTTTGTGGTGGCAAAGAACTGGAAATTGAGGGGGTGCCTATCAGTTGGGGAATGGCTGAATAAGTTGTGATATATGAGTGTAATGTAATCTTACCATGCTATAAGAAATGATGAGCTCAATAACCTCAGAAAAACATGGATAGATTTGCACAAAATCATGAGGAGTAAAATGAACAGGACCAAGAGAACATTGTATACAGTAATAGCAATATTGTTTGAGTGACTAAGTAATTTTGACTATCCTAAATACCCAAATTAACCACAAAGGACCTATGAAAGTAAACACTATCTGTATCCAGAGAAAGAATGATAAGGATGAATAATATGAATAGAAGTATGTATAGAACGGTTTTACATACACACACATATTTGCATCAAATGGTAACCATCTCTAGGGTAGGAGGGAAGGGGAAAAAAGGGTAAAAAGGAAAGTTACACAATAACTTTATTATATATTTATAAGGAATAAAAAGTTTTACATAATAGATAAGCAGTTTAATGTGCAATTGTCTTTCTTTTCTCTATTCTGCTATGTCATGGAAATGCTTGCATTATTTCTTAACTTCAGAATAAAATAAGTAAAATTTTTTACAAAGTTAAAAAAAGAAATTATATAATGCTTTTAATAATCACAGATGGCTCTTTTATAAACATGTATTGAACCCTACTATGTATAAGGCACTGTGATGGGAATTACAAAATGACACAAGTGATGATCCCTGCACTCCAGGAAATGACATTCTAGCGTGTGTGAGGAAGTACAGCGGAGAAGGAGAGTTAAGCATCTATACAAATAAGCATAAATAAACATCTCTCAGTTTCTCCTTCTAAAATACCTCCCTATTTTAATTATGATAAACAATTTACTTAAGCAAGAATCATATATTTTCTTTTTAACAGTATTTTGTTTTTTCTAATCACATGAAAAAACAATTTTTAACATTCATTTTTTAAAATTTTGAGTCCCAAATATTCTCCCTCCCTCCCTTCTGTCCCCTTTCCCTAAAGCAGTAAGCAATTTGATATAGGTTATATGTGTGCAATCATGTAAAATGTGTTTCTATGTTAGTCATGTTGTGAGAGAAGAAACAGACCAAAAGAAAAACACACACACACACACAGAATGAAAATAGTGTACTTTGATCTGTATTCACACTCCATCAGTTCTTTCTCTGGATGTGGATAGCAGTTTCCATCATGGGTCCTTTGGAATTTCTTAGATTATTTTACTGCTGAGAAGAGCTAAGTTATTCATAGCTGATTCATTGCACAATGTTGCTATTACTATGTATAATATTCTCTTAGTCCTGCTCATTTCACCTTGCATCAGTTCATGTAAGTTTTTCTAAGTTTTTCTGAAATCTGCCTGCTCATCATTTCTTATAGCCCAATAGTATTCCATTATATTCATATACCACAACTTGTTCAGTCATTTCCCAATTCTCTTAATTTCCAATTCTTTGCCACCACAAAAAGAACAGCTACATGTAGGTCCTTTTCACTTTTTTTTATGATCTCTCTGAGATATAGACCTGGTAGTGGTATTGCTAGATCAAAAAGTATACAAAGTTTGATTACCCTTTGTACATAGTTCCAAATTGCTCTCCAGAATAGTTCCATCAGTTCACAATTCCACTAACAATGCATTAGTATCCCAGTTTTCCCACATCTTCTCCAACATTGATCATTTTCCTTTTCTGACATATTAGCCAATCTGATAGACGTGATATGGTACTTCAGAGTTGTTTTAATTTGCATTTTTCTAATCAAACGTGATTTAAAGCATTTTTTTCATATCACTAGAGGTAGCTTTGAGAATCATGAATTTTCAGCTGGAATAAACCTTTAAAACCACTGACCAATACTCTCATTTTGTACATGGGGGAACACTGGTTCAAAAGGCTAAGTGTCCAAAGTTGAGTGGATATTAAGTGGCAGGTCTCTTAGCTCCAAATCAAATGCTTTTTCCTCATTGTACCACAGTGCCTCTTGCATAAGAAAAACTAGGAAAGCTTTACAAATTCTTTATTGAATCAATCTTCAAATCTTTATGTATCAAATAACTACTTTTATTCAGTTCTTTATATGTAGACATTCAAATTTCAATTATATCTAATTAAATAGAAAAATGTAATACTGTGCCAATCATATTGTAAGCTATTTACAAATCCGAAGTGTCTGACATTTGAATCATACAAAAGGAAAAAGTAAATATGTGTCACAGAATTATTCCATGTCCTCTGTCCAAGTAATCCTTCTTTTCTGCCAGACTGATACACAGAATCATGTACTGTACATTTAACTCTTCCTCATACCTCAGGATTCATACTGATAGAAGCGTCAAAGACCCTTTTGGAATCTCCCCTGTTTTGAGTCTGACTTGAAGGAAGGAATCTTACTGGGTTCAAGTACTTCCTCTGCCACATATTTGCTGTGTGACTCTGGGTAAGTTATTTAACCTGGTGATGCTCTAGGCCAATGGTGTCAAACTCAAATTGAAATGGGAGTCTCTAAAACATGCATAAGGATGTAGGCTGCATAGTAACTTAATTTAAGATATAATATTATCTATTTTTAAAAATATTTTATATAAATATAAAATCTACAATAAATAGATACTTATTTATTTTGTTAAATAGTTCCCAATTACATTTTAATCTGGTTCAGCCACACTCAAGACTGTTGTGTAGGCCATCAAGGCATGGGCTTGAAACTTCTTTAGGCAACTCTCTAAGATGAGAAGTTGCAGAAATGATATTGATGTCCTTTAGTGGGGGAAGTTTTGTCACCTGATAATTCCCTTTTCAATGAAATCATAAGCTCAGTACCTACCCCGTCTCTTTCCATGGAATGAAAGTTCCTTCAGGTCAGAAATTGTCTTACTTTTGTCTTTATATGCCCATGGCCTAGCACAGTGAGTGGCACACTGTAGGTGCTTAATAAATACTTGCTGATTGATCAAGTGTCAAGGGGGCATGGAAATGGTGGCATAACATTGAGATCATCCATGAAGCTCTGTTTTCTGCTTCAAACCTAATGTAAAGCAACATAATATTCCCAAAGAATAGGTCTATACCCAGGTCTCCTGTTCAAGACTGGTATCTTCTTCTCATTTGCTAGTAAGATAAGAAAATGGTATTCTAAAAGACAATGATTGTGTCCAAGTATTTTCTTTATAGAAACTGTAGGTGTAAGTACAGTCATCTCAGGATGGGCTATGTGGCTAAAGGCTTCAGGTGGTAGATCCTCTTCCCTCTGTGATAAGCAGGCTAGATTTGGGCAGCCCAGTGGTCTATTGCCATTAGTAGTAGAAGACCTACCTCCTCACTAGGTCCCAGGAATAAGGCACTCTGGTCAAAGGAATTAAGCAATGGTCCACCTGAGTGTGACAGAGTTGCTGACTGAAGACCTAATTTTTTTTTTTTACTGCAAATGTTCCCCTGAAATTGCTATATGACTATGAATCTTAGAACACTCCAAATCTCCAAGGCATCTCACTTGTAGGTGACCTAGAGAGCAAGGTAGAGATACATGGTGGGTATAGTAGACAGGAAAATATTTCCAGAGATGTTATATGCTTCAAAAGTGGTACAAGGGATATATTTATGAAGGAAATAAATGATAATAGTGAAAATGAGGGAAAATGAATGAATAACCCATACACACAGAATGTAAAAGGTCCTAAAACAAGGCCTTTGGTTGATCAGAAAGATATTCTGTAGAGGATTTATGGAAAAACATACATAAAGTGAGAAAGCATGAATAGGTTGCAATCTGTACTGATGGAAGAAATGTCCATATCAGTGAGAATATAGAGCCACTGAAGTATTATTCTTTTTGTGCATATTCACATATGAATTTTTCCCCAAAGCTACAAAAATTAGTATTGCATTTGTTTCTACTTAGCCATTGTAATTAACAAGGAATAATTATCCACAGAGGTTGATGTGTCATTTTTAAGGAGTGGGTATGTGTTGGAGGGAGGGAGGTGAAAATCCCTGTAGGCTTTCCCCTGCAGAGGGAAACCCCCATAAAATTTGGAGCCAGAGAACCTATGTTTGAGTCTACTTATGTTACTACTTATGTGACCTTAGAGAAGTTCCTCAACCTCTATGGACCTTTTCCCTCATCTGTTAAATGAGATGGTTGGACTTGATGATTTCAAAGTTTCTGTCCAATCCAAATCTAGGATTCTATGAGCCTATGAGATAAAAGAAGTGATGCTAGAGAGAAACTTAAATGGGTCACGAGTGAGCAGAGATCTGAGTTTATGGATAGAGAAAAAAAGTGGACTTGTAGAGTGTATAAATTTGCATTTCATAGCACCATATTTCCATTGGCCTTTGCCTTTATCCCTGGGAAAACCTAATTAAGCATGACTTTAAGGGAAGAGGTGGAGAGGGAGGCTCAAAGGGTGAATGGCAGGTATTATATACTTACTTATCTACTTTTACTGATATATTTTGTTTACATTTTCCTTGCTCAACCCAGATAAGGATGTGGTTTATGAATCTTCATTCCATTCCCACCCCGCCCCACCCATCTTATAATAGCTAGCATTGATATAGTGTTTTAAGGCTTACAAAGCACTTTACAAGCACTATTTTATTTTGCTTTCACAACAATCCTGAGAGATGGGTTATTATTATCCTTATTTTACAGAAAAAGAAAATGAGACCAAAAGAGGTTAAGTGATTTATCCAGGACCACACCTAATAAATTGTTGGATTTTAACTCAGATCTTCCTGACTCCACATCCAGTAATCTATGCACTGAACCACCTGCCTTAAAAAAAAGATTAAATGATCACTTGTCAGGTATGTTATAGAGGGAAATATTTCTTTTTTCTTTTTTCAGGCATGTGTTGAGTCAGATGGCCACTGAGTTCCTTTCCAAGTTGAGGATACCATCCATCTATGGACATATACTGCCATCCATGGGTGTGGCATTACAGTACCCAAGAAATCTTTTTTCCTACATGGAACTCTTTTTGGGCATTCATATTTCTGTAGATTACAAGGCATTGTACTTATTTGCCTTTGACCAACATTATTGTGGATGCACCAATCTCATTGATCAATACCAATTATTTTTGTCTTTGAAGATTTTCTTTTAATGAATTTCACTATGCGAATGCCCATTTAGGGAAAGCCTTACCTTGCTTCTTGGCATCATCTGCCTTTCCTTTGCAAATTACTGCAGGCTTTGGGAAATGGAAAACAGAGTTTGCCAGTGGAAATGGTACTTCTGATTCAGGAATGGATATCCTCTTTACTACCAGGGCACACTGAAGCAGCCTCGTCCTGCAAGATCAGAGCCACAACTAACCGAGGAGGCTTCCTTTATTTTAGACAGAGTTGGAATGCCCTCAGGGTGAGAGTTTCAAGGAAATTCAAAGAAAACTCAATCATGAACCTCTAGGGCTTCTTCTGACTCAGCAACTGGGATTCCTTGGGGCCCTGAGCTTGAAGACCATACAGGAAAAACTCCTAGAGACAAGCCTGAAGACTTGGTTCATTGCTATTCATTTGCTCCCTAGAAAAAGAGCAAGTAACACAAGCTACATGACAAACTATCTATTCCTTTCATGAATGTTCCAAAACATCCGTAACTAGAGTAAAATACCTGAAGTCCCAGGCACAAATATAAGAGATCCTCAAGATGGTGGCCAGAGGCTGCAGTCTCCACACCTGAGAATGCAGGAAATGGTAAGAGAGAGGGCTTACAGGCTTGTAGAATATGGATAAGGAGACCTCTTTTTTGTTGTGATAATACTTCCAGTCAGATGCTCTTCTGTGTTTACTTCCTGCTCCCTCTACTATTTTTCCCCAAATGAAAAAATTCTAGTACCTGTGGCCCAATCCCAATGAAGACTGCTTGCTGTTCCCAGCAGAAACCAAGCTTCATCTCTGCTTTCAGTAGTTCTTTTTGTATAGCCTGCCTCTCTTGTCAAGGAAGGCTAAATAAGAATCCCATTTATTCCTCCACATTCTTCTGGTTTCATCATAATTAATTTCAGCTATCCAAAACAATTTTTTTAAGCCACTAATGATTCACTGTAAATTCTTCTCTATAAGACACTAAAAGTGTCACGTGGCCCTGACCTGGTTCCACAAATAGTAACTAGAAATCTATTATGTCTCTTACAAATGTGTTACAGTCTTAGTTGGTACTCAAGTGGATTTATATAGGTGGATAAACAGAACTCAGAGAGGTTAAGTGACTTTCTCAAAGCCACATGGTTTTGATACTTTATCCTCTTATTTCTCCCTTTTCTTCTCTCTCCTTTAGTCCTTTTCATGTTTCCTATTCAGTAGTTTTCAAATACTATTTCCTGAATCTTTATAGAATAACTGATAGAGGGAAAATGATAAAAATGATTGTATGGGGAGCTCCTGGAAGAATCCAAGGAGTCCTTGGGGAAAAAAAGGGATTTTGACCTTATACATGAGGAAAGAACCTAGATTTAGCTTCAGTTACCTTGTAGACAAAGATGAGAACTTGGAACTGTAAGAGTCAGCAAGTGTCTGTGGGGATTTGAAATGCAAAGACTTCCACTTCCGGGAGCCAAGATGGTAGAGTGAAAAGGTAGTCACTCTCACTGTCCCCTATGAACCTCTGAAAACCCAGAAAATATCACCCCAGAAAAAAAAACCCTAGAACAACTGAATTAGAAGAAAGATGGGGAGCAGCAGCGCAGCAGCCCAGCAAATGGGTCTCCCAGTGCCTCAGCAAAAATAAGGGAAGCAGCACTACAAAGGGCCCCAGGTGGATAAGCACCCTACAGCATTCATCTGAAAGGAGCTGAAGAAAGGAAGCTAGAGTCTTCCTAAAGTCCCAGCCTTGCTGATTCCAACCCAACATCAGGTAAGCTGTCAGAACCCTACAGCCTCCAACTGTCAACCAGGAAGAGATCCAGAAGCCCAGGTGGTAGAACAGGCAAACACAAACACCTGCACCTCCGAGTGCCTCAGTGAGGGTGGGAGGAACTGGTGGAAACCAGCCCAGAAAACCACCAGGTGCCTTGGCACTCTACCACAAAGGAATCTCCCAGTGCATTAGCAGAAATGAGGGAGACAACACTGCAGGGGGCCCCAGGCAGATAAACACCCTGCAGCACCCATCTAAAAGGAGCTGAAGAAAGCTCAAGGAAAGGAAAAGCAGGAAACCTAGAATTGCCAGAAAGTTCCAGCCTTGCTGATTCCAGCCCAACAAGAGGTAAGCTGCCAGAACCCTACAGCCTCCAATTGCCAACATAAGAGGTCCCAGCACACAAAGCCAGTGACCAAGACCTAGGCTCCCAACACAAGAAGCTTGGGTCAGTGCCCTCTGTTCCCCAGCAAGAGAGCTCAATCTCTTTAAAAGCCAGAGAATAAAGAAACACCATGAGTAAAAAGAAACGTACCGTAGGTCATATTATGAGAAGAGTGAAGATGAAGACAGAAATTCTGAAGAGGACAACATTGTCAACAAACCCACGTCTGCAACATCAAAAGGGAATATGAACTGGACTGAAGCCCAAAAAACCTTCTTAGAAGAGCTCAAGGAGGGTTATGAAAGTGAAATGAGAAGGTAGAAGAGTCCTTAAAAAATACAATTGGCCAATTGGAAAAAAGGTACACTGAAGAAAACAAGTCCATTAAAAAACACAATTGGCCAACTGAAGAAGGAAGTACAAAAACTTAACAGAAGAAAACAATCTGTTAAAAACTAGAATTGGACAAATGGAAATTAATGACTCTATGAGAGAGCAAGAATCAGTCAAACAGAAACAAAAAAATGAAAAAATAGATGAAAACATAAAATACCTCATTGGTAAAACAACCGACCTGGAAAATCGATTCAGGAGAGACAATTTAAAAATTATTGGACTACCCGAAAATCATGATGAAAAAAAGAGCCTGGACAGTATCTTTCAGGAAATCATAAAGGAAAACTGCCCAGAAATCCTTGAATCAGAAGGGAAAATAACCATAGAAAGAATCCACCAATCACCACCTGAAAGAGATCACAACTTGAAACGCCAAGAAATATAATAGGCAGACAAGGGTAAATTACATTACAGGAAAGACACAAAATCCTATTACAGCAGAGGGAAAGAAGAGAGGGGGGTGAGCATTGTTTGAACCTTACTCTCATCAGATTTGGCCCAAGCAGGAAATAACATAATCAGTTAGATATAGAAACCTAACTTGCCCTATAGGCAGTAGGAGGGGAAAGGGGAAAGAAAAGGGAAGGGGTAAAGAAGGGAGGGAAGAAGCAGTAAGGGTAAAGGGGAAGAAAAAGGAAAGGAATAATAGAAGGGAGGAGGGACTGAAGGAGGTGGTGGTCAAAAGTAAAACACTAGTGAGGGGGAGGGAAAGGAGAAAGGAGAAAGAAAAGCATAAACAGGGGGAGAAGGATGGAGAAAAAGACACAGATAGTAATCATAACTGTGAATGTGAATGGGATGAACTCTCCCATAAAACGGAAATGGATAGCAGAATGGATAAAAACCATAATCCTACAATATGTTGTTTACAGGAAACATTTGAAAAAGAGTGACACATACAGGGTAAAGGTAAAAGGCTGTAGCAGAATACATCATGCTTCAACTGAAGTAAAAAAAGAAGGGGTAGCAATCCTCTATTTTCTTTTAATTTTAATTTTTTTAATTTTATTAGTTTATTTTGATTTATCAACAATCACTTCTATATGCTTTTGAGTTGAAAATTTTTCTCCCCCTTCATCCCCACTACCCTCCCCAAGACGGTGCACAATCTGATATAGGCTATACATTTATATTCCTATTAAACATATTTTCACATTAGTGAAGTTGTTAGTAAAAATTAAAACCAATAGCAGGAACCATCAGAAAGAGGAAACAAAACTCAACAGAAGAGAAAAAAAATGTTAGCGATTCAACTTCCATAGTTCTTTCTTTAGATGTGGATAGCATTTTCCATCCTGAGGCCTCTGGAGATATCTTAGATCCTTGTAATGCTGAGAAGGGTTAAGTTTATCAATATTAGTCATTGCACAACATGGCTATTATTGTGTACAAAGTTCTCTTGGTTCTGCTCATTTCACTCACCATAAGACCATACAAGTCTTTCCAGGTTTTTCTGAAGTCAACCTGTTCATCATTTCTTATAGCACAATAGTATTCCATTACATTCATATACCACAGCTTGCTCAGCCATTCCCCAATTGATGGGCATCCTCTCAATTTCCAATTCTTTGCCACCACAAAAAGAGCTGCTATGAATATTTTTTGTACATGTGGGTCCTTTTCCCATTTGTATGATCTCTTTGGGATATAGCCTAGTGCTATTGCTGATCAAAGGGTATGCACATTTTTAGCCTTTGGGCATAGTTCCAAATTGTTCTCCAAAATGGTTGGATCATTTCACAACTCCACCAACAATGCATTAGTGTTCCAATTTTCCCACCTCTTCTCCAACATTTATCATTTTCCTGTTTTGTCATGTTGGCCATTCTAATAGGTGTGATGTGGTACCTCAGAGTTATTTTGATTTGCATTTCTCTAATCAATAATGATTTAGAGCTTTTCATATGACTATAGATAGCTTCAATTTCTTCATCTGAGAACTGTCTGTTCATATCCTTTGACCATTTATCAATTGGGGAATGGCTTGTCTTCTTGTAAATTTGTCTTAATTCTCTATAATTTTAGAAATGAGGTCCTTATTAGAGAGACTGCTTGTAAAATTTCTTTCCCAATTTTCTACCTTCGTTCTAATCTTAGTTGCATTGGCTTTGTTTGTGCAAAAACTTTTCAATTTAATGTAATCAAAATTATCCATTTTGCTTTTCATAATGTTCTCTATCTCCTGTTTGGTCATGAATTCTTCTGTTCTCCATAGATCTGATAGGTAAACTATTCCTTGTTCTCCCAGTTTACTTATGGTATCAGCCTTTATATCTAAGTCATGAACCCATTTTGACTTTATTTTGGTATATGGTGTGAGATTTGGGTCTATGCCTAGTTTCTGCCATACTCTTTTCCAGTTTTCCCAGCAGTTTTTTTCAAAGAGTGGGTTCTTATCCCAGAAGCTGGGGTCTTTGGGTTTATCAAATAATAGATTACTATAGTCATTGACTACTGTGTCTTGCATATTTAACCTATTCCACTGATCCACCTCCCTATTTCTTAGCCAGTACCAAGCAGTTTTGATGATTGCTGCTTTATAATACAATTTAAGATCTGGAATTGCTAGGCCACCTTCCCCTGCATTTCTTTTCATTAGTTCCTTTGATATTCTGGACCTTTTGTTTTTCCAAATGAATCTTGTTATTTTTTCTAACTCTATAAAATAATTTTTTAGTTTGATTGGTATGGCACTGAATAAGTAAATTAGCTTAGGTAGGATTGTCATTTTTATTATATTAGCTCGTACCCATGAGCAACTGATGTTTTTCCAATTATTTAGATCTGATTTTATTTGTGTGAAAAGTGTTTTGTAATTGTGTTCATAGAGTTCCTGGGTTTGTTTCGGAGGTAGACTCCTAAATATTTTATAATGTCTACAGTAAGTTTAAATGGGATTTCTCTTTCTATCTCTTGCTGTTGGGCTTTGTTGGTAATATATAGAAATGCTGATGATTTATGTGGGTTTATTTTATAGCCTGCAACTTTGCTAAAGTTGTTTATTATTTCAAGTAGTTTTTTACTTGATTCTCTAGGATTCTCTAAGTATATCATCATGTCATCTGCAAAGAGTGATAGCTTTGTTTCTTTTTGCCTATTCTAATGCCTTCAATTTCTTTTTCTTCTCTTATTGCTAAAGCTAAGTTTCCAGTACAATATTGAATAACAGTGGTGATAATGGACATCCTTGTTTCACCCCCGATCTTATTGGAAATGCTTCTAGCCTGTCCCCATTACATATAATGCTTGCTGAAGGTTTTAGATAGATGCTATTTATTATTTTAAGGAAGACTCCATTTATACCTATGCTTTCTAGTGTTTTTAATAGGAATGGGTGTTGTATTTTCAAAAGCTTTTTCTGCATCTATTGAGATGATCATGTGGTTTCTGTTGGTTTTGGTGTTGATATGCTCAATGATGCTGATAGTTTTCCTAATATTGAACCAACCCTGCATTCCTGGTATAAATGCTACCTGGTCATAGTGTATTATTCTTGTGATAAGTTGCTGTCTATTGCTAGTATTTTGTTTAAAATTTTTGCATCTATATTCATTAGAGAAATTGGTCTATAATTTTCTTTCTCTATTTTGACTCTTCCTGGTTTAGGTATCAACACCATATTTGTATCATAAAAAGAATTTGGTAAGACTCCTTCTTCACCTATTTTCCCAAATAGTCTATATAGTATTGGAATTAATTGTTCTTTAAATGTTTGATAGAATTCGCATGTAAATCCATCTGGCCCTGGAGATTTTTTCCTAGGGAGTTCATCAATGGCTTGTTCAATTTCTTTTTCTGAGATGGGGTTATTTAAGTATTTTACTTCCTCTTCGTTAATCTGGGCAATTTATATTTTTGTAAATATGTATCCATTTCACTAAGATTGTCAAATTTGTTGGCAAATAATTCCTAATTATTGTTTTAATTTCCTCTTCCTTGGTGGTAGCTTCACCCTTTTCATTCTTGATACTAGTAATTTGGTTTTCTTCTTTCTTTTTTTAATTAAATTAACCAAAGGTTTATCTATTTTATTGGTTTTTTCATAAAACCAGCTCTTAGTTTTATTTATTAGTTCAATAGTTTTCTTAATTTCAATTTTTTTAATTTTTCCTTTGGTTTTCAATATTTCTAATTTGTGTGTTAGTTGAGGATTTTTAATTTGTTCTTTTTCTAGTTTTTTTAGTTGTATGCCCAATTCATTAATCTCCTCTTTTTCTATTTTATTTATGTAAGCATTTAGAGATATAAAACTTCCCCTAAGAACTGGTATGTTGTCTCATTATTGTCATTCTCTTGAATGAAATTATTGATTGTTTCTATGATTTGTTGTTTGACCCAATCATTTTTTAGGATTAGATTATTTAGTTTCCAATTATTTTTTAGTCTATCTTTCCATGGCCCTTTTACATATAATTTTTATTGTCATGATATGAAAAGGATGCATTTAATATTTCTGCCTTTCTGCATTGGATTGTGAGGTTTTTATGCCCTAGTACATGGTCAATTTTTGTGTATGTGCCATGTACTGATGAGAAAAAAGTATATTCCTTTCTATCCCCATTCAGTTTTCTCCAGAGGTCTATCATACCTAACTTTTCTAATGTTCTATTCACCTCCTTAACTTCTTTCTTGTTTATTTTGTGGTTAGATTTATATAGTGCAGAGAGGGGGAGGTTCAGGTCCCCCACTAGTATAGTTTTGCTGTCTATTTCTTCCTGTAACTCCCTGAACTTCTCCTGTAAGAATTTGGATGCTATACCATTTGGTGCATATATGTTTAGTAATGATATTACTTCATTGTCTATGGTGCCTTTTAGCAGGATGTAGTTTCCTTCCTTATCTCTTTTGATTAGATCTATTTTTGCTTTTGCTTTGTCTGAGATCAGGATTGCTACCCCCGCTTTTTTTTACTTCAGCTTACACATAATATATTTTGCTCCAGCCTTTTACCTTTACCTGTATGTGTCACTCTTTTTCAAATGTGTTTCCTGTAAACAACATATTGTAGGATTATGGTTTTTAATCCATTCTGCAATCCGTTTCTGTTTTATGGGAGAGTTCATCCCATTCACATTCACAGTTATGATTACTATCTGTGTCTTTTTCTCCATCCTTTCCCCCCTTTATGCTTTTCTTTCTCCTTTTTCCTTTCCCCCTTCACTAGTGTTTTGCTTTTGACCACTGCCTCCTTCAGTCCCTCCTCCCTTTTATTATCCCTTTCCCTTTTCTTCCCCTTTACTCTTACTGCTTCTTCCTCCCTTCTTCCCCCCCTTTTCTTTCCCCCTCCCTTTTCTTTCCCCTTTTCCCTCCTACTGCCTATAGGGCAAGTTAGATTTCTATACCTAACTGATTATATTATGCCCTTCTTGAGCCAAATCTGATGGAGACTAAGGTTCAAACAATGCTCACCCCCCTCCTTCTTTCCCTCTGCTGTAATAGGATTTGTGTCTTTTCCTGTAATGTAATTTACCCTTGTCTGCCTCCTCCTTTCTCAGTACATTTTCTAAGATCAGATTGATCCACTTATTTGGATCCATTTAACCCACTTGATTAGATTTTTTTTTATCATTACATCAAAGTCAACTAATATCCACCCTCTTTATGTATACTCCTTTAACATGGTGTAATAACAATACAGTTCTCAAGGGTTGCAAGTGTCATATTCCCTTGTAGGGTTTAAACAGCCCCCCATTAACAACATATTGTATCTTTCTGTCCCATTTACCTTTTTATGTCCTTCTTGAGTCCTGTACTTGAAGATCAAATTTTTTGTTGAGCTCTGGTCTTTTTATCAGGAAAGTTTGGAAGTCTCCTATTTTGTTGAATATCCATCTCCTCCCTTGAAAAATGATGCTCATTTTTGCTGGGTAGTTGATCCCTGGCTGCATTCCAAGCTCCTTTGCCTTAGAATATCATGTTCCATGCCCTGCGGTCTTTTAATGTAGAAGCTGCAAGGTCCTGTGTAATCCTGACTGTGGTTCCATGATATTTAAATTGTTTCTTTCTGGCTGCTTGCAGCACCTTCTCTTTCATCTGGTAATTTTGGAATTTTGCTATTATATTCTTGGTTGTCAATTTGGGATCTCTTTCAGGTGGTGATGGTGGATTCTTTCTATGGTTATTTTCCCTTCTGGTTCTAGGACTTCTGGGCAGTTTTCCTTTATGATTTCCTGAAAGATACTGTCCAGGCTCTTTTTTTCATCATGATTTTCAGGTAGTCCAATAATTTTTAAATTGTCTCTCCTGAATCGATTTTCCAGGTCGGTTGTTTTACCAATGAGGTATTTTACGTTTTCATCTTTTTTTCATTTTTTTGTTTCTGTTTGACTGATTCTTGCTCTCTCATAGAGACATTAGTTTCCATTTGTCCAATTCTAGTTTTTAACAGATTGTTTTCTTCTGTTAGTTTTTGTACTTCCTTCTTCAATTGGCCAATGTTTTTTAGGGACTTGTTTTCTTCAGTGTATTTTTTTTCCAATTGGCCAATTGTATTTTTAAGGACTCTTCTACCTCTCTCATTTGACTATTAAAATCCTTCTTGAGCTCTTCTAAGAAGGCTTTTTGGGCTTCAGACCAGTTCATATTCCCTTTTGTTGTTGCAGATGTGGGTTTGTTGACAATGTTGTCCTCTTCAGAATTTCTGTCTTGATCTTCACTCTTCTCATAATATGAATCTATGGTATGTTTCTTTTTACTCATGGTGTTTCTTTATTCCCTGGCCTTTAAAGAGATTGAGCTCTCCTGCTGGGGAACAGAGGGCACTGACCCAAGCTTCTTGTGTTGGGAGCCTAGGTCTTGGTCACTGGCTTTGTGTGCTGGGCCTCTTATGTTGGCAATTGGAGGCTGTAGGTTTCTGGCAGCTTACCTCTGTTGGGCTGGAATCAGCAAGGCTGGAACTTTCAGGCAATTCTAGGTTGCCTGCTTTTCCTTTCCTTTAGCTTTCTTCAGCTCCTTTTAGATGGGTGCTGCAGGGTGTTTATCTGCCTGGGGCCCCCTGCAGTGCTGCCTCCCTCATTTCTGCTAATGCACTGGGAGATTCCTTTGTGGTAGAGTGCCAAGGCACCTGGTGGTTTTCTGAGCTGGTTTCCACCAGTTCCCCCACCACCACGGCCACCACTGAGGCACTCAGAGGTGCAGGTGTTGGTGTTTGCCTGTTCTTACCACCTGGGCTTCAGTATTTCTTCACAGTTGGAGGCTGCAGTGCTCCAACAGCTCACCTGGGGTTGGGCTGGAACTAGCAAGGCCAGGGCTTTAGGAAGACTTTAGGTTGCTTTCTTCACCTCCTTTCAGATGAATGCTGCAGGGTACTTATCCCCCTGGGTCCCCTTGTAGTTCTGCCTCCCTTATTTTTGCTGAGGCACTGGGAGACCCATTTGCTGGGCTGCTCCACTGCTGCTCCCCATCTTTCTTCTAGTTCAGCTGTTCCAGAGTTTTTTTCTGGGGTTATATTTTCTGGGTTTTCAGAGGTTGATAAGGGAGAGTGAGAGTGACTACCTTTTCACTCTACCATCTTGGCTCCAGGAAGCGGAAGTTTATAAAATAATTTTTTTGGTAGTTTGATTGGTATGGCAATGAATAAGTAAATTCGGTTAGGTAGGATTGTAATTTTTATTATATTAGCTCAGCCTACCCATGAGCAACTGATGTTTTTGCAATTATTTGGATTGGATTTTATTTATGTGAAAAGTGTTTTATAATTGTGTTCATAGAGTTCCTGGGTTTTTTCCGGTAGGTAGACTCCTAAATATTTTATAATGTCTGCAGTTAGTTGAAATGGAATTTTTCTTTCTATCTCTTGCTATTGGGCTTTGTTGGTAATATATAGAAATGCTGATGATTTATGTGGGTTTATTTTATAGCCTGAAACTTTGCTAAAGTTGTTTATTACTTCGAGTAGTTTCTTACTTGATTCTCTAGGATTCTCTAAGTATATATATCATCACGTCATCTGCAAGAAGTGATAGCTTTGTTTCTTCTTTGCCCATTCTAATACCTTCAATTTCTTTTTCTTCTTTTGTTGCTAAAGTTAACGTTTCCAGTACAATATCGCATAACAGTGGTGATAATGGACATCCTTGTTTCAAGGGGTAGCAATCCTGATCTCAGACAAAACAAAAGCAAAAATAGATCTGATCAAAAGAGATAAGGAAGGAAACTATACCTGCTAAAAGGTACCATAGACAATGAAGTAATATCATTACTAAACATATATGCACCAAATGGTATAGCGTCCAGATTCTTAGAGGAGAAGTTCAGGGAATTACAGGAAGAAATAGAGAGCAAAGCTATATTAGTGGGAGACCTCAACCTCCCCCTCTCTGTACTAGATAAATCTAACCACAAAATAAAGAAGAAAGAAATTAAGGAGGTGAATAGAACATCAGAAAAGTTAGGTATGATAGACCTCTGGAGAAAACTGAATGGGGATAGAAAAGAAGATTTTTTCTTTTTTTTTTTTTTTTTGGCTAGGCAACAGGGTTAAGTGACTTGCCCAGGGTCACACAGCTAGTAAGTGTTATGTGTCTGAGGCTGGATTTGAACTCAAGTCCTCCTGAATTCAGGGCCGCTGCTCTATCCACTGTGCCACCTAGCTGCCCTGGAAGATACTTTTTTCTTGGCAGTACATGGCATGTACACAAAAATTAACCATGTACTGGGGCATAAAAACCTCACAATCTGATGCAGAAAGGCAGACATATTAAATGCATCCTTTTCAGATCATGATGCAATGAAAATTATATGTAATAAAGGGCCATGGAAAGATAGACTAAAAAATAATTGGAAACTAAATAACCTAATCCTAAAAAATGATTGGGTCAAACAACAAATCATAGAAACAATCAGTAATTTCATTCAAGAGAATGACAATAATGAGACAAGATACAGCGAAAGCAGTTCTTAGGGGAAGTTTTATATCTCTAAATGCTTACATAAATAAAATAGAAAAACAGATCAATGAATTGGGTATACAACTAAAAAAACTAGAAAAAGATCAAATTAAAAACCCTCAATCAAACACTACATTAGAAATATTGAAAACCAAAGGAAAAATTAAGAAAATTGAAATTAAGAAAACTATTGAACTAATAAATAAAACTAAGAGCTGGTTTTATGAAAAGACCAATAAAATAGACAAACCTTTGGTTAATGTAATAAAAAAAAAAAGAAAGAAGGGATTTGAAATGCCATTTTAGAAAATAATCTTGGACATCAACAGGCTATAGTGAGTGAGGTGGTCCCTCCTATGTTGTTCCAGTCCTACCAGAAAATAAATTAGCCCCTCTGTAGTGACACTTACTATGAGTTGCAGGATGTCAGAGCTGGAAGAGGCCTTAGAGATTAGAGAGCCCCATCAGTGTGCTGGAGTCAACTCAAATGCCAGTTGTTAAATTTTCATTGTAAGCATTATTTATACTTCAAAAATTGGCTAATGCTAAAAACAAAGGTTTGATTGATTTATTTATTTTTGATTATCTGATGGCCCAAAAAAGTGGTGGAGAAAATGTCAGTAATGCAGATTAAACCTAAAGGTGGGTCATAGTACATATTTCTCCCCCCCCCCAAGATCTACTTGTTAAACATTTACCAGCACATCACTGTCTAGTACAGTGCTCTCATTTTACTAAGGAAAGATGGGTGAGTATAAAAACTGAAGATTTGTAGACAAATCCAGACCAAGATATGATTGTGAAACTATCAAAATTTAGTTTTGGCATTTCTCCCTATGTGCTCAGCTCTACTTTGTCCCTGTTGGGTCTTTTCCCACCCTTCTCAGCCCCTTAGACACCCTTCCCACTTCCCTGGCATTCAACACTTCATGCTGTTCTCTGACACTCAGGTTACTCCATTCTGATGATAAACCTAAGTTTTTCCTCTGTGGCATGTTTCATGCTCTGGAAGATAGGCGGCCAACTGACCACACAATTCTTCAGAATTTCATATACTTCTCAGAGTCAACATGAAAAAAGAAAATAATTTCTATAAATTATGTTGATTTGTGAGCAATGGTAAAATTAATTCCTTTAAGAGACTTAAAACATAATTATGCAAAGATGCTCTAACCAAAAAACAATAGAGAGAAATATTTTCACTGAAGTTTTGAGAAACACGTTTTGTAAACTTCTATTGATGGCCTTGGTGACTAAATTTTTTTTTTTGTAGCTTGGTCACCTTTAAATTGGAATGTCTACCAATCCTGTTGAAAAATATTGGCAGTCTACTAATTGGCAGAGCCAAGATGAAAGAGTAATAGGAAGAATTACAGTGAGCTTCCCCTTTCTCCATACAAAAACAAACAAACATCTCCTCCAAACAGACCTAGAAAATGCTCCAGACTGATCAGGAAATCCAAGGAAAAAAAATCACAGTGTGTCATTTTTACAGTTCATTTTGGCATAGGGAGACAGAGAGCTAGGTCTCTGGACAATGGGAACTGAATCTAGCCAGGAACTTGTGGGTATGGAACATTCTAATCCCTGGAGACTAGTACTAATGTACCAGAGCAAAAAGAGGTTCCAGCACAAAGGGGCATGACCCTGTGCCAGATGCAGGGATAGATGCTAACTGACAGCTTTTTTGCTCACTAGCTAGTTCCAGGTCACAGATACAAGGCAAACTGTGGAAAGGATATCTACAATTGGGTTGACGGCTCAGGATAAAGAATATGTCCCCAGCAAGAAGAAAGTTCAGAAGCAAGCAGCAGCTGTGTGGTTCAGACCCCAGGAGCAGATCAGAATTTCAGTTCTAGGTTCTAGTCCGGTCTGAAGCCTACAGAGAGATAAACAGGTCATGAATGCCAGACTAACAGTTCTGTCACTTTGAACCAGGAGAGCTTTCCAGCTGGCTCATAGGGGCTGTGTCCAGAAGCAGTCTACTACATCTCAGACACAAATCCACATCAGGAACTCATAGAACTCAGACCAAAGGGGTAGTAATAATATTTGGACCTAGTTCAGACTACTTTGGGAGCACTGAAAGCTTGAGGGTCTTCAGTCTGTGCTGTGCTTGAGAGCCTGAATTAACACTAGAAAGAAAGCTGCAGAACCAGTTCAAGCTTTCCCTCCAGAAATCTGCAGAGCCTGGCCATAATATCTAGTCCAAAGTAAAAAATTACAAAGGTGGAATGAAGAAAGAAACAAAACAAAAATAAAAAAGAATCTGACCATAAAATGCTATTAATGTGACAGAGATACTTGACATATGAATCTAGAAGAAAAGAATGACTTCAAATCATCTACAAGAATAATGTCAAGGAAAAACACAACTTTGACAGAAATTCAACCAGAATTCCTGGAAGAGATGAAGCAAAAGTTTGAGAAAACATGTTAACAATTTTTTTTTCAATAAATGAAATGAGAGCACTAAAGGGAAAAGTTGGAAAAGAAATTATAGTTACAGAAGAAAAAAAATTGGAAAGAGAATTAACAGCTTGGCACAAGAGATGCAAAAACTTACCCAAGCAACAAACAAAACAGTTAGACCCAAAGTATGGACCCAATGACTCCATGAGACAACAAGAAATATTAAAATGAAAAGACTGAAAAAAAAAAAAGAAAATATGAGGTATCTCATAGTAAAAATAACTGGTCTGAATATGGATCAAGAACAGATAATTTAAGAATCACTGGACTGTCTGAAACCATGATTTTAAAAAATGGTAGACGTTATACTTAGAGAAATCATGAAGGAAAACTAGGTTCTCTTAGAGCCAGGAGGCGAAGTAAAAATAGAAAGAATCTACAAGACACCACCTGAAAGAAATTCCAAATTGAAAACCCTCAGGAACATTATAGTTGACATCCAAAACTTTCAGTTCAAAGAAAAAAGTAGTACAAATGGCCAGAAACAAAGAAATCAAGTACTGAGGAGCCACAGTAAGCACCACACAAAATTTAGTAGCCACCATTGTAAAAGAGCAGAGAGCTTACAATAGAAAACAATGGATCTAGACTTACAACCTAGAATAACTAACCCAGCCAAACTGAATATAATGCTACCGGGGTCAGGGTGGGAAATGGACCTTCTTTGAAATAAAGGAGTTCTAAGCATTCTTGATGAAAAAGAACAGAGCTAAGTAGAAACTGAAGTTCAAACAAAGGACTCAAGAGAAAAATTAAAAAGGTAAACATAAATGAACCACCACAAGGAACTAAACAAGGATAAAGTGCTTACATTTGGATATGGAAAGATGATCCACATATCTCCTCTGAACACCAGCATGATCAGGGATCACAGAGGGAGTCTATTTGCACAGACAGCTTAGGAGTGGTTCTTTTATATTTTGATGATCTTAAAAGAATGAAAAGGGAATGGGGAGGGGAACATCTGACATTTGAACCTGGCTCTCATTCAGATTGGTAAAGGAGGGAAGAATACATACATTTACACATAGAGTGAGGTACATATTTCATTCAACAGGACAATAGGAGGGAAAGGGAGAGAAGGGGAGATTAGAGGAAGTGTAGGTTAAGGGACCATTTAATACTAAGCAAAATAAACTCCAAGGGCGTAAAATAGATTTACAACTCTTTTCAAGGTGCCAAAGAATTGGAATTTGTGGGAGTACCCATCAGCTGGGGAATGACTGGTATATATATATATATATATATATATATATATATATATATATATATATATATATATATATATATATATATATATATATATATATATATGGTATATAAATATGATGAAATAACATTGTATTATAACAAATTAAGAAAGGATGGTTTCAGAAAAATCTGGAAAGACTTGTATGTCACTTGGTTGTCTTATATGTCTTTTCTTTTGACTTGTGAACAGTCAGGAGAAAAATTTATAAAATAACAACAATATTATAAAGACAAAAACTTTGAAAGACTTCAAGAACTCTGACAGTTCCAGAGGACTTAGGATGAAACATGCTACTCACTCTGAAAGACTCAGAATACAGAATGAGACATGTATATTTTTATGCATGTATGCAAAGACAAATATGTGTGTATATGTACACACATGTATATATGAATGTGTATCTATACACATATGTATGTATGTTTATATCTATATCTATAAATACATATACGTGCCATGAGATATATCTCATGGTCAATATAGAAACTTTTTTCCTTGACTATGCATGGTTGTAACAGTTTTATATTATTTTTCTCTGTTTTTAGTTGGGGGTGGTCAAGTGGAGGAAGAGAAAGCAAAATTTTGCCATTTGAAAAAAATTTTATTTAAAAAATATCTAACATTGTGTGCCTGCTTTTCTTAGAAGTCTTGCTATATTTGCTGACAAAGTAATCTGGACTCCTGTGCTAATGGTTACATCTACTGTAGTATCTTCCAGATAAGATATTTCTATTTTAAGGGTGGTCTTCTGGAGACAATACCTTCACCTGAATTTACAATGATAGTGGAGAGAGGCAGCTATCAGACTAAGTGACAAACAGGTGGAGGAGATGTTCAAGAGCAGATAGGTCTTTGTGACTACCCCAGGAAGGACTAATTTAAACCACCTATTACTAACACTGACCTGGGCTGGGGTGAGGATGGGAGAGAAAGAAATGTTCCATATCTTTCCCATGACCTCAAGAGAACCTAAAACTTGTCCAAAGTCATCGCAATTCCAAACCTAAGAACATCCTAGGCACCTTGCTCATTACAAAAGAAACCTTCCCTAGAGCCACCCTCCCCCCATCTGTGAATTCGCTCTTCTAGTGCATATTGGCAGCTGTTTTTCAACTAATAGTCTTACTTGCCTGAGGGAGTAAAACTTTAAATGACTTGCCCAAGGTCACTCAGCTGGAATGTAACAGAAGCAGAACTGGAACCATGTTATTCCAGGATTCCAGGCCAGTTCTGTATCACCCCAGCCACTCTGTCTCTAATGGAGAGGAAATGAAGTCTTCTGGAATATGGTAAATTCATAGATTTATAAAGGGCAGGGAGAAATTAGTAGATTGTTCCGATTTATTGAAGGGCAACTATCTGGTGCCATAGTGCACAAGAGCACCAGGCCTGGAGTCAGGAAGGCTCATCTTTCTGAGTTCAAATCTGGTCTCAGACACTTACTAGCTGTGTGACCCTGGACAAGTCACTTAACCCTGTTTGCCTCAGTTTCCTTGCCTATAAAATGAGCTGGAGAGGAAAATGGTAAACTACTCCATTATCTTTGCCAAGAAAACCCTAAATGGGATCCTGAAGAGTCAGATATAACTGAAAAATAACTAAACAACAATTGCTTACTGAACTTAAATAAGAAACAAAATGGTATTAAGGCAGATTTCAAGCCCTGAATGCAATTGCATCACTCCTCATCTTGGCCAGCCAGCAGGGACTTTGGTGGAAGATTATTCAATATACACCTGAAAATTAGCTTGGGTAACATTCCCAAGAAGGCATCTCTAAAGATGCTCAGTATATGTTTTTAGAGTGGACAGGAACTTTAGAGTTCTGCTTTTTTAGAGCTAGGTTCTTTGTATACTTATTTATCAAGTATTTCTGAGAAATGAAGGAAATGCGAGGTCAAAGACCAGAATTCAGTACATTGGCAAATTGGGAAATTTAAGGGAACATAAGAAAATGATACACAAATTGTGGAAAAATGTAAATAGCCATGCAGGAGCCTAGGGGCCAACAGTGGGCACAGAAACAACCCTGTCTGTGGGCTAGGGCTGCATTCCTGATCTTGTGTGAGAGAGAAACACTTGGCAACGACCTGAATTGGAGGTCCCTTTAGATGTTTAGTGGCTGACACTCTTACGGCCAAATCCGGCTGTGGGGAAATCTATAACAGCAAGGGCCCTTGCCTCTCACCACCACAAGCTTCAACTTGATTGAAATGTTTTCAGCAGAGGAAACACCCTGCAGTTTAGATAAACATTGGGGGCATCCTTTCCTTTCCTGGTAGATGTTATGGTGGTTTATGTGGTATGCTATATCCTAAGTCAGGCCCAAGTCTATTAGGCACTCATTCGAGCTGTTTTCTCATGCAATTCAAATGTTGCTCATCCCCACCCCCAGAAATTTGAAATGAAAAATCCCAGTTCTAAGAAGGTACTGTTGGCCCAAGTTGTCCCTTACTTAGAGAAAGCTAGGGCTGAAAAGGATGCTAGAGAGATCATTAAATTTAACACTCCTCATTTTGCATAAGGAGAAAACTGAGGCATTAGAAAAGGGCGTAGTGACTTGAACCCAGGACTTCTGACTCTAAGTCTAACATTCTTTCCTCTACATTGCAGTGCTTTACCCACAACCTGTGGTTTCCTCCATTAGCCACCATGGGAGGTATGAGGCCAACTAGATTTTCCGCATGACAAGGGCATTTATGTCTTTTTCCAGTATCATCCTTCTTAAGGACAAGGCATTGGGAAGGAAAGACATATTCTTCTGGCAGAGAAAAGAAGGAAATGCTTATCCTTTTCTTATGTCTAGAAATTAAAGGAATTAGAGACTTACTATAGAAAATAGGTACAAGTAGTACAATAGATTGAACACTGGAAGTAGATTGATTCTGCCTTAGACACTCAGTAGCTTTGTAAAACCCTGGATAAATTTCTTAGCCTTGGTTTCCTCATCAACAACTTGGGGAATAGTAATAGCACTCAGTTTCACAGGGTTCTTGTGAGTATCAAATGAAAGAATATGTGTAAAGTATCTTATAAATGTTGGGGGTAGGGACCAGACTTACGACTTCATTGACATATGGAACTTTCAGATTAGGAAATTCTCAGTGCAGGTCACTGCCTTCTCTGCAGTCTAGTCTTAGAGAGTTGCCTAGAGTGCCCTGAGGTCAAGTGACTTTCCCAGGTTCACACAGTTAATATATGCCAGAGGCTAGATTTGAACCAAGGCTAGCTTTTTATTTACTATCCCATGTTGTCTCCTCTGTAAGTTAGCTCTTATAAAACTAGTATTCCTGTTCTCCACCCCCCCCATCCAACTGAAAACAGAGAGATAATGGTTTCCAAAGTAACCCTTTTCCCTCTGGAGATCACTCAATGTAAAAATCTATCCATCCCTATAATTATACCCACACCCACACATGTATACAAATACACACATGAGATTATATGTGTGCATATGTGTGCTTGCACAATCACATACATCTGTTGCCTGACTCATTATAAAAGATGGCTCTGTGTTGGAGAAAGCATCAACTCAGATTTGTGGTTCCTGATGACTAGGGAAGCTTAGTTTTCCCTTTTGCAGAAGAGATCTTTTCAACTGTTATTTGATCCCCTGAGCAAATGAAAATGACACCTAACTGCTTTGGAGAAATGGAGAATTTTCCCCAAATACTGATCCTTTTCCTTGCTCTGCTTCCCCCCCCCCCAAGTGATAAGACATCTGTAAACACTCTCAGAAACTCTTTATAGAGCCTCCTCCATCTGCCACTTTGAAGTGGAACTGCAGGAAGACCTCTGTACCAGATAAAAATATCCTGCAAACTGATAAAGAAGTTGCATATATAGCTGAAATCCACTGTGTAATAAGGATTAGTGAACCTGAACAGGCTTGTTTGGCTTGAAGATAGAGTTGAAAATCAGGAAGTTTGGATTTTATCAAAACTAACTCAAACCATGGATTTCCCCCCCCCCCAATTCGGAAAATTCACCTATCCTGCTACTCTATCACCTCTCATACAAATTCAGAAACACTCTCTTTTTTATGTCACTTGTACTCTGTATTCCTAACAGGATGATAGCTGAGAACCCAAGTTTAAAGATGGATCTTATAAAAGTATTTCTTCATCTTATATAAAAATGGGTGAGTTTCCTTTAAAGGGAACAGGGAGGTCTTCCTCTGGATTTGGAAGAAAGGAAGAGGGGAGGAGTGATTGGTTTAGTTTTCTTGTCCCCGAGGTATAAAAGCCCAGACCTTTGGGGAGTCAGTGCTGCTGAGGTTTTAGC
This sequence comes from Phascolarctos cinereus, assembly GCF_003287225.1. NCBI lineage: Eukaryota > Metazoa > Chordata > Mammalia > Diprotodontia > Phascolarctidae > Phascolarctos > Phascolarctos cinereus. Next base: position 277,286,620 of record NW_027555958.1, on the reverse strand, counting down.
AGAGGATACCTTTCTGAAAGAATATGCTGATTGTTGTGGTAAATAGAGATGCAGAAGGGAATGAAATTTTACTTGATTTAATTGGGTATTGTATCCTTCTTAATCTTTTCAAATGGTTATTTTTGTTTTAGTTCATGGTTAAGGAGTGGATGTATTCTAATCCCAAGCCTGAATCATTGGACTGGCCTGAGCTAGGCGTGGCTCAGAATAGACCCCCACCATGCATATGCTGTATGTGGGAGTTCTATATAGCTATCATGATACCAATAACGAAGGACATCTCATTCACCTGGCTTTGGGCTGGTCTGTAAGAGCCACTTCAACTGAAGTTTACTCCTTCAAACGCTGATTAAACCATTTTGGATGGAAAACTTTCTCAAAAGTATTCTACTCATCTCTGTCTTTTTAATTAGAGCTTAATAAATACAACAGGTATAATCCATCTTTTCACCCCACCCATGGGGGCACTATTTTCAGAAGCATTTGGGGGAAGGGAACTACTTGCTGGTTGGGTGTTCTATGTAGCATTTCCCAACTGCTTAGGGTTTTGCCCTTGATCTTGAAGATGAACAGGCTTCTGTGAAGAAGGAAGACATGAGGAAGCCAAGAAGAGCTATAAAGTGGTGGCATGGGGCATTTGGACCAGGTGTAGATTATTGACCAAGTGTGAGTAAAGAAATGATGACCCCATTACCCTATTCCTTTTATCTTCTAGAGAAACAGCAAAATTCTGACACTACTCAATCCCTCTACTTCCTGTTCCCATTGACCCTTATTGGGATGTTTGAGTGGCAACCAGGGTTGGGAGGCTTTGTTCTTTTAATATATGTTTATTTTCAGTTTTAATTGTTAATCTTTGATAAAGCTTGTTGGCCAATAAAAACCCAGTCTGCTTGCTGTGTTACTGAATGCAGCTAGAGATAAGGAGAATACAATTTCCCCTTTTAGGAAAGTGAGGTATTTTGTTCAACATTGCTTGAGGGTGGGGGAATGGACAGACATACTGAGATACACAGAAGCAGAGACGGAGCTAGTGTTATATTCCACGAGCTCTACAAAAGTATCTGAGACAAAATACAAGAAGAAATACCCCCAGACCTTCTTTCTTTTCTCTTTGTGTAAAAGGATGGTGAGCCAGAAAGTAGTATGCTGTGGGGAAAAGGCTGCCACTTCATTCTGAGAGGCTTTCAGCAATAGACTTTCCCACATGAATTTCAAAAACTAGCACCTAGATGGAGGGGATGTGAGCCAGGACCCCATGTCTACAAGGTAGCTGGAGGGCTTTGACTGCACAGGAGTGGTTACCATAGTAACACTACCAGAGCAACACAGTGATGTTGCCAGTGCTTGAATTCACTCATGAGCTCCCCCATGTGATTAGACATACCTTTTTCCTAATAATTCTGGATTATCATTATAAGCATCAACTAACACAATGATGATCCTCAGGACCTATTTAGATGCATCTGGTACTTTGCCCCTATACTGAATGACCCCTGCACTAAATGACTGCTCCTTAGGTCTGTGGTACAACATGGAGGCATATGTGTCCAGGAAAGGAGGCTTTGGGTACCTGCAAAGCCCCAGATGTGGTACCTGAACTTGTCAGGATGCCTTAGAAGGTCAAAGACTCTTTTTTTTTTCCTGTGATTGATAAAGGCTTTCACTGACATGTGCATATGTGCTAGCTAATTAAATGCATGGAAATCATGTACAGCTTTTAACTTATCAAAAAAGAGATCTCTTGGTCAAAGCTTATTTGAAGAGTGCCATGTTTTAAAACTCTACGTGACTTAAAACAGAATCCTATAAGTTCTTTTGCTAAGGTACTTTCAGTATATATTAGGTATAACAATAGTTTGCTACATGAAAATGGCTTTGAAATCTTAAAAGAAGAGTGTTTTAAAGGAAAAGATTTTTTTTTCACAGCACATTAAATTGGATGAGAATATGACAGATTTCAAAGCCTGCCCAAATAACGAATTTACATCATAAATGCTCTAGCTTGCCTTTTTAGAGGCCCTTCCATGACTGAGGAAGGCATTTAATGGTGCTTAAGTTCAAAATGTCACAGACTCCCACTGGTACAAAAAGGAGGCTAGACCCACTATGGTCTCTGTGCTTCAGATAATGTCTCTGTCTCTTTTCAAGTTAACAAACTGCACTCCTGTCAAATTGCAGATAAATGAAAGCTACCAGAGGCATTGTTTCCCCCTACATATTGCCAGCAAAGATATCACCCAATATTTCGGGAGGACCAGTATGCTAAAAAGGAGCTTGAAATAAATCCACCCTGTGGTTATTTTACAGGATCAAAGACAATGGAGTTTCCACAGAGGCACTTTCTGAAGTTTGGGAGACTTTATTCAGATACCTGCTCATTAAGAGGCTTCTGAGGCCCCAGATTATTTCAAAGTTGGCTGTCTAAATTTGTAATCACTTGTGAGAGTGAGATGGTCATGATGTTGTGCTCCATCTTTTCCCCCAATAGCTTTATTTTCCAAACTGTTGTGTGAATACAATATTTTCCTAAATAATCAGCAGGCAGATTTCAGGGAAGAGGACTGGTGACTACAAACAGTTCTTAACTGCAGAGAATGGCTTTGGGGAAGGATTGGTTTGGGGAAAAAGGACAAACCAGGGCCATTTTGAGACACCCCCCACCTTTCCCTCTCTTTCTTGGTGAATGGGGATGTCATTTGATCACCCTCCCGCTCCTTTTTTTTCCCTGAGGAAATGTAACTGCTTGTAATCATAAAGGGTTCCAAGGCCCTTCAGTGGAGTCTGGAGGATAAGAGCCCTTTATTTACTCATCGCAATTAGATTCAATTTCTTTCCCCAGAAACCACAGTTCTGGGGAACTGCTTTTTCTCCTTTCCACAATTTTTCTACTCTTTGGACAAAGCCAGCTTTCCATTCTCAAGAACCTAATCATTTATGGTTCACAAGTAGTGGCTCACACACTTCCACAGCATTCATTGAGGTCCCAGTTCTGTGGTTTCTTCACCCAATATTTCCATGGAGGTAAGTGGGAGTTATGGTTACTCTGGCTGAAAGGCTAGGGTTAGTCCGTCATTGTACAGACAAATCCTTCTGCAACCATTAGTGTGATATCAAGTCACAGAATCTCAGAGATGGATATGAGCCTTGAGATAGCTAGCTAGCTACAAATTTATTAAGTGCTTACTATTTACCAGGCACTGTGCTAAATGTTGGGTATACAAATACAAGCAAACAAGATTGTCCCCTACCCTCAAGGAGTTTATATTCAAATAAGTAGAAAGAGGAGAGAGAGAGTGCCTACATGAGGGTGTTGGAGATAAAGTGAAGAGTGAGCTGGGAGTAAAATAAGCATGGCTTGGGACCCTTATGAAATGATGGTCTGGGCAAGAAATTCACCAATCAGGAATGTGGGCTTCAGGGCAGAAGCATCTCTAGAGGACGAAGACAGACAGTAAGGGGTAGAGAAGTCCATAGAGTCAACGGAGCCAGGAAAAGCTGTAGGTTCCATATCTATGCCTTTGTGTAGCACCGTATACCTAACCTACCTAAAGAGATGAGACACTCATTAATGCCTACTTATTAATGACTAGAAAGGCTGTTATAGTAATGAAGCTAAGATCATAGATTCTGTATATGAATTAGCTTTACAGAGTGAAGTGAGCAGAAGATGGATAATAGTTGGTCAATAAATATTTGTTAATTGTCTACTATATGCCAGGCATTATGCTAAGTGTTGGGATTATGAAGAAAGGTGAAAGACTGTTACGGCTCCCAAGGAGCTTATCATCTAATGGGGGAAACCAATACAAAAAAGTTAAAAATGGAAGAGGAAGGAGCGTGTGTGTGTGTGTGTGTGTGTGTGTGTGTGTGTGTGTGTGTGTGTGTATGTGTGTGTGTGTTTGTACCCAGCTCAGGGGCCTGGTGTTCCCAGAGGAGTGCAACTCTGTGTGAAATGAGATAACTGCCTCAGGCATCCTCCTTAAATGTAGGATCTGGGGGAAGTTCTCCACTGTCTGTCTTCTGTCCTCTCCAATCAGAGAGGGGAAGTGCCATAGGGAGAGAATACTGATGGGATTCAGTATCAGGACTGATGTGACCTTACAAGATAAAGAGTTTCTGGAGATCCAGAAGTCTGGGAAAGCAGCCAGGTAGGAAATGATAAACACATTGCGACTGTAGTAGCAAACCTAAAAGGTAGTCAACACCACACCCCCATTTCTAGTCAGTTTTCTTGATATTAAATGCCATTAAGTCAATTTGGGACTAAGCAAGAAAGGGTGAATGTCCTTGCCTCCCTGGGGAAAAAATATCAAAGCAAACATTTTATAGATTGTGGTTCAGTGACACTATCTTCTGTTTTGAAGGATGTCACATAAGCCGTAATAATCTTACCAGTTTGAGGATATTTTGAAGTTAGTTTCTCCCTTCTATTTTTGCCAAACCAATAGTTATAAGCACTATATTAATGCCTCTAAACACTGAATATCTAGGATAGCAGTTTTCTTATTTTTTGGTCTCAGGATGCCCATGCACTCTTTAAAAAAAAAAATGAGGACTACCCCCAAAGAGCTTTTGTTCATGTGGGTTACATCTATCAGTATTCATTATACTGGGAATCAAAACATCTTAGTATTATTATGAAAAAAGGTTGGTTTCTTTTTGGTTTTTTTTTTTTAGGCAATTGGGGTTAAGTGACTTGCCCAAGGTCACACAGCTAATAAGCGTCAAGTGTTTGGTCTGAGGCCAGATTTGAACTCAGGTCCTCCAGGATCCAGGGCCAGTGCTCTATCCACTGTGCCACCTAGCCACCCCCTAAAAAATAGTTTTGACTTGCAGATTCCTTGAGTCTTAGATCACACTTTGAGAACCACTGACTGAGAAGAATGGTCCCATTGAGTTATATCATATTGTTGGATAAGGATAGAAACAATATATCTTTTTAGGAAAGTACGATGGCTTTTGCTTTTCCATCACAATCATTTCCTCTTAGTATCGAACCTTCCCTTCTAACATAGAAAAACAACTAAGGAAAAACAACACAGCTACTGTTATCTCACAATGCATGTCCATACCAGTAGTTACCCACCTTTCCACTTACGTGGAGGAGGAGAAAGTTTTTACCATTTGTTCTCCAGGGCCAAGATTGGGCATCATAGTTAATCAGTCATTTTAGTGTTTTGTTTTGTTTTGTTTTGTTTTGTTTTTACTATTATAGTCCTATGTGATTCTCCTAGTTCTACATCAATCTATCAGGGTTGGTTTCATTTTTGTCTTCATATCTCTAGAATCCAGCATGGTGCCTGGAACATAGGATGTGCCTAATTAATGCCTATTGACAGATTATTTGATTGTATTTGAACATACATGTCTTTCCTTTCTTCTCAAAATTCCTCCTATTCCTATTTCCTATTTTCTTTCACATTGAGATAACATTGACGAGGCACAATTTGTCCAGCCATCCTCCAATTAACAGGCAGTTACTCTGTTTCCAGTTTTTTGTTTTTGTTTTTTGCTACTGCAAAAGTGCTGTTGGGACTATTTTGGTTTATATCAGGCCTGTCTTTCTGCCTTTCACTTTCTTTGGGTGTGTGCCCAGTAGTGGGATTGCAGGGTCAAAGTGTACAAATAGTTTAGCAATAAGACAGTATTTCTTAATGAGTACTGCTTTTATTGTTGATGTTAATAGGTAACACAGGCCCACCTTTCCCCCATTCTGCCCCTAATTGTTTTGGTCAAAATTTCTAAGAAGAAATGGTTCTTAATTTTTACAGACACCATAAAGTCTCATTGCAAAATGATTAGCCATTCTCAGAATTTGGTTCTAAGGTGAGTTTATCTAGGACCCTTATCCAAGGGAGCTTCTTCTAGAAGCACAAAAAAACCCCATAAAACTTTGGAGAAAAATGTTCTTACCTCTTAGGGGAGTAGAAGGGAATACAGGAAGAAGCAGAAAGCTACTGGGGAATGTCCCCAAATATCTATGTATTAAGATAAATGAGAATATTGATGGAAAAATGACCTGGATGACCCTAAAATTAAAAGACTGAATTGCTACCCAGGAGAACAATATCCTAGTTCTTCCCCCTTTACTAAGGTACTGAAAAACCCTCATTGGGTTTAAAAATTTTATTGTTATTATTTTTGAGTTCCAAATTTTCTTCCTCCCTCTACCCCTTCTCCACAGATTGAGGAGGCAAGAAATATGGTACCCATTATACATAAGAAGTCATGCAAAACCATTTCCACATTGGCCACATTGAGAAAAAAAGGCAAGAAAAATAAATAAAGAAAAAATGCTTCAATCTGTACTCAGAGTCCCTTGGCTCTTTCTTGAGTGGATAGCATTTTTCACCATAAGTCCTTTGGAACAGTCATGGATCACAGTATTGATCAGAATAGCTAAGTATTTTATAATTGAGTATCATTAAAATATTGCTATTACTGTGTACAATATTCTCCTGGTTTTGTTCATATGACTTTGCATCAGTTCATATGTCTTCCCAGGTTTTTCTAAAACCAGACCCTTCATCATTTCTTATAATATTCCATCATAATCATATGCTACAACTTGTTCAGCCATTCCCCAACTGATGGGCATTCCCTCAGTTTCCCATTCTTTGCCACCATAAAAAGAGGTACTATAAATATTTTCATATGTACAGGTCCCTTTCCTTTTTCTTTGATCTCTTTGGGGGGTACAGGCCTAGTAGCAGTATTGCTGGATCAAAAAGGCTAAATTCTTAAAAGTCAAATTTCAATGGAATAATTTTTTCTGAGTTTCTTTGCTCTCAAATTAGCTCCTATTAGACACCTCCTGGTGTCCAATGTTTATGTAATCAAAGCTTTAATACAAAAACAGTCCAGAAAAGAACAGTAAAGAGAAATGGAAATGAATAAAAACAATGCAAATGTTATCATCCTGTGCAAAGGAAGGTGAATATGGTAAGAGAGACTAGGAGGAGAGTCATTTTAACTTTTCATTTTAAGGGTCATGATGCATCAGAGTATCACTACTGTAATCAGAATACTCTGAGAGAGGAGAACTTCACTATGACAGGGGCTTACTATACAATGACAATAGGTCATTTATATTTGTAAATAAACAGTTTAAAAATAAGGGATGTCCAGGCAAGGCCTTATTGTCCAACCTCAGCTTTTCCTGATCAACAGGACTTGCCAGATCGATGTTGCAGAATGTAATAGTGGCATACCCACCAATTGCAGGACCTTGGAATGGAGGAAGAGGTATAGCATAAGGGGATTAATTGCTAAATGGAGGGCAGCCTCCTTCCTGTCCCAAGCAATCTCTTTCATGTTATAGTCAGCCCTAACTGAGGTACAGTTTAGAATCTTTCACAGATAGTTTAATCTTCTTTTCTAATCTCAAGGAAAGGAAGGAATTATCATCCTAATCAAACCAGTCTGTCAACTAATGGCACTATGAGAAATACCCTTGCTGGTAGTTGTACTGGTCTTAGGTATTGTGGGCCTGGAGAATTCAGAATAGTGGAGCAGAGGAGGACAATCCTAGAGCTAGAAATTTGTCCATCTTCAAGACGTTTGAGCTTGTGGCTTCTGTTCCATCATATTCACCCACTAAATAATGGTCCACATTCTGCACTAATTCTTTTGGCTTATTTTTGCCAAAACATAGGTAGAACTGGGCATGAAGAACTTTGAGCCTTCTCAATTGTGTCCAAATGTTAAGCCCTCTCATGCTTTCTTCCTCATCTCTCTAACTCAACTCGCAGAGGCTAATGCCAAAATGATGCCAATAAAGTTTGAATACATTCTTCTGGGCACTCTCCTGGCCTGAGCTCACTGTTATGCCAATCTCTCTGCTTGATGTTCTGATTAAGATCAGAGAACTGACAAAGAAGAGAAGCAAAGGGAGGCTTCCAGCCAAGACAAGCTTATTACACCATTCATTGGCTCATCCATAAGGAAGTAGTGCCCTGTCATTTTCCCTGTCCACCTCTCTACCTTTTGATCCTCAGGGGTGCTTGGCAATTAACCTGGGAGAGCTGCACTGATCAAAAATCCGCTTGTGGGACTCTGGCTACCTCATAGCCAAGGCAACAATTATTGAAAACAATTCCAAATTTTCTTCTGAGACACAGATACAATGCTGTTTTTCTAAGATTAGAGATAGCAAGCCTTCATTTCCTCAGTTCTACCAGTTGACTTCATATTCAGTTCCCTAGGTGATTCCAACGTTTCATCAAGTTCCTAAGATCAGAACATTCCCCAAACTGGCTTCCACCATCCCATCGGGTTCTAGTACAACTAAGGAAAGCTATCAGGACTCAGACATAGTGATCCATTCTGACACATACAACAAAAGATGAGGAATTAATTTCTCTTCTTGTTTTTGGAAAAAATACCCATTCATTTGCAAGAGAAGGCAAGTTGAGAGAACGTTCTGCTCTACAGAGCACATTTTTCTCCTGTGCTTCATTTAAACAAACCTGAGGTCACAAGATTTAAAGCTAGAAAGGATTTCAGAGGCCATCTAGTCCTACCCCTTCTTTTTAGATAAGAGAAAACTAAGGCTGGGAAAGGAATTGATTTGCCTCAGTTTACTCACACAACCAGTTAGTGTCAGAGCTAGGATTCAAATCCAGGTCTTCTAACTCCAAATCCAGAATTTTTTCTATTATACCAGTGATTCTCATTTAGTGGTTATTATTAAAATTATTTAATTGCTCTTTAAGCAATAAATAATTGTTGAATATTATGAGTGGTACATTAAATTTCACTGTGAGTTCACAACACATTTTTTTTCTTTTCTTTTTTTAAGGCAATTGGGGTTAAGTGACTTGCCCAGGGTCACACAGCTAGTAATTGTCAAGTGTTTGGTCTGAGGTCAGATTTGAACTCAGGTCCTCCTGACTTCAGAGCCGGTGTACTGCACCACCTAGCTGCCCCTCACAACACGTTTTTAAAAATTGTTATTGAACATGGTTCAAGGAAGCAAAAATGTTGGGAACCACTGAACCACAGTATGCTAAACATCAGAGACAGAACAGTATGATGACCACAAACTCCTATGTGGATAGGTCATGTCCAATAGGAGTCTGGGACAGAGGCAGAGCTCTAGGAGAAAAAGACCCAGCTTTCCATTGGTTTGTCATCATCCCATGTACAAAATCTCCATGGTGTCAATACAAAATATGGCAGTTGTACAACTAATGAACTTGACTAAGACCACTAGTTTGAAAGAAAGCAGTGTGGTATAGTGGGAAAAACCCTTGGGCTTGAAGTAAGAGCCCTAAGTTCAAATCCTGTCACTGATAACTTCCTAATTCTGTCATCTTGGACAAGTCACTTAACCTCTGTGCTACTTCAGTTTCCTTTTACATTAAATGGGGGTAATAATATTTATGTTACCTACCAAACAGAGTTACTGTAAGGTTCAAATGAAATAATGTATGGGCTTCAAAGTACTATCAATCAATCAATCAATCAATAAACCTTGCTTATGCATCATGTAAATGTCAGCTTTTTACAATGCATTAACTCTCAGTTTTGACATCAATGAACAGAAGCAAAAAAATGGGCTTGAAAGACAAAAAGACACAGACAAAGGGGACCAAAGGACAATTGTCAGGAGAGATGTTGCCAAGAGACAGAGACTCTGGGAGTTCATTTGGAAAGAAGCTAGATTTTAACTTTGAAAAATATGGGGGTAGAGAGAGAAGGAAAAGGGAAGCAAATGATATCTTTCAACTCCTATTCAAGGTAAGTTAGGTTCTTTCTTTAGGGGGTTGAATAAGTCTGGATAGAAAAAGGAGGAGCTAAGGGACTCTTCATCTTTTTTTTTTTCTGTGTGTCCTGGATTCCTTTGGCAATCTAGTAAAGCTGATAGACCTCTCCTCAGAATAATATATTTTTTTTAAACTTTATTTATTTTTTTTGTTTTGTTTTGTTTCTGTTTTTTTTTTGGTTGGGCAATGGGGTTAAGTAACTTGCCCAGGGTCACACAGCTAGTAAGGGTTATGTATCTGAGGCAAGATTTGAACTCAGGTCCTCCTGAATTCAGGGCTGGTACTCTATCCACTGTGCCACCTAGCTGCCCCCCAGAATAATATTTTTAAATGAATAAAACAAATACTTAGGGTTACAACAGAAACTATTTAAGTTGAAATAGTTATAAATATTTTTTTTTTAGCTAGGCAATGGGGTTAAGTGACTTGCCCAGGGTCACATAGCTAGTAACTGTTATGTGTCTGAGGCCGAATTTGAACTAGGTCCTCCAGACTCCAGGGCCAGTGCTCTATCCACTGCTCCACCTAGCTGCCCCTATAAAGATATTTTTAAAACAAGGTCATGGACCCTAGGTTAAGAACATCTAACAATGTTTTCTTCAACAAATTGAGAAAAGATTTAGTTAAGTCTAATAAGGAAGTCAGTTACCTCCACATGGTGTCAGTAAGGCTTATGGCATGGGTACAAAGGGGGAATATGAGAAAGAAGAAAAGGAGAGGAACATGAAAGTTAATAAGAGAGTAAAAGGTTGAGAGATGAAGAAGGGAGAAGAGAAGAAAAAGAAAAAAGAGGTGATTTGACATGGGGTATTAGAGTGTCAACCAACATTTAGCTTAGGGATTACTCAGTGCCTCACATTCTTGGAAAGACCTGAAAAACAAAATCCAAAGCATATTAGCTTCTGATTATGGGTTGGCAGTGACATCTTCTCTTTGAAGGACACCACATTTCATGCACATCCAAGCTACGGCTTTGATGATCCAGACTTCATTAAGAACAGGTCATACTAGACTAGACTCATTTCCTTTTTTGACAGAATTATTAGCCTGGTAGTTTGAGGGAGGGGTGCTATAGACATATACATGACTTTCAGCAAAGCATTTGACAGTCCTTCATGCTCATACTTCTGGACAGAATGGAAAGATTATAAATCATAGGATTGCTTATTTAGAGCGGGGTAGGTGATCAAAAGTCATCAAGGTCAACTTCCTTATTTTACAGATGAAGAAACTGAGGTACAGAGAAATGAAACACTTGCTCGAGGTCCCATACAGAGTAAGTATTGGTATTTAACTTAGATCCTTCTGGCACCAAATCCAGCACTCTGATAGATGTTCCAGATTATTTGTGAATTTGCAATTAGTTGAATGACTAGAAAGCTGTCATGAATGAAATAATGTCAGCCTAAAAGGTGGTCTCTAATGGGGTGCCCAAAGGATCTGCCCTTTTTTTTTTAAGACTGTACAATTGCTTTATTTCAGATTTCAGGAGTATATGAAAGGAGGGCCATAGCTTCCTATGATTTTCCACATTTTGATATATGACTTAGATAAAAGCATACATGACATGCTCATCAAATTTGTGTTTGACATTAGACTAGCATGTTGAGTGAAAGAATCAGAATGTAAGAAATCCCAACAGGCTAAAACAATAGGCCAAACCCAATAGCATGACACTTAATAGAGAGCCATTATTTAGGTTTTAAAGATAAACCAATAGCAGGATGGGAAAATTATGAATAGCCAACATATATTGTGATAAAGAACTGGGTGTTTCAGTGGTTTGAATCTCAATCTGAATCAACACTATGACATGGTAGCCAACAAAGTTAATATGGACCTAGGTCATATTAATAGAAGTATAATGTCTAGATATGAGAGGTAATGGACCCATTTTTCTCTATCCTATTCAGAGTACAACTGGAGTATTGTGTTCATTTCTGACATAATATTTTAGGAAGGATATTAATAATCGAGTGCCTCCAAAGGAGGGTAATTAGGATGAATACCAAGAGGTTGTTGTTGTTCAGTCACTTTTTAGTTGTGTCTCACTCTTCATGACCCCATTTGGGGTTTTCTTGGCAAAGATTTTGGAGTGGTCTGCCATTTCCTTCTCCAGCTCATTTGACCGATAAGGAAACTGAGGCAAACAGGGTTAAGTGACTTGCCCAGGGTCACACAGCTAGGAAGTGTCTGAGGCCAGATTTGAACTCAGGAAGATGAATCATACTAACTCCAGGCACAGCACTCTATCTCCTGTACCACCCAGACTGGAGACCATTCTCTCCCTTACTAATCAAAGGAGCTGTGGCTGTTTAGTCTAGATAAAAGAAGGTGAATATGATAGCTGTCAAATTTTTGAAAGGCTATCATGTGGAAGGCTGATTATACTTTTTCTACTTGGTTACAAAAGGACGAACTAGATGCAATGGATGGAAGCTGCAAAGAGGTAGATTTAGGTTAGAGTTAAGGAAAAACTTCTTAACAACCGAAGCTTTCCAAAAGTTGAATGGAGCCACCTGGAGAAAATAATATGTTCCCCATCTCTAAAGGTCTTCAAGCATGGTGAATGGAAGATGAGATAAAAGTGTTTTTTTCCCCATTATTAAATTTTATTTTTAATTCATGGAATAAAACAAAAATCATAGTACAATAAAAAAAGATTATTGCTCATGAAATCACAAATCTGTTATGTACTATTCCTTTCAAATATACAACACAATTATCATGTAAATTTCTTTTTTTCTTTCCCCCTCTTCACCCTAGAGATAGCTGCCATTAGGCACAAATATGTGTGTGTGTGTGTGTGTGTGTGTGTGCATGTAAAATTGTTCTATATGTACTTATATTTATCAATTCTTTCTCAGGATGCAGACACCATCTTTCTTCATATGTCTTTAATAGTTAATTTGGGTATTTACAGTAGTCAAAATAACCTACTCATTCAAAATCATTCTTAAAACAATATTGCTCTTACTGTATACAATGTTCTCTTGGTTCTGCTCATTTCACTGTTCACTATTTTGTGCAAATCTTTCCATACTTTTCTAAGATCATTGAGCTCATCATTTCTTATAGTACACTAGTATTGTACCACAATAGTACACCATACCTTGTTCAGTCATTCTGCAATTGGTGGCAATCCCTGCAGTTTCCAGTTCTTTGCCACCACAAAGAGAGCTGCTATAGACATTTTGGAACATTATAGGTTCTTTTCTTTTTCCCCTAATTATGTTCAGAAATAGACCAACTAGTGGTACTTGCTGGGTCAAAGGGTATATAGATAGTTTAATATCTCTTTGGGAATAGTTCCATATTGCTCTCCAAGATGGTTGGATCCGTTCACAAGTCCACCAACAATGAATTAGTGTCCCAAACTAGAAGCCTTCCCAGTAAGATCAAGTGTGAAACAAGCATGCCCACTATCACCAATATTATTCAATATTGTGTCAGAAATACTAGCAATAGCAGTAAGAGAAGAAAAAGAAGTAGAAGGAATCAGAATAGGGAATGAGGTAATAAAACTATCTCTTTTTGCAGACAATATGATGACAATAATACTTGGAAAATCCTGAAGACTCAACTAAAAAGTTAGTTAAAACAATTAATAATTTTAGCCAAGTAGTAGTCCATATAAATCATCAGCATTCTTACATGTCACAAACAAAACTCTGCGAGGAGAGATAGTAAATATATACATACCATTTGAAATGACTCTAGATAGTGTAGAGTGCCTGGGAGTACACCTGCCAAAATAAACCCAGAAACTATATAAACAAAATTATAAAAAAAAAAACTTTACAAATAAAATCAGATTTAAATAATTGGAGGAATATTAATTGTTCATGATTTGGCAGGAAATGACAATTTTACCCTGACTAATTTATATATTCAATGCCATCTCAATTAAATTACCAATGTTTTTTTTACTCAATTAGAGGAAATGGTGGCGAAATTCATTTGGAAAGGTGAGAGATCAAGAATATCAAAGGAAATAATGGAAAAAAAAGTAAAAGAAGGAGGTTTAGTGATGACAAGAGTGATTTTATCATAGTACACTACAGACAAGTTGAACAGGAAGAGGAAACAGATGAAGAGTTTGGGAAATATCACAAGCCTTGCATGGAAACGTAATGAAGTAATGGTGACTACATGGAAAAACATGAAGTAATCATTATATGTCAGGCACTGTGCTAAACTCTGGGGATATGAATACCAGAAAGCAAGACTCTCTCTTCCCTCAAGGGATTCACAGTCTAATGGAAGGAGACAACATAAAAAGAGGAGCTGGAAATAAAATCGTGGTGTACACAGAGTGGCATGGTTTGGAGATAACTGGGAAATAAAATGGAAAACTAGTCCTGCATTAGATATGGACTCTTAGTAATATATAGAAATGTGGATAATTTTGTAGGCTTACTTTATATGTCACTACTTTACTGAGATTATTTATTGTTTCAGCTAATTTTTAGTTGATTACCTAAGGTTTTCTAAGCAAACCATCATGTCACAGACTGATAATTTTGTTCTTTTTTTTGCTTACACTTATTCTCTCAATTTCTTTTTCTTGTATCATTCTTATAGCTGGCATTTCTAGAATTATATCAAATAATGTGAGGGGCAGCATGATGTACTGTATAGAGAGCTGGCCTCAGAGTCAGGAAGACCTGGGTTCAAGTCTCTCTTCTCTCATACTGACTGTGACACTGTGTAAGATGCAATGTTTTAGTCCTGTAAGCAATTCTCTCACCATAAGTTGCAAAGAAGTTGCCACCTGCATTGACAGTATTTCCTCATTTAGTAATTCCCTATATCAATGAAACCATAGGTTTAGTCCCCTATCCCTATCAAATTATAGTAGCACTAGTAGCATCCTGGCTTTACCCCTGATCTTATTGGAAAAGCATCTATAGAGCATTTCTCCACTTGAAGAAACTTATTTTTTACCACATTATTATTTACCACATTAAATTATGATCCATCTATACCCACGCTTTCTAATATTTGTAAAATAAAAGGGTGTTACACTTTGTCAAAAGTTTTTCCTGCATTTATTTATATAATCATGCAATTTTATTATTTCTATTATTAATATGACCTGTTAAGTTTATAGCTTTTAAAAAAAATATTAACAAACCTTATAACATGTTCAATATTATAAAGCCAAAATAGTTACAATAAAAGCCATGTAGTTTGTCATAGTCTCTTCATTTTATATTTTATTACATATTTTTTGCACCAACATTTATTTAGGATATTGTTCTATAGTGTCATTGTTTTATCTCTCCCTGATTTAGGTATCAGGACTACAATATTTGTCTCATAAGAGGAATTTTGTAGTATCCCTTTTTTCCTTGTTTTGTAAACAATTTATATAGTATTTTAATTAATCTTTGAATGTTTAGTAGAATTCACTTACAAATCTACATAGTTCTCTTTCCTTGTCCTCTTTGGCAGTTCATTTGCTTGTTCGATTTCTTTTCCAAGGATGAATTATTGAAATTATTTATTTCTTAAACTGTTAACCTGTATATTTTTTATTTTGTAAATATTCATCCATTTCATTTATCAGTGCTATTATCATATAATTGAACAAAATAAGTTCTAATAGTTTCGTTTCATTCTTCTTCAGTTATCTTTTTTTATATTTTTGATAATGGAATTTATTTAACTGATTAGCTAGTGGTTTATCTATTTTAATTAGTTTCTTCAAAAAAACTCTTTTATTAATTCAATGGTTATTTCTGTTTTCAATTTTTTATCTCTTCCTTGATCTTTTAAAATTCTTATTTATGTCTTTGGTTGGACTTTTTGTTTTGTTACAAATTTTTTAGTTGCATGTCCATTTCATTTACCTGATATTTCTCTCTTTTGTTGACGAAAGTGTTTAGAAATATAATTCTTCTCTAAGCACTGTTTTTTCTAAATGACAAAAGTTTTATGTTGATTCATTGTTGTTGTTTTCTTTAATTAAAATGTTCTCTTGTTTCTATGATTTGTTCTTTGACCTAGCAATTCTTTAGGATTATTTAGTTTCCACTTGAGTTTTAGTATTTTCTTCAAATGCCATCTATTAATTTTTAATGTTGTGGTCCCTAAGGATGTGCCTAGTTTTCTTCTTTTTTATATTTGTTTGTGAAAGTTTTTTGGCCTAATACATGGTCAATTTTTATAAAGGTGTCATTTAGAACTGAAGAATATGTAAAATCCCTTTCTATTCTCATTCAATAATTATCAGACATCTATCACATCTATTTTTTCTAAAATTCTATTGATATTCTTGTTTATCTTTGTTGTTAGCTTTGCCTGGGTCTGAAAGGTTCATCTATAAGCCTCCTCCCATTATACTTTTGCTTTTTTTCTCTCTGTAATGCTTTAAACTTTTCGTCATATACTAAGATGCTATATCATTCAATGCAAATATATTAAGTATTTGTATTATTTCATTTTCTATGATGCTTTTAATCATAAGGTAGTTTCCCTGGTTATTTCTTTTAATCTTGACTCTTTTTATTGTTGAATTGTTTAAGATCATGATTGCTACCTTTGTTTGGAGTTTGCCTTAAGTAGGATAAATTCTGTTCTAGTCCTTCATTTTAACTGTGTGAATCTTTGTGATTAAAGTATATTTCTTGTAATTAATATACTTTGCATTCTGTTTTCTAATCCGTTATGCTACTATCCTTTCTTTGATAGGTGAATTTATCTCATTCATATTCATAGGTATGATTGTATATTTATATAAATCTAATCTTTTTACAAGCAAGGCATCTATATTTATTCAGTGCTAGGCACTGCAATGAACTGCTAGGGATAT
This sequence comes from Phascolarctos cinereus, assembly GCF_003287225.1. NCBI lineage: Eukaryota > Metazoa > Chordata > Mammalia > Diprotodontia > Phascolarctidae > Phascolarctos > Phascolarctos cinereus. Next base: position 277,270,033 of record NW_027555958.1, on the reverse strand, counting down.
AAATAAAAGCAAAATGAAAGACACTGCCTTCTCTTAAGAAGCTTACATTCTAATTAGGAAAAACCATACACAAAGGGGAGCTGAAAAGTAGGGGTGAGGGGACCACTAAAGGGCAAGATGGCAAAGTCCTGAGAGCCAGAAGCAAAGCTGGTAGGGGAATGAAGTATGGAGACCTTTATTGTATTTTTCCCCTCTTTCTTTCTTTTCACCTTGTTTCAATGAATAAGTAGACAGAGAAAGAAAAGGACTGTGATCAACACTAGGAATCTATAACTGAAATGGCTTGTTCATAATCTTGTTCTCTTCAGCAAAGGGTATTTGTGCCCAAAACATAAATAAGGATAGTGATGCCCTTGAAAGAAATAGGGAAGTTTAGGAGAAAGGTGAATTTTTAGGGAAGGACAGTGAATTTTGATTTGAAAATGTTTAGACTGAGCTGTTTGCAAGACAGTCATTTTGAAATGTTCAATATATAATTGATGATTCAGAACTGGTGTTTGGGTAAGAGATTAGATCTGAGAGTCATCTGCCTACAGATGATAAGTAAACTTAATAGAGTTGATGAGGTCACCAAGTAAGAATGGGTAAAGAAAAAGAGAAGACAGCCTAGGATGGAGCCTTGGGGTTCACCTAGATTTGGGGCATGATGCAGTTTAGGTGCCAGCAAAGGAAAGCGAGAAAGAGTAAGAGGTAGAACTAAGGTAGAACAGGTAGAAGGAGAACTATGTGAGACCAGTGTTACAAAATCCTAGAAAAGAGAGAATATTCAGGAGGAAAATATGTTCAACACAGATGTTTCCAGAAATGGTTTTACTTTATGGATGATCCTGAGTTGAAGAGTTCTTGAGTGGACCACAGTCCTTACTAGCATGCTTCTCAAAGGAGAAGACTATCAATAGGGAGGTCCAAATCTGAACTCATGCCATGAGGAACCAGGAGATCTGGCCTTTGCCAACCCTCCTTAGACTGTGAGTAGCTTAGGTAGTTCTGGTCTTCAGTAACTGGTGATGTTTGTTCAACAATCCCACGAAGAGTACTGACCTTACTGGTGAGTCTAATGAGGATAATGGATTATTTGAGATTGTTCATGTCAGAGTTTTTGACGTTTTATGCATTTTCTATGATGGAGAAATAAAAAGCTACCCCATACCCACATTTACCCCATACCCACATTGTACATTTATTGCATTTGTGAGAGAGGAACCTACTACACACATAAGAGGAAATACTAGATATAAGCCATTTCTAAGCTCTCTTTTAGAGATTTCTCTGACATTGGAGTACAGCCAAAAAGAGAAATTAATGGCTTGAGAATCAAGGCCATAAAGATAAAACCAGTCTGTGTGAGCTTATAGCTATGGGACATCTTGGACCAAAGGTGGCAATAATAATTAGTATTTTAAGGTTCACAAAATATCTTATGTACACTGCATCATTTCATTTGATTCTCACAATAAGAGTTAATGTAGGCACAGCATGTATTATTATTCTAATTTTACAAATGGGGAAACTAAGAATTTCAGAGAACCTAAGGTCACAGAGCTCTCCTTCCACCATGACACAGTACCTTGCCCTCCTCATCTCCACCTCCCAGATTGATTCCCTGGCTTCCTTCAAGTCCCAGCTAAAATTCTACCTTCTACAGGAAGCCTTTCCCAATCCCTCTTAATTTTAGTGCCTTCCCTCTGTGAATTATTTCCAATTTGTCTTGCATATAGTTTATTTACCAGTAATTATTTACATGTTGTCCCTGCCATTATCTTTCTTTGTATCCCCAATACTTAGCACGGTACCTTGCACAAAATAGTTGTTTATTAATAATTAACTTACTGACTGATTGGTATCTCTAAATACGTACTTTTGAAAGATATACCATGAGAAATTGACAAAAGGTAGCAGTCCCTACTATACCGTGGTTCATTGTTACAGAAATTGAGACATTAAAACAAACTAAGACTTAGGATATAACTATGGTGGTGTGTATTCATTTTGATGCAGTTTCAACCTGTGACAGCAAGGGTGTGTGTATGTGCTTCTACTGATACTAGGATGAGTCAGAACATCTAACCTTGACTAGATGAAACTAGTTCAGGCTGATTTTCCCACCTTTATTTAGTCCTTTGTTAGTTTTAAGTGCTGGATTTTGTATAATACGTATGCTTCACTACAAGTTATTTTTTTAAGTTTATGGAATAAAACAAGCGTTTCTGTAACAGAGTAAAGTTTAAAAAGATGATTGCACGTGAAACTGTAAATCTATTACTTACAACTTGCTATTTCATTTAAATATATAATAAAATTATCTTGTAAATTTCTTTTTTTATTCCCTCTCTCCATCCTAGAGATGGCTACCATTAGACACAAATAGGCATACACACACACATATATAAAATCTTTCTATATACACTTCTATTTATCAGTTCTTTCTCTAGATGCAGATGGTGGCTTTCTTCATATGTTCTTTAGAGTTAATTTAGCTATTTATAATAGTCAAAATGACATTCACCCAAAGTCATTCTTAAAACAATATCGCTGTTACTGTATACAAGATTTACTTGGTTCTGATCATATATTTTTAAATATGTGGTTTTTAAGGAGGAATATTATTCAAGGGAAATGGGTAAAAGTTTTAGCTCTTAAATATCTTAACCTCAGTGACTGCTACATACATACATACATATATGTGTATACACACACACACACACACATATATATATATATATATATATATATATATATATATATATACATAGCAACAGCTGTTGATATGAGGAAGCCAAGCATTTCAAGGATTACTCAGGCCTACAAAGAATCAGGATCAATTATACAAAAGTGCAAAGGAATATAGTAAAAAATGAATAGCAACAATAATAACTAAGATACTATCATGTAGAACAGCTTGATTAGTCCTCAGGGGTGAAAAAACCCAAAAACATTTAGAGGGACACAGCAGCTGAAAGGGTTGTAATTAACTCCTCTATAGTACAGTGTAGGCTTCTTGAATTTGGAAGACTATGAAGAACACCAGTAAAAAAAATTGTTAACCATTTCCATGAAGAAAAATGGTTGCCATGTACAAGACAATATAAGGGTTGGCATACTAAAGATTGGAAAAAGGTCATTTTTATTGATGAACCTAATTTTTTCATTTAAGGTTATATTACAATCATTGTCAGAGACCAAATGAACTTGTAAGGTCTGAGCATCTTCACCAAACTGTAAAACCTCCACTCAAAAATGTTTTGGGGACTTTTTTACCCCAATGGACCTGGAGTCTTGTCCCTATTGAGGGAATGATCAACTCTGATAAATATTTTAATATACCAATAAGTAGAATTGTTTTTAAATGACAGGAATTTCCAAGTAGAGATTTTATATTGAAATGTGACCTTCTACCATGCCATAGGTCATGAAAGGTTAATAAATTTATATAATATATGGATATGCCTTAAATAAGGGAACTCACTGGGAAGTTTCCCAGTAACATTGTTGTTGAGTCATTTCTGACTCTCTATGACCCTAATTAGGATTATCTTGGCAAAGACACAGGAGTGGCTTGCCATTTCCTTCTTCAGCTCATTTTATAGATAAGGAAACTGAGGTAAATAGGGTTAAGTGACTTACCTAGGGTCACATTGGTAGTAAGTATCTGAGGCCAGATTTGAACTCAGGTCCTCTTGACACCAGGGTCAGCACTCTATCCACTGCACCAGTGATGCCAGCCCTTAATTTATTCACTCTTGTTCTTGAATAAATATTTATGAAATAACTACCATGTGCCCAAGACTGTGTTAGGCACTAAGGCGATACAATGAAGTAGAAGAAACAGTCCCCACCCTGCATGAGTTTATAAGCTAGCTGAGCAGACAAGACATGCATGCAAATAACTTCAGTAGAAGACCAGTAACTTCTCTGGTCAGGCTACATCTGGAATATTTCATTCAGTTCTAAGAGCCATATTTTAGGAAGGGCATTGACAAACTAAATCTAGAGGAAGGTGATCAGAACATCTGGAAGGCATCTGGAAAGCATGTCATATGAGGGAATGGTTGAAAGAATTAGGAATGTTTAGCCTAGAAAAGAGAAGACTTGGCATTTGGACAGGATGGGAGGGGAGGTAGGGAAGGACATGATCACTGTCTTCAAATATTTGAAGGGATGTCATGTGGAAGAAGGACCAGGCTTGTTCTATATTGTCCCAGATGGCAAAATTAGTGCAAGTTTGGGGAAGTAAATTTAGACTTCTTACAAAGAAGAGCTTTTCACAAATGGAATGGAGTGGATTGCCTTGCGAGGTCGTGAGTTTCCCCTAACTAGAGATGTTCACTCAGAAGCTGGCTAACAACCTGTCAGGGATACCATAGAGAGGATTCTTGCTTTGGGTGGGAAGTTGAAATAGATGATTTCTAAGGTCTATTTTAACTCTAGGATTTCATTATCCTAAATAAAGTATGAATGGGAAGGGTAATAGGAGTTAAGGGAATGAAGTGATCACTACAGCTGGAATGGTGCAGGGAAGGCTTCACGGATTCAAGCCTTCCAGGTCAATCAAGCTTTTAGTAGGTTGAGTGAAGGCAAGACATCCCAGATGGGAATCACAAGGTAAATCAATAAAGGAAAGAAACTGGGAAAGTACAAGGTGGGTCTCCTGATAATAAAAGTGAGGTAAAAACAGAACTGAGCTGGTAAATGTCTATAAGTAGGACACACTTTTAAATTTAATCTCCATTATTACCATTTTCTCCACAGCTTTCTTAAATCTAGTCAATCAACAAAACAATAAATCAAACCCTGATTAGTTGTAAATGCTTACACTGAAAATCAAATAATTGGCAAGCCTTGAGTTGGCTCCAACACACCCCTAGGTGACAGTAAACACTGTTCTTTAAAGAAACACACTTTAAAAATATTTACAAAAGACAGATTACTGATCATAGGATTAGAGTTAGCAAGAGAGTTAGGGGTCATTGAGCTGAACCTCTTCATAAGGAAATGGAAGCCTAAAGAGTTGAAAGGACCTGCTGCAGGTTACACAAGTAGGGGCAACTAGATGGCCCAGTGGATAGAGCACTGGCCCGAGTCAGGAGGACCTGAGTTCAAAATTTGACCTTAGATACTTATTAGCTGTGTGACCCTGGACAAATAACTTAACCCCAATTGTCTTGGGAAAAAAAAAAAGGTTACACAGGTAGAAAGCAACAAAGCCAGGATTCAAAACCCAGTCTTCTATGTCCAAGCCCCACCATCTAGCAGCATCCAGCCCCAGCGTCTCATTCTTCTGAGCAGGAATCTTGTTATGTCTATTGGCAACCTAAAAAGTTTCTGATATCCTCTGACTTGACCCTTTGACTTAATTAAAGAATCAGATACACCTGATATTTATTCCAGAAGACTCTCTTCTGAAATGAGTTCTACTAAAATGAGATTGTAACTTGGTCTACTCCTTGTGAGAGACATGCTAGGCTCAGAATCAGGAGAAACCTGGATTTAAATCCCACCTCTAATATTTATTAGTTTTGGGACCATGGTAAAGTCATGGGAGCTTTCCACACCCTCAACTTCTATACCTATGAAGTGGGGGTAAGAATAGCACCTATCTCACAGGACTTTGAGGGAGAATCAGTTGAAATAATGCATTTAAAGCACTTTGAATCCCATTAAACTATATAGAATTCAGCTATATACATACATACATACATACATATGTATATATATGTATGTGTATATATATATACATACACACACACACACACACACACACACACACACACACACATATATATATATATATACATACATATGTGTGTGTGTATATATATATATGCCCCAGACTGGGGATTGGTCAACCATGGCCCATAAGACAAAGTTTAATTTGAGCTTAAAATTAAGTAAGTTTTAAACTCCTCCCAAAACGTTCCTTTGTAGAGGAATCACAACTTTTCAGGTATCTCCAGTTTCCATCAGCGGCTCTCCTTGACTTTGACTTTCTAACCTCTCACCCCCTTCTTTTTATATGTTGCCTTCCCCCATTAGATTATAAGCTCTTTGAGAGCAGGAACTGTGTGTTTTCCTTATGTGTACAGTGTCTGGTATATAGTAAGTGCTTAATAAACTTTTATTGAATTGAATTAATCTTTATTTAAATAGAGTTGTATTTTAAATTTTATATACATATATATAAACCAAATTATATATCTATATATCTATATCTATCTATCTATCTATCTATCTATCTATCTATCTATCTATCTATCTACATATATACACACACACGCACACATATAAACCAAAACATTTTTACCTCAAGGGCCATACAAAAAAAAGAGGGGTTGGTTAGATTTGGCCAGTGATGAAGTAGTCCAATGGAAAGGGTTCTGGGGTTGGGGTTCATAAGACCCGGTTTAATTACTATGAGACTCACCCTAACCTAGTGGAAAAAAAGTGCTTCTTTTGAGATAGAGAACCTGGGGTTGAATCTGGCTCTGCTACTCCCTGGCCCACTTTGGAAAAGTCATTTAACCTCTAGAGGTCTTAATTTCCTCATTTGTAAAACAAGGAGGTTAGACAGGATTTCTGAGGTCCCTCCTAGCACTAACACTTTGTGATTACATGATCTTATAACCTTCCCCAATGCAAGTTGACCAAATAGCCTTAGTATCACTAGATAGAGTTTATGGGGTTCTTAGGCCACTATTCTCTTCCCCAGTGGATAGAACAATATGTAGAAAAGTAAAGGGCATCTACATGGATCTGAGCTGTCCTGAAAGACTTGCTAGTCCATGATATATCTACAAATTATCTACCATGAGCGTCCAAATTCATGCTATTTGCTTCATTCCTTTAAATGCTATTATCTCCAAGAGACCTCTGTTAAAACCCATATTAAGAAGGTTAACACTTTAAGATGAGAAAATTGAGGCCCAAAGAAGTGAAAAGGTCCCAAAAGTAATAAATGGTAGAGGCTGGAAACTTTGACTCAATTCAAGAAGTATTGACTGAACATATGTACAAAGCACTGTTCTAGGACCTGGGGATATAAAAGTGAAAATGATCTTACATATTATTTTCTTTATAAGGTAGGTAGTACAAGCAGGATTATCCCCATTTTGCAGTTGAGAACACTGAAAGATGAATCAATTTGTTCATGGACATATAGCCATGAAGGATCTGAGAAAAGGAAAGACATTGAGGATTTAAAGTGCTAATCATTGTCCTGGGGGTAGAAATACAAGCAATACAAGCAAAACAAGATATTTCTATCCCTCAAGGAGTTTAATTTCTAATGGAAGAAGACCACACAAAAGGGAGATAAGACATAAAAGTCCAGAAAATTAGAAGCAGAGCATGTGAGGGGAGGGGGAATTGAGGGGCTGGCCTGGGCTTCTCCCCAAAATGGAAGCCCTGGGAGGAACTCACCAATAGGAAAAGGGCATAGAGAATGGATGTTCTGGGGTGAGGGGGCCTCAGGCACTGAAGGAAGGATTAGAATGCAGATTTCCTGATTCCAGGACCAGCCCTTTTCCCATTATATTTCAGTGCTTCGGGATTCCTGGATCAGGGGATTGGAAGGTTGAGAAGTGGGGCACTGTTGGTTGGTTGCACTCTTTCATTCTCAAAGAGGACCAAAATAGCATAACTAAGTTGGGCTCAGAGTACTGTGTGTCCTATTATGGCTAATCAGACCAATACAAGCTTGGAAGGCTCTACCATAGATTAGGCACAAATAGTCCATATAAACATTTGGAGTGGTGATGTCTGTAAATTTGCTCATCTCACATTTGTTTGGAGCTACTGCAATTCTGCTCGGCTCATAGAGTACAGCATCTTCTTTCATGCTGGCATGCCATGCTAGCTAGTCCCGTGCCAGTGTCTCCCATGTCTCACAATAGATTCCAAAGTTCTTTGAAAAGACCTTGAGAGTGTCCTTGCATCACTTCTTCTGACCTCCACGTGAGCCCTTGCCTTGGTGAGTTCTCTGTAAAATAATTTTTTAAGCAAATGTACTTTTGGCATTTGAACAATGTGTCCAACCCAAGAGCTGCACTCTTTGCAGTAGACTTTGAATGTTTGGTAGTTAAGTTCAGGAAAGGACCTCATTGTCTGGCATCTTATCTTGTCAGATGATCTTTAGAATGTTTCTAAGACAATTTAAATGTAAGAGATTTCATTTCCTGGCATGGTGGTGGTATGATGTCCGTGTTTCACAGACATACAAAAAGAAGGTCAGCACAACAGCTCTATAGACCTTCAGTTTGATAGGCAGTCTAATACCTTTTCTCTCCCACACTCTCCTTTGGAGCCTCCCAAACACTGAACAAATCTCTGGAGATACATGTGTCAACCTTATCATCTATGTGTACATCCCCGGAAAGTATATTGCCAAGGTAAGTGAACTTATTTATCCACAGCATTTAAAATTTCTCCGTTAGGAACTCATGCTTCCACTTATGATTGGTGTAGTGGTACAGGCTGGTGGAGAACCTTTGTTTTCCTGGTGTTAATTGTTAGGCCAAATTAGAACAAGCAGCAGAGAATAGATCCATACTTTGTTGTATTTCAGCCTCAGAGGCTGCAATAAGTGCATAATCATCTGCAAATAAAAAGTTACATACCAACTTTCCGTCCACTTCAGTCTTGGCTTGTCTTTTTCAAGTTAAATAATTTACCACCAGTCTGATAGGTGGCCTTGATGATGTTTTTATCCTCATTGAGGCGTCTAGTAACAGTGTTGAAAATATCATGCTAAAAAGCATGGGAGCAAATACACAACCCCGCTTCACTCCACCGGTGACTGGGAAAATGAAAGAGCATTGTCTATTATCCAGAACCCATGCAGGCATGCTGTCATGAAACTGACGTACGATACTGATGAACTTCTTGGGGCAACCAAATTTTGCCATAATTTTCCACAAGCTCTCATGACTGACAACATCAAAAGCCTTTGTTAGATTGACAAATGTTCTACACAGACCTCTATTCTATACTTGGCATTCCTCCTGGTGTTGTAGAGCAGCAAACACCATATTGACTATTCCTTGGCCCTTTCTGAAGCCACTCTGGCTCTCAGGTAGATGACCATCTTCCAGGTTAAGGAGGACTCTGGCAAGAATCTTGCCTGCAATGACTAAGAGTCTCTGGGGGAGTATATGGAAAACATGGAGACTTGGAAAAAACCTAGTCTGTCCCATCAAAGGTTACTCCCCACAGCCCTAGAATAAGCAGACATGTCTAAGGGTAGTCTCCAATACCTGTCTACCTGTACTCTTCTGTCTTTACATTTGCTCATCTGACTTCCTTTTTATGCTAATAACACTTTTTATTACACTAAAAAGTGATATCTTCATAGCTGTTTAAGGTATGCAAAGTGCTTTGCATACATTATCTCATTTGATCGTCTCTAAGTAAGGTTCAGCAGATATTATTTCCTATTTACAGATGAGGAAACTGAGACTCAGAAAGATGAAGTGTCTTGCCCATGGTTCTAGGGTTAGTAAGTGTTAGAGACAGGATTCAAGCCAGGACCTTTCTGACTCAAGGTCTCAGGTCTCACACCTGAACCACTATGCCATTTACCAATGAAAGGGATCCATGGTACAACGAAGGTCAATATATTGGCTTATCTAAAAGCCCTTTCTATTTCACATGGAGGTACACCATATTGTTCTATTGTAGCAGTTTGCCTACCTAATTATGTTCTTATTAACATGAATTAGTGTTCTCTGAAGGCACATCAACTAGAGACAAGGAGAAACATCCCTAAAGTAGCAGGAGAAAATCAGAATGGGATTAAATATTTGCTCAAAATAATAAAATGGGAGATCCTAGACAAATTCCTTTACTCCACTGCATCTCAGTTTCCTCATCTGTGAAATAAGGGGTTTGGATCAGTGATTCTCTAGGTGTGGTCCAGGACCCCTGGAAATCTCCACGACCCTTCCAAGAAGTACATGAAGTCAAAATTATTAGGTTTTTTTAAATTTAATTCATGGAATAAAACAAGCATTTCCATAACATAGTTTAAAGACGATCACACATGAAACTACAACTCTATTATGTACAACTTGCTATTCCTTTTAAATATATAATAAAGTTATCACACAAATTTCTTTTTTCCTTTTCTTTCTTCCTACCCCCCAACATATTTTCTAATGTAGCAAAACATCAACTGATATAACACACATAAACAAAAACTCTTTGGGGTCTTCAATAATTTTTAAGAGTACATAAGGTCCTGAGACCAAAAATCTTAAAAACCACTGGACTAGACAGAATCTAAGATTCCTTTCAGCTCAAAATTTATAAATCTATTATCCATTTTGTGTGTTACAAGCTTGAAAGTTGGGAAGTTTTGTCTTCTTTTCTAATTAGTTCAATTCATCAAACATTTGTTAAATGTCTACAATATGTAAGGTGCTGATACAAAGCCAAAAAAAATGAAAGGCCCCTCCCTTCAAGGAGCTTACGTTCTCTGGTGGAAGATAGATATGTGTACATATGTATACATATACATATGTGTGTATATATATATATATGTATACATACACATAGCCATACACATGTGTATAAGCATATATAGTATATGTATTTATGTATGTTTACTTATTTTATATATGTTGATATTCATTTTATATAAGTATATACACATATATGCACAATACACATAAATATATATTCATTTATACATAAAATATATGCATATATACATATGAAAACAAAGTACTTTAGAAAGGGAAAGAGCAATGATAACTAGGATGATCAGGAAAGACCTTGTGTTGGAGGTGGAGTATGTTCTAAGGAGGGAAGAACACTTATTCAAAGACATAGAGGAGGGAAATATGCAGACATGTATGGGACATAGCTAGTAGACCAGTCTGACAAGGACAAAGAAGTTGGAAAGGGTAGAAATATGAAATACGGCACTCATTATTCTTTCAACAAACATTTATTAGACTAGATGGTATAGTGGATAGAGCACTGGGCCTTGAGTCAGGAAGATTCATCTTCCTGAGTTCAAATCTAGCCTCAGACACTAGCTGTATGACCCTGGGCAAGTCATTTAACCCTGTTTGCCTTAGTTTCTTCATCCAAGGAAATGAGCTGGAAAAGAAAGCAAACTACTCCAGTATCTTTGCCAAGAAAATTCAAAACGGGGTCATGAAGAGTTGGACATAACTGAAAAGACTGAACAGCCACACATGTGTTGGGTGCTAGTGGAATCAAAAATAATTAAAATTGGGTCTGACCTTCGAAGAGCTTTTAGGCGATGAGGAGAAATATCAGAAAATTCTACCAATAACGATAATACAAATCAGAATATAAATGCTTAGCAGAGGGACAAAGTGCTATGAGATCAAATGAAGGAGAGATCCCCTCTAGCTGGGGCAGCTCAGGGCAGGCTTGTTGGAGGAGCTAGCCTTTGAGCTAGGGATCCCCAACTGTTTCTCTTTGATGTCAGGTTCAGAAGCAATCTTCTTAGGCAAAGAAGCGACAGAAGACCCCCTTCCCATGACCCCTCTGTTCAATCCTCAGCGGAAACAAAGGCCAGTTGGTCAGTATCTTCATGTCCACGAAACTAGCTGCAAGGCAGCTCCCACCCCACATGTGTGCCAAGGAACAGGAAGGCCGTCCTTTATGGACTCTCTCAGGAAGCCATTGTTGAAAGCAAACCCACAGGGAGCCTAGGATGGTGACTCACAACTTCCAGCCTTCTTTCCCCAAACCAGTCAAATAAACTTTTCCGACTTATTGAAGTCTTATAGAAATAGTTCTTCACGGGAAAATATCAAGGAAAATGGAAGCGGAGCCAACTGGCAAGCTGTGCTCTTAGCCTTCCATCCTTTTTGAGGTTTCTCTCTTTTTTTCTTCTCCCCCTGCAATTCCTTTAAAAAAATTTTTTTTCATCATTGACTTTGTTACAGTTTCTAGTCCTTTTTCTCGCCCTTACGGCACAGGACTTCTGTAAATGTTTTTATCCTTTGTTCTACTTGCTTCTGCTTTTGAAGTTGGTTGTGATGTCTGTTCAGTAGGGCCTTTCTGATCAGTCTTCCCTTTACCTACGCACCCTCTTTCCAGGTATCAAAAGCGAGGGCAGCTGGGACTGAAAGGCCTCTCATTAGATGGAGGCGGGCCCTACTCCGCTACCAGCCGCAGGAGGAGGAGGCAAAGCTGACTCCAGGAATGGCCAGCATGGAGAAGAAAGAGGCAGAGGTGAGAGAATGACACAGCTTTGTGTAGACGGAAGCACAGGGTACAAACCTCTCTCTACCTCTCTCTAAACGGCTCCACTTTAGCACTGAATACTTTTCTTAGCAGCAGACTATCAGCAATAGTCTCACAGAGACTATATAGTTAGAGAATTGTGCCATTGAATCCAAAGACCAGCAAGCGCACTGGGAATTGACTCAGGGAAGCCATTAGTAGAGGTTATCTTCCCATTTCACAGCTGGGTAACTGGAGGTATAATGGCAAAAAAAACAAAAAAAAACCCTCAGAGCTTATGGCAGATAGTCCGACTTTATCCTTTGTCAAGGATAAAACCCTGGATACTCTCTCTCCTCGCCTCTGTTTCTTGGAGACAATATCACTATTTAAGGCAAAGTTTACCTGCTGCTTCTCAGGTAAAGACCTTTTCTGTTTCCTTCAAATATTAGCAATCTCTCTTCCAAAATTAACTTTGTGATTATTTTCTATTTTGTCTTTTTTATCTGTTTACCTATAGTCTAACCTCACCTCTCTATTTGACAATTGAGGAAACTGAGGATGAGAGAACAGAAGTGGCTTACCCAAGATGACATAAGTAAGTGGCAAAGTTAGGTTTTGAACCCTGGTCTTCTAATTTGAGTTCTCTCTTCATTAGGACAAGCAAGTCAACCTAGCTAAATTAGCAAGGCACCTTGAGGGAGAGATAGGAGGCAGCATATGACGGGCAAGTCAAATAACATCACCACCTTTACCACCATTTCTCCTGAGACCCCAATAGACAGACAAAGATACTGAGCCCCAAAGTCTTAGAAATAGCAATGCCTCCCCCCACAAACCTCCAGATCTGCCTCTAGCCCAACTCCTGTAGCCATCATTGAAGGGAGAAATCACTGCAGAGAGAGCACCCATCATTCTCGTCACCATCAGAAACAACTGATGACTAATTGCTACCAACAGGCAGAAAGGCACAGAAGCCCTGGAATTGGCCTTACCTCCCACAACACCAATCCTGCTTCTAGCCCCTTCTCACTTCCGTTACCTGGGGAAGCAACTGCTGTAGGGAAGGAACCAGCCATCCCCATCAATTGTCAATCAACTGCCACATACAGGGCAGGCCACAGCCTAGCTGAAGCGGAAAGGCATCCTGAAAGTAGGAGGCAGCATACATAGTATCACATTGTATCACATCATGTCATGTCATGTCATGTCATATCATATCATATCATATCATATCATATCATATCATATCATATCATATCATATCATATCATACCATATCATACCAGTCAGGCAAGTCATACCATCATTACCCTGACCGCCACTGATGTAGACACCCTGGGAGCTTGAATTTAAGAGTCTTGAGAGCATCAATGCTTCCAGGTCAGTACCTTCAGCCATCATCCTGCGAAGTAACCCTTATGGAGATGTAGTCTGGCAACTACTTCTGCAGGTGCTCCAACCTAAAGAAAAGAAAGTTCTGTCCCCAAAGTCCTTGGCACTGTCAAACAGTTCTACATCAGAAACTGACATGATTTTATCAGTGGGAATGATGCTAACCAGGAGGCATTATCACTGCTGCTGATTTGCTGCAGCACCCGAAGGACCACTGGGACCTTTCCGAGTTGGAATCTTACATATGTTTTGTCTTCTCCATTAGAATGTGAGTTTCTTGAAAGCAGAGCCTGTCTTACTTTCAATTTGTATCCTCAATGCTTTGCACATAGTAAGCACTTAATAAAGGATTTATTCAGTCATCCAACCATTCCTTCATGCATTCTTGGGTGAGAAGAGAGTTTCTCCCTCTCTTTTTCCTCAAACCCTTAACCCTATCATCAGAAATATTGGGCAAATAGGAGGCAATGTATCTACTTGGAACCAGAGAGACACACAGAGACACACAGACATAGACATACAGAAAGATCTAGAGGGAAGAAGCAATTTTAAGTACTATGACCCCTTGTACTTGCCCTCAGACACTTATAGCTGTGTGACCCAGGGCAAGTCACTTAACCCTGTTTAACTCAGTTTCCTCATCAGTCAAATGAGCTGGAGAAGGAAATGCTAAACCACTCCAATATCTTTGCAAAGAAAACCCCACAGTTAGACATGAATAACTGAATAATAACTGAATAACTGAATAATAACAGCAACCAGAAAAGAATACCGTCTATGGGATCAAGAAAGGATTTCTAATAACTAGGAGTTGTGATTTCCCTTTTACCACACATGTGCCTATAAGTGTGCCTAACCACCATTGTACTCTAGGTATTGTTATATACTAGGCTCTTGTTATATACTGCTCTGGTACCTTTCTCTAAAAGATAATTGAGGTTATCTGGAAATATTGAGGTCTCTACCAATTGCAGTTTTGATATTTATCTCTTCTTATAATTCATAATTTTTTTCTCTAAGTACCTAGATGCTGTGTAACTTGGGGTCTATATACTAAATACTGACATTATTTCATTATCTCTGGTGCCTTTTTCCTGCTCATTTCCTTTAACCATGCATTTTTAACTCTTGTTTTATGTGAAATCATGATTGCTACCTCTACTTTTTTGAATTCCCTTGAATCATAAATACTACATTTTGTTCCAGTCCTTCATTTTAACTATGTATGAATCTTTAGATTTCAAATGCATTTCTTATACAATTCTTCCACACAGCACATTGTTTTCCAGATATTTTTATCACCTCACAGCACCTGTCTTCCCATATTCTCTCCAAAAATTGTCATTCTCCTTTTTAGTAATTGTCGCCAATCTAATAGGGATGAGGTGGAAGCTCAGAGTTTTCATTTTTCTTGTTAATAGTAACTTGGGGAATTTTTTCAAATAGCTAATGATATCTTGGATCTGGGAGACTAGGAATCCAGGCTGGATGTCACAGCCTGATGCCCTGAGGAGCAAGTGTCCCTAGACAACGTCCCAGCAGAAACTAGGACTTTGTACTTGACTTTGGTGGAACTAATGCTATGTAGGAACTGAACTAAGCTCATGCTCCCAGGTTAGATCAGACTCCCCTCACTGCGCCTAGAATAGAAAAGAATAAAAGAAAAAGCCAAAGACTCATGTTTGCTTTTTGGGTGAAGGGAAGGAGGTGGCATATGGCCCCAGGAGAAGAAGGTGACCGTAAGGTCTTTCTCTGCCTACCTCATTGTGAGAGTGAAGAAGTCACCTTCACCCTCAGATATAAATGCCACAAAAGACCAAAGTAGGTACTGAGTCAGGATGCTTTAAAGACACTTCTAAGGGGCAACTAGGTGGCACAGCAGATAGAGCGCTGACCTTGGAGTCAGGAGGACCTGAGTTCAAATCCAGTCTCAGACACTTGACACTTATTAGCTGTGTAACCCTGGGCAAGTCACTTAACCCCGATTGCCTCAGCAAAAAGCAGAAAAAAAAAAGATACTTCTAGTTCTGACTATTCAGCCAATGGAAAAAGGCTGTTCCCAAACCATGAGATAAGCCAACAAAGATGTCCATAGATGCTCTAGTCCTCACTGGATTCTCCCAGAAGCAGATCCCTAGAATCTTCTATGTGGATGACAGCATCTTAGCAAACTGATGGTGTCTGCAAATCCACCCTGCTACAATTGTTTCTATAATTTGTTAATCGATCCACTAATTCTTTTTAAAATTTTTGTTTTTATTCTAAACTTAAATACAAAATAAGGAAAGAAAAAAAAGCATTGCTCTGTGTACTGCAGAATGTAAGAGAGGATTGAAAATACACAGCAATAAATTTCCATTTCAAGAAAGCCTATATAATAAATACTATGCGTTGTGTTTAGAGCTGTCCATCTTTTCTTTGCTCCCTTGTTAAGTTTTCTTTTGTTCTCTATTGTGTACTTCTTTCTTTATTCTTTTTTCTCCTTTCCTCCCTCACTCCCCCAAGAAGGCTATATTTATACACATACATATACACACACACACACACACACACATATATATACACATACACATATACACACATATACATGCATATACAAATACATACTTGCATATATATATATATATATATATATACTTAGATATCTATAATCATACTCATATACAGACATATACATTTATATGTATGTCTGTAAGACCCTGCTATACCTGTTTGTCCTCTGTTTCTCTGAGGGTAGATAACACTTTCCTTCTTAGTCCAAGTCTTTCTATATTTTTCTAAGTATACCAACTCATCATTTCCTACACCACAGCAATACTCCAGCCTTATACTATCTAGTTAATCTTAAATAGTCTAAAACAATATTAATATGGCTGGCATATAGTATACTTTCCTTTTTTTCTCTTTTGATTAAATTTATTTTAACTTTAACTTTGTCTGAGATTATGATTACTACTCTTGCTTTTTTTCTTCTGGTAAATTTTAGTCCTGATCTTTATTTTATATTTGTGTGCATTTCTTAGTTCCTCTTCCTTCTGATTCCTCTACTTTACTTCTACCTACTACCTTGCGCTCCTATTACTTAACCTACCTACCCTCCAAAGATCCCTCTCTCATCCTCTCCCCTCCCCACCCTTTCCCCTTAGCCTCTTGTTTTTATCTGATTTTAGAAGACTTTTATAGCCTTCCAAATATAGGTTCTTGCCTCTTTATCTCATTCCTGTTAATCTTAACACTCTTTCCCTCACCCTCTTATTTCTTTATAAATTTAGAAGACTTTTATTCCCTTCTAGGTGTATATATTGTTCTCTCTTTAACCCAGATCTGATGTGAGCAGGATTTCCTCTAAAAGTCCCTCCCTTATGCTTTCCCCATTCCCTATTCCCTTTGCCTTTTATTTCCTTCTGAATTTGGAAGACTTTTATACCCTTCTAGATATATATGTATTGTTCCCTCTTTAACCCATTCCCAATCAGAGTACAGTTCCAGAACTACCAGTCCTCCTCCCCCATCTAATTTCTTTGTGTCAGTTCTTCCTCTCACACCTCATTTGTATAAGATAACTACTCTTTTTACCTTATTCTAAGCAGTTTTACTTTTTAGAATCACATCATACTCAGGTCTACCCTAATCTTTCTCTCGAACTACTCAACTACTTATAACAATCTTAGAAATATATTTTATATTTCTTCATATAAAAAGTGAACAATCTGTCCTTATGAATCCCTTGTAATTAGTCTTTGTTGTGTATCTTTTATTTTTCTTGGATCTTGCAATGTCAAATTTACTATTAAGTTCAGGGGTTTTTTTGGCAACAAAATCCAGAAAGTCTGGCAGTTCATTGAATGTCCTTTTTTTTTTTCCATAGAAGATTATGCTAAACTTTGCAGGGTATAATATTTTTGGCTGCAACCCCAGTTCCTTTCCTCTTCAACATATAACATTCCAAAACCTGTGGTTTTTTAGTGTCACTGCTGTTAAGTCTTGTGTGATTCTAATTGTGGCTCTTCCATATTTTAATTGTTTTTTTTTCTCGTTGCTCATAATATTTTCTCCTTGAGCTGGGGATTTTGGAATTTGACTATGATATTCCTGTAGGTTTTCCTCATAGGATCTCTTTCCGGTGATGATTGGTGGATTTTTTCTATTTCTACTTTCCCCATATTGTAACACTTCAGAACAATTTTCTTTAATTATTTCTTGTATTATTGTATCAAGATTATTTTTTTGATAATAGCTTTCAGGTAGTCTGATTATTCTTATGTTTTCTCTTCTTGATCTGTTCTCCAGATCAGTTATTTTTCTTTTGAGATGTTTCATATTGTCTTCTATTTCTTCATTCTTTACATTTTATTTTATTATTTCTTGTTCTCTTATAACGTCTCTGGCTTTCCCTTGCCCAACTCTAGTTTTCAAGGAGTCATTTTCTTTCTTAAGATTCTGGATCTCCTTTTCCAGTCAGCTGACTTTCTTTTCATAAAGTTTTTCTTGGAGTGTTCTTTTTTTTCCAAAACAATTTTTTTTTCTCTCAGTCTCTCTCACTTGATTTTTAAATCTTTTTTTAGTTCTTCTATGAATTCTTTTTTTGGCAGGTGACCATTTGATGTTACTCTTTGTGGGTAGGAGAGGCTTTTTTTGTTTGGTTTTTGCTTCAGTATCCTGTTCTGAAGATGAACCCTAGTCTTTTCTATTCCTGTAGTAACTTTCTATAGTTGGGTTCTTTCTCCTTTGTCTGCTCATTTAAAAAATATCTTACTATTGCAATCACCTCTAGTCCTGGGGTATGGGGCGGGAGATGGTGCCTCTGGCTTCAGAAACTCCTTCAGTTATTCCCTCTGGCCTGGAACCAAAACCAAGAAATCCACCCTCTTGTAAGTGCCCACGGCGAGCAGCATGCCCATCCCACTGCTTCTGGACTTACCAGGTGTTTATTGGTTCCTTCTTGCTCAGGGCCATGTCTCATCTCGGCAGCATAGCTGGGGCTGGTGTCTCTTGTCAGTAGAGGTTCCCACAATCTTCCCCCATTCAGATGCCCAACTCCCCACACTGGCTAAGGGGTAAAAATTCCTATGGCTGGGGCCAAGACACCTTTCAACCCAGCTAGCCCTGGGACTCACCGTTTGCTATTTCAGCAGAACCAGCCTAGGGATGTTTACACTTCACAGGGAACAAACCTTAGTCCTGGGACTTTTCTTCAGATCTTCTCTGGTTGTCCCAGGAGGACCACTGTTCTGCTCCAACTCTTGTTTATTTTTACTGCTCTACATTCACTCTGAAGTGCTATTTTGTCTTGTTTGTGGGGGAAATCTGAAGACCTTGGAATTTTCTGACCTTTTCTGCCATACTGCTAGAATCCTCTCCTTGATCCACTAATTCTTTAGGATTAAATTACTTAGTGAACATTTAAGTTCAAATCCTTTTTTTCAATGCCTTTTATTGACTATAATTTCACTGCTCAGTTTCAGTAGTGCTTGTTTAATCTTTCTGCATTTGTCTGTAAGGTTTTTTTTGCACCCTTGTACATGGTGAACTTTTTAAAGACGTTATTTTAAACTGAGAAATATGTAAATTCCTTTCCTTTCCCATTCAGTAATCATCAGAGATCCATCACATCTAAATTTTGTAAAATTCTATTTAGGTTGCTAACTTTTTTCTTTTCTTTTCTTTGTTGTTAGTTTTCTCTAGATCTGAAATTTATGCATTGAGATTATCAAGTATTATAATTTTGTTGGCTTCTCCCTGTAAGGCTATCAATTTTTCCATATATGTATATATGGAATAATTGAAACAAAATATCAATACTATATGTATACATATAGTATTGATATTTCATTGTGTATGGTACATTTAAGCACATTATAGTTTACCTTCCTAAAGGCAAAAAAGACTTTAAGTATGTCTGGTTTTATTGTTGTCTTGTCTGAGATGGTTACTACCCTTCCTTTTTTTGAGTGTGTTTGAAGTGTAATAAATTCTGCTCCAATCTTTCATTTTAAATTTTAGTGAATCTTCATATTTCAAGCATATTTCTCATAAAATATTGTTGGACTTTGCCTTCTAATCCTTTTGACTACCCTATTCCTTTATATCCATGAGATCATTTCATTCATATTCTTGGTTATTATCAATTATATATTTCCTGCCTTTATATCCTCATGCTTTCCCTTTCTCATTCCTCCCTGCATTCCTCTGGAGAAAGAAGAAGAATGTAATTAACACTCAGAATCTGTAATGGAAGTAGTCTACTTCCACTCTACTGCCCCTCCTTTCCTCACCTCTCCCAGACCTGATCACTGGTTCTTATTCATCCTTTCCTCTTAATCCCCTCTTACAATTCAGTTTCCAAAATTGAAATTTGTTTTACTTGTGACTATTCTCCTACCAAATCTACTCTCTCTCTTAAACTTTCTCTCACTGCCCCAGCATGTTTCCCTGATCTATTTATATATTTCTATGCCAAACTCTCTCTCTGTCTGTCTCTCTCTCACACTGTGTGTGTGTGTATGAATTAAAAAAGTGCTTAGAAAATGCTTGGCACATAGTAAGTGCTATACTTATTCCCTTTCTCCATTCAAAATCCATTTTTTCCCTATAGAATTATACTCAGTCTCTCAGAGTAAGTCATTCTTGTTTTTAAACCTTCATCTTTTACCTTTTGGAATATATTATATTTCCAGATTTTCTCTTCTTTCTAGTACTATGGGCAGGTTTTGTCATCTATAATCTGGCACACATTGTTTGGCACATTGACAATTCACTCAATGTACCATCTTTCCTATTTGAAGGTATTCTATCGATACACCAAGGATGGGTTTGCACTTGAGTTATTCATTTCTATTCTATTCATGCTACTCCTAGAATCATAAAATCTGAGTTGGAAGAAACCATGGAGTTCATCGAATCTGATGCCTACCTATAGTATAAATCCTCTCTATGATACCCCTGAAAAATGGACATCCAGTATTCAGTGCCTCTCTATTATTCAGTTTAGTCA
Source organism: Phascolarctos cinereus (assembly GCF_003287225.1). Classification (NCBI taxonomy): domain Eukaryota; kingdom Metazoa; phylum Chordata; class Mammalia; order Diprotodontia; family Phascolarctidae; genus Phascolarctos; species Phascolarctos cinereus. Next base: position 277,249,446 of record NW_027555958.1, on the reverse strand, counting down.
TTTTTTCAATTGTGTCCAGCTTTTTGTGATCCCATTTGGGGTCATTTAATCACCAATGCCAATTGGCAAGTCACATGTGACTGATAGTCTCTTTTTTCTTTTTTTTCAATTTTATTCTGAACTTAATAAATAAAACAAGCATTTCTGTAATATAGTAGAATAGAAAAATAAGATGATTGCACATGAAACTGCAATCTAATATGTATAACTTGCTATTCCTTTTAAATTTATATTAAGTTATCATGTAACTTTCTTTTTTTCCCCTTTTTTTCTTCACTCTCCTACTAACCCCACCCTAGAGATGGCTATCATTAAACACAAATATATATACACATATGCATATACATATGTACATATATATAAAATCACTAATCATTTTATACACAATTCCATTTATCAGTTCTTTCTCTGGATGTAGATAGTGTCTTCCTTCATAGGTCCTTTATACTTTATTTGGCTATTTATAATAGTCAAAATGATTTAGTAGCTCAAAGTTGTATTTAAAACAACATCGTTGTTACTGTATACGGTGTTCTCTTGGTTCTGCTCATTTTGATCTTCATTATTTCATGTGAATCTATCCATACTTTTCTAAGATTATTGAGCTTATCACTTCTTATAGCACAGCAGTATTCCACTATTATCATATACCACAACTTATTCAGCCATTCCACAAATGATGGGCATCCTCACAATTTCTAGTTCTTTGCTCCCATGAAGAGAGCTACTATAAATATTTTAGAACATATAAGTTCTTTTCCTTTTTTCCTAATCATCTTTAGAAATGGACCTAGTAGTGGTATTGACTATATGAACAAAATTATTTTAAAAAGTATTTTTAAAAAACCCTTTTTATACAAATAAAACCAGATTTAAATAATTGGAGAAATATTAATTGTTCATGAGTAGGCAGGGCCAATACAATTAAAAATCACAATTTTACCTAAACTAATTTATCAATGACATACCAATTAAATTATCAAAAATTATTTTACTGAGTTAGAAAAAATAATAACAAAATTCACTTGGAAGAATAGAAGGTCAAGAATATCAAAGGTAGGACAGCTGGGTGGTGCAATGGCTAGAGCACTGGTCCTGGAATCAGGAGGACCTGAGACCAAATCTGGTCTCAGACCAGACACTTGACACTTACTAGCTGTGTGATCCTGGGCAAGTCACTTACCCCAATTGCCTCACATAAAAAAAAAATCAAAGGAATTGGCTGATGGTCTTGATGCTGAAAAATGGACATCCCAGTCTCATTATTAAGTTCAGTCATTTTTCAGTTGTGTCTGACTCTTTGTGACCCCAATTGGGGTTTTCTTGGCAAAGATACTGGAATGGTTTGCCATTTCCTTCTCCAGCTCATTTACTCAGATGAGGAAACTAAGGCAAAAAGGGTTAAGTGACATACCCAGTGTCATACAGCTAGTAAGTGTCTGAGGCCAGATTTGAACTCAGGAAGAACAGACTTCCTGACTTCAGGCCTAGTACTCTAGCACCACCTAGCTGCTTAGGAGAGAGAGAGAGAGAGAGAGAGAGAGAGAGATTGATTAAGTGACTGGTCCATGGTCCCATAGCTAGTATGTTTTAAAGGAAGGTCTTGAAGATTCCAGGTTTTCCTAACTCTAAAACCCAATCTTTATACACTACACCATGCTGTCTTTCCCTATGTTTGCTGATAGGGGAAAAATAATGGGATTCCAAAAGATCAATATGTCCTATGGCACTTTATAATTCATGAATAGCTTATAGTCTAATAGAGGGAGATGGTAAGTAAGAGTATGGAAGTGACTTCAGAACAGTAACAGAATAGCTTTCAAGCTTTGTATGATCATCAATGAATAGAGCAGAAACAATATGAGACTGGGGAGCAAAGATAGTTTCAGGGGTTGAATAATTTTCTTCTGACAACTCTGTAGAGTTATTTATTCTAATAGAAGAGAAGAAATGTAGAACTCCCCGTTACAAAACTCTCAAGTGTGGCTGAACCAGATTAAAATGTAATTGGGAAATGTTTAGCAAAATAAATAAAAATACTGTACAACACAGGTAATGTTAATTTGTGGTTTTCTAAGTCATTATGTGGCCCCAAGGATCCATTTGTATTTGAGTTTGACACCACTGCTCTAGAGATATACTAAACAGGAATCATAGAATGGAAGAGTGGAAAGGACCTCCAAGGCCATCTAGTCTAACCCATTATTGAAAGAAAATTCCCTCTCGTGCAGGCAAAGTAAACATTCGATTTTTGCTTGAAGACTTGAAGTAAGGCTCCATTTTAATGAAAGCCCTACTTTTGGGTAGCTTGAATTATTAGGAAATTCTTCCTTACTTCAAGATTAAATTTGCCTCTACCACTTCCTCCTCTTACTATAAGTCATGAAATCATTTAGGACTTAATGTATAAAGGTGTGAGATGTTGTGCTATACCTAGCTCTTGTTGGACTGCTTTCTGGTCTTCCTAGCAGTTTTTGTTGAAGTCCTTAACTCCTGTAGCTAGGGTACCTCAAACATTTCTTTTGGCTGGTAGATAATGAGAGTGGAAATTTGATTGTCTCTATCTTCCCAATTTATTTGGTATAAATCTTGGGGTGTAGGCTCAAATAATGAAAGGTTGATATGTTAAGAATGTTAACATCCAGTGATCCCTTTAGAAAGTTTGGACGCCTTTCCTTTTGTGAATTGGAAGATGCAACCCTATTGACTGATGGAAGATTGCCAAGATCCTTAAGAGACAATTCTAGAGCTCGACAGTTCAAAATAGGGCTAGCCACAAGCAGCTTGTGGAGGAGACCTTTATAGGGCAGGAGGAAAAGATTTCTCTTCTCCCTCATTGGCCATGCCCAGAAGGCTGTTGGAGAGGCAGCTAAAGAGAATTCAAGGAATAGTTGTGGGAGCAGAGACACGCACTGAAGACACAGATAAGCAAAGGAGAGAACTAGCTATGGACTCAAGAGAGATCTTATTTTGCCATTTGAGAGTCATGAGAGCAGAACCCATGCATCCTGATGGGCAACTCTCCTCCCCACTCCCAGCAGAGATGCTTCATCCAAGAAGATGCTTGGCCAGGACTTCACAAGACAGCAAAGACTTCCAGATCTTGCAGTACAAAAGCAATGATTATCCTTGAGCTTGAGCTTGTCTTCCCCATATATGAATCCTACATCCATTATACCCTAAATGCATGCCTACTCTTTCCAGGGATGCTATGTGTATTTGTAGGTTTATGAGGAAGAATGTTTTATAGCTACTTTTCTTACTACACCATCTTTGTAAATACCTTTGCCAAGAGCTAATTATGTGTGCTGTTGATGGAAAGGGAAGGGAAGGGAAAGAGAATAAGCATTTATATAGCACCTACTATGTGCCAGTCACTGTGCTAAATGCTTTACAAACACTATCTCATTTGATTCTCACAACAACCCTATGAGGTAGGTTGCTGTTATTATTCCCATTTTACAGTTGTGGAAACTGAGGCAAAGGTTAAATCACTTACTAGCGTGCAACCTTGGGCAAATCACTTAACCTCTGTTTGCTTCAGTTTCCTCATCTGTAAAATGTGGATGATGGTAGCACTTACCTCCCAGGGTTGTAAGGATCAAACAGATAACAATTGTAATGTTAATTATTATTGTTATTATTATTGTGAAGGGTCACACAGCTCATAAGTGTCTGAAGCCACATTTGAACTGAAGTCTTCCTGATTCCAGACCCATCACTTTATTCACCATAGGGGCACCTCACACTGATGAGGGCTTATGAGCAATAGTATTAGCCAACCTTTGCGAACCCAGACTCCAAGTACAAGTGCAGGCACCAGAGCTGCTGGCTGACATAATCTCATTTGTCTCTGACCCTCCGGAACCAGGACAAAAGCATCTTTCTGTGTCTGGCATTGGAGGCTGAATTGTTCTCTCCCTTGCCCCAGCCCTTTTAAATGATTCCCCATCTTCTCAACTTCATTCCTGGACCAGAGCTGCAGCTTGTCCACTGTTATTATCATTGTGAAATGAACACAGAGAGAGACAACCCTTTCACCTGGGGACCTATTTGGGGGTGAGGAGTATGAAGGGCGGTGGGGATGACAACATGGGAGGGGAGGGAAACCCCCACAGTTTTATAAAAACATGCCAGCACCAAGGCCTTTCCTCTTCGCCAGTGGTGGTCTTGGAGAGGACATAATGAGCTTCTGCCTGATCAACCAGGGATGGGGGAGGGGAGAGGGCCATAAAAGACATAGACCATCAAAAAAGGAAGAAGCCTTTCAACACCATCTGATATCTCCACTGAAGAAGGCCTTTATCAAGTTAAAAAAAAATTCTCACTGAACAATATGGAGTACCCCAGTCCCCAGCATTTCTGCTCTAATTCCTCTGAAGGGAAACTACAAAGGTCTCTGATGTTTCATCTTTCAGACTGTTTTTCAGAGGAACTTTTTTTCTCCCTCCTCCTCCTCCCCCACTTCCCCGTGAACTCTCTTCTCCATTTCTTTTCCTTGCTGAAGCTGCAGATGTACATTATGCTAGTGTGAAAAAAGCTAATTAAACGGTGGCAGCTCGGCGGGAGGCAGGAAGGGCCATGGAGCACGCGGGGATGATTGATACACACTGTCACGGGCTCTGCTGGGTGTCATAACTTAGTGACAAATAAAGGATTACAGCAGCCCGAAGTGAGTCTCTCGGTCACTGTTAGCCACACATCAAAGCATCCCTGAGTCTTAGTACTCGGAATGGGGTGTTGGGACAGGAGGGCTTACAGTTTAGAGCTTCTCTGTGCAGAACAAAAAGGAGGTGGGGGTGGAGGGGAGAGGAGCCAAGAAAACCACGATGTATTAGCGAGATTAATAACAACAACGACAACAAGAACAATAATGATGACTGTTAGGCTCTTAGAACAGCGCTTCATCACAAACTCTGGAGAGTTTGTGTGATTTGTCGAAACTCTAAGCCAAGCAGGGGCCAGTTTGTTATAGGTTATATGGAAACCTGTTGTTGGTATTGTTTTTTGGAAGGGTGGGGGAGAGAAAAAAGGCTGCTCACTGGAGTAGCAGGGAGTGAGCTCCAAGAGAAGACAGACAGTTCAGTTTTAAGATACCCCCAGAGGGGTTGGGAGGCGCCTGAGGGGATCCCAGTGGAGTCATTTTAGATGAATATTCCTAAACAATTGGAATCATAAAAGGATTGGCTCAGATCACCTTATCTCCAAAGTACACAGATTACCCCACAGTCCCCCTACCCTCATACCCAGAGTTTATTTTTCTTGGGGAATTTACCTGAACAGGAGCATTAAAATATGAAGTCAGTTTGGAGTAGCTATGTGCTATTGTCTGTAATGCTAATGGGTTCTCTTTGGAAGGGTCTAGCTCCTTTGGAACATGCTGGTTGTGACCTAGGATAAGATGAAACACCAGGATGACAAATGTATTTTCACAGGCGGCACCAATTCTGCCCTGGCAATTTGGAGTCTGTGTGAGCCTTTGTACGCGGAGAAACCACGACAACTATTACAGAAGTGCTCTTTCACCTGTAGCTTGTAGTTATACACACATTCAACTGCATACAGGATGCACACACCACTGGAGGACTTGGGGAAAAGGAAATGGCCCTGGGAATTGGAGGTGTAGATTGTATCCCCAGCTTCCTTCAAGATGCTGCTTATATGCTATATCATCTGGGTCGATATCATCAGAGTGGGGAAAAGAAGGAATATTGCCAGCAGTGTATATTTTGGACCACATGGAAGGTAGGGAAAAAAAAAAACATACAAGGAGTTCAGAAAATAGATCACAACCTGGAATGGAGACATAATGTAATAATCACAGGGGACTTCAATTATTTGGCCATAATTAATAATAGTGCATATTAATGTGCATTTTGAGGTTTGCAAAAACACTTTTTATCCAATTTGGACTTTATTACAATAACCATGTAAGGTAATTACTACAAGTATTTTGATTCCTATTTTATAGTTGTGGAAGGTGAGACTTGGGAAAATCAGTTAACTTGCTCATGGTCGTATAGCGAGTAAGAAGGAAGGATTTGAACCCAAATCTTCATGACTCCAAATCTGGCAATCAATTCAATGTGTTATACTGATTGAGTGCTCTCTTTGCCAAAAGCAGATAATCTAACATTTTTGTATGATTAAATGATAAATCCGTTCTTGAAAACTTGGCGCAGTCAACAATTAGATCTGCTGTTATAGACCTGAATATTACCAAGAATCTGGAACTTGTTATTGAAGTAGAAACAATGGGAGTCCTGGGAGATGGCAATTTCAACTTCGAATTTGAGAGAGAGAAGGAAAGGAAATCAGATAATCTGATATGCATCCTAAATTTAGAGAGAATGGATTGCCAGGAGTTCAAAGAAAAGCTAGGTAGTATCCCATGGATACTAGGATAAAATAGAAAACTTTTAAGAATAAAATTCTGAAGAAACAAAAGCGATTCTGATTAGGAGGAGGAGTGAATTGTCTAGAGATGGGTGTGGAAGCACAGGGGACTCACTAGCCATCTAACAAGTTGGGTGATGTTCCCTGGGTAGTCTGTAAATAAGTTCTAGAGCTAGCTATGTATATCTATACAAGTGCTGGGAGAATTCCTGGCTGGTAAATGAAGCCAAACTTCCTCACTTTTTTGTTCATTTTGTTTTTTGTTTTTGAGGCAATGGGGGTTAAGTGACTTGCCCAGGGTGATACAGCTAGCTAGTAAGTGTCTGAGGCTGGATTTGAACTCAGGTCCGTCTGACTCCAGGGCCAGTGCTCTATCCACTGTGCCACCTAGCTGCCTCCCAAACATCCTCTGGTTAAAACAATAGTAGAAAGTCCTAGCACTGGGTCAAAGCTGGTGACACTCCGACTCAGCAGCTCTACGGTGTCAGCATTCTTTAGCCCTCACCCCACATGAAGGCTTATTCTTTTCATAGTAACCTGCATTTGGGGTTTCTTTATGGTTTAGTTTTACACACTCTTTTTCTTCTAGGAATCAAAATGGACTCTTTGTTGACCCATCTCTCAAAAAAGGAATAACCTCTCTCCTCTCTTTCAAGGCATAAGCATTCTTCCTAAACCACTACCAGTGCTGGCATTAATCATACAAGCAAGGATTTAGCTAACTGATTTTCTTTCATCTAACACATGAATGGATATGAGTGCAAAGGGGGTACAGTGAAGAAGTAAAAGACCTATGTATTAGCTGCTTTTGGCTAGCAGCCCAAGAGGGACAGATCCCTGTCTCTCTTTACGTCTTTCTTCATGAAATGAGCAGAAAGGAAGGTGTGGCTAGAAGTAAAAGTCTCATAGTTCAGGTGGGAATTTGGGGCAGAGAGCACAACCTCAATCTAGCCCTTGGAAGTTGAAACTTCATCAATAAACCAGTCAGCTCCTAATGGTCTCTGGCCACCCCATCAGTTCTGATCACCATTTTCCTGCAACAGCAGCCCACAAAAATCCCATTGTGTTTGGGAGTCAGGGTGGCAGAAAGAGTGCCTCTGTCAGTGACCTTCTCTAGTAGTCTGAGCCTATGTCTCTGCATGGCTCTCAAGATGGATTCATTTTCTGATTTACCTTCCCAGAAATTTCTCTCACATTAATAAGTTCTGTTAGCCAAATAGTGACAGTTACATTCTGAGTCTGATATCTCTATGGCAACACATAAACCTCCCTCTTAAATGAAAGAAAGGTTGCACAGACACATACATACACACACACTCACATCTAAAATATCTAAGAGTTTAGCTTAAACTATATTAAACTCAGTAGGGGAATAGGCAAAGAGGGGGAGAGAAGACAGAGTTGGGTATTGAGGTTTAAGAGGGAGGATAGTCACGAGCAAAACAAATTTTATCGTTGGAAGATACATCATAAAGGGGACATTAAAAAGAAAGGGTAAGAACTAGTGAATGGGTCTAGGTGAAAGGAAGAGAAGAGGGGCAGTGAAACATATCACTTCAATTACAAATCAATAGTGTTGATCACTCTTTTGGCATCTTTTTCTGTAAAGAAAAGGACAAGAGGCAAAGAAAGGAAATAACATACAACGCAGGGAAATTTACAGATAACAATCACGACCTTGAACATAAATGAGATGAACTCACTCACAAAATGGAGGAAGAGAACAGGATGGCTTTGAAAACAGAATCCAATAATATTTTGTTTACAAGAAATACATTTGAAACATAGAGATGCATATGTAGTTAAAATGAGGGGCTGGAACAGATGTACTATGTTCAAATAAATTTTTTAAAACAGGGGTAGTGATCATGAACTCAGGTAAGGCATCAGCAAAAATAGATATGGTTAAAAGAGATAAAGAGGACAATTGCATTATACTTAAAGACACCATTGAAAACTAAACAATGTTAATAGGAATAAGGACTGGACCTGTGACTTCATCTGAACTCACAAAAATGAGTCTTCTTGACTCTAGGCCCACCACCCTATCCACTGTGCCACCTAGCAGCCCTAGATTATTGATTAATAATTACTAAATTGTAATTAAAGTGATTACATGCTCTTCAGTTGTGCGTGGTACACCTTTGCAAAAACTGACCACATACAGTGTGCTAGAGTATACAAAACCTCATATACAAATACAGAAAAATTTAAGCACATCCTATGTGGATCACAATATAATAAAAATGTTAATTATCAATAAAGAACTTTTGAAGAGAGAATCAAAACTTAAATGGAGACTTAAATAATTTAAAGAATTAAAGGGTCAAAAAAAAATAAAAGTAGTTAATTTCATAAAAGAGAATGGCAATAATGAAACAACATGCAAAAATTTGGTATCCAGCAAAGTCCTTAGGGGAAACTTCACAGTTCTAAATATATTAAAGAGAGAGAAAGAACAGAAAAATGAAAAGCAAAATGAATTCATTATATGACTTTAACACTAGAAGAGTAACATAAAAATCCTCAACTAGACACAAAAATAGACATTCTGAAAAGATAAACAAAATGAAACTAGGATTTTTAAAACTAGAAAAATAGATTTAAAAATAGCTAGTTAGATGAATTAAAAGACAGAGAGGAAAACCAAATTGCCAATATAAATTTTTTAAGAATAATTCACAACGAATGAAGAGAAAATAGAAGAGATTATTAGAAATTATTTTTCTTTTTAAAAAAATTTTTTTTTGGTTGGACAATGGAGGTTAAGTGACTTGCCCAGGGTCACACAGCTAATAAGTGTTATGTGTCTGAAGCCAGATTTGAACTTAGGTCCTCCTGAATCCAGGGCTCTATCCACTGAGCTGCCACCCTAGAAATTATTTTTCCAAATTATGTCAGCAAAACTGACAAATGAAACAAATGAACATTTGGGAAAATATAAAATAACCAGATTAACAGGACAAGAAATAGAGTTTAAATAACACAATCTCAGAAAAAATAATTGAATTATCCAGAAATGAAATTCCAAAGAAGATCCTCTCCCACATATGGATTTATAAGTAAATTCTGTTGATTAGAAAAAAAATTATAGTATTATATAAACTTTTTATAAAATTAGAAAAGAAAAGGATGCTACAGGTCACTTCTACATTATAAATATGATCTTGGTACTTAAGATAAATCACAGAAAGAAAAGTAGAGACAGTTAAGAAAACTAAATTAATAAATGCTAACATAAAAAAATAGTGAAGACAATATTAGCAAAGAGATTACTGCAACATGTAAAAAATTACACGCTATGACCAGGCTGGATTTATAGTGGGAATGCAGAGTTGGTTCAATATAAAGAAAACTATAAAGAATAATGTAGCATATTAGTACCTAAAATAGTAAAACCATATTATTACATCAGTACATCCTGGAAAAGCTTTTGGTAAAATTCAGTATTCATTTATGTTAATAAAAACACTGAAAATCATAGGAACAAATAAAATAAATATATTGCAATATGGTAAATATTTATCTAAATGCAAAGGCAAATATTTTATATAAAAGAGAGAAGTATGAGAGGTTTTTTGAATAAGATCAAGACTAAAGCATGGAATTACCCATTATTACTTATATTTCTTATCCTATCATAAATTTCTGCTCTGATAATATGACAAGAAAAAGAAATTGAAAGAAAAATCATAGGCAAAGAGGAAACAAAGCTCTGGGGAAATGGTCTGATGCCATACTTAGAGAATGCTAGGGATTTTTCAAAAATTAATAAAAACAATAACTTCATCAAAGTAACAAATGATAAAATTAACCCACATAAATCATTAACCTTTCTATATATCACCAATAAGTGCAGAAAGAAGAAACAGAGAAATTTCATTCAAAATAACTACAGAAATGTATCACATATTTGAGAGTCAATCTACCAAGGTACACACTGAAACTATATGTATACAACTTCAAAGCACCCTTTACAGAAATACAAGCTGAAATAATTGGAGCAATATTAATTACTCATATTTAGGCCATCATTAAAAAAGACAATATGAGCTCATGTGAGGTCATAAGAAGACCATATGACATCATTGAAAGATAATATTACTTATTGCCATACGATTAAAACTGTGAAAGGCCTACTTTATAAAGCTAGGGGAAAAAATAGCATTCATTCAGGGAAACAAAAGTTAAAAATCTAAATGGAAAAAACTATGAAAAAAATGAGAAGGAAGGGGATCTAGTAGTATCAGATTACAAAAAAGGAAGGAAAAAAGCATTTATTAAGAGCCCTCCCTAGGCAAGACATTGTGCTGATAACTTTACAAATATCTCATTTGATCCTCAACCATGGAAAATAGGAGCCGTTACTATCCACATTTTACAGACTAGGAGTTGGAGGTAAACAGAGGTTAAATGACTTGTCCAGGATCACACAAGTCTCAGGTCTTCCTAACTCCAGACCTATAGCTCTATCCACTGTACAACTTACTTGTCTCTAGATTATGCACTATACTGTAAAGCATTAACCATCAAAACTCTTTTTCACTGGTTGAAAAAAGAAAAGTTACTCATCAGAACAGATTCAGTCTATAAGACCCAGAAGCAAAGGAACATAATGTCATAGTGTTCCATAAATTCAAGCAGCCCAGCTTCCAGAGTAGGAACTCCCCAGTTGGCAAAGGCTACTGGTAAAATTGGAAAACTCTCTGTCAGAAATCAGTCTAGGCCAAAAATTCACACAATGCAGCACAAATTCCAAATGGATATATGATATAGGTTTTAATGAGTATGTCATAAGAAAATTAGAGGACTTGGAAACTGAGAAACTTCTTGACCAAACAAGGATTAGAAAGCACCATATTGATTACCTACGTGTACTGTGATTATATAAAATTGAAATATGTTTGCAAAACAGAATCAATGTAGTTAAAATCAGAAGAGAGATATTTACTGGAAAAAAATCTTGGCAGCAAACCTCTATAATAAAGGTGCGATTTACAAGATACATTGGGAACTTATTAAAATATGTAAGAATAAGAGCCATTCTTTTATAAGCAAATAATAAAAGGATACAAAAAAGAGCAGTTCGCTAAAGAAGAAATGCAAGTCATCAACAACCATAAGAAAAATATTCCTAAGCACTAACAATAATCACAATTCAAATGAAAACATATATATGGTTCTATATAATACTCATTAAATTGGCAAGGGTGACCAAAATGGAAAATGACAACTGTCTGAGGGAATGGAGGAAGATAGGCACATTGATATGATGTACGTGGAGCTACGAGCTGGTCCTTCTGGATAATAATTTGGAATGAGCCCCCCAAATCATTAACCTGTTTGCTTTTTGAGCTAATGCCATCACTTCTAGGCATTTGCCCTGTAAAATTCAAAGGAAGAAGAAAAGGATCTCTGATCCTTTTCATATTTAGGCCAAAATGTTTACAGTAGGACTAGCTGCTGCAGCAAAGCACTGGAAACTAAGAGAGCGTCCATCAGTTGGGGAATGGCTGAACAAATTATGAATGTAATAGATACTATTGTGCTGTAAAAAATGAAAAAAGAAAAGAGATGGATTAAGAATAATCTGGAACGCTTGTAGGTAGCAAACTAACTATTGGACGGTAGGCCCAGTGTGTAGTTGTTACATATGTAGTTGTTACATACATATATCTTTTTTCTGTTATTCCTTACATATGTAAATATTTATGATGATTGATGTTTGTCAAATGCAGGATAGCAAAAAATAAAAACTATTGAAAAAGACCAAAAACTTTGAAAGACTTCAGAACTCCAGAGGCCTGATAAAAAGTGTGCTATCCACCTTCTAACAAATTGGTCATGGAGTCTAGATGCAGAATGAAACATCAATTTTTGGACATGGCCAATGTGTGTATTTGTTTTGCTTGGCTGCCATTACTTAGCACGAAGGAGGGGGTTTTGGTGGAGTAGGAAGAGGGCAGGAAATTGGTAGCAGTCGGGGGAGTGATGCTGATGCCAAAACAAAAGAGAGTGCTAATGAAACTTTTTTTTTTGGCAATTGGGGTTAAGTGACTTGCCCTGGGTCACACAGCTAATGTGTCAAGTGTTTGGTCTGAGATCGGATTTGAACTCAGGTCCTCTTGACTTCAGGACTGGTGCTATATCCACTGTGCCACCTAGCTGCCCCTAATGAAACATTTTTAAAAGAAAGTTCAGATAGTGACAGCAAAATAAGAGAGCTTTGAAATTAATGTATTCACAGGATCATCCATTTAGAACTGAAAGGAACCTTAATGTCAACTAATTCCAACTCCTTTATTTCATAGGTAAGAAAACCAAACATCATAGAGGTTAAATCACTTGCCCTGTGGCATGAAGTGTCTAAGTCAAGATTTGAACTCAGGTTTTCCTGACCCCAAGTCCAGCACTTTACCACACCTCCTAAGATCGATCAGGCAATTGAATAAGTCATTTTGACTATTATAAATACCCAAATTAACCGCAAAGGAAATATGAGGGAAGACATTATTTGCATTGAGAGAAAGAACTGATAAATGAAATTATTTATAGAATAATTTAACCTATTTGTGCCTAATGGTAGCTATCTCTAGAGTGGGGATGGGGTGGAGGGAGAGAAGGGAAAGAAAAAAAGGAAAAAAGAAAAAAATTACATAACTTTATTATATCTTGAGAAGGAATAGTAAGTTGTACATAACAGATTTGCAGTTTCATGTGCAATCATCATTTTAATTACATTACTTTATGGAAATACTTGGTTAGTCCATAAATTTAAACAAAAGCAATCAATAAACATTTATTAAATATCTACTGTGTGCCAGGCCTGTGTATCCATTCTTTGGAGTTCAGCTAAGCTTGTAACTGGTAAGTAACAATGTGGAATGAGAAAGAAGTATAGATATGAAATGTTTAAGTATTTCCAGGTGTTTAAGTGATTGGTCTTCAGGAGCTCCAAAGCATTCTAAAGGATTGTAGCTACTAATTGATTCCCTATCCCACTCTCCAAAGAAACTATTCCACACTTCCTTCATGTTTCCCATACTTCCCTCTCCCCTCACTCTCCCAGCTGAGGATCTCCAATTTCATTTTCCTGGAAAAAAAAGTTGAGGCTATTTACAAGGTGCCTCTTTCTCCTTCGTTTTATATCAAAAAACCCTTTGATGTCATGCCTCATAATCTTCTTCCCTCCAGTCTCTGGCCATGAGGCAGCCTTTCTTCTCGACAAGGCCAACCCCTGTACATGTGACCTTGATCCCATCTCCTCCTATCTTCTTCAGCGAATTGCCATATATATTGCCTCAATAATATCCTTTCTTTAATGTCTCCCTATCTACTGGTTCTTTCTCTACTGACTTCAGATACCTGTCTCTTCCGTTTCTTTAAGCCTAGAGCTTAGAGAGAATTCTGGGAAAGCGAGGACTGCTCACCAGCAGACACCTCCTACCCATTCCTCCTTTTTCCATAGACCACATGTGTACATGTTGTCTCTCCCTGTGGAATGTAAGTTCCTTGAGAGTACGGATTGTTTTATTTCTTCTCTTTGTATCTTCAGTGCCTTCTCCACAATGCCAGGAACAAAACAGGTGCTTAATAAATACTGATCGATTGCTTGATAAGACACTCACATTACTATCCTTTATGTTCTATTACTCTGCTTAGAGAAAAACATAGTTTTCCTCTATTACTCTGATAGAATGGGCCTACAAAACATTTCTCTTCTTTTAAAAAGCCTTATAAGATTTGAAATAGTAAGTAAACCAAGTTTCCATGCCCCAAATCTTACAGCTACAAGGATCCTTGAAAGGGGTAAGGTCTAGACATGATTCTCTGGATTTTATATCAGACACTTTTCTTCTGATTGTGAGGGAGACCTAACCTTGCCCTGGGTCAGAGAATAGTACTACTAACAATATTATCAAATAGAAAATCCCCACCCCCCACCCCCAACCAAACTTTTCTATGAGATTTGCCATCTCTATTATAATGGTGTAAGTCAATGAGAAATAACATTCAGACAACTTATGTGGCAGTTCAGTCTGTTACAACAAACTATAAGGGATTGTCCACCTTCCTAGGACTTACAGAAATTTGTTTGCATAAAATTTATTTGTATTTACCAGGAGCAATGGGTAGAAGCTTTAGAAAGATAGACATCTGCTCTTTGTAAGGATAAACATCCTAATAATCAGAGCTGTCCAAAGGTGAAAGGGACTTCCTCTGAAGGTAGTGGGATTTCTTTGTCACTGAAGGTCTTTAAGCAGAGACTGGGTGACCACTCAGGGATTCAATTCAATTCAATTTAAGAAATATTATTAAGAGCCTACTAAATGTAAAGACAGAAATAAAATAACTCCTGACCTCAAGGAGCTTACATTCTGCTAAGGGAATACAATGGGTACATAGATAATAAATACAATGATGGGGGACTGGACCTGTGGTTTCATTAGCATAGAAAACTCCCTAGTGAAGAAAGTCTTCCTTTCTACTAATGTTTGTTGGCATCTGCTCTGCAACTTATAGACTTAGAAATCCAGGGATTTTCAACTGGTCGTAAGCAGATTTAAAGGGGTCTGTGAACTTGGATGGGAAAACATTTTTTCAATATAATGGGAAACCCACAAAACTCTATAATTCTATGTTTCTTATTTCATGTATTTTAAAAGCTGAGGAGAGACCCATAGGCTTCACCAGAGTGACAAAGGGCTTATGACATCCACGAAAAAGGTTAAAAACATCTCAGTGTTAAGAGGTTAAGTGACTTGTCTACTAGGGTCTCAATGATAGGATTTGAATGCAGGTTGCCTCTCTGAATAAATACAAAGTATCTCCTGAGTAAATATAAAATTTTAAGAGAGAGAGAGTGCTAATAACTAGGGCAAGGCCGGCACAACCTGAGGCCTGCCAAAGTGTTTTGGGCGGCCGTGGAAAAATGTACATTTTTCACCAGCCACCCGAAATCCATTGATGGGCCACAGTTCATGCAGGCCTGACATAGGGCAATCAGGAAAGTCTTGCATCCAAGCCGTGCTTTGAAAAGCATTGAAGAAAGTTGGTTGGGGATTCAGTTTAAATATATGGGTTTAATTGGATGGCCTCTGAAGCCCCTCTCCTTTGTAATTTAGAACAATGCTTGAAACTACTAGGTTACAAACAAAAGCATGATAATCTTGCTACATGGAGATTTAGGTTGTGAAGGTATTCAGTATAACAAGGTCAGGCCCAGGTACCAACCTGAGACCTACAGGGAACTAAAGAGAAAAGTAAGATCTAGAAAGAGGACCACCATAACAACCATATGTGTGTCTTCTGCATTTATATACTTCAGAGAAGGTCCCACTTGGTCAGTCTGAGATAATTTCACTAGGAAAAAGGAACCAGATGTGACTCCTTCCCAAGGGCTTTTCACACTGCCCTGGTCCAGGTTAACGATTCATCTTCACGCCTAGCTCACTTATATTTTGGTGCAGGCTCCTTATTCAACACAGCCTCCAAAACCTGAACATATGGAAAGTTGGAGGAGGGAAAGCCTCTTGATGCCTCCTTTCCTCCCCTCCCCATCTTGTGACCTTTTACATATTCCTTTATATCACCATCCCATCTCAGCCCTCCCTCATCCTGCTTGCTCCCATGGGGCTCCTGGGAAAGTTTATCCCAATAGGGATTCCTGTTACATTGGAAAAGCTGCAAGTTTGATGGACTTAGCCAGATGATGCCCAGCTGTAGTATGGAGTCCTTTCCAGCATTTTCTCTACTTGGCTCTGCTTGGAGGCAATTTTAAGGCACAACATAGCATAAGTTCCCATAACACTTCCTTGGTATCTGCTTCTCATATGCTGAAGGATTCATTCCCCTGGAAGACAGTCTTCTACCCAGGAACAAGATGGGAATCGGAGCCAGTTAGCTATAGTATAGCAAAGCTCTGGGGCCTGGAAGATGACAAAATAGTTTTTAGAAATATCCTTAGAAGGTTATGAATTCCTGTCACCCTTCTGAGCTTAGAAAGAGATAACACAAGGCAGGTAATGGCCAATTTATAAGAATTAGGAATTAGGGGAAGGGTGTCAGTCATTGGACACAGATGGGTGCAACGCAAGTTCTCAGGAAACCAGGAGTCTGTTTATCTCCAGGCTGCAATGACATAGGCTTGACCATGTCACAGTTTTTAGCCTCTCAGAGTGGTCATTGCATGAAGCTAGAGTATCAGACCCTACTGAGTGATCACTTCCAGATCCAACAAAGAGACACACATGTTTGAAATGCCTGCCTTTCTTCTTCATTTCACCATAAAGTAGCCAATTTAATTTTGCACAATACTGTTTGATAACAACCATATGTGTGTCTTCTGCATTTATATACTTCAGAGAAGGTCCCACTTGGTCAGTCTGAGATAATTTCACTAGGAAAAAGGAACCAGATGTGACTCCTTTTTATTTGGCTCTTTAATCCCAACCAATCTAATTCCTAGTGTCAATCTTCACTTAGGTTTTTTCTCTTACCTTGGGGAGGAGTGTTTGCTTTTTCCATTGAATACTAGAATGTGGAGAAGATCTTAGGTAGCTGGTTCTCAGCTTAACACTTTCAGGTACACGTGCAGCTTTGTTACAGTCTTGGGGTAGGAGAATGGATTTGCTCTGTTACATGCAAACCTTTGAAGCAATACATTCCAGCATGGCAATTCAATAATCTATTTATTCAATCAATCAATTAACAATTGTAACACTCTGTCTTGGATACTTACCCAACTTGGCACTCTGACTTAGGTTGGGGCGTCAACTGCTGTTCCTACTACTATGACACATAAACCCCCACCAATGTGCTTCTCATGAACAATTAGCCAGCAGACTTTAATTAACTTTTAGTAAAGGTATTTATTAAAATGACCTAATAAGAAGAGTTGGTTTAAAAACATTCCCCCAAAGACTAGGTTGCACTCTTCCATAAATATAAGCGATATCTATGAAAGAGTGGACTCAGACTTTACTGAACAATGCAAGGTACATGTATAGGATATATTTGTGCCAAAAGATAACTCATAACTCCCAGTATTGGGAGTCCTTTTCCTTTTGTAGAGTTCTCTTGTAGCCTTCCATTGCAGTTATCTCCTAGATGGGCTGCTTGGTGGAGCTCCAAGAGTCTGCTCCTTTCTTGAGTTTATAGCTGGCACTTCTCTCTACCAGGATGTGTCATATTCTCTACAGGTACCTCCTTCCTATCTCTCCTTACCCAGGCCTCTCCTCAGGGTTTTCTTTTTTGCCAAGATGTCTGCATTGACTTCCATTGGTCCAGTAGTTCCAGTGACATAGGCTGAGTGAAAGAGAGGTTTCCTTCTTTCTCTCAAGAGGAGTCCCTGTCAGAAGCTTGGATCTTCATCCACTTCTGGCTTCAAGTCTTGAATTGGCAAAATGAAGAAATTCCTCCAGCTATTTAAAGCCAGCAGAAAGTGATTATCTTATTTGGAGAGCCAATCATCCTGTTCCCTTTTTGACTCAACAAAAGAAATTTATGTCTCATAAAGGGATCCCATGATAAACACATCTAGTTTGCATTTGAAAACAATCACCATGTATGACTATACCTACTCTTATGTTTTGGATCTTCTATTATTACACAAAAAGAGCCATGGCGGGGAGGAACTCTTCTACTCAAGCAAGTATTTATTAAGTGCCTATTATGCTCCAGGGTTCTGTGCTAGCCTTATTAATTTTTACAAGACTCCTTGCCCTCAAGAAGTTTACATTCTACCAGGACAGACAACATATACGTATAAAAGTAAATAGAAACTATATAAAAAATGGATATGAAGTAATTTGTGGGGTGGAAACACAAGCAACTAGAGGTATCAGGAAAGGCTTCTCATAGAAGATGGTACTAGAGTTGAGTTTTTAAGGAAATGAGATTCTAAAAAATGGACACGTCAAAAGAGGGGATGGAATGGTGTTTAGATTTATGGAAATGAGAGGATAAGGGAGGAATCCTTGGGGGGGAAAGGTTAAGTAATAGGAGGGCAATTTAGCGGGTAGAAGTAAAGTTGAGGAGTCAGGAGGGATAGGAAATAAGGAATACACACAAAAATAAAAATAAAAATAAAAATCAGGAGTAGAATTTGTTAGAGAAAGTATATGTCTATATATGTATCTATCTATCTATATACGTATGCATGTGTATATGTGTATACATGTTTGTGTATATCTATATCTCTATATAAATATATCTGCACTTAATTATAGCCTTTGAGGTGGGGAGAAGGTGGAAAAAGAACAAAATAAAAAGTGCACAGCAGAGAACAAAAGAAAACTTACAAAGAAGCGAAGAAAAGATGGACAGCTCTCAACACAACATGTAATATTTATTATATAGACTTTCTTGAAATGGAAATTTATTGCTATATATTTTGAATCCTCTCTTACATTCTGCTGTGCACATGGCATGCTTTTTCTTTTTTTTTATTTTCTATTTAAGTTTCAATATTTAAGTTTATTGTGTATTTAAGTTTTTGTATTTAAGTCTAAAATTCAAAAAAAAAGAAATGCATTCCATACATTGAAGACAGCCAGCACATTCTATACATTGAGAACAGCACATGTGAGGAACAACAACAATCCCATAAGATACTAGAAGGGGAGTAATGTGTCTAAGGCTGGAAAGGTAAGTTTGGGTCAGGTTCTAAGGGGCTTCAAATGCCAAGCAGAGGGGTTGGTATTTGATCCCAGAGGTAATGGGGAACCTCTAGAGTTTACTCAGTAAGTGAATACCAAGGCCAGACCTGTGCTTTAGAAATACCACTTTGCCAGCTGGTTGGATGCTAGAGGGGTTGTATAGAAGATAGACATGAGGCAGGGAGACCAATTAGGATGCTAATACTACAGTGTACGTAAGAAATGATGAGAATTTGAACTATGGTGATGGCAGAGTGAGTATTGAGAAAGGGACAAATAAAAGGGAGGGTACAGAGGTAAAAATGATAAGACTTGGGAAGAATCAAGGATGACACTGAGATTGCAAACCTGGGCGCCTGAAAGGATAATGGTATTCTCTATATAAATGGATGGAATCAAGAAGACTTGAATTCAAATCCAGCTTCAGACATTTACTTACATGCTGTGTGACCTTAGATAAGTCACTTAAACTCTGCCTTAATCCACTGGAGAATGAAATGACAAACCACTCCAGTATCTTTGCCAAGAAAATCCCATGGACAGTATGGTGGACAGGATCATGAAGAGTTGGACATGACTGAACAGCAGCAGCAACCACAGAGGGAAAGCACTAGAATTAAGAAAGATTGTCAAAGGCTTCTTTTATAACCTGGGGCTTGAAGGAACAGCTTGCGGAGACTTTTGCCAAACAGCAATTTCTAATTGATCCTAGAGGTAACCACTAGAGTTTATTGAGCAAAGGAGAGAAATGGTCAGACCTGTGCTTCAGGAAAATCACTTTGGCAGCCAATGGATTGGAGTGCAGTGATACTAGGTAGGGAGAGCTATCAGGAGGCTATTGCAATAGTCCAGGCAAGAGCTGAAGAAGGCCGGAACTGAACTATGTGAGAGGAGAGAAGTGGATGTATACAAGCGACGATTCTGAGGTTGAAATGACAAGATTTGGCAACTGATCAAATATGAAAAGGGAGTGAGAGTGAGGAGTTGAAGATAATACCAACTGACTAGAAGGATTATGATGCCCAATACTGTAAAGGAATTTTTTGAGGAGAGGTAAGTTTAGGGAAGACTGAAATGCATTTTACTTTTAATATGTTGAATTTGAGATGCCTATGGAACTTACAGTTTGAAATGCTCACTTGGTAGTTGGTAGACTCCATTATCTTTCCTTTATGAACTTCCCCATTATTGTCAAGCTTACCACCATCCTTCCAGTCAGCTAGGCTTACTTAGGTATCATCCTTGACTCCTCACTTTCTCTCCCTGCCATTTCCAATTTGTTGCCAAATCCTGCCAATTTTATCTTTGTCAACATCTCTTGCCTATGCCCACTTCTCTCCTTAGACACGGCCACCACCATGGTGCACATCCTCATCGCTTTATACCTGAACTATTCCAAAAGACTGCTGACTGGTCTCCCTGTCTCAAGTCTCTCCACACTCCAGTCCATCTTCTACTCTACTGTCAAATTGATCTTCCTAAAGTTTAGTTCTGACCATGTCATTCAATAAACTTCAGTGGCTCTCTATCACTTTCTTTTTTTTTTTTGGTGAGGCAATCAGGGTTAAGTGACTTGCCCAGGGTTACACAGCTAGTAAGTGTCATGTGTCTGAGGCCAGATTTGAACTTAGGTCCTCCTGACTCCAAGGCTGGAGCTTTATCCACTGCACCACCTAGCTGCCCCTCACTATCACTTTCAGGATCAGCACAATCCTCTGTTTGGCATTAAAAGCCCTTCATGACCTAGCCCTCCTATATGTCCAGTCTTCTCATACCATACTCACTCACAGGTGTTCTTCAATCCAATGACTAATTTATTTTCTGTTCCTTAAATGAGACACTCCATCTCCTCACTCCATGCACTTTCAGTGACTGTCCCCTTATCCCTGGAATGCTCTTCCTCATTTTCACATCCTGGCTCCCTTGGTTTCCTTCAAGTTTCAGCTAAAGTCCCATCCAGGGATGCAGTGTCATCTGGGGGTGAGGGTGAGGGGAGCCAGATTTCCGCTAGTGCCTGAAGATGGAGGGAATTTTAAAGGAAGAAATCTAAAATGGTAGGTTTTTTTTCTAAAATGAAGAAAAATTTGTTCCACAAACATTTATTAAGCGTCTACTTGATGCACCAGTTCCAGAAGAATACTTTATACTATGATATCAATATTATAGAAATGAACAATTTTGAAGACTTTTATGGTTTAAGAATGAAGTGAGCAGAGTAAGGAGAACAATTTTATACAGTAACAACAGTACTGTGCAGACAAAACTTTGAAAGCTCTAAGAACTATGATCTATACAGTGATCATCTGTGATCCCAAAGGACCAATAATAAAATATACTACTTCTTTCACAGAGAGATAATAAGTTTAGGGTGAAACATTATATACATATATGTAATATGTTATATATAATATATAATGTTGACTGCATATGTTTATATGCAGTCAAGGAGATTTGTTTTTTCTTGACTGTAAGTAATGTTCAAAGGAAATTTGTTTTTATTTTCTCTTTTGTTCCTAAAGGGATGGGGGGGGGTAGGAGAGAGAGAAATAGAGTTCTAATAATTTTTTAAAATAATGCATCGATGTGGAATGTTGCATATTCTTTTAGATGAGGTCAATGTATTATTAGCTTTGTTTAATTGTTTTACTTTGTTGCAAGAGAACTCTCCAGAAGTGAGAGTAGTCTGTGAATGTTTGTAATGTAAAAACAATACATCGATAAAGCTTAAAAATATAAATGCTTGTTGATTAATTGACTGATTGATTATCTTGGACTCAGTTTTTCTGTATATAAAATGATGAAAAATTCTTATTCCTCAGGCAATGGTAGACAGTCCAGAGATCTCATTCATCATACATGTATTTTGAATTGATAATATGATTGGAACCAAAATTGAGCAGAAGAAGGAGAATTTTAGGAGATAGCATTGTGCTTTGCATGATTTCTACCTTCTACTCTACTCTCCAATCAAAGGTCTATCTTTTTAATATTACTATTCTTCCAAGGATGGTAAAGACTTTTATGAAAAGCACTACAGTCTCTTAAGAAATACGGTTGCAGCCACCTAAAGGGCAATGGAAAGTCATGCTGTAGACATGAATAGGCTAAAACATATCATTGAAAAAATGTGCAGGAGAAACAGTGTAAATGATGACATCAGAGGAATACATACATAAAAACGGAGATGGACCAGCCATATCACAGTAATGAAAGATAACAGATATTCTCATTGGTATTCTCATAAAATCAGGAGACCTAGAAGAAGAATTATTCTCCCTCCAGTTTGTTGAGTGGATCCCTACAGCAAATTATTGGAGAACATAGACAAGTGTTGCTCTGAACAAGAAGGTATATATGAGTTATGATCTGTTTCAGTAGAAGGAGAATTCAAAATGATGAGATTACAGGTTAATAAGAGCATCCAAAGATCTATACTTCAGATTTTGCAGCTTACTTGAAGAAATACATCTGCACAATCATCTTTCCACTTCGTTTGTGGTTTGTCATAATTGTACCCATAACTTTAAAAAAATTCTCATTTCAATACTATAAAATGTTTTTGTAAATATCCCAAAATGAAAAAAAAAACAGTAGCATTGGAAAAGAAACTCTAAAATCCTTCCAATTCTCACCATCTAGGTCAGGTCATTGTGGAATGGAGTTTGTGACCCTTTGGCATTTTATTTCATCTTTTTTCTCCAACACTTATGATATGAATAATCACCTATCATTTATAGTAGGGTTTCCCTACATTTTTGGGGGGTCATGCTCCCTTCCTTTGGTAATCTGGCAAAGCCTGGGGACCATTTCTCAGAATAATTTTTTTAAATCCTAAAAAATGTATTAGAATCACAAGGGAAATAATTTATATTAACATTCAGTTATCCAAGTATTTTATTTTAAAAATCAAGTCCACAGCCCCCGTCCATTATGAAACCCTGATTTAAAGGTTCCTTTTACTTTAATCCTGAGGCACTGATGCCTTCTGGCTTGATACATATCTGTATTTCATCATAAGTCACCTTAGGACTTCCAAAAGCCATCAGGTACAGATCGAGTTTAGGAGTTTGGACCAACAGGGAATTTTGAACCTCTATTGGTTGTCTTCTGAGAAACTCATCTTGTGAGTTGGAAGGGTAGCCCGAAGGAATACAACTCATACATGTCATTAACCCTGTATTTATAGTGTTTTAATATATAATTTAGCACTAATGATATGCCATCACTTACATTCACCACGCATCTGAAATTGTGGCATTTCATATGAGCAGTGATATGGTATGGTGCCAAGCTGATGAATAGAATGGCAGGACTGTCAGTTACTCTTATGACATTCTCTCCAGTCACTCTCTCAGCTCCCCCCCTCTGAGAGAGGCTTTAATGCAAGAGATTAGTGAATTGTATCACAATTATTGCCTTAAGAGATGAAGTAAATATTTAAATGAAGAAAGATAAACAAAATTTTAAGGAACGGACTTTGCCCATGCCAGGAAAAAGCACCATGTTCCCTTTCTCTTTGGAAGGAGGAAAGGAGACTAAGTAGAAAAGGTTAATTAAGATTCACTGCCTTGGCATCTGCATAATTTGAATTCTAATCTATACAGATATTCAGTGTGATTTGGTATATTCTAATATTTTATGAATTGGTATATTCTAAACATTTTATGAATTTTGTAGTTATTATGAATAAGACTTCCCTTTCTAATATTGCCTCCTGGGTTTTATTATCATTGCATGTAGAATTGCACAATCTGATATGGGCTATTCATTTACATTCCTATTAAACATATTTTCACATTAGAGATTCTGTAAGTAAAAATTAAAACCAATAGGAGGAACCATCAGAAAGAGGCAACAAAACTCAACAAAAGAGGAAAAAAATAGCAATTCAACTTCCATAGTTCTTTGTTTGGATGTGGATAGCATTTTCTATCATGAGGCCTCTGGAGGTGTCTTAGATCCCCGTATTGCTGAGAAGGGTTCAGCTTAACAATCTTAGTCATTGCATAACGTGGCTGTTATTGTGTACAGAGTCCTCTTGGTTCTGCTCACTTCACTTAGCATCAGACCACACAAGTCTTTCCAGGTTTTTCTGAAGTCAGCCTGTTCATCATTTCTTATAGCACAATAGTATTCCATTGCATTTATATACCACAACTTGCTCAGCCATTCCCCAGTTGATGGGCATCCTCTCAATTTCTAATTCTTTGCCACCACAAAAAGAGCTGTTATGAATATTTTTGTACATGTGGGTCCTTTTCCCATTTGTATGATCTCTTTGGGATATAGTCCTAGAAGTGATATTGCTGGGTGAAAGGGTATGCACATTTTTATAGCCCTTTGGGCATAATTCTAAATTGCTCTCCAAAATGGTTGGATCATTTCACAACTCCACCAACAATGCATTGGTGTTCCAGTTTTCCCATATCTTCTCCACTGAGTTTATTTCTTCTGAGCATCCAAGATACTTCAGGATGTTAATTTCTCAGTTGGGTCCCTATTTTTATCCTAGCCCAACAAGTCTTAAAGTATTTTCTGTAGTAGAACAGACAAGTATTAGTGACAACTGATAGAAGAAAGAACCAATGATAATACAGGTCTGGTTTATAACCAGATCAGCCACTGATTTTCCTCTTCTCTGGAGGATACTGCCTTAGCTACCATAGGATAAAAGGCTCTGCAATAAAGACAGAATTGAATGACCCCATTTAAAAGGAGATTTTGAAACAAATTGGAGCACTCTCAAGGGGATCTTGGCTTATACAATGAAATATCTATTTACCCAAGTGAACAGATTTTTGGTTTGGGAAAGGGTTATTCTTCTTTCCTATAAATATTTGACAAAATCCACTTACATTTGCCTTCCTCTCCATTCCCTATAGCCTTTGCTTCAGATACTTTGCAAGACTGCAGGGTGGGAATGGTTTAACTTTGCTTAACATTCCCAGAAGATTTGTGGTTTTGTGTCAGTGTTAAGCCCAACACACACAGCTCTGAAGTTTGTGAGCTATCAAATCTAGGCTAAACTTTCAATGACAACAGTGGGACCAAAAAAAAAAAAAAAGAAAGCAAATAGCTGTATTAACTTGTAACAAATGAGTGAAGTCTGAATTGGGATAGGGACAAATAGAATGGAAAGATAGAAATTTCAACATATCAGTTACTGAGTGAATTGTGGAATTGGACTGATCAGTGCTAAACAGGTTCATACTACCAGTAGCAGTCCAACTGCAGTAGTACTACCTCTACCCCACTAGAAACGATGACTCTACTCTTGGGTTTCCACCCCCCTGCCCTCCCCTTTCACTCTAATAAGTGAGACTTTTGCTTAATCTAGCTGAGAACAAGGCCACTACTCTACTTTCCCACCATGGCCTTATCCTTAGACTGTCTTCATTCCATCAAGCCCCTCCCCCCAAACTTCTTCTCCCATTTTTCTCTTCCACATTTTTTCTTTTTTTCTTTTCTTTATTTATGTATTTATTTTTAACATATGTTTTTAAAACTTTGTGTTACAAATTTTCTCTCTTATTCTCTCCCCATCCACCCTCATTAAAAGGCAAGCATCTCCATACAGGTTATAGATGTGTAGTCATGCAAAACACTTCCGTAGTAGCACTGTTGGGAAAAACTAAGTATATTTCCGTTCATCCTATCCTACCCCCCATTTATTCTATTCTCTTTTTTGACCCTGTCCCTCCTCAGAAGTGTTTGCTTTTGATTATCCCCTCCCCCAATCTGCCCTTCCCTCTATCAACACCCTTCTCTCTTGTCTCCTTCTCCCCTTATTTTCCTGTAGGGTAAGATAGATTCCCATACCCAATTGAGTGTGTATGTTATTCCCTCCTTAAGCCAGATCCTATGAGAATAAGATTCACTCATTCCCTCTCACCTTCCCCCATTTCCCCTTCATTATAAAAGCCTTTTCTTGTCTGTTTCATGTGAGATAATTTACCCCATTCTACTTCTCCCTTTCTCCTTTTCCCAGTATAATCCTCTCTCACCCCTTAATTTTATTTTCCAGATATCACCCCTTCATCTTCAACTACACATAATTTTTTCCCTCACGCTACCCTAATACTGACAAAGGACTCATGAGTTACAAATATCATCTTTCCCTACAGGAATGTAAACAGTTCAACCTTAACAAAACACTTATGATTTCTCTTTCCTGTTTACCTCTTCCATGTTTCACTTGACTCTTGTATTTGAAAGTCAAATTTTATAATCAGCTCTGGTCTTTTCCTCAGGAATGCGTGAAAGTCCCCTATTTCATTGAATGACCATTTTTTACCCTGAAGGATTATTTCCAGTTTTGCTGGGTAAGTGATTGTTGGTTGCAGTCCTATCTCCTTTGCCCTCTGGAATATTATACTCCATGCCCTCCAGACCCTTAATGTAGAAGCTGCTAAAACTTGTATTATCCTGATTGTGTTTCCACAATACTTGAATTGTTTCTTTCTGGCTGCTTGCAATCTTTCCTCCTTGACCTGGGAATTCTGGAATTTGGCTACAATATTTCTAGGAGTTTTCCTTTGGGGATCTCTTTCAGGAGGTGATTGGTTGATTCTTTCAATTTCTATTTTGCCCTCTGGTTCTAAAATATCAGGGCAGTTTTCTTTGATAATTTCTTAAAAGATGATGTCTAGGATCTTTTTTTTGGTCATGACTTTCAGATAGTCCAATAATTTTTAAGTTCTCTCTCCTGGATCTATTTTCCAGGTCAGTTGTTTTTCCAATGAGATATTTCACATTCTCTTCTATGTTTTCATTCTTTTGGATTAGTGTCACAGCGCTTTTATTTCTCAAATTGTCACTAGCTTCCAATTTCTCCATTCTAATTTTTAAGGAAGTATTTTCTTCAGTGAGCTTTTGGGCTTCCTTTTCCATTTGGCCAATTTTGCTTTTTAGGGCATTCTTCTCCTCATTGGCTTTTTGGACCTCTTTTTCCATTTGGGTTAGGCTATTTTTTAAGGTGTCATATTCTTCAGTATTTGTTTGGGTCTCCTTTAGCATCACTCTCAGTTTTTCCTCTATTCTCTTACTTGCTTCTCAAAATCCTTTTTTGAGATCTTCCATGGCCTGGGACCAATTCATATTTTTTTGGAGGCTTTGGATGTAGGAGCCTTGGCTTCATTGTCTTCTTCTGGTTGCATGTTTTGATCTTTTTTCTCACCAGAGTAAGGTAATATAGTCTGACTCGTTTTGTGCTGCTTGCTCATGATCCTGGCCAATTACTTGAGTTATAAATTCTTTGTTAAGGTAGGAGTCTGTTTTCAGTGCGAAGAATGTACTGTCCCAAGCTTCGGGGGTTTGTACAGCTGTTTTCAGAGATACTGTAAATTTTCAGTTCTTCCAAGGTGCTATGATCAAGGGTGAGGTGTTTACTCCTTTCCTGGCCTGTGCTCTGGTGTATGAGTGACCACAAGCACTCTTTTCTGTCTTGGAACTGTGACAGTTCCCTCTCCACAGCCACCACAAGCTCCACCATGCTCTTCCTTGCCCCAGGAACACCACCCAGAACCGTGACCCAGATCCAAGCACAGACAAAGCAAGAGAATCTTGCACCAGCAAAGAGATCCCTGCGGTACCCCTCTGATCAGACACTCGATTCCCCCTCAGTCTGTGGGCCAGAAGCTCAGGAGGCAGCTGCCACCCTGGGGCCAAGCTCAGGAACTAGAGCTGAGACCACCTTGCTTCTCTCTCTCACTGCAGACACAGACTTTTCCCACTGACCTTCTAAGTTGTCTTTGGAGTTTGTGGGTTGAGAAGTCTGGAAACCGCCACAGCTGCCAGTGATTCAGTCCTCTGAGGCCTTCTCCAGGTTCGCAGCAGCCTGCGTGTCCGCTCCAAACTGCATTCCTCTCCTAGCCCGGTGCAATATACCTTTCTCATCAACCATCCAGGTAGTCTTGGGCTAGAAATTTGTTTCACTCTGTCTTTTGGGGGGGTTCTGCTGCTTTAGAATTTGTTTAGAGTCATTTTTGTGGGTATTTGGAGGGATTTGGGGGAGATCTCAAGCAAGTCACTGCTTTTACTCTTGGCTCCACCACCCTTATCTTCCACATTTTCAGCACTCTCTTTTATGTTGTCTTCTCCAACTAGAATATAAGATTCTTAAGGGCAAGGACTATCTTGTTTGCTTTTATGGGCATCTTCAGCACCTGGAACATATTAAGCACTTAGTAAATTCACTATCATCCATCCATCTATCTATCTATCTATCTATCTATCTATCTATCTATCTATCTGTCTGTCTGTCTGTCTGTCTGTCTGTCTGTCTGTCTGTCTGTCTGCCTATCTATCTTAGCATTTTATCTCAGGAGTAAGTTTTCTCCATTATCTTGTATAACCAAGGAAATCATAATTTTCCCTTCGAGTCCTCAGCTTTCTAGGGCCAGCCACAGGCAGAAGTAGCCACTCACACAGATGATGTGAATAGGGAGGCATGAGTCTGACCACGTCATCTCCCTATTGAATAAACCCCAATGACTGCCTATTACTTCCAGGATGAAATATAAAATACTCTGATTGGCTTTTAAAACTCTTATATAATCTTGCTCCTTTTTTACCTTTCTAGGCTTCTTACATTCTACTATCCTGCACACACTATGAGATCCAGTGACCATGGCCTATGCACAGTGCTTGGCTCGTAGTAGGCACTTAAATATTTGTTGACTGAATTTTCCTGAGACATGAAGCTCCATCTCTTGATTCCAAGCTTTTTACTAGCTGTCCCCCATTCATGGACATCTCTCCATTTTCATATCTGCCTCCTGGCTTCCTTGGCTTCTTCCAAGTCTCAACTAAAGTGCCACCTTCTGCAAGAAGGCTTTCCCAGTCCTCTTTTATCTTAGTGGAGCTAGATGGCACCATGGAATCAGGAAGACCTGAGTTCAAATTCAGCCTTGGACACTTACTAGATGTATATTGAAATTGTCCTCAAAACTTAAATGGCCCAGAGGGTTTAGACTCAAGCCACTGGCATAACTTTCTAGTTCCCCACGTTCTAAAAGGGCCAAAGGCACATGCAGCTTGACTAGCTCTCTCAGGCTCTGACCATAAACAATCATGAACAACACAGAAGCAAGGAAGTTGAGCTCAACTGAGTCAAGGCAGTATCTTTGTTGAATATTCTTTCCATGCATGCTATGGCTAAGTAACCCCCCTCACTAATTGTCAACTGTCCCACAAGCATCTCCTTTTTTTCAATCTCAGACTTGAGGTAATAGCTGTACAAGGTGGGTAAATATGCTTTATCCTTCTATCCAAGGACCTTAGATAAAGGATCATTAATTCTCTTAACATCCTCAAAGGCTAAGTTGCATGCCTGGTTTGGGGAGGCAGAGAAAGAGAGGGGGAAGGAACAGCTTCAAGTGCAGAGTAAATGGCTAGAGAAGAGACTAAGTGATGGTACAACACAATGACAATAATAGTAATAGCATTTATGTATTTAGTGTCAGTATTTATAAAGTGCCTTACAAATATCTCATTTGAGCCTTAAAACAACTGTGGGAGATAGGTCCTATTAGTATCTCTATTTTACAGATAAGGAAACTGAGGCAGACAGGGGTCTAAGACTGAATCTGAACTCAGGCATTCCTGATTCTAGGTACTGTGCCACTTTGCTGCCTATAAAGCCCATTTTATTTCTGCAGATATTTGTACTAGGCTTCTACAGGATCCATTTCATAGCACTTCTCAGCTAGTAATTATGACCTCATATACATGGCCTACTTTTGCTGATAAGATTAAAAGAATCTCTACTTCACATTCTGATCCAGGTTAGTGAGAGAGAAAAAAAAAACCTGTGCTTTGTTGCTAAATATCAAAACACAGAGCACGTAATAGTTAACATTATATAATTATTTTCTCTAAATCTCATTGAGATAAATGTTATTATTCCCATTTCATAGATGAGAAAACTAAAGCATGAAGCAACTTGCAAATCATAATAATATGGTGTTTGCTATTTTCAAAGCTTTTCTTGTTCATTAATTAGTGAATCCGCACAAAAAGTATACTTTGTACTTGCTTCCAAAGATCTAAAAGTCCTTTATGGACCATGTACTCATTAATTCTCCCAAAGTCCCTAGAGGCTAGGCTTGCATGTCTGGGTTGGGGAAGTGGAGAATGGGGGAGGGAAAGAGCAGCTTCAAGTGGAGAGGAAGTGGATGGAGAAGAGATTGTTGGTGTCTGTATGGCAGCTATAACCATTCACCCAAAGCCTCATTTTATGGATTGAGTCATTAGAAGTTCCTAGCCTTGAAAAATTTATACCCTCCCCCCTATCCTTCCCCTTCTTAATTCTTCTCTGGAATCTCTGTACCATGATAGGCTACCTTATGGGGCATCCTTCAACCATAAAGGATTGTTGAGGGTGTTTAGTTTAAAGGAGAGAAGACTTGGGGTAGGGGAAATACATCATCATTGTCTTCAAGTATTTGTAGGGCTATGACCTGAAAGAGGGATTAGGCTCATCCTTTTAGGTCCTAGAAGGCAGAAATAGGAGTGATGGGTGAACATTTCAGAGAGGCAGATTTAGGTTTGACATAACAAATGACTTTTAAATAACTGAATTTGTCCTGAAGTGGAAGTCTTCAGCCAAGACCAGATGACTACTTTTCAGGAATGCTGTAGAGGAAATTCTATTTTGAGGCATGGTTTGGAGAAGATAGCCACTGAGGCCTTCCAACTCTGAAATTCTGTTTAACACAATCTAAAATACTTCTTTCCTAAAGACTCACATGTTACACTTCAAGGCTTAGTAAGATTTCAAATATCCTGGGCCTACTCATGAAGGAAACATTTCTAGATTCTGTTTTGACCAATCAGAATCATTTCTAGCCTCTCTGAATCAGTTCCTGAATATTCAGAAATAGCAAGGGTGGGAGGAAGAACCATTAAGTACCTTCACAATTCAGTGACACTGGTCTTACTGCTGTTCCTTGCACAAGATGCTTCATCTCCTCTCTCTGGACATTTTCCCTGGCTGTCCCCCATGCCTGGAACACTCTCCTTCCTCATCTCTGCCTCCTGTCTTCCTTGGCTTTCTTCAAGTACCAGTTAAAATCTCACTTGCTATAGGAAATCTTTCTTAACCTCTTAATTATGGTGCCTTAATTAACTCCCTCTTAATTATGGTGCCTTTCCTCTGTTATTTCCAATTTATCCCATATATAGCTTATTTGTTCATAGTTGTTTGCGTTTTGTCTCTTGTTAGACTATGAGATCTTTGAGAGCAGGGAGTATTTTGGCCCGTTTGTTATTTTGCCTTTCTTTGTATCTTCAGCACAGTGCCTGACATATAATACTTAATAAATGTTTATTGACTGCATAGATTTTGAAAGCCAGAAAAACTTTACTCTCCAGGACCTATAATTATTCTCTGACGTCAGGTGATCAATACTCTGGTGAATCATTTAAGTTATAGAGATAGAAGAAACCTTCGAGTTCAATGCCTCATTTTACATATAAGGAACAAGACCATAGTCCAGAAAGGTGAAGTAATCTGCCTAAGATCCTGAGCAAATAGCAGAGACAGTCTTTCCACTTAGCCTTCTGCCCCTAATCAATGTCTCCTTCTGCTACCATATTTCAGAATATGACATGATATATCAAGGCATGGAGAAGGCACAAAGCCTCTGGTAGGCAGTAACACAGATGTTCAATCTGATTTGTTTGTTTTTTTAACTTAATGCATTTTTTTTACATCACGTTCATTTATATATGTATTCCTCTCCCCTCCCCCACCCAATGAACTTTCTTTTGTAACAAAACATACAAAGGAAAGAAAAAATTTTAGCAAAGCCAAATAAAACACTGATCAAATTTGATAATATATATGATTTTTCATAAGTATAGTCCTCTACCATGGAAGCAAAGGAAAAGAGGTGCCTTTTCTCAGTACTATTGAGTCAAGCCTGGTTATCATAATCACACAGTATTTAATTTTTTTACTTTTGTTATTTTGTCTGTTGTTACATTGTTGTTACATTGTTTATACTATTTTCTTGGTTGCACTTCCCTCTGTATCATTTCATATATCTTCCTATGCTTCTTTGAATTAATCGTATTTATCATTTCGTATAGCACAGTAAGCAATTATCACATTAATGTACCACAGTTTGTTTAGCCATTGTTGTTGTTGTTGAGTTGTTTCAGTCATGTCTGATTCTTTGTGACCTTATTTGGGGTTTTCTAGGCAAAGATACTGGAGTGGCTTGTCAATTCCTTCTCTAGCTCATTTGACAGATGAGGAATATGTAGGATTAAGTGACTTGCCAATGGTCACATAGCTAGTAAGTGTCTGAGGCCAGATTTGAACTTGGGAAGATGAGTTTTCCTGACTCTAGGCCCAGCATCTATCCACTGTGCCACCTAGCTGCCCCAGTTGATGAGTACCTACTTTTTTTTTTCCAGCACAAGTGCTGCTATAATTATTTTGTTATGTATGGTTATAAAATCTTTCTTTGATCTCCTTAGGACATATAACCTCGTAACAGGACCTCTAGGTTAAAGAGTGTAGACATTCTAGTCACTTCTTTACCATAATTCTTCACCAACCAATACATCAATGTTCCTGTCTTCCTACAGGAATGAAGAAAATGCAAGGAGTATAATACCAAAATAAATTGTCTTAGGAAACATGTCAAGGATAAATAATCTAAGAATCATCAGACTACCTGAAAATCATGACAAAAAAGCCTGAATACCACATTTCAAAAAATAATAAATTAAAATTGTCTAGATCTCTTAGAACCAAAGGCAAAGTAAAAATAGAAAGAATTCACCAGTCATCTCTTGAAACAAACCCCACAATGAGAATTCCCAGGAATATCATAGACAAAACTCAGAGCTTATAGGTCAAAGAAAAAATACTGCAAACAGCCAAAAAGAAAAGACTCTAGGTAGCAAAGAACCACAGTCAGTATAACATAAGACTTGGCAGCTACCACAATAAGGGAAGGAAGAAGTTAGAATATAGTATTTCAAAAGGTAAAATATAAGGACTTACCACAAAGAATAACCCATCCAGCAAATCTAAGTATAATACTACTGGGCAGACGTTGGGGAGGAATTGGCCTTTAATTACTTAGAGGATTTCCAAGCATTTCTGATGAAAAGGCCAGACCTAAGTAGATATTTTGAAATGGAAATGCAGAAGTCAAGAGAAATATTGAAAGGTACATCCATATGTTCATTTGGAAGAGACTAGGAGAAAAGAACTGTTCATATGCTACTAGAATATAAGAAATAAATTTCAGAACCTTAATATATGCATAGGTCATGGAGAAAGTTAAAAACATAGGGCAGTTTTGTACTGTTTCAATGGTCTTAAGAGAAGATAGAAAATGGAAGGATAGGAGACCATACTGGGGAGAAAAGGAGAAAGGGAGGAAAATCATTACCTCAAACAATAAAAATGCAAAAATTAAGGAATAATCAGATACGGAGGAAGGAATGGAGGGAATGGGCATAAATTTAATTCCATGAACTTGAGTTTTGTCACAATTACATACAGGAAGGTTGAACACAATTACATACATGCACACATACACACACAAAGACAACAATATAGAAAAACATTAAACTGGAAAGGGAAATAGGAAGGGACAGTGAAGGGGGGGTAGAAAAAGGAATATAAGAAAGAGAGGTAAGAAAATACTAATAAGCAAAATAAATTGTGATATTGGGAGGGAGAGTGAAGGGGCAATTAAAGGAAAGAAAGAAAGAGTAAAAACCTGGGGTCAGGGATAAGGCAAGAAAAAGAGAAAAGGGGCAATAGAACAGAAACATACCTCTTCATCTGCATATTATAATGTTATGCAACTACCCCCACCTCCTTCTTTAACAATCTTCTTATTTGTAGTAGCAAAGAGAAACAAATTTGTACAAGAGGACACGATGGAGGAAAACACACAATTAACAACCACAGGTATAAATACAAATGAGATGAATTAACCTATAAAATGGAAGAGACAGAATAATTAGAAAATATAATACAACTACAGTTGTTAATAATAAATACACTTGAAATAAAGATTCTTATACAGTTAAAATAAAGGGCTAGACCAAAATCTATTGTGTTTCAGTTGATCTAAAAAAAAGCAGAGAGTAGTAATTATGGCTTCAGATAAAGGTGCAATAAATGTGTACATGACAAAAAGATAGAAGCAGAGAAATTATATTATGCTTGAAGGCATCATTAGTTAACTAATCAATATCAATATTGAATGTATATACATCAAAATAGCAAGGTATCTAAATATTTAAAGGAAAGCTAATCAAATTGTAGGGAGATATAACCAGCAAACTGTAAGAGTGAGAGACCACAGTGTATATCTTCCAGATTTAAAAAAAGCTAACAAAGAAAACAAGAAAGAAATTAAGGACCTAAACAAATTTAGAAAAATTAGAAATGGTAGATCTCTGGTAGTTAAGAAATTGGAATAGAAAGAAATGTGTATATAAGTCACACATGAAACTTTTACAAAAATTAACCATGTATTGGAGCATAAATACCTCATCAAAATGTAGAAAAGTGAAAGTGTTAAATATACAATTTGTATTGGAGCAGCTAGATGGCACAATGGATAGAGTACTGTACCTAGAGTCAGGAAGACTCATCTTCCTAAGTTCAAATCTGGCCTCAGATGTTCATTAACCATGTCACCCTGGGCAAGTCACTTAACCTTGTTTGTTTCATGTACAAAATGAGCTGGAGAAGAAAATGGCAATCCATCCCAGTATCTTTGCCAACCCCCCCCCCAAAAAAAACAAATGAGGTCATATAGAATTGTATATGGCTGAAATGACTAAACAGCAACATAAGCTATGCTTGAAACTTTTACAAAAATTAACCATGCATGGAGACATAAATACCTCACAAAAATGCATAAAGTAAAAATATTAAATATATGATTTACTTATCACAATGTAATAAATCATATTCAATAAAGGGCCTTTGAAAAATTGTTAGTACAATTAGAAACTATATAACTAAGTCCTAAAAATTTAGATACTCAAAGAACAAATTGTAGAAACAATAGCAAATTTCCTCAAAGAAAATGACAACAATAAGATGATTTAATGAATATTATAGGCTGCAGCTAAAGCAATCCTTGGGGGAAGTTTTTCTATCTCTAAGTATTTTCATCAACAAAAGAAAGAATAAATCATTTATTTGGGCATACAACTAAAAAGAAAACTAGAAAAACAACAAATTAAAAACCCTCAAGTAAAAAATAGTAGAAATTCTGAAAATCAAAGAAGAGATTTATAAAAATGGAAAACAAAAACCCATTGAACTGATGAAAGCTATGTTATTTTTAATAATAATAATAAAAGAGGTAGTTAGCTAATAAGATTTTAAAAAAAGGAGGAAAGACACATTTTTTCTACATCAAAAATGGGAAAAGGAGAATGTGCAATTGATGAGGAAAAAAGGAAATTATTAGAAACCATTCTTTCCAATTATATGTTATCAAAACTGTTAACTTAGAGGAAATGTATGCTTACAAGATATTTAATATCCAAATTGACAAAAATAGAAATCAATCATTTAAATAAATTAAAATTAGAAAAAAATTAAAGGTGCCAAAGATGAACTTCCAAAAGGAAAACAAACAAACAAACTTCTAGGATTAGATAAATATAGAGGTGAATTCTATCAAATATTCAAAGAAAAATTGATACCTATCTTATGTAGAGAAAAAATAAATAAATAAAAAAGATATACCCCAAACCATAACTTGCAGAAATAGGAAATGAACAGACTCTTCCAATCTATTTCAATAATACAAATACGGCCTTGATACCTAAAACAGTGACAGGCAAAACAGAGAAAGAAAATGATAAACCAATATTCCTAATAAACATCATTCAAAGATTTTCAATAAAATATTAACAAATAGTTTACAACAACATATTAGAAGGATTAGAAAGATTACTGGTACCCAGCTAAATTAATACAAGGAATATTGGTTTAATACAAGGAAGATTAAAAACATAATAAATCATATTAATAACATATTAAAAACATGTGATTCTATCAATAGATACTAAAAAGGCTTTTGACAAAATCCAACATCTGTTTCTATTAAAATCACTAGAAAGCAGAGGAGTAAATTCACTTTTCTTTAATAAAGTATATAACATCTGTCTAAAGTCAAGAGCAAATATTATATGTAATAAAGAAAAGTTAGAGCGCTTTTCAGTAAGATCAGGAGTAAAGTATCACCACTACTATTTATAATAGTGTTTAGAAATGCTAGCTACAGCAATTAGAAAAGAAAGAGAAGTGGAGGAAATAAGAATAGGCAAAAAAGGGGAAACAAAAATTATTGCTTTTTGTAGATAATATGATGTCATATTCAGAAAACACTAAAATGTCAACTCAAGTTCATTGAAGCAATTAATAAATTCATCAAATCTGAAAGCTATAAAATAAATCCATATAAATCATCAGCATTCCTATATATTACCAAAAAATTCCAGCAAGAAAAGAAAGATCAATTTCGTTCAAATCACTGCAAAAATATATAAAATACTTGGGAGTCCATCTACCAAGACAAATTCAGTAACTATATAAATCCAATTACATAATATTCATTATGGATATTAAAAAGTAAAATAAAATAATAAATGGAATAGAATATAAATGGAATAACATGCAAGTATATTATAATTATGTTTTATAGTATTATAATTGTATATAAGTATATATAAAATGTATTATATAATGACAAATAAAATATAAAATAAAATAATTCAAAAAATATTTATTGCTCTGAGGCCTGTCCAACCAATAATAAAAAGGATATTGCTGCTTAAATTGATTTATTTATTCAATTCTCTATCAATCACAACATCAAAGGATTGCTTTATATAGATTAAAAAAAAATGAAATTAATCTAAAGAAACAAAAGGTAAAAAATCACAAGGGAAATATTGAAAAAAAAAGTGAGAAAGAAGGGGGCTTAGCAAGATAACATTACAAACTACACCACAAAGTGGTATTCACCAAAACAATTTGGTTTTGCTTAAAAACTGAAAGGTCAATCAGCAGAAAAAATTAGCATACAGGAGCCAATGAACACAGTAGCATAGTTCAGTAGACCCCAAAATTCCTATTACTGTGGGAAGGACTGACAAAAACTTGACAAAATCTGACAAAACTGACAAAATCTGACAAAACTTACTGGGAAAAAAATGGAAAACAGTCTGACAAATTATGTCTAGACTGACACCTCAAGTTGTATACCAAGATGACCTCTAAATATATAAGTGAATTAGACATTAAAATAATATTATAACCAAATTAGTAGAGCAAGGAAGACATCATCTATGGATAGGCGAAGAGCTCCTAACCAAACCTAACCAAGCAAAGCATAAGGAGGATCAGAGAAGCTAAAATGGAAAATTCTGATTTTACGAAATTGAAAAAGTTTAGCACAAATATTCAGTGCAATAAAAATCAGAGGGAAAATGGATCTCAAATATTATAGCAAGTCTTTCTAATAAAGATCTCCAAAACATGTAAGGTATTGATTAAAATTTATAAGTCTAAGCAGCATTCACCAATAGATAAATGGTCAAAGGACATAAACAAGCAGTTTTTCAAGGAAGAAATACAAGGTTATTAGCAAACATGTGAAAAAACATGCTCTAAATCATTAATAATTAGAGAAATGAAAATTAAGCCAACTCTGAAGTTCCATCTCATACCTATCTGACTGGCAAAAATGACAAAAGAAAAAAAATGACAAAATTTACAGGGGCTGTGGGAAAACAGGCATATTAATGCACTATTGGTGATGCTGTGGATTGCTCCCACCATGTTGGAAAGCAATTTGGCAGTGTGCCCCAAAAGTTAATAAAGTGTGCATACTCTTTGATCTAGCAATACCACTATTAGGCCTGTGTCCTCAAAGAGATCAAAGAAAGAGGAAAAGGACCCATATATGTTGTCTTCACTTTTAGAACATGAGCTCATTGAGAGTTTTATCTTTCCAATTGTATATTATACACACACATACACATACACACACACACAGCACAGAGCTTTGGACGTAATAAGCATTTAATAAATGCTTTTGTCATTCATTCACTCATTCATTCATTACAAAAATATTTATAAAAGCTCTTTTCAAAGAAGCAAAAAATTAGAAACTAAGGGGTACCTACCTATTAAGGAATGACTAAATAAATTCTTGGTATATGAAGGTAATCAATAAAATTATTTTACAAATAATACAAAAAATTATTTTGCCACAAGAAATGATGAAATTAAAACTTCTCTGGGGAAACTGCAAGACTTGTATGAACTGATGCAATATGAAATGAGCAAAACCAGGAGAACCATTTATGTAATGACAACAATATTATTGAGAAAAACAGCTTTGAAAGACTATAACTCTTAACTATGCAATTACAAAAACACAATTTTAGAGCATCAAAAAAGCATGCTTCTAACCTTCTGACAGAAGGATGGTAGACTGAAAATGCAGAGTTAGGCATGTATTTTGGGCATGGCCAATGTGAGAATTTGTTTCATTTGATTATATATATTTGTTATGAGAGATTTTGGTGTTGTTGATGTTGTTACTATTATTCATTTGGGGTAATGGGAGGCAGAGGAAATAAATGCTTGTTATGCAAAAAAGAAATCACATACTTAAAAACATCACAGATAAAAACCAATATCAATCAACACTTCAGATAAGTGTGTGTATGTGTGTGTATATATATATACATATGTATATGTATGTGTACACACACACACACACATGTATAAAATACCCTAGCACTAAGGGAAAAATTAACCCAGTTACAGAGATAGTAATATTATAATAGTTGAAAACCACAATGTGTCCCTTTCAGACTTAGACAAATTAAACATAAAAGATAAATAAGAAGTTAAGGACTTGAATATACTTATACACACAGACATATACTCATGTGTGTATATTATATATGTATGTGTATATGTATATATGTACATTTTTTTTCTTAGAGTTAGATATAATTAATCTCTGGCAGTAATAGAATGAGAATAGAAAAGAAAATGCTATTTCTCAGTGCTACACCATTACAAAAATTGACTTAAATCAAGATTAAATAATATAATCCCAAAGAAAATCAATGAGAAAATCCTAGGAACAATAGATAATTTCATCAAGAAAATGATGAGGCAACATACTACAACTTTTGAGAGACAGATGAAAAAATCATTGGGGAAAATTTATATCACTAAACACTTTCACTAACAAAAGAGAGACAGAAGGTATGAATGAATTGGGCTGTAAATAATAAAAATTTTAAAAAACAAACCACAAATAAAAAATCCCAACTAAGAAAAATACAGAAATTCTGAAAATAAAGATAAACACAATTGAAAATGAAAAGAAACCTTTGAACTGATAAAGAAAGTTGTGAGCTTTTTTAAACTAATAAAATGACAATTAGCTAACCTGATAAAAAGAAAAATCAAATCACCAATATCAAAATCTGTAGAAATTATATTTCTACAACTACAAAACACTCTTTAGAGAAATAAAGACAAATAATTGAAGAGATATTAACTGCTCAAGTTTGTGCCATATCAATATATCAAAAAATAATTGTATTAGATAAATTAATTTATATATTTAATATCATCCTAATAAAATTACTAAAGAATTGTTTTACAGAACTAGACAAAATAAAAATGAAACTTATCTGAGTTAGCAAACTTTCAGTCTAGGGAGGGAATAAAAAAGTAAGAATAATAACATGACTATTATGGAAATGTTTTGCATGCCTACACATGTATAATCTATATTGAATCCTTGCCTTCTCAACGGTGGGGAGGGGGTCATTGCGAGGAAGGAAGGAAGAGAATTTGGAACTCAAATTTTCAAAAACAAATGTTAAAATTGTTTTTACATGTAACTGAGGAGGGGAAAGTATTAATTTTTTTTAAAAAGGGGCTTCACAGTTCAGCCTGAATGATAATCAAAAGCAAAAGCAGTAATTTTCAAAACTGCATAGTAGTGATTAAAAAAAGAGAGAAGTTGATCAATGGTACAGATTTGGTATAGAAGACCAAAAAGCAGGGTTTATAGTTACGTAGTGTTTAATAACTGTTAGAAGAGCAATTACTGGGGTAAGGGCTCACTATTCAATAAAAACTACTAAGGAAACTAGCAAAGAGTAAGGCAGATCATGGTTCAATAAACATCTCATGCCATTTATTACAATGAGCTCTAAGGATGCATATGACCTAATAAAAAGGTCATATCGTTAGTAAATTTGAGGAAAAGGGAAAGAAATGCTATTCACAACTGTGGCTAAGGGAAGAATAGTTGACCAAACAAAAGATAGAGATGATCATAAATCACAGAATGGACAATTTTGATGCTATAAAATTGAAAACTTTCTGCATGAACAAAATCAATAGTGTTAGAATTAGAAGGGAAACTTAAGAGGAAAAAAATCTCAGCTAATTTCTCTAAGATGATATCTGAGCTGTATAATTACTACAAATACAGAGTGACCCAAAAGTCTTACTGCAGCTTTAAGCCATTAAAGGTTTTCTTTTCTTTTTCACATTGTATGATTTCACTTGGTGGTCTCATTAGGTCCTATGGATTCAATTATCGTCTCTATGCAAATGATTCTCAGACCTATTTTTCCAGCCCTAACCTCTCTCCTGACTTCCAATCTAGCATCTCCAATTGCTTATTAGACATCTGAAACTGAATATCCTGTAGATTTCTTAAACTCAACATGTCCCAAACTGAACTAATTATCTTTCTCTCCCCTACCCCATGCCCAGGTTTCCTGTCCTCTATGATAAGTTTTAGGAGGGAATGGTTACTTCCCCCCAGGCATCCCCTCATTTCATTTCCACTCCAGGAAATATGAACCCAGGCATTTGAATCAAGTCTTCTCACTCTAAATCCAGTGTTCTTCCTACAGTGCCTCTCGACCTCTCTCTCCTCTTTCCTCAAATAGCCAACTACTGCTCCAGCCATCATACTTTTTAAATCCATTTTTTATTCTGAGTAAATGGGCAAAGGATTATTTTCTCAAAAGGATTTTGTACAGTACTTTTGGATAAGCACCAAGTTAAAAACAACAACTTTCTATTATGTCTGATTTCCAAGGCAGTAAAATATTTTGATAAACCATATCAGTGAAATTAGTAAAAAAGTTGAACTTGCCCCCCACCCCTACCCCACCATTCTATCTTCCCCCTTCCCTTTGAAAGTACTAAGCAAGTTTCTTTAAAATCTCCCAAGTATTAAATCCTCATTAATATAAGCCCAGCGTATTTATGGTGTCAAAAATATGTTTTTATAAAAGCCAAAAGCAACTGTTACCCAAATTGCCTCATTATCAATAATCTAGCATCATGTCTTTTATGTGTCATTTCTTTCCACAATATAAGATAGTTGATGACTTTTAGCAAATGCATCATGGCAAAGGATTACTCTCATCAGAGGCAGCCTTTGAAAAGGATATGCTAATTTCTAGGGAGCAAGAAAACATCAAAACAGTGCTAGCAAATAGCCAAGGGACTTTTATGTCTTAATATCGCTCAGAAGTGCTTTATCTCCTGGTGCAACGTGGATCATAGTATAAACAGGAAATGAAACAGGGACAGCATCAAAGAAGCACCAGTCTATGTCTGTAATTTCAGATCAGGTTTAATAAAGTTATCTGCAGAAGGCTAATCAAACAAAAGGGTGTCAGTTTTAAAGAGCCATTTGATAATTTCAATTTAAGACACCCTAACAAGAAGAACCTAACAATGTCTTAAAACCACCTCCAATCCCTCCCCCATACCAGCCAGATCTCTGCATCTTCTTTTCAAAGACATTCCATTTATGGCATGGTTTTGATGTCCTCATTTCTAGGTGATCAGTTTATCAGAAATCAACCTACTTTTATAGTGTCCTTGATTTTCCCAAGATCATCAGCAATATTAAGAAGTAAAAGAGGCTCGATCCTAGGAAAAAGAGGCATCCACAGCTCTCATTGTAAAGTCTATTAGGCAGAGGCATAGATTATCAAAGGATCATACGTTTGGAGCTGGAATGAACCTTAGAGGTCATCTAGTCGAATTCCTTCATTTTACAGATAAGGAAACTGAGGTTCAGAAAAAAGGTCTGCTGAAAGTCACATAGGTAGTAAATAGCATAGCTGGTATTTGAACCTGGATCCTTTGATTCTGGGCAGCTAGGTGGCACAACAGGCAGAGCACTGGGCCTGGAGTCAGGAAGACTCATCTTCCTGAGTTCAAATCTGGCCTTAGGCACTTATTAGCTGTGTGACCCTGGGCAAGTCACTTAACCCAGTTTGCCTCAGTTTCCTCATCTGTCAAATGAGCTAGAGAAGGAAATGGCAAACCATTCCAGTATCTTTGCCAAGAAGACCCCAAATAGGGACATGAAGAATCAGACACAACTAAACAACATCTGATTCTAAATCTAGCACTCTTGCCACTATCCCACACTGCCTAGTTTAAGGTTAATTGCCTCTCTGGAAACTAGATAAAACATGAATTCCTCAAGTCATAGAAGGTAAATTTAAAGGTAGGAAATGATCAGGTCACAACTTTGGACTGAAGGAGGAACTTAGATGTTGGTTATTCTCAGACTCACCAAGCCTGATGGCTTATCATTCTTATCACGAATCTCCTATCTACATGGCCCTGTTCAAGGTAAATACTGCCAAGTTTTCAAAGTGTCCTGAGTTAGCAAATGGCCAAGAGAATCTACCAACTCTTTAAAAAGACTTGAGAAGACATATCTTGTTAAATAAATATTTATGGATGAATGACAAGGCTAGAAATCAAAATAACGGACATAGAGAGAGGAAGGAAAAGGTCCTTGGTCTCAGGGTATGTATGGCTCTTCTAAACAAGCCTACTCATATTTCCTCACTGACCTAGGAATTTGACAGGTATATTTCCACAGTTTCTCCCATCCCCAATGCTGAATCTCTCCCTAAGCTCCTCATTCTCCAACTAAGGCCTTCCGACCATTTATTTTTTTCCCCACATTTATTTGTTTTATTTTTAATTTATAAAATAAGAATAAGCATCTCCATAACATAGTATAATAAAAATGTGATTGCACATGAAATTGTAAATCTATTACAAATTGCTGTTCCTTTTAAATATATGACAAAGTTAGCATGTAAATTTCTTTTTTTCTTTTTTTTTCCTTCCCTCCTCCCTGCCCCTCTCCGTAGAGATGGCTACCATTAGACACAAATAGGTATATACGTAAAATTATTCTATAGAAACTTTTATTTACCAGTTCTTTCTTTGTATGCAAATAGTGTCTTTCTTCATATGCCCTTTATAGTTAATTTGGATATTTATAGTAGTCACAATCATTTATTCACTCAACATTGTTCCTAAAACAATATTGTTGTTACTACATACGATGTACCATTTGTCATTCTGATCTTTCCATTTCCCTCCATCCAACTCCATATTAAATTCTTCCTTGATAAGACTATGAGGGTTTCAGAAGATCAATGAGCTCCCTGTGAGAACTCAGCCCAGTGACTCTGTAAAGTCAGCCTTGGGAGAGAGAGAAAAGATGCCCTTTGCTTGAATGGGGCTTTGGCTTTGCTGTGGCCTCAGGGGGGTTCAGTTACCTATGGCCTCAGATTACAGATAGATGCTGTTCACATTTGGAGGTGCAACACTCCCAGGGCTAGTTTTCTTAGTTCAATCAATCCAATAGAATAGTTTCAGTCTAAAGGTCTTCAGAAATAGAAGATATGGTGTAGTGGAAATAACAGAAGACCTGAGTTTAAATTGAGGCTTTTGCTAGCTGGGGAATACTGATCAACCTCTCAGAGCCTCAGTTTCTTCATCTATAAGACAGTGATAGTAGTAACTCACATTCTGTCCATCAATCATTGTTGTTATTTCCCTACTCAGTAAAGTCCAGTAAATTCTATTGCCTCTAGGATCAAATGTTGTTGTTGTTGTTGAGTTGTTCAGTCATGTCCTACTCTTCATGACCCTGGGGGCCATAGCATGCCAGGAATACTCTCCACGGGATTTTCTTGGCAAAGATACTGGAGTGGTTTGCCATGTCCTTCTCCAGGGGATCACCTTTTGTCAGAACTCTCCGCTATGGCTTGGGTAAGCGGGCATGGCATAGCTCATGGTTTCATTGAGCTATGCAAGCCCCTGTGCCGTGACAAGGCAGTGATCCAGGAGGGAAGGGTCAAATACACACTCCTCTAATTAGCTCTTAAAGCCCTCACAATCTTGTCCCAGCCTATTTCTCCAACCTCGTTGTACATTACACCCCCTCCTGAATGCTGTAATTCAGCCAAGCAGGCCTTCTCTTTGTTCCTCACACACGGCATTCCATCTCCTTTTTGCCTATGCACAGCTAGATGGTGTAGTAGATAAGAACGCTGGACCTAGAGTTAGGAAAACCTGAATTCAAATCCCACCTTAGATACTTGCTAGCCATGTGACCTGGGCAAGTCACTTAATGTCTGCCTGCTACAGTTTCTTTAATTTAAAATGAGAATAATAATAGCACCTGTCTCTCAGGGTTGTGAGGATAAAATGAGATAACATTTGTAAAGCGCTTAACACAATACTGTGCCTGGTACATAGTAGGTGCTTCATAAATACTCATTCCTTTTCACCTCCATGTTTTTGCATTGGCTGTCTCCTATCCTGAAATATATTCTCTCTTTATCTCTGCCTCATAGAATACCTCTCTTCCTTCAACATGCATCTCAAACAACTATCCTTTTTTTCTTTTTGTGAGGCAATTGGGGTTAAGTGACTTGCCTAAGGTCACAC
Source organism: Phascolarctos cinereus (assembly GCF_003287225.1). NCBI lineage: Eukaryota > Metazoa > Chordata > Mammalia > Diprotodontia > Phascolarctidae > Phascolarctos > Phascolarctos cinereus. The sequence continues at coordinate 277,204,557 of NW_027555958.1, read as the reverse complement.
AGCTAGTAAGTATCATGTGTCTGAGGCCAGATTTGAACTCAGGTCCTCGTGACTCCAGGGCTGGTGATCTATCCACTACAACCATCTTTCCTGATCCTTTCTACTGTTAGTGCTCTCCCTTTAAGATGGTGGTCGTTCAGTCATTTCAGTCATAGTCTACACTTTGTGATCCCATTTGGAGTTTTCTTGGCAGAGATACTGGAGTGGTTTGTCATTTCCTTCTCCTGCTCATTTGACACATGAGGAAACTGAGGCAAACAGGGTTAAGTGACTTGCCCAAGGTCACAACTAGTGCCTAAGACCAGACCAGATCTGAACTCTGGAAGATGAGTCTTCCTGTCTCTACACCCAGCACTTTATCCACTGCTCCACCTAGCTGCCCACCTTAACTACTTTGCTTTGGGCATATATTTATGAACGTACTTGTCTTCCCATTAGAATGGAAATAGGTTAAGAGCAGGGATTTCTTCATCCATTGTATTTAAATTCCCAGCATAGTGCTTGGTACGTAGTAGATGCTTAATAAATGTTTGTTGATTGATTAATTGATTGTGGAAGATGTGAAAGTGAAGCATTATCAGATCCCTTCTGGTCTTGGAAGTTTGTAATGTTCTAGCCTCCACTGACTTTATGGGTATAAATCCGAGTGTTCTCTCTTTCCCTATCAAGCTGCTTTCCCATTAGCTTCACAGTTACATTTACCTTTCTAACTGTAGTCCCCAAGCTCTAAGGTCATCTTTGAAGTGAACCTGAGTGACTAGAGGGATGGTGATGTACTGGAAAGAAATAAGGATACTCAGAGGAGGTTTTGGTGGAAAGATTAAAAAGTTTTGCTTTGGGAAGGATAATTTTGAGATCCATATGGGATCTCATTCCAGCTGGAAATCTAGTCCAGGGAAGACTGAAGGGTATACAAGTAAGATAATGGGGAAACAGAACAGAATATATTTTAAAAGCCTATGTGCCTTGAAACATGACTTTGTTCAATACATAGAGATGATGTTATCTCTAGCTGATTCCATGGACAGCAGCAGGAATTCATATTTAATCACAATTAATACTCTCTCATCCAAAAAAAAAGTTTCTCATCACAAGTCTCTCTCCACTCCATTCCAGCCTCCATTCAGCCACCAAAGTAATTTTTTTAAAGTGCAGGTACAACTATGTTTCCCACCCCTCACTCTGACCCAATAAACTCCAGTGGTTCTCTAACACCTCTAGGATCAAATATTAAATCATTTATTTGGCTTTCAAAGTCATAACATAACTTTTCCTTCTTCCACCTTTCAAATCTTCTTCCACCTTGTCCTTTTCCCCTGCCCCTTATGTATTCTGCAATCCAGTGTCACTGACCTCTTTGCTGTTCCTGCAACTAGACCCTCATCTCCCCATATTCCAGGCAATTTCACCAGCTATCTCCCGTGTCTGGAATGTTCTCCTTCTTCATCTCTGCCTCCTAGATTTCCTGTCTTCCTTTATGTCCCAAATAAAATTCTACCTTCTACAGGAAGCTTTTCCCAGTCTCTCTTATTTCCAATTTAACCTGCATATAGCTTGTCTGCACATAGTTGTTTTCACATTGTTTTCTCCATTAGATTGTGAGCTCCTCAAAAGCAGGGATTGTCTTTACTTTCTTTGTATCTTCAGTGCTTAGTAGCGCATAGCAGGTGCTTTAATCGATATTTATGTCTGTGACTGAGAAAGTTGACCGTGGCGGGGGCAATGCAAAAACCGTTTCTTCTTGGCTTCAGAATGCTCAGCTGTTGTCCTTCCCTTTTCTTCATGCCTTGAGTTCCCATCATGTGGGTGCTTACACCACCCACAGGGCTGGAATGGATGATGCTAGTGCTGATGACTGACACTTATAAAACACTTTCAGGTTTGCAAAGTACCAAACTGGATCATCTCATTTGATTTTCACAATAACCTCGTAAGTTAGAGGTTATCGTTAGCCCCGTTTTACAAAAGAGGAAACTGAAGCCCAGAGAATCAGTGTTTTGGTCACCCAGTTGGTCTGAGGGTAGGAATTCAAAACTAAGTCTCCTGCCTTCAGGCCCAGTCCTCTAGACACAGCATCACACTGCCTCTCAGTGTTGAATAGTAGGCCCCCAATAATGTTTATCAAATTGAATTGCCAATATTAGGATTAGTTTTCGGGTTCTTAGAATGATAGATTTAGAGATGGAAGAGACTTCAGCACTCTTCTGGTCCAACCCCTTTATTTTGATGAAGAGATTAATGATTCAATCCAAATCAGAAAGGAAGTAAATAGTAGAGCCAGGACTGGAACCTAAATCCTCAAATGCCACACTCAAATCATTTTCTATTGCATAGCACACATCAACTAAGAGGTATGGGAGGCAAGATGGATGGTACAGACAAGTCGTGCTGGGGTTAAATTTGTTGTTCAGTCATTTTTTGGTAGTGTCTGACTCTTTGTGACCACATTTGGGGTTTTTTTGGCAAAGATACTGGAGTGATTTGCCATTTTCTCCTCCAGCTCATTTTATAGATAGGGAAACTGAGGCAAATAGGATTAAGTAACTTTCCCAGGGTCAGGAAGCAAGTATCTGAGGCTGGATTTGAACTCAGATTTTCCTGACTCCAGGTCCTGGACTCTATCCACTGTTCTACCTAGCCAAGAAATAAGCTCAAGGTTAAAAAAAAAAACCAACCCAAAAAACTACAAAGTGTCTAGTTGAGTCACCAGTTCCTTTAATGTCCAATTGTTGAAGAGGCAAAGTAGCTGCATAGTTCTGAGACTAGTGTGGATTCTCCACTACTACAGAAACCCAAGAACTGCCTTTTATGTCTGCAGTCTAGGGCGGGAGCGCAAAATTTGGGGTATTGGAGGCTCTAGTTATGGCCTTGACAGGCATAGGCTTTGTAGCCTTAGTAGATAGTCACCTTTCTGGTGGTTTCTTCACCTGAGGAATGGAGCTAATGATAGTCACTGAGGAAAGGGAGCTCTGAAGTTTAATTGGCTAGTGTCTAAAAAGCACTTTAAAGATGAAAAGTGTCAGGTAAGTATTATCATCATCATGGTACTTCTTAAGATGATATAAAGTAATAATAATGTTCTCCACTCATAGGGCCTTTCATCCCTGGATCTCAAAATACTTAGGCAATACTAATTATCTCTCACAGCACCTCTATGAAGTATGCATTATTAGCCTCATGCCCTCAATGGAGACACAGACATGAGGATGGCAAGTGACTTGCCCCAGGCCAAAAGGGAAGGTTTCAAAAGTAAGGCTGAAATTAGAATACAGATGTCTAGCCTGGAGCTACCTTTGTATGTCTGCTTCACCTATTCCTTATCCTTATCCCCATGCTCTCATAAACCACTCAGGAGGCTTCACATAGAAGGAACTTATTTCTGTAGCCCTCCAAATGCAGAATGCACAGAGAACTCCAACAAACTGAAAAGAATATTGGAGGATACAGGCCCTGTTAGGGAAAGATCCTTGACCCATCACTTCTTTTTTGTTTCTCCTATCTTTGCATAGGCTGTGTGCCTTGATCAGTCAGGGAGCAAGTATTTATTAAGCACCTACAGTGTTGGGGATACAGAGGCAAAAACCAAACAAAAACAGTCCCTGCTCTCAAGGATCTAACAGGCTAATGGGAGAGACAGTATGCAAACAACCATGTGCAAACAAGATATACACAGGACAAACTGGAGAAAACTAACAGAGGATAGGCATCAGAGTTGACCGAGCTTCTTATAGAAGGTGGGATTTTAGCTGAGACTTGAAGGGAGTCAGGAATGCCAGGAGGCAGAGACAAGGAGGGAAAGCATCCCAGGAATGGGGGACAGCCAGAGAAAATGTGCAGAATTGGGAAATGGAGTTTCCTGTACAAAAGGCAGAAAGAAGGCCAGAGCCACTGGATGGCAGAGTATAGGTGGGGATAAGGGTCTGGGGGAGTAAGGTCTAAGGTATAAAGTATAAGGTGCCTAGAATGCACGCCCTCTGTCATTATCTCTGCCTGGCCCTAGCTCCCTTCAAAATTCAGGGATAGGATTGAGTGCCAGGAAACATCTGATTTTTCAAATGCAAATGCAATGATCCATGCTGTTCCCTGCCCTCACCCTTCTCTCTCTGAGCACTAGATTTGGTAGTGCCTTTGCTTCAGTCCACCATCAGAAGATAGAGTGACAAAAGTGACTGTCGCCATATTGAAATGCCAAGTTGAAGTGTGAAAAAACATTCCAGGCAGAGCAGGTGGTGAGCATGTATCAATGCACGCCCCTATCCCCCTCTACATACCCTGACTAAGCTCGAACCAACAGCTAATTCCAGTCTCACATTACCCAAGACATTCTTCCATAATCTTTACAGGGAAAATGAAATCTTCAAAGGTATGGAATTTTAAGTATTCACCAGCGAAAATAAAGCCCTGCTGTGTTGAGAAAACCCTGGACCCAATCTTGAATTCTAAAAAGCAAATGCCATCCCAGAGGCAGACAGCTAACTCCTCTGCATCTCATGACCTATCCTTCCCCTAACTACCCCTCTCCCACAAAAAGAAGGCCTGGTGCCTGGGAATTGCCAACCTAGGGGACTTCCTGACTCCAACAGACTAGTTTTCTCATCAGAACACAGACAGGCCTGTCATCCTAGCAATATTGACACTACTCTGTGCTCTAGCAACTCCTTTAATCTCCAGTGATTTGTTCATTTAGGAATGAACTTGAAAAGACAGGTAATCAATGAGTCACCCCAGTTCCTGAGGTGAAGGAGTCACAGAGTTGCCCCAAGAACAGAAGCGAAAGAGGAAGTAGCTGAAGTTAACAGGTCTTTTTCAATGCCTCCACAGCTAATCAAAGAGCCTCCTCTTCACCATGTGATTAGTGACCAGAACCAGTTATGGTCTCTCTAAGTCACTTCCATTACAAGCTTTCCCAGGAGCTCCCTAGAACCTCCACAGGGGGAGATGCCATTGAAGCTACTTTGCGCACATCCTTATTAGATTATAAACTCCTCGTGAGATTGTAAGCTCCTTGAGAGCAGGAACTGTCTTTTGTCTCTTTTTTGTATCCCTTGCACAGTGCCTAGCATATAGTAGGTGCTTTGTAAGTGTTTATTGATTGCTACAGATCCCCATTACATTTAACATCTAACATCTGTTCCTGAATTGGAACCTTGCGGCTGGGCTTGGCTTGCTGTCCTACCATATCCTTGGAGGGAATAGACAGGTCACTTGCAGGCCTTTCCTCTCTATATTCTATATGCCATTGCTATGCCTACTGCACTTTCTGGATAGGGTGGCTGGTAGGCTTCCTTCTCTCCCTTAAATCTTGTCTTCTGGTGGCCAAATGAAGGTACTAGTATTGGCAATTTCTTTATTTCCATCTTCTTGTCCAATCCTCAAACACGGTGAGGATGTACTCCAAAATGGTCAGAGATTGCCCTGGTCGTATATCTCTTAGAAAAAGCCCTGGAGAATGCAGGCCATCTGATTGGCCCTGTTGCCTACTGTGACCCTCTTTAGGAGTTCTGGCTTTAGGTCCCAAAGTGTGCCTACAAATTCCTACTATGTCTCCATGCTTAGTAATCTTTCAGCATAGGCTTTTTTTTCCCCACTCCTACTCCCATATACCAGGACCAACATCCTGCATGCTTCATGCCAAGCTACTGGAGCTTGTGATGACTTCTACTTTTCATTGTATATCCACTTTCTGAGCATTCATAGGTTCCTAGCTATCTTCTTGTACCATCCTGGTTTAGATGGAGGAGCTTTCTGGTTTTTCTCTTTGGTATTCTTCATCATTTCTCTACAACTCCAACTTTTGAATTTCTTCTCTTCCTTCAAAATTCTACATCCTTCGTGACGTCTTCCTTGACACTCCATCTGAAAATAGCCTTTCCCTCTTAAAATCTCCTATAGCATTTTATTTGGAAGTATTCTTTTACTTCAGGCCATATCTATTTTTTACATGTCTTATCCCTCCTTTTAAACTGAAAACTCCTTGAAGGACTTTGTGGTTTTGCATCTTTGTATTTCTAGCTCATAACACTGCACATAGTAGGTGCTTACTAAAGAGTTTTTGAATAATTTAATGAAGTGTAAATGATTGTGCTGCTATAAGGTTTAGGGTCCGATTCTAACTGGATATTATCAGGAGAGAGGGGCATTGCCTGTTTGTTTTGGTGGAATCTGATTGTAGGCCCGGGCGGCTAGAAAGAAAAGAAAGAAGATTCTGAGAAACTAAATCCTGAATCCAGCTATGGATTAGTCTATCTCACTCATTAATTTAATCAAGGTTTGCATGGGAGGGTGATGTATAGAGAAGATACTTGACAGAACTATAATTAAAGAAAATGTGTGTGTGTGTGTGTGTGTGTGTGTGTGTGTGTGCACATGTACACATGAATGTGCTTTGTAGCAGTGAATAAAAGAGACTTCTCTAGATATTCCAGTAAAATAATCTCTTAGGCTTTCAGGCCTGTTTTCAAATCATCTTCCTTAAGCTAATTCCTTTTCCAGTAGGCATGATCTCAGCCACAGCTGATCTAAGCATATTTACATAAGTATATTATTATTTATAAAGATATAAGTAAAAAGAAGAAAGTTCCCAATTAAATGAAGCACTATAGGTTAAGAGAAGACAAAGAGGTAAAATCAGAAGAAGAGAGTAATTTCACAATAAGAGTGAGTAGAGCCTCACAGAAAAGAATGACTTAGCCACAAGGATTCTGAGAGAGTGACTATAAGAAATTAACAAAGTCATTAAAAAATGAAATTAGAGTTCTTGAGGGAAAATGTTGGAAGAAGAATAAATAACAGAGTAAAAGGTAGGAAACCTTACCCAAGTAATGAATTCCTTGAAAAATAAAATGGAGAAAACAGAACTCAATGGTATCCTGAGAGAAGAAATATTATAACAAAGTCAAAAGACTAAAAAATTAGAACATTAAATATTCTTTGACAAGGATAGACAATTTAAGAAGTGTCATATTTCCTGAAAACTACAACCAAACAAAAAGCTAGGTACGATATTTCAAGAAATCATGAAAGAAAATTCCCCAGATATATTAAAAGTAGAAGGCAAAGGAATTATGAGAAAGAAAACACTGGTCAACTCCTGACAAATCTAAAATAGAAAACAGCCAGGAATGTCATATAGATAAAATCTAGAGATTCAAGATGAAGTAAAAAATACTGCAAGAAGCCAAAAAGAAAGAATTCAAATTTGGAAGAATTACAGTCATTATAACATGAGGATATGCTACAACTACACTAATAAAGAGGACATCTTGGATACTATATTCCAAGAGGCAAAATAAAAAGGTTTATACCCAAAAACAACTTAAGCTGCAAAACAAGGTATAATCTTACAGAGGAAGAAGATAGACCTTTAAGAGAAGAAAGGATTTTCAGACATTCCTGATGAAAATATCAGAGGTGGGAAGAATCTCTGAAACACAAACATGAAAAAGGCATTCTTTCAAAGCAATTGGAAGGGGCTAAACGATGGTGAAGTACAGTACTTACATTCTAAAGGAGTATAAGGTTCACTATTCCTGCAGAATCTTATTGCCTTTAAGGTTTATAAAGGGAGTTAAGTAATCTGTAAACACAGGCCTTGGCTATGGTTTTGCTATCTTTGAGAGAGGGAAAAAAAGAGAGGGAAAAATGAATACAATGTGGGAAAAATTAGAAAGAGTAAAGAATTTACTATTTCACATAATTGAGCTGTCTAAGAAGAGGAACATATATACAAACATAGGGGAGTGGATAAAGAGAGGAAGCATTTTATAAATCTCACTCTTATCTAAACCTGCAAAGGAGAGTTGAACACACACACATGCAGGAGTTTGGTGTAGAAATGCATTACATTTAACAAGAAAACCAGTAGGGACAAGGATAGAAGATAGAAAAAGGAATGTTTAAGAGGATGGGAACAGAAGTAAGCAAAATAAACTTCATCTTAAGAGTGGGTCAAAAAGCGGGGTGGGGCATTAAAAGGAGAGAAAGGAACTAAGAACCAGGGATCATCTCCAGGAAACTCATCAGCATGGAGATTGCTTCAGCTTTGTTACTCGCTTCATCAATACTTTCCAGTTGCTTCTGCCCCCCTGGAGGAGTGGAGGGTAGGGCAAAAACTCCTTCCATAGCTTTCATTTATAGAGGGTTCAAAACCTGAAGCATATCTTTATTTTCTACCATATACTCTACTTGATTAGAACTCTACCATCATGCCCCTGTCCCAGGTACCCTGTGCTCCCCCATTTTTCAGCTTCCTTTTGTGGATTGTCTTCCCCCATTAGATTGTAAACCACTTGAGAGAAGGGATTGTCATCTTATAAAATTTGTATCCCCAGTGCTTAACACATGCCTGGCATATAGTAAGTACTTAATAAATGTTTACATATCATGGTCAGAATCTGAATTGTGTGGAGAGAAAAGCAGATCAAACCATTCAATTATAGTTTACTAAGTTAATCACATTCCTTTTCTTTTCCCACCTTCTTTGTGTAGAGGAGGCAAGGGGAAAAAAAAGAGAGGATAAAAGAATATAAGGATATAATACAGAAGAAATAAAAATCATGACTGAAACTATGAATAGGATGAACTTGCCTGTACAATGGAAGAAAGAAGCAGAATGGATTAGGAAGTAGAATCCAATAATAGCTGTTTACAAGAAGCACATGTGAGCACAAATATTTATGTAGAGTTAAAATTAGGAGTTGGATTTGAATTCATTAGGACTCAGGTAAATACAAAAAGCATAGGTCCTCACTGTGCCAGTTTCCCATCTAAATAAACCTAAAAAATAATAAACCAAAGAATTTTAGAATTGTTAGACATGGTAGATCTCTAGTGATCACTGGGAATTGAAAAGCATATACAAGAAACCAAGGCCATTCATCAGAGAATGCCTCAAGAAATTATAGTATATGAATATAATGGAATGATATTGTGCAAGAAGAAATGATGAAAGGAACCTGAAAAGATCTGTATGAACTTATTCATATTGAATTGAGCAGAACCGGAAGGAAAATTTATACAATAACAACAATGTTGTAATGACAAACATCTTTGAAATATTTAATTCTGATCAACTCAATGACCTGCCACTATGCCAAATGACTGATGATAATGCACGCTAACCATGCTCTGACAGAGAGGTGATGAATTCAAGCTACAGAATAAAACATAGATATTTTGGACATGACAAATGTAGGAATTAATTTTGCTTGACTACACATTTTTGTTATAAGAATTTTGCTTTTCTTTTTCTTTTTTCAGTGAGTAAGGAGGTGGAAGGGAGAAAAAATGCTTGCAAATTAAAAAACAAACAAGCAAACAAATAAATAAATAAGAAAGCGCATTTGGGTCATTAGAGGGAGGAAAGGGAAATATACATATTTGGCATCTTTACAAAAATCATCACGTGCTAGAAAATTCATAAACAAATGCAGAAATACTAAATGCTTTACTGCTTTTTTACTATTAGCAGTGTAATATAAATTTTACTACATAAATGGCATTTGAAGAAAGGATTCAAACTTACATGGAGACTAAATTATATAATCCTAAAGAATATATGGGTCAATGAGCAAATGTTAGAAATAAGAAATAATTTCACCAAAGAAAATGACAACAATGAAATAATATACCAAAACTTTTGGGATCCAGCTAAAGCAATCATTAAGGGGAATTTTATGTATCTAAAGTCTTTTATCAACAGCAACCATCAACAACAGATAAAGGAACTGGACATGCAACTAAAAAACTACAAAGGTAACAAAACAACCTTTCCCAACAAAACATAGAAATTAAAATGCTGAAAAGCAAAGATGAGATAAAGATGAAAACAAAGAAAACATTGCTAGTAATATTAACTCACTTAAAATTCAAAAAGAGAATTCATGATGTATAGAAATGAAATAAAGGAAATCATTAGAAGCTAATAAAATAGATAACAAATGAAATAAATATTTACAAAAATATAAAATACCCAAATGAACAGAATGAGAAATAGAGAATTTAAATATCTTGTTCTCAGGGCTAGAAACAGTTGAACAGACCATTAAGGAACTCCTAAAGAAAAAAAAAGAAAGAATTTTGGCCCTTTTTTTCCACTTTGTTATCTATGAGGAACTGAGGCAAACAGAATTATGTGACTTGCCTAGCATCACACAGCTAATAATTTATCTGAGGTTAGATTTGAACTCAGAAAGAGGAGTCTTCTTGACTCCACGCCAGGCACTCTATCCGCTGCACCACCTAGCTTCCCCATACATTATATGTCATTGGAATTAATTATTCTTTGGGTGTTTTATTGGAATGCACTGATATTTGACACACTGATGCAAAAATATTTCATAAAATATTAGCAAATGGTATAGCAAACATATTACAAAGATTATATATTATGATCAGTTTGGATTTATACCAGGAAGGCAGAGTTGGTTCGATAGTAGAAAAACTATAACATAATCAACCACATAAATAATAAAGTAACAAAAATCACACAATCACAATCAACAAATAGAAAAAGCTTTTTGACAAACTATAAAATTCATTTGTTAAAAACAATAAAAAAAAAAAACAACTAAATGTTCCTTTCCTTAACGAAATAAAGAGCATCTATCAAAAGAAAAAAGTGCTAGCATTATTTGCAATGCAGAAACAAGTAGAAGCCTTTCCAGTAAGAAGAGAACAAAAACAAGAATACTCATTGTCACCAATATCATTTGACGTGGGCTCTACAAATGCAATTTATTATGATAACACAAAAAACCCTGAGGGAATAAGCATAGTCAAAGAAGAAATGAAAGTATGTCTTTTTGAAGACAATATAATAGTTTCCATAGAGAATGCTATAGTTTCAACTGAAATATTAATTGAAACAATTATAAATTAGCAAACTATTGAAGAAGCTCGTTCCCAACACGAAAAGAAAAAAATGCATTCAAAATGTATATTGAATATATAAAATATCTGGGAGGCCACCTACCAAGACACGCAGAAATTATATAAAGAGAATTTTTTAAAACTGCTTTTTGGAAATAGAGAAGTAAAAATAATTCAAGAGACTTGTGTTCATGGTGAGGTCATGAATGTATCAACTAGCTAAGTTAATGAACAGATTAAGTGCCAGCTAATCCAAGTACCAAAAGGGTCGCTTAATAGAACTAGATAAAATAATAGACAAATACTAGAAAAAATAACAAAATTCTTCTGGAAATCTGGAATTTCAAAGGAAATGGAAAAAGGTTGAAAGGGGGCCTATCAGTACCATACTTAAATAACTCTACAAAGTAATAATCACCTAAACTATTTGGTACTGTTTTTTTTTAATGGAAAAATTGATAAAACATTAGATACACAAGCCCTGGAAGCAATCCAGCCACGGATGGACTAGAGGTTTAAGAGACACACATTTCAGATACTGATAATATGTGAATTTGTTTTACTTAGCTATATTTATTTGTTACAAGGGAGGGATTTTATAGGGGTGGAGGGCATTGTGGAAGGAGAACAAGGGTAGTGACATGAGGCCCAAATTAAAGAAAAATAGCATCAACAAAACATTAAAATAAAGGAAGCTCAGAGAGACAGACAAGCAAGCAGTATTCATACTATTACGTGAGATTTAATTTATATTTTTAAAGAAAAAGCTGTATGCAATTGAAATTCATGGTTTCATCTATAAGGTTCTTTTCCATTATGTTTAAATGGAAACGTTTGTGTTTGCTAAGCTCAATTAAGTATTAATTTTTTTAAAAATGAAATTTTGTGTCAAAAAGTAGTTTTAGATTGCAGTAAATACCACACTTTCTAAATGCCATTCATGCCAGTTCTGTCCTCCTGTTCAATTCCGGGCCCATTTGTAATATTATGATTAACACCTCACTCAAGGGCAAATGGTGAGTATAGTGGACAGAGTGTTAGGCCTGAAGTCAGGAAGATTGCTCTTCTGGAGTTCAAATCTGGCTTCAGGCACTTAAGAGCTGGGTGACCCTGGGCAAGTCACTTAACCCTGTTTGCCTCAGTTTCCTCATCTGTAAAATGAACTAGAGAAGGAAATGGCAAATCACTCCAGTATCTCTGCCAAGAAAACCCCAAATGGGGTTGTGAAGAGTCAGATGTAACTGAAAAACAAGTAACAAAACACTGCAGTTTCCAGATGTCATTTATCTCAGTCTTTTCCTCCTATTCAGTTCTGGGCCTATTTGTAATATTATGGTAATATTTCACAGAGATGTTGTGAGATTCAAATAAGATGGTGTGTGTAAAGCATTATGTGGCCCACAAAATGCTATTTGAGTATCATCTATCATAACTTGTCAGGTCCAACTCTTCTTCCAAAGTTCTACTTAAGTGTCATTTTTAGTTCCTATAGTATATGAAGTCAATAGTGATGCTTCCACCATCACAAGTGGTGAAAGAGGTGGTTATATGAATACCAGCAAATCTAGTCTATTTTGACTAGATTTGTTTTCTCCTGATTTTTTTTTCTTATAAACAGTTTTGTAATGATATGCTTTAATATGATCTCATATGAAACTTTCTGTAGATTCATTATCACATACATTGCTTTTGCTTGTTTTGTGAAGTATCATGACTATGGGATGTCTATTTTCCTCCCAAATAGGGACCATCCTTGGCTACCTTTGTCAAAGACAGCAGGTATTTCTTGGGTGGGGCAGTTTCTGGGGCTCATGTGGCCTCCTTGTGGTGGCTATTTTACATAGGTTAAAATTCTCTGGGGGAAAAAAATGATCACAAAAGCAAAGAATATCAATCAATAAGAATTGGGGCAGCTGAGATCCAGACATGAATTGAGGGTAGGATGGGGGCAGTCACAGGGCTATCCTTGGAGATGACTCCTTTATCCCACTGCTACCACCACCACTTCACCAAGAAAGAACCCAGGTCTCTTTTCCTTTTTGTTTACATAGGATTAAGGGGGAAAACCAAAGTGAGATGGTGAGGAAAAGGATGTTTTGAAGGGTTAAAATACTTTACATTCTGGATCTGCAGAAACAAAACAAAACATCAAGATTTCTTATGGCTCTACTTCTGTTTGGATTTGGGGGATTGTTTATCAAAACTTTGGAATATTGAGTAAAGAATGTTAGGGAAAAAAAGAGATTTAAGACATCAAATCCAATGGCTTTGCTTTATGGATGAGACAACTGAGGCTCAGAAAATTCATGTAGTGACCTAGAATCATGTAAACTCACCCCCTATAGATTTCTCTCCTTTTTCCTTTATTCCCCACCTTGCCTAGCCATAACACTTCCTCAATTTATCTAGGCCTCCATATTCTGCTTTAATTCTTACCTTGTCTAGATGGAATATACTACTTCATAATAAATAACAAATGTAGTTCCTATTGACATAGCATTTTAATAAAGTACTTTTCTCCAAAATCTTGTGAAATAAATAATTTTAAGTATTATTTCCATCATGCAGATGAGAAAACTGACATTCAGAGGGGCTAAAACATTTCCCCAAAGTCACCTAGTTAGTAAATGTCAGACCCTGGATTTGAACCTGTCTCCTGACTCCAAGTCTAGTTCCCTACCCATAATAATAAATAATAATAATAATAATAATAACAATAAATAACATTTATATAGTGTTTTACAGTTTACAAACATATTTTACAAATATTATCTCCTTTATCCTCACAACAACCCTGAGAGGGAGATGCTATTATTATTGCCATTTTACAAATGAGGAAACTGAGGCAGACAGAGGTTAAGTGACTTGCTCAAGATCACAAAACTAGTAAGAATCAAAGACTCAATTTGAATCCAGGTCTTCTTTACTCCTAAGCCAGTGCTCAATCCACTGTGTCACTTAGCTGGGTAGTACCTCTACCATCTGAAATACAGTTTCCCCCCACTGAATATTGCCTATCTGACTGTAAAAATAAATAAACACTCCACACATTAACCATTTATCAAGTGCTCTCATGTGCTAGGCACTGGGAATACAAATAAGAAAAAATCCCTATCTTCAAGTAGCTTATAGTATAACGAAGAGAGGGGAATGGAAACACTCCTTTTCTTTTTTTCTTTTCCATTGTGATGGCTGAATTTGGTAAATTCAGTTAGTGCAGAGAAGTAACAGAACTGGAGTCTTGGGAATCTTTTCAAGACTCATCCGTGGCCATATTGTGACTTTACTCAGGAGCTGCCTCTGTGATCCTATCCACAGGCCCTGGAACTTTCAGCCTTCCTCTGTCTTGGCTCTTGCCTCCTCTCCACTCCAGCCCATGTTAGGATGTGTGGACCGTGCCTGTATTTTTCCACTGCGGGAGCTTAGAGCAGTATACTGAACACATCAAAGCAACAGAAGACAAGCTCATGTGTGGGGAGAATAGCATCAGGTATTTAATTATTATCCTAATCTAGAAGCCTATTTCCTCCTCTTCCCCTCTCTTCTGTCCCAACCACATAAATTTTCTCTTTATTTTGTTTTCTAAAGATAAAGCACTAAAACTGAGCCCATACATTTCTTCCTTCACCTATGTAGGCCTTTCAGGGATCTTGGGTCTTGAGAGACACATCTGGGTTTTTTATCTTTGCCACATTAACTAGAAAAGCAGGAATCTGTCTGTGTTTGAGAACAGGATATGATAGATGGACAGATAGATTTTATTTGTTTTGTTTTTTAAGGAAAGGCCATGTCAAAACAAACAAACAAAAAAGATACAGGAAAAGGAAAAAAAAAGTTTCCAAACAGCAGCTTTGCTTAACAAAATAAAATCAGATAGAGAAATTATTGTAAAAATATTGCCTCATCTCCAGAGCTCAGAACTTTTCCCCACTCTTGCTCTTTCTCTTTGAGGAAGATAATGAAAGAAGAAACTTGAAATCTCATTTCCATTGATGTTCGATATGCAACAACTAGATTTAAGAACTGTAAGAGATCAAAGTGAATGGCTCCCATTCCGATAAAAAATTATCCCTGCTCTGGTAGAGAATGATGGGCCCATTTAGGAACTCTGAAGGCAAAGCACCTTCCTTTTTGCTGAGAACAAAATGAAAATGCCTGAGATTCCGGGAGAATTAATTAGACATGTGATTAGTAATATTATAACAACTGTGTGGAAAC
The DNA here is from genome assembly GCF_003287225.1 of Phascolarctos cinereus. Classification (NCBI taxonomy): domain Eukaryota; kingdom Metazoa; phylum Chordata; class Mammalia; order Diprotodontia; family Phascolarctidae; genus Phascolarctos; species Phascolarctos cinereus. The sequence continues at coordinate 277,189,470 of NW_027555958.1, read as the reverse complement.
CATTGATGTCTCTTTTAGAGTCGAGCCTGTAAACAACAAACATCTGGATCAATGAACGGTGGTTGTCCCATGTGAGTATTAATAGTATGTTTAAGGAAACAATGGGACTAGTCCCAGGCTTATCCATTTGTTCTCCCTAAGGAGAAAAAGGAGAAGAGTAGTGGGTCTTTGACTTTGTGGTTACTCAGGAATCCCAAATACCTGACTTCAGCTTTGACTAAGTCCACCATCTTTGTTGGGCAGCTATGTGGCACAGTGGATAGTGACAGGTCTGGATTCAGGAAGATTCATCTTTCCGACTTCAAATCTGACCTCAGATATTTGCTAACTGTGAGACACTGGGCAAATCACTTAACTCTATTTGCCTCAGTTTCTTCATCCATAAAATGAGCTGGAGCAGGCCAAGAAAATCCCAAATGAGTTCACAAAGAGTTGGACACAACTAAAAAATAATTGAACAATAAACTCTTTGTTTCCCCACAAAATAAAAGCGGAAGTCAGTCACATTAAAACATTCAAACTGGTATGTTTTCCATCTGCCCTTACTCACCTTTTGCCTGCACCCTATGCCTGGAATTCATAGACTGATCTGGCAAAGCAAGTGATGCAACTACCCCACCTGGCAGCTCTTTTTAAACAAAACTGATGGCTACATAAGTACTGTACTTGTATTAAGAATTAATTATCTGTAATTAGTACCAAGTAATTATGCTTGAGCACCCCAGCTGCTTTCCCCTAGGCTCCACAACTGAATCAGAAGCTAGGGAGTTGGGAACTTGAAATCAACTTTTTTTTTTCAGTTTGTAAAAGGGTTTATGCACAAAACCCTTCATTTGCCCTTTTTAAAAAAAAATTTCTGTTGGACAAGTTGCCACCAAAAAGAAAAGTCTGGGTTAAATGTTTCATCCTCTAATCAGCCTCTCTCCACTCTCTAGTCTAGGGATTGAAAGGTAATTGTAATATCAGTCTAAATCAAATGGAGTTAGGAAGGCAAATGCAATGGTAGGGTAAAAAATAAACTCTTACACAACCCTTTAAAATTCCTCTACAATTTACAAATCACTTTCAAATATACACATAGCCTCTCATTTTTCTTGCATGGTTAGAGGTTTTTCTGAAAAAAGATCTGAGGGTTTTGGTGAAACATTTCTTCAGTCAATAATTCAAAATTCTGATATTAGGTCGACAGTGAGAAAGAAAGAAAGAAAGAAAGAAAGAAAGAAAGAAAGAAAGAAAGAAAGAAAGAAAGAAAGAAAGAAAGAAAGAAAGAAAGAAAGAAAGAAAGAAAGAAAGAAAGAAAGGAAGGAAGAAGGAAGGAAGAAGGAAGGAAGGAAGGAAGAAGAAGGAAGGAAGGAAGAAAGAAAGAGAAAGAAAGGAAGGAAGGAAGGAAGGAAGGAAGGAAGGAAGGAAGGAAGAGAAGAGAAGGAAGGGAAAGAAAAAGAAAGGAAGGAAGGAAGAATGAAAGAAGGGAGGGAGGGAGAAAGAGAAGGAAAGAAGGAAAGAAAGAAAAAGAAAGGAAGGGAGAAAAAGAAGGAAAGGAAGAAGGAAGAAAAGAAGGAAGGAAGGAAGGAAGGAAGGAAGGAAGGAAGGAAGGAAGGAAGGAAGGAAGGAAGGAAGGAAGAAAAGAACTAACACAGTCTTAGTCTATTAAGAGAAGCATTGCTTCCAAGAAGAAGGAGGAGTTATATCCTCTGCATTTTGCTTTCTTCTGACCTTATCAAAAATGCTGTGTTCAGTGCTGGGTGCCATAGTTTAAGAAGGATATTGATAAGAAGAGAACTTATAGAATGAGGACAACCAGGGTGGTGAAGAACCTTGAGTTTATGCCATTTGAGGTTTAGTTGAAGCCTGGGGCAGAGGAGACTCAGAGGAGACATCACAGCTGTGTTCAAGTTTCTGGAGGGTGGATGAAAGATTAAACTAGCTCTGTCTGGCCCCAGAGGGCAGAACTGAGAACAATGGACAGTATTGTAAAGAAGCTTGTTGTAAGGGGAAATGTCCTAACAATCTGATCTATCCAAAAGTCGAATTGGGCCATCTCAGAATAAGTGCATGGTTTTTGAGTAAAGGCTGAATGACTACTTCTTACATATCTTATAGTGGGAAATCCTTTCTTATATGGGCTAGATTAGATGGCCCCTGAGCTCCCTACCAAGTCTGGAACTCAGGTTCTGTGATTCTGTGGTTCTAATTCAGTAGCCCTCTCAACAGCTTTGTGAGGTAGCCAGGGCAGTTGACAGTCAGTATAACTGACGTTTCATTATTCAACTTTACAATTATCTCTGCCTCTGTTTCCATTCTTTAGGGTAGGTAAGTGTCTAGACTGTGAATGCCAGAGGTCACAATGATAATAATTTTTTCTTTTAAAGTAATAATAATAACAACTCATATTTATATAACTTTTAAGGGTTACAAAACTCTTTGGAATACATTATCTCATTTTATCCTCACAGCAACTCAGTGAGGTAGATGCTATTATTATCCCCATTTTACAGAGGAGAAAACTGAGTCTCAGAGGAGTTAACTGACAACCAGGATCATCCAGTTGGTAAGTGTTGAAGGAAGGATCTGAACTTAAATTTTACAGCTTCTCAGACCAATTTTGGCTGAAGTATGATGGTATTTGAGAGTAAGATTCTGGTTAAGTAAATTCTGGCATTATTCTGGCATATTCAAGATTGCTCTCCTATAACAGTCATGAAAGGTGAGACAATACTGCAACACAGTATCATCAGAACTAGAAATTCTGGAAGGAAAAAGTAGAATGTTAAAGGCAAATGTAGTATCTAGGTAAATGTCCCTGAGCATTTGTTTCTTCATGCACAAATGAAGTATCAGTACATCGCTTCTCAAGTCAAAGGAAAACTTCATATACATTCCAGGCTCATACATAGTACTTAGATACCATGTTCAAAGGATGGTGCTAAAGAGGTCATGGATATAGGCTCTATAATAATTCATAGAAGCATTTTTCACTTTCTGCTTGTCTTGCTTCGCCTCTCCCCTGCCCAAATATGGCTAATGTGGAAATAGATTTTGGATGATTTTATGTGTTTTATTGTTTAGTCATTTCAGTCGTATCTGACTCTTTGTGACCCCATTTGGGGTTTTCTTTGCAAAGATACTGGAGTGGTTGGCCATTTCTTTCTCTAACTCATTTTACAGATGAGGAAACTGAAGCAAACAAGATTAAATGACTTGCCCAAGGTCACACAGCTAGTGTCTGAGGCCAGATTTGAATTCAGGAAGAGGGGTCTTTCTGACTCTAGGTCTGGCATTCTTGCCACCGTGCCACCTAGCCTAGGAGCAGCTGCCCTTTACTGCCTGTGTATAATGGGTGTTAGATTTCTTGCCTTCTTGGTGGGTAGGAGAAGGGGTGGAAGGAGAGAGAGAATCTGGAACTGAAAATTTTTAAAAATTAAAAAGAAATTGTGTAACAAAAATAATAACTCATAGGTACATGGCCCTTTACAATTAGTTCCCCACAACACTGTAGTGTAGATAGTACAGTTAGTATTACACCCATTATACAGAAAAGGAAACTGAGGATCAGAGAAATAGAGACTTATATCAGTTCTCATAGCTAATATATGGCAGAATTGGACTTTCATCTAAAATATTTTAGTTCCCAAGACCAGAATTCTTTTCCCTACACCATGTCACCTTGTTCTGGTGCAAACCAGAAGCTGAATAGCAGATCTCCAAAAGAAACTTGCTCAGTGTCCCAGGGGCACTGTTGTAAATGGTTGTCCTCAGTCATGAGGAAGTGCAAGTGTCTCAAGATCAACCCACTGCTCCACCTTATGCTTCTACGTCATACCCAACTAGTGTTGAGTCAATAGCATTATGTCTTAGAGAAATATCTGAAGTTCAAGTAGCTGCTTTAAGATTTGCAAAGAACTTTACATATTCACATCTAATTTGGTTAACTTTATATGAATAATAATAAATGGTATTTATGTCAAGTTTTATGGTTTGCAAAGCTCTTTACACATAATATCACCTTGAATTATATGCATAATAATATAAGCACTTTATGTTTTACAAAGCACTTTGTGTTTTATCTTCACATCAACCAACCCTGTGAGTTAAGTGCTACAGGTATTATTATCTCCATTTTAGAAATGATTAAAAACTAAGGCTGAAAGGGGATAAAAATGACTTACCCAGGGTTACACAATATACATGTATCTGGGGATGGATGTGAGCCCAAGTCTTTCTGATTCCGAGTTTAGCACGCTAGCCACTAAGCCATGATAAGCCCCAGAAGGTAACTGAAGAGTTCACCTACAGAAAGCGCTGAAAAGAATACTTAAAAATCTTTTTAAAAGTGAAAAGTAGTTGAGAGAGAGCCAGAGGACTGAGATAGTCTTCACCGACTTGGAGCTTTTTAATGAGGTTGCTGATTATGACTACCCCCAAAGGGAGTAACGGTGGACATGTTGAGTTGGCGGTTTCTTTGGCCAAAGGACATATTCACTCACCTCAGGCATGACTTCTTTCTTATTGATTACTTTTTTTCCCTTTCTTTTCTCCTTTTTTTTTTTTTAAAGAAATACCTTACAGCAATCTCATAGTTTTCTAAGTGCTTAATTGTGTATTGCTTTCTCATGATCTGATCAATAGCCAAGCCTACCCTATAGAGAGGGGTTATGATGTGAAATGGTTTTTCCTTGAAAAAATTAATTTATACTTTACAAAATGCTTGGACATCTTCATCATAGTGCAGCCTCAGCAACTTCTGGATCACCTTCTGGCCTTCCCCACCATCACACTGGTCTGACCCACCTCTCCAGTGACTGACTGGTTCCCTGGGCATGACTCCACCCTGAGACTAGCTCAGCAGTCAGTAAATCCCTACCTGTTACAACCATAGCATGAGACAACCAAGTCACATTGCTCATCTTCCACTTTTAGTTCACTCTCCAATCTGCCCTATCTCCTCACTAGTTACCGGGCTGCAGCTTATTATTCACCTTTCCTACCTCCTGCCTTTTAAAAATTGCTTTCCCTCAATAGAATGTAAAAATACAGGCAGGTTACCGTCTTTTTTTTTTTGTTGTTGTTGTTTTTGTGTCCGCAACACTTAGCACAGCGCTTAGCACGTAGCAACTGCTTAATAAATGTTCTTTCTATCTGTCTATCTAATCTGTCTGTCTATTTGATCTATCAAAACCAATAACATTTTGCAATAATATGCCTAATATAAGACCACCTCTAGCCTCTCAACATTGGAAAGGCTGCTGCAACTAAATATAGCCTGAGACTTTCATAGTTAACAAGGCTTTCTAGGCTTTCATGACCATGAACTGGTATCCTGCTTAGTAATGAAGAAGCTAACTCTTAGACTTTGTCCTTGTGAGTGTAGGTCACCCCACGGGAATCCTGAGCTGGCTTTCATGGCCCACTTTCTCTTCTTCCTCTGTTGAATTTATACTCACCTTTTAAAGCCCATGTAAAATACTGGTCCCCTGAATATTCAGTAAAGATGGCAATGTGAAAGGTAGTAGAAAAGCCTACCTCTCCCAAGGATACACCAGTAAATATCAGAAAATGAACCTAGGGAGAGCAGTGATAAAGACAACCAAGGAGAAACAGAAGTAAGCATCTCCTTCCACTCCAGAACTGAGCAAAAAGATGACCAGAAGCCAATGGAGATTTGGATGTGGGTCTCACACCAGGGAAGCCAGCACAAGCTCTGAGAAATGGCTCAAAGATCTGTGAGTGCTAGAAGAGGCAGCTAAGTGGTACAGTGGATAGATTGCCCAGCTTGAAGGCAGGAAGGACTGAGTTCAAATCCGAATTCAAACACTTACTAGCTGTATGAACTTGGGCAAGTCACTTTAACCTATTTGCCTCAGTTTCCTCAACTGTAAAAAAGAGATAATATCATCTACCTCCCAGAATTGTTGAGAACTTAAAATAAGATACTATATATAAAGTGGTTAGCATAGTGCCTGACACAGAGTAGGCATTATATAAGTGCTAGATATTATTATTAGACCAGGGAAACCAGCCTAAGCCCAGGTAAATGGACCTGAATCCCAATCCCAGCTCTAACCTATCAGAACTAAAGCTGGGACAGAGTGGAAAAACTTATCTGAATGGACTCCTGGAAAAACCAAATGGAGCAGATAGGACTGTATGACTATACAAGACACCAGTAAATATTAGAATAGTCAACAATTTTGAAAATGTAAGATATCTATTATCAGAAACAGTTGACTTAGAAAACAAGTCAATAGCTAATCTAAGAATCATTGTACTCTCTGAATATCATAAGTAAAAAAATAAACTTGGATGGCATAGATCAAGAAATAATAAAAGAAACTGCCCAAATATATTAGAACCAGAGGGCAAGATAAAAATAGAAAGAAGCTACCAATCATTTACTGTAAAAAACCACAAACTGAAAATGCTTGAGAATGTCATAGCCAAAATTTAAATGTTCCAAGTCACAGAAAAAAAAATGACAAACAACCAGAAAGAAAGAGTCCAAAAACCAAGGATCCACAATCAAGATCACAAAATACTATGATGTCAGTATTATGAAGAAGAGGAAATCTTGGAAAAGAGCATTCCAGAAGGAAAAAAATAAAGGCCTACAACCAAGAATAACTTACTCTAAATAAAACTCTACTGGGGTGAAAATAGGCCTTTTAAAAATAAATTTTTATTGATGTCTTAGTTTGTTTTTTACATCATCATAGTTATCCCAAGTATTCTTCCTTTTTTTTTCCTCCCAGAGAGCCATCCCATATAACAAATTGTATTTTAAAAGAGGAAAAAATCAGCTCAACTGATTTATACATTTCAAAAGTTCAATATGTAGCACCTGTGCACCTCCTACCTCCACAAAGGGGAAGATTAAAGATATCCTATCATATTTCTTCATTCAAGTATTACTTTATAATTTTTACATTCACTTTTGATTTTTGGTATGATGTTCTTTCCATTTACATTGTTGTAATCATTATGTATATTGTTTTCTTGGTTCTGCTTACTTTACTCTGCATCAGTTCATGTAGATCATTCCATGCTTCTCTATATTCATCATATATTATTTCTTACAGCATAATAATATTCCATTACATTCAAGTACCACATTTGTTTAGCCATTTTCTAATTATTAGGCATCTATTTTGTTTCCAATTCTTTGCTAGCATGAAAGGTGCTGCTATAAATATTTTGGTGGATGAGGTGACTTTCTTGTTATCAATGGCTTTTTTGGGATAGAAGCCCGGTAATGATGTCTCTCATTCAAAGAGTATGGATATCTTAGTCACTTTATTTGAATAATTCCGAATTGGTTTCCAATCCGTCCTTGTTCAGTGGTGTCCAACCCTTCATTAACCACATTTGGGGTTTTCTTGGCAAAGATACTAAGATTTGCCATTTCCTTCTCCACCTCCTTTTATAGATAAAAAGCTAAAGCAAATAGGGGTAAGCTTTAAGCGTCTGAGGTCAGATTTGAACTCAGGTCTTCCTGACTCCAGGCCAGCAACACTATCTGCTGTACCACCAGCTGTTCAGAAATAAAAGGAGAGTAGAGGCAAATCAGCTCTCTGGGTATCCATTTCCTTCCATTGTAAAATGAATCCACTTAACTGGTTGAATTCTAGGATTCATTCTACCTCTAACTGTCCAAGTTCTATGGCATTCAATTTGATAAATGTTTCAAATTTGACATTTTTGACCACTTACTCTATGGAAAACATTGTGCATGATAGGGTACCATCATATTATAAACCTTAATAGTAGAGACCCACCAGCTCCAGGACTTGAAGAGGCAGCACTGTGGAATAAGTTGATTTGGGTTTGAATCTCTGCCACTTACTAGTTGTATAACTGTATATAAGGCTGAATATCAGATTCCTCTTTTGTCAAATGGAAATGATGCTAATGCTTATACTACCTACTTCATAGCATTTATTTTTTTTTGTAATTTCAGGGCTGGGGTTTAATTTTCTTGCTTTGTTTTTTAAAATTTTAATAGCATTTTATTTTTTCCAATTAAATGTAAAGACAAATTCTAACATTCATTTAAAAAAAATGTTTGAGTTCTAAATTCTTCCTCTCCCTTCCACCCCGTCTCCTTCCTATGACAGTAAGCAATTTGATATAGGTTATATATGTGCAATCATATAAGACATATTTCCAAATTAGTCATGTCATTAAAGAAGAAAGTCCAAAAGAAAAAACCACACACACACGCACAAAAATAAAGTGAAAATAGTATGCTTTGACCTGCATTCAGATGCCATCAGTTCTTTCTCTGGAGGTGGATAGCACTTTGGAATTGTCTTGAATCATTATATTGTTGAGAATGGCTAAATCATTCACAGTTGATCACCATACAATGCTGCTGTTACTGTGTACAGTGTTCTCTTGGTTCTGCTCACTTCACTTTGCATCAGTTCATACAAGTCTTCCCAATTTTTTCTGAAATGTGCTTACTAGCCGTTTCTTCCCCACCCCCCCACTTAATAGTATTTCATTTACTTAATAGTATTTTATTTTTATCAATTACATATATATATATATATATATATATATATATATATATATATATAGTTTCAATATTCACTTTTATAAGATTTTGAGTTCCAATTTTTTCCTTCCCCAACATGGCAAGCAATCTGATATAGCCTATACAGGCACAATCACATTAAACATATTTCCACATTAATTAGGTTGTGAAAGAAGAATTAGAACAAAAGGAAAAACCATGAGAAAGAAAAAAAAAGAGAGAAACTGATATCTGCATTCAGACTTCATTGCTCTTTCTTTGGATATGGACAGCATTTTCCATCATGAGTCTTTTGGAATTGTCTTAGATCATTGCATTGCCGAGGAGAGCTAAGTCTACCAATGTTGCTGTTACTGTGTACAATGTTCTCCTAGTTCTGCTCACTTCACTCAGCATCAGTTCATGTAAGTCTTTCCAGGTTTTTCTGAAGTCTGCCTGCTCGGCACTTCTTATAGCACAATAGTATTCCATTACATTTATATACCACAACTTGTTCAGCCATTTCCCAATTGATGGGCATCCCCTCGATTTCCAATTCTTTGTTACCACAAAAAGAGCTGCTATAAATAATTTTGTACAAGTAGGTCCTTCTCCCTTTTTTAAAAATCTCTTTGGAATATAGGTATTGCTGGATCAAAGAGTACGCACAGTTTGGTTGCCGTTTGGCACAGCATTGTTTTAGAGGGAGTGCATTGTAAGCAATCTTAATGGACTATATAAATGTGAGTTATAATTGTTGTAGTCCACAAGGGGTCTCCAGACCCTACTTGGAAAATAGTTTGGTATGAGCAAAAACTATTGGATGGGGAAAGTATGTCACATGACCTCTGGGAATCCCATTATAAACTCATAAGCCCCTAAGGAGTAACAGAGTTATGGTTTAACCCCAGCTGGTTCAAATCCCCTGGAGTTAAAAATAGCAGAGTATAATGAGAAGGAACAGTGCTTGAGGGCACAGGAGCCTGCCTTATTACCCTCAACTGGGCTACTCAGAAGCAGGTGCTGGCATGTTGAAAAAAAAAACCAGCTTGCTGCACACAGAAGGTGGTTCCTCTATTAAACAAATCATGCCTGCTTGAACTCTGATTTCTACCTTGGCCAAAATTACTACAATGAGGTAGAGTGTCTTAGGCAACTAGGCAGCTGGATGAACCCCAGGAGGCATTAAGATGTTAGTCACCCTGTGAAAATTAAACCTAAAGATTGGGCAAACCCTATCACCTCTAATGGGCTAGATGTGACTATCTGTTCAAGGGTAATAAGAGTAAAATCTAACTCTTAGCCTTGACAATTCTGAAAAAGCCTGATGTTGAGCAAAAATAGGGGTATTGTTTTAAAGGGAAAATGGAAAAGGATAAGAGAAATCCAGAGAGTGAAGCCTAGAAGATGCCCAAGAACCCAGGAGGAAGCTAGTTGTTTCATGACCACATAGTCTGTTTCTATTTATGAGCCCTCTGAGTTCTCATCCTATATGTATACGTCCATCCATAACATACTCATATAAATAGTTATATCTCATATCAATAAATAATAAATACTTATGTAAATAAATATGCAATCCTTGAACAGATTCTGCAAATAGACAATGAGTAGCTGGGCACAGAATTGAACAGAAGAAGAATGAGGTTGGATTGCCTGTGAAACTGCAAATATATTTTAATGACCCCAAGCTTCTCTAGGAAACAAAGTTCCATCTTTTCAATACCAAAATTCTTGAAGTGGTGTTGTTTGCCAGCCAATCATGATATCAGTCAACAAGTGTTCCCACTGAAACTAGACTCTCACCCATGGGATCCAAGCTCCAATTAGTGAGCTTTCACCTTATCTTACCTGGCCATCTCCAAGTCATCCCACCTGTATTCCAGCCTCCTCTTCATCCTCTTTGAATCTGAAATAAACTACCGCCCCGAAATGTTGACCTTGGTACTCTCTTCCATGCTCCCCTTTCCAACTCTGTTTTCCCTGTACATACTATTACAATGCAAGCTCCTTGAGGGTAGAGACAGCTTCACTTTCTTGCAGTTTTATTCCAGTACCTAGCACAGTGACTGGCACATAGAAATCACTTCATAAATGCTTTTTCATTTCATTTCATTCATTCATTCATCTATATCTATTATATGCCAGACACAGTGCTAAGTAATAAGGATATAAGGCATAAATGAACCTATCTCTGGCATAATGAGCTTTTATTATATGAAAGGAGACAATATATACACACATAAGTATGTACAAGATACTAAAAAGCATATAATAATATACTAAATAAATACAAGGTAATTTCGAGGCTTCGTGCTAGCAGCTGGGAGGCCTAGGAAATGCCTCATGTAGGAAGTGGTATTTAAACATGAAGCCCTTATTTGTGGAGGGAGGATACAGAGACAGACACAGAGACAGACAAGACAGACAGACAGAGACAGAGAGACAAAGAGAGGACAAGACAGAAAGATGGACAGATAGGGACAGATACAGAGAACAAGCTATTAGAATATAGGCTCACAGCTGGGTCTAGGACTATCAGTCTGTAGGGCTTCTTGCTCTTCATTGCATGATCCATTTCTTTATAGCAAATAATCAGTCAAATTGCACTAAAAATTAGCTCACCTTTATCTGAGAACAAAACTCATTATAAAAAGACATGTAGGGGCAGCTAGGTGGTACAGTGGATACGCCACCGGCCCTGGATTCTGGAGGACCTAAGTTCAAATCCAGCCTCAGACACATAACACTTACTAGCTGTGTGGCCCTGGGCAAGTCACTTAACCCCATTGCCTAACACCCCCCCCAAAAAAAAGACATGTTGTTGTTGTTGTTCAGTCAATCAGTCACGTCTGACTCTTTGTGTACCCATTATGGGGTTTTCTCAGTGAAGATACTAGAATGGTTTGCCATTTCCTTCTCTGATAAAAGGATGTTCATGACATCTTAAAAAACGTTTAGAGAGAAAAAGAAACTGCCAAAGACATGTGATGCCATTTCATTAGCAGTGATGAAATAGGGGAGGGTGAGGAAGTGGAGAGGAATACATTCCCCAGGTCCCAGGAGAGGCAAGGGAGAGATCACTCCTTATGCAGATGCAGGTCAGTGAGCCAGACAAGGCTCCCACTGTTCTTGACTATATTCAGTTCAAGATAGTAACACCCTTCACTTGCAAATGCTTGGCCCCTGGAACTTACAAGCACATACACCCCTGGATTTTCCTCAGTTTCCTATTTCTATTATCCTTCAGTCTTTCACTCCATCAGGGTAAAACTCCATTTCCAATATTCATCTTGCCAATAAGAGGCTGCACAAAGATTTGAAAGTAATGAGGAATTATGAGAGGAGCACTTATAGTGAGGAGAGAATGGGGATTATATGGGGATGGGAGATTTGTTGTAGATGAGATACAGCAAGAAGGTCATTTTGTCTGTACAGTAGAATGCATGAAGGTGAATAATAAATGACAAGACTAGAGAGGACTTTGACTCGTACTTTATTGAGAAAATTGTGGCCATTACTAAAAGCAACATCTCACTTCATTTCACAGTCCCTCATCCTCATTTGCTATCATTTCCTCTTTTACACCAGTCTTAAATAAAGACCTCCCTAACAAGGTAAAGTGCTTTACCTTCTACACATACCCTAGAGTTCATTTCCTCCCATTTTCTATAAGAGCTTGCCCCTAAAATCCCCCCTCTTACTCACTACTATCCAATCTCTCCCTACCTAAAAGTTCCTTCCCTGATAAGTAGAAACACATCCAAGTCCTCCTTAAGACAAATAAACAAAACTTGCTAGATCCTGCCATCTCTACTATCAGACTGCATCTTTCCTCCTTTTCTTAGCCAAATTCCTTGAAAAAGCTATCTATACTCAAGCTAACTCCACTCCCTATCCTCTGATTTCTTTTCTAAACCTTCTTCAGTTGGGTTTCTAACCTCATAATTCAACTTAAACCACTTTCTCCAAAATTACCAATGATCTCTTAAATGCTAAATCTAATGGTCTCTTAATCCTCATCCCTCTTGACCTTTCTGTAGCATTTGATACTTTTCACCACTCTTTCATCCTGATTACACTTTTTTTCTCTGGGTTTTTGTGACACTTCTCTTTTACTAATGCACTAAGGAGTCTAAGAAGTAAAATATACAACAGAAAAACAAAACAGAAAGATAAGCAGTACACAGAAGTAATTTAAAATTTCAGGGGGGAAACCTTCTCTCCTCATTAGTAAACAATAGTGTAGGTAGTAGGATTATGCAGAAAAATCACTCCATAGATGGGAGGAAAGGAGGAAAAGAAAAGGAACACAGATAGCCTGAGGAACAATGGAGGGGCGTGACAAAGAGGAGCAAACACAGGAACCACACAGTACAGAACAGATTTCCCTGCATCAAATATTTCTCTTCTCCAAATTAACCTTCACGCAATCTTAAAAGTGATTTTCCCTAAAGTGAAGTCCTGACCATGTCACCAGAATACTCAATAAACTCCAGTGACTCTATGTTAAAAATCTAAATCAAATTTAAATTTCATCTCTAAAACAAAATTTAAACTTTTTCTGGCATTCAAAGCTCTTCACAACCAGGATCTTTCCTACCTCTCTAGTATTCTTACCATTACACTCCTCTGTCTCCCAATGTTCCATCACCCATGTCCATCCCTTTGCCCTAGCTGTGCAAAACATTAGCCTTAGCCTGTAATTCCTTATGTTCTTATCTCTGCCTCTTATCACCCCTGGTTTCTTTCCAAACTCAGCTGAAGTGACATCTTCCATATGAAGCCTCTTTTGATAGCTGCAGCCATGCTGCCCTCTCAAACTTTCATAAATTCATTTTGTATGTATTCTCTGTATACCTATATATGTGTGTATTGTTTCCCCTTGTGTAATATAAGCTCTTGGAGAACAGAAACTGTTTTACTTTTGTCTTTTTTCTCCAACCTTCCCTGAGCCTATATAGCATAGTTATAATAACATATGTTTAATAAACATAATTATATCCTAAGTAGTTTCCTAGAAGATGCTGCCCCTAATGTGGTTACTCAGTTTATGTCTCCTACTGTTTGTAGTTCTTGTGTTTTTTCTTCTTTATCATAGCCCTCCATTATTTTTCTGGCTATGTGTGTTCCCTTGTCTTTCTCTCCTTTTTTCCATCTAAGAGGTGATTTTTCTGTTTTATCCTGCTACCCATAATATTGTTTTATTAATGAGGGGAAAGGTCTTTCCCTCTGAAATATTAAATTGCTTCTTTTACACATTTCTTATCCTCCTGTTTTTTTCCATTGTATATTTTACTTCTTAGATTCCTTAGTGCATTCATCCTCTGCATTCTCACTTACGCACAGATAATGGACAAGATTTTTGTTGTTGTTTAAAGAAAATGGAATAAATAGTTTCCCTCATTCTCACTTTCATGTCCTGGTCTACCTCTAGACACGTGCAAATAAGTATTTCATTTGCTAATCTTTCACTATGTGAAAGTATTTAACTTTCTGCAGTTGGGTCATTTTGCAAGTTAAATACCATGTTCATGTCTTGGTTCTTTTTGAGGAATAAGTCAAAGTCTTCCTTTTTACTGAATGTCCAATTATTTCCTTTATGTGTAGTTTTACAGGATATCCTATTTGCAGTGCCAACTAATTTCCTTTCCTGTCAGAATATCATATTTCAATTTTCTCCTTTTATTTCTTGAAACTACAGAGTAATCGTATGGTATTATCAATGCTTCTTGGAATTGGAAAGAATTTTTCCCCTCTTTAATACATTGAAAATATGTTTTTTTATTGTTTTAGCTCTGAAATTTGACTATAATGTTACTTGGAAATTTAAGTTTAGAATTTCTTTCTGTTGTTATTCTATAGATTCTCTCAGTCTGAACTTTGCCAATTGCTTCCAATATTTCAGGCAAAATTTTGCAGGATTGCTTGAAGATTTTCTACAAGATTAAGATTTTCTTTTCCAAAAGTTTTATGAGAGATTTATACTCCCTAAGTTATTGCTTAACATCCTAGCTTCAGTGTTAATATTCTTGTTTTGTAGTGCTCTCATATATTTTTTTCAAATATATTATGATTTTGTTTCATTATTTTTCCTTCTAACTCAGCATTTCAGTATTCTAATTTTGACATTTTCTTTTTCAAATAATCTACTGTATTGAACTGACTCTGCCTTTTTCTAATTTCCATAAGCTCTTATTTGGCTTACTCATTTCTTCCTTAAGGCCTCTAATTTTGGTCTTCATTTTTCAACATTTTCATTTCATTCTTTGATTGTTCTTCTGAACCATTCTAGATACTGTGAGTTCTCCATTTTCTTTCAAGGGGCCCTGCAGAATTATTTGTGCTATTTTCATCTTCCCCGTAGAGTTTGATTCAGTTTCATTTGTTCATTATGATGGATCTTTGAATGTTTATTCATGTCCCATCTTTAGTCAGCTTTGTCAATCTTACTTAATTAGGATTGTGACTTGAATTAGATTGGACCTATGATTTCATTGGTATAAGGAACTTCTGAAGGGGGAACTTTCTTTACTGATGCAGATTGACACTTTCTCTAACTAATATTCTTAAAGAGCACTGAGTATTGGGGCACTGAGAGGTTAAATAACTTATAGCATCACACAATCCATATATGGCAGAACAGAATTTGAATACTGGACTTCTTAACTCCCAATCCACTATCCATTTTGCCAAGCTGCTTATCAACACACACACACACACACACACACACACACACACACACACACACACACACGCACACACACACACACACAAGATTTGGATGATTAGGGTAACTTCTTAATGGGAATAGGAAGGAATATGCATAATCTTAGGACTCTTAATACCCTTATAGAAATGCTTTATGCTACAGCATAAAGGAATCACAAACAAATGTAAAAAAGGAAGATATAAAAATATATCCTTTACAGAACACAATGAAATAAAATCAATAATAAACAAAAGAAACAGAAACAAAAGATTCACACATAAAGGTAAATTAAGTTATAAAAAGAGTGGGTCAAAGAACAAGTCATAGAAGCTACAACCAATTATTTTAAAGATAATGATAAAAATAAAACAACATACTGAAGCTTTTAGAATGTGGATAAAGCAATAGTTATATGAAAATATATCTCTGAAAACTTCTATGAACAAAATAGAAAAAGAGAGACTCAATAAACTTAGTGTAAAATTTAAGACTAGAAAATAAACGATCAGATGTAACAAAAATAAAAATAAGAACTATTCAAAATTAAAGGAGAAATAAACTCAAAACTATAGAACTGATTAACAACCTAGAGCTGTTTTTTTCAAAAGAATAACAAATTGATAAATTCTTAGCCAATCAAGTTCAAAACAAATGGAGATGAAATTTTAAAAATTATAGGAAAATTCTACCCATAATTGTATTCTAACAAAATTGAGAATTCAAATAAAAATTTTGAATTTCTAAAAAAAGTAATGGGGGGGCGGAGCCAAGATGACAGAGTGAAAGCAGTGACTTGCTTGAGCTCTCCTCCAAACCCCTCCAAATACTCATAAAAAATGGCTGTAAACAAATTCTGAAGCAGCAGAACCCACAAAAAGACAGAGTGAAACAAATTTCCAGCCCAAGACAACCTGGATGATTGATCAGAAAGGTATATCTCACCGGGCTGGAAGCACAGTGCAGCGTGGGCGCGCAGGCTGCAGCAAACCTGGAGCAGGCCTCAGAGAACAGAATCGCGGGAAGCTGTTGTAGTTTCCAGACTCCTCAATCCACGAATGCCAAAGACAACTTAGAAGGTCAGTGGGAAAAGTCTGTTTCTGTCGCTGCTCAGAGAGGAAGGGGGGTTTCAGCTCCATTCCCCAATAGCATGGCCCTGGGGGGGGCAGCTGCTTCCCGAGCTTCTGGCCCACAGACTGAGGGGGAATCTAGTGGCTGATCAGAGAGGGATTGCAGGGATCTCTTTGCCAGTGCTGAGGCAGGAATCTCTTGCTTTGCCCGTGTGTGGATCTGGGTCACAGTTCTGGGCAGCGGTGCTGGGTGAGGAGGAACGCTGGCATGGTGGAGCTTGTAGTGGCTGTAGAGAGAAACCCCTCCTCACAGTTACAGGACACAAAGAAGTACTTGTGGTCACAGGCCAGGAAAGGAGTAAACACCTCGCCCCTTATCATACCACCTTGGAAGAACTGAAAATTTACAGGTCCCTACAACTATCTCTGAAAACAGCTATACAAACCCCTGAAGCTTGGGACAGTACACTCTCCACATTGGAAGCAGACTCTTACCTTAACAAAGAGTTTAAAACTCAAGTAATTGGCCGGGATCATGAGCAAGCAGCGCAAAAAGAGTCAGACTATATTATCTTACTTTGGTGAAAAAGAAGATCAAAATATACAACCAGAAGAAGACAACAAAGTCAAAGCTCCTACATCCAAAGCCTCCAAGAAAAATATGAATCAGTCCCAGGCCTTGGAAGAGCTCAAAAGGGATTTTGAGAAGCAAGTAAGGGAAGTAGAGGAAAAAACTGAGAGTGATGCAAGAAAATCATGAAAAACAAGTCAACAGCTTGCTAAAGGAGACCCAAAAAAATATTGAAGAAAATAACACCTTAAAAAATAGCTTAATCCAAATGGCAAAAGAGGTCCAAAAAGCCAATGAGGAGAAAAATTCCCTAAAAAGAAAAATTGGCCAAATGGAAAAGGAAGTCCAAAAGATTACTGAAGAAAATACTTCCTTAAAAATTAGAATAGAGCAATTGGAAGATAGTGACTTTATGAGAAATCACAACACAGTAGAACAAATCCAAAAGAATGAAAAATTAGAAAACAATGTGAAATATCTCATTGGAAAAACAACTGACCTGGAAAATAGATCCAGGAGAGAGAATTTAAAAATTATTGGACTATCTGAAAGCCATGATCAAAAAAAGAGCCTAGACATCATCTTTCAAGAAATTATCAAGGAAAACTGCCGTGATGTTTTAGAACCAGAGGGCAAAATAGAAATTGAAAGAATACATAGATCTCCTCCTGAAAGAGATCCCCACAGGAAAATTCCTAGGAATATAATAGCCAAATTCCAGAGTTCCCAGGTCAAGGAGAAAATATTACAAGTTGCCAGAACGAAACAGTTCAAGTACTGTGGAAACACAATCAGGATAACACGAGATTTAACAGCTTCTACATTAAAGGACCGCAGGGCATGGAATATAATATTCCAGAGGGCAAAGGAGATAGGATTACAACCAAGAATCACCTACCCATTCAGTGAAATAGAGGACTTTCAAGCATTCTTGATGAAAAGACCAGAGCTGAATAGAAAATTTGACTTTCAAACACAAGACTCAAGTGGAACATGAAGAGGTAAACAGGAAAGAGAAATCATAAGAGACTTATTAAGATTGAACTGTTTACATTTCTGCATGGAAAGATGATATTTATAACTCATGAGACCTTTGTCAGTATCATGGTAGTTGGAGGAAAACAATTATATGTATGTCCATGTAGATAGATAGATAGATAGAGGTCAAAGGGTGAGTTGAAGATTAAGGGGTCATATCTTGAGAACAAAATTAAAGGATGAGAGAGGATGATACTCAGAGAAGAAAGGGAGAGGTAGAATAGGGTAAATTATCTCACGCAAAAAAAAAACAGAAAAGAAAAGTCTCTTACAGTGGAAGGGGAAACAGGGGAAGGTGAGAGGAATGAGTGAATCCTATTCTCATAGGATTTGACTTAAGGAGGGAACAACGTACACATTCTATTGGGTGTGGAAATCTGTCTTACCCTACAGGAAAATAGGAGGAGATGGGGACAAGAGAGCAGGGGGATGATAGAGAGGAGGGCACATTGGGAAAGGGGGTAATCAGAAGTAAATACTTCTGAGGAGGGACAGGGTCAAAAGAAAGAACAGAATAAATGGGAGGGCAGGATAGGATTAAGGGAAATAGAGTTAGATTTTCACAGCAGGTCTACTATGGATGTGTTTTGCATAACTGCACATGTATAACCTATATTGAGTTGCTTGCCTTTTCAATGAGGGTGGGTGGGGAGGGAGGAAGAGAGAAAATTTGAAACCTAAAGTTTTAAAAGCATATGTTTAAAAAAAATGTTTTCATATGCTACTGGGAAATAAGAAATACAGGTAATGGGGTACAGAAGTCTATCCTGCCTTACAGGAAAATAGAAGGGGAAGGGGATAAGAGAAGGGGAGAGAGATAGAAGAGAGGACAGACTAGGGGAAGGGATATTCAGAATGCATGACATCTTGGGGTGGGGGGAGGAGGAAGATGGGGTGAAATTTGGAACTCAAAAACTTGTGGAAGTGAGTGTTGAAAACTAAAAATAAATAAATTTATATTTAAAAAATGTAATGTTTTTAAATTTTTATAGGGCAGCTAGTTGATGAAGTGGGTAGAGTGCTGTCAGATAGTGGATAGAGTGGAGTCAGGAAGACTCATTTTCCTGAGTTCAAATATGGCCTCAGACACTTCTTAACTATGTGACCCTGGACAAATCATTTAACCCTGTTTGCCTTAGTTCCTCACCTCTAAAATGAGCTGGACAAGGAAATAGCAAATCTCTCCAGTATCTTTGCCAAGAAAAACCCAAGTAGGATCACAAAGAGTGGTACATGGCTGAAAAATGACTTAACAACAACAACAAAATTACTCAATCTAACAAAAACAACAAAAAGAAATATTAATCTTAGGAATTCAGTCTTAGAAATCAAGCAAGCCATAAAAAATTTCAAAATTTTTAATAGATTAGATGGATTGCAGCAAATTCTATCAAACATTTAGAGAACAGTTAGCTATGCTACAACAATCATTCTCAAAAATATGTGTGCTTCTACTGATAGTAGACTAATTCAGAATATTTGGCCTTCACCAGATAAAACTGGATTAGCTGGTTTGCCTACTTTTAGTTAGTTCTCTGTCAGTTGAGACCTGGACTTCATTCTATACACATGTGTTACATTTTATCTTTTATTTTATTTTTAATTCTATGGGTTTTAAGAATGACTATTACTCCAAAGAAATATGCAAAAGTTGTAGGTATTAAAAAGCACAATTAAATTACTGTTACAGATATCACAGTAGCTGTTGGAATAAGGAAGTCAAGCATTTCCAGAATAATTCAAGCCCCCAGTGAAACTGCTTCCATTTATCCAAATTTCAAAGGAAAGTTCAGAAGAAAACAAAAATAATACTTCAAACTGAGAAAATATTGCTGCAAAATAGCTAATTAATCCTTAGAAAACAAGGAAATACCTTCAGAGGGATTTGGAAGCTGAAGAGACTGCTATTGAATTCTATCTAATTCAGCAGTGGCTTCTTAAAGTTGGTGAAAAAAGGAATATGAAAAGAGGTGCATGTACACACACACACACACACATTTGTGTGTGTGTGTGTGTGTGTGTGTGTGTGTGTGTGTGTGTGTGTGTATGTATCCTTTTCATCATTCACAGATCTCTTTGGGATTATGGGCCAAGTAGAGCTATCACAGGGTCAAAGAGTATGTACAATTTATTGGGGGGTTTTTTTTTGGCCCTCATTCCAAATTGCTCTCTAGAATGGCTATATCGAATTGTAGCTCCACCAATAGTGCATTATGAACATTTTCCCACATCCCCTCCAATATTTGTCATTTTCCATTTTCATCATTTTTGCCCATCTAATGAATGTGGGGTAGAACCTTAGAATTTATTTGATTTTAATTGTTAGTGATTTAATTATTTTTTAATTTGGCTGTTGATAATTTAAATGTCTTCTTTTGAGAAGTGCCTATTTACATCCCTTATCAATTTGGAGATGGCTATTATTCTCATAAATTTTAATCAATTCCTTAAATATCTTGGAAGTGGGAACTTTCTTAGAAAATTTTCTGCAAAGATTTCTCCCCAATTAGCTATTTCTCTTCTAATTTTAACTGTTTTGGTTTTACTTTTTGCAAAAACTTTTCACTTTTTCATAAAGATAATTGCCAAAACATCACTTTTTGTAGCAATGTGATGGCCATCAGTTAGGGAATAGATAAACAAATTGTAGCATATGAGTATAAAGGAATACTCTCATGCAAAAAGAAATTATGAGAATGATGGTTTTAGAGAAACCTGGAAGGTCTTGTATGACCAGATACAGAGTGAAGTGAAAAGAGCCAGGAGAAGAATTTATGCCATGACAACAGTATTATAAAGACAGACAACTAAAGATATAAGAACTCTGACCAATGCAACAGCCAATCTGTTGGATTCACCTCCTGACAAAGAGATGACAGATGTAGAACGAGGTACACAGTTTTGAGCAAAGACAATGTGGGGGTTTGTTTTGCTTGACTATAAATATTTGTTGCAAGGGTTTAGTTTAGTTTTTTCTTTTAAATTGAGGGGCTGGGGGGAGGAAAAAGAAATGCTTATTAATTGAAAAATAAAATGAAAGAAGAAAAAAAGGGGGGAATATCAGTAAAAACATACCTGTTAAACATTACCATGAAGGAATAAACCTCCCATCATGGGCAAGACAATACAAACACTAGAGTCCTGAAGATTGGAGAAAGGTAGTTTTTACTGATGAAACTTTCTTTCTTTTTCATTCAAAGCTATACCAAAATCACTGGCAAGGAAACACAAGGTTGTCTCTTTGGCAGGAAGGAGGGTTAGAGAAATGCCCAGTGTGAGGGACTAGAACCCCTGTGTTGCAGGAAACAGGGCCAGAGCTGCATCCGGGCAACCCATGCCTATCCCAGATTCTAGGCATCCTAGGCAAGCCAAAACAGGATACAAGGACAGAAAATTCCTGAAGGGGGTGAAGCTTAGTCTTATCCTCAGAATTTAGGGCCAAGAATGGCCTTCTCATATCATCCAGGAGGAGAGGAGGAGAGTTTGATTAAAGCACATTCCCCAATCCATACATTGAGGCTGGTGAAATCAGTAAACCAAGGAAAATGTCAGACACAATGTAAAAATATCTTAAAAACTAAGAAATGCCCAAAGGGTTAACCTAGAAGAAGAGGGCAACTTCAGAACAATTCCATGTAGAACCTCAGGGAAAATAAAACATCAAGGACCACAAAAGTATCTAGAAGAAATTAAATAAGAAATGCAACATGAAATAGCTAGGTAGGAAAATATGACAGAGAAAATAAAACAGAAACTTACTTAAGAATTGAACTTCCTGAAAATCAGAATGTGCCAGACAGAAAATTAGTCCATGAGACAAGAAGCAACACTAAAAGCAAAAGGAGAAGACTGAAAAAAAGAAGAAAATACAAGGTACATACTACATAAAACATATTGTATAAAACAGCTAACCTAGGAAACAGATCAAGGATGACAAGAATCATTGGACTAGCTGAAAATCATGACAGAAAAAATCCTTGAATATCATATTTCAAGAAATGATAAATGACAACTGTACTTTTAGAACCACAGAGCAAAGTGAAAATAGAAAGAATCCAGTAGACATCTCCTGTAGGAAACCCCAAAATGTAAACTCCAAGGAATATCATAGCCCAAATCCAGTAATTCCATGTCAAAGAAAAAAATACTATAAGCAGCCAAAAAGAAAGTGTTTTAGTACCAAGGAGCCATAATCAAGCACACATACAATTTGAAAGTTGCTACCATAAAGGGAGAGGAGAGCTTGGATTACTATATTTGAAAAACAAAAATAAAAGCTTACAACCAGGAATAATCTATCCATCAAAACTACAGGAAGAAAAAAATTGCCCTTCAATGAGTTTCCAGACATTCCTGATGAAAAGGCCAGAACTGAGAATGGAAAGTCAGGAGACAAGAGAAATATAGAAAGACACACATATTTACCAATTAGAAAGGACTATATGATGATAAATTGTTTACATACTGATAGAGGAGGAGAAGTGTCCTCTCAGAGCCTTAATGCCTTCATTGGTCATAGAGAAAGTGAAATAAGACATACAGAGAACCTGATTTGTTCTGTTTTTATGATCTTAGGGAAAAGAAACCAGAGGAATAGGGGACTATGCTAGGAAAAAAGTGGGAAGGAGAAAGAATTATCTCACATAACAGGGGTACAAGAGATTAAAAGTATACAAATGTAAGGAAAAGGGTGGGGGAAATGGGAATCCTATGAACCTAACTTTTGTTTAAACTGGACAAAGGAAGGAAGAATACATCAAAACACACCACAGAGACATACACATACACACAGGGATTACAGTGCAGAAATACATTAAACCCAACAAAGAAATAGGCTAGGACTAGGTAAGAAGGAGACAGGATAGGGAATAAACAAAACGGACTTAAAAACTTGAAGAGGAGCTGTGAAAGAAGTGTCAAATGAAAGAATGAAATAACCAAAACCTGTTATCAAAGTGAGGTTCTGAGAAAGGAAAAGGAGCAATGAAGCAGAAACAGATTGTGCCATTTGTAGATCAGAAATGTTAGGCAAACTCCTCTTTTACCAAATGTGTAAGACATAAAGGAATTTTCAAAGAAGAAAGGCATCACCAAATGGATTTATAAGTGCATTGTGTGAAACATTCAAAGAAAAATTAATTTCATTATTACATAAATTTTATGCAAAAAGAGGAAAAGAAGGGACTTGAATAATAATCTTGAAATGAAGCAAATATGGCCTTGATACCTAAAATAGAGAGAGATGAAACAGAGAAAGAAAACTGTAGACTGACATCTCTAATGAATATTGATGCAAAAATGTTAAATAATCAATGAATTAGCAACAATACTTTATTAAAAAGATCATACAGTATAACCAAGTTGGGGTTATACTAGGAATCTGTCCAAGGTTGATTCATATAAGGAATATTATACACATAATAGCTCCTATAAATAACAAAAATAATTTTTAAAAATCCTCATGATTACACAATAGGTGATGAAAAGGCTTTTGACAAAATCCAAAACTAATTTTTGTTAAATAAAAAAGCAGAAAGCATAGGAATAAATGAACTTTTCCTCAGCACAGTAAGTATCTGTGTGTGTACCTGGGTGTAAATGTAGCTGTACATATGAAAATATACATACAAATGTACATATATACATATACATACATGCACACATGTATGCACACACATGTGTATCTCCAAAAGTAAAAATGAAATGTGGGTATTTCCAGTAAAATCAAAGCTAAAACAAAGATAATCATTATCATCACTACTGTTTAGCATAGTACTGGATGCTAGCTAAAGTAGCAAAAAAATCAACAGAATAAGCATAAGCAAAGAGGAAATGAAACTATCATTTTTTTCGTATGATAGAATAGTCTATCTAGAGAACACTAATTATTAAATTAAAAATTAATGAAAACATTCAGGAAAATTTCAGAACATAAAATAAATTCATATAAACATCACCATTTTTGTATAATATCAATAAAATCTCATAGAAAGAAGAGAAATTCCATTCAAAATGACTACAAAATATGTAAAATGCTTGGAAATTTGTCTACCAAAACACATACACACAAGAACTATATTAGTGTAACTACAAAACACTCCACACAAATAGACAGACAAATAATTGGATAAATATTAATTCCTCATTGGCTGTATCAGTATAATAACATGACAATATTCTGTAAATTGATAAATTTATTTAGTGCCAAAACAAATCACCAAAGGATTATTTTATAGAAGTAGAAAAAATGATAACAAAATTCATGTCAAGAATCTCAAATGGAAAAAAACCGTGAAAAAAAATGAGAAAGAAGGAAGCCAGATTTTAAACTATTCTACAAAGTAGAAATCATCAAAACAGTATGCTACTTGTTAGACATCAAGGGTGACATCATAAACAAATTAGAGGTACAAAGAAAGAAATTACCCTTAGGATTTATGGATAGGTTCATTACTAAACAAGGAATAAAGAGGGTCATAGATAATAAAATAGACAATTTGGATTTTATAAAATTTTAAAGATTTTACACAAACAAAATAAATGAAGTTAAAATTAGAAGGGAAACAGGTAAATGGGAAATCTTTTCAACAAGATTCTCTAATAAAAGTCTTATTTCTAATATATGTAAGGAAATGATTCAAATGTATGAGGGGTATATGGGTGTCCAGTGCATATGCTCCCACCATGACCAACCCTGGTGAGGTCAAAGAAAAATTTTATGAAGATCTGGAGACCCTCATCATCAGTGTGTCAAAAGAGGACAAATTTGTAATTCTGAGCGACTTTAGTGCCAGAATAGGCACAGACTATCAGATATGGTAGGGAGTCCTAGGAAGGAATAGAACAGGAAACAGAAACAGCAACAATCACTTACTACTGAAGACTTATGTGTCTCATGACCTTCTCATTGCCAACACTATCTTCTATTTACCTAAAAGCAATAAAACTTCATGGATATATTCAGAGTACTGATTGAAGCATTTTTTTTTTGGACATGGCTAATGTGGCAATTTGGTTAGCTTGATTTTACATTTTTGCAATGGATTTCATTTTTCTTGCTTTCTCACTGGGAAGGGAAGGAGAGGAGGAGAGAATTCAGAGATGAAAATACAATAAAATTGATTTTAAAAGATAAAAGAGATTAAAAGAAAAGGTCCCATATATACGAAAATATGTACAGTAGCTCTTTTTGTGGTGGCAAAAAACTGGAAACTAAGGGGATGCCCACAAACTGAGGAATGGCTGAACAAATTGTATAATATAAATGTAATATGATAGCCAGACTGGAATAGTAGTGCCCACAATAGAGTATTCCAGAGACTTTAAAAGTCAAGAACCCTATGCACCCTAAAGATCCAGTGCTCTTAACCCCAACAGCCCAAGAAATGGGGGAAGCTGCACTGAAATACACCAGCACTCTAAGAGCAGACACACCAGAAAAGGTGGAAGGCAACAGAAGGAGCTCAAATAATCAGCATCAGAACCAAAGAGAGTTCAACCACCCACCTGTGAGAGATCAAGGGTTACGCAGCCTAGACATATGAGTAAAAAGAAGATGACACCAAGACAAAGAAATATTATGGATCCATTCCAATGACACAATAGAAAAAGAAAATAACAACTTCAAGTAGAGCTTCAAAGAAAAAAATGTCTTAGCCACAAAGACAAGAACACCTTAAAGGAATCATAAAGAAAAAAGTAAGATGGGGGAGGAGGGGAGAGCTTTGAAGGAAAACTTTGCAAGGAGAAGTAGCTTAGAGCAGAAGCTTGTAAACCTTAACCAAGAAATGGACTCCCTTAAAATTAGAATGAACAAAACTAAAACTGATATCTACAAGATAGCAAGAAATATTAGAATAAAATCAAGTTTGAAAAAAAAGGAAATATAAGTCATCTACTATTAAAAAAATTGTGGTTAAAAAATAGATAAGGAGAGAGAACCAAAGAATCATGAAAACCATGAACCTCCCTCCCTCCAAAGTCTGGATAAGAATGGAGTGTGTGGAGGGACTTTAATGGAATAGAGGAATTTCAAGCATTCCTGAAGAAAAGACCAGAGCTGAGTATCAACTTTAAAATACAACCATAGGAGTCGAAATCTAAAAAGGTCAATACATTTGAACAAACAGAAGGGGCTATTTTACAATAAAGTACTTATATTCTAGTAGGAGAAGAAACAAGTGCTCATTTAAAATATTAATATCTTAAAGGCCATGGAGTAATGAAAGAGAACATGAACACACACACAGGATCTAGGAGTGGATTTATTCTGTTTTGATTATCTTTAAAAAATCAAAGAAAAGAACACAGTAGAGGAAAAGGAAAAAGAAGGTGAAACTTGAAATTTCTTAAAATCAGGGTCAGAATAATGATATATCAATATGAAGGAAGGAGTAGGAGGAGTGGCCAACGTATGAAACTTAACAGAGTCAGAAAAAGCAGAAATGAGACACATACATACATGCAATCTTGGTATCAAAATACATTACATGCAAAAGGAAAATAGATGTCAATAGAGAGAGGGGAACAGAGGGATTTGAAAGACATAATAATATGGAAGGAAGAAACACAACAAAGAAAGTTCAATTTTGGAGGCTGGATCAGAAAGGGGAATTAAAATTTTAAAAATTACAGGATAAGAACTAGTGATCAGGTTCTGAGCAAGAAGAAGGAAGGGACAGTAGAACAGAAGCACATTGTTTCAATTATAGGTCACTAGCATTTATCACTCTCCTTTTCCTCCTTCTCCTTCTCCTTTTCCTTCTCCTTCCTCTTCTTCCTCTTCTTCTTGATGAAAAGGAGATCAGGGTTAAGCTGAGGGAAAAGGATTAAAGGATATACTGGAGGAAACTACAAATTAACAATCATAAATATGAATGTGCCTAGGATGAACTTATCCATAAGATAAAAGAACATAGAAGAATGGATTAGAAAGAAGAATTCAAAAACATGTTGTTTATAAGAAATATATGAAACATAAAGATTTGCGCTGAAACAAAAGACTGTATGAGAATTTATTATGTATCAGGTAAACTAAAAAATATAAGGATAGCAATTAGACATGATTATAAGAGATAAAAAAGGATTTCTAAATCAAAAGCACCATAGAAAATAAAAGAATATTGATACTTAATATGAACCAAATAGAAAATATCTACATTTTTAGAGGAAAAAGTCCATCAAATTACAGAAACAGACATTGAGACTATAATAGTTGGGGACCTAAATGATGCCCCTTTCAGATCTAAAACAAAACTAATAATAAAAAAAACCAATAAAAAAGTTAAGAACCTGATTAGAATTTGAGAAAAGTTAGATATGATAGTGCCATAGAAAATAAAATAATATTGGTACTTAATATGAACCAGATAGAAAAAAATCTACATTTTTAAAGTAAAAGTTCATCAAATTACAGAAACAGGTAGCAACAGTACAATAGCTGGGGACCTAAATGACCCCCCCCTTTCAGATCTAGAGCAAAACTAATTTTAAAAAAACAACAGGAAAAAGTTAAGAACCTGATTAGAATTTTAGAAAACTTAGATAGTAAATACTGAATGGTAGCTAAAAAGAGCACACATATTTCTCAACTGTGCATTGCACCTTTAAAAATGACCATGTACTAGGATATAAAACCTCATAATAATGCAGAAAAGCATAAATATTAAACGTCCTTTACTGATTACAGTGAAATGAAAACTGTGATTTAAAAGGGTCTTTGAAGAAAGGATTAAAACTTAAATAGAAACTAATTAACTTAATCCTAAAAGAATTAATGTGAGAAATAACAAATCATAGGAACAACAGATAATTTCATCAAAGAAAATGACAACAATAAGATAATATACCAAAACTTTTGGTTTACAGTCAAAGTAGTCCTCAGGAGAAAATTTATTATCTCTAAGTATTTTCATTAACAAAAGAGATAAAGAACAAATTGATGAATTAGGCATGGGGGTGGGGTAGGATGGGGTGAGGACGACTAGAAATGCAACACATCAAAAAGACCATAATTCACCAGGTGTGCTGGCACACGTCTGTAATCTTTGCTACCAAGGCTGAGGCTGGCAGATATCTTGAGTTTAAGAGGTCAAAGCTTCTATAAGCTGAGCTGATTGGGTATCTGCACGAAATCTGGCACCAACATGGTAAGCTCCAGGAAGCAGATGACCTATAAATTTCCTAAGGAGTGGAAAACCAGTCTATCAGAAATAGAGAAGGTCAAAGCTTCCATGTGAGATGAAGCCTGTGAGTGGTCACTTCAATTCTATCTGAAAAGTGAGAGGGAGACTCACAGGATTGTTGTGAGGATCAAATGAACCAACATTTGTAGAGGGCTTAGCACAACACCTGGCACATAGGAGATACTATATAATAATAAATACTAATATTAAAATACTACAAATTCCTTCTATGATACAAATATGGTCCTCATACACAAACAAAGGAGAAATGAAATAGAAAAGGGAACTATAGACTAATATCCCTAAGTAATATTTATATAAAAACACTAGATAAATGTTAGCAAAGTGGTTATTGTACCATATTAAAGAGGTTATACACTATGAGAAGTTTATATTTCTACTAGTCATGTGCAATATTAGAAAAATTATAGCATAATAGACTATATTAATAACAAAACCAAAATGAACTGTATAAAATACATCAATAGATGCAGGAAAAGCTTCTGACAATATGACATATCAGTTTCTGTTAGAAACAATAAAAAGCATAAGAATAAATGGAATTTAATATGATAAATAATATCTCTATAAAATAAAGATTAAATATTATATGTAAAGGAAAAATTCTAGAGGCTTTTTCAATGAGATCAAAGATACAGCAAAAATATTTTTTCACTGCTGTTATTTGATATGATAAGAAAAAGGAAATAAACATTGGAAAAGGAGCAACAAAATTATTGCATTTTGAAAATAATGTGATAATTGATTTAGATAAACCTAGAAATTAAAATAAAATTAGTTGAAGCAATTACAAACTTTAACAAAGTAGTAAGCTTTATAATAAACCTGCACAAATCATCAACTTTTCTACATATCACTAAGCAAAGCCAGTAGAAAGATTAGAAAGATAAATATCATTCAAAATAAGTACAGAATATATGAAATATTTTGTAATCCACCTACCAAGATATAAATAAGAACCATATGAATCCAACTACAAAAACTCTTTACAAAAATACAGATATAAAAAAATTAAAGATATTAATTATTAATGATTGGTCCATGCCAATATGATTAAAATTCTAACATATCCCTTTATTCAGTGACATATCAATCAAGCTACCAAAGAATTACTTTATAGAGTTAGAAAAAATTAAAATGAAATTCATCCAGAGAAGAAAAGGGTCAAGAATCTCAAAAGAAATAATGGGGGAAGTGGAAAGGAAGGGGACTTGGCAACAGCAGATTTGAAATTATGCTACAAAGAAATGATCATCAGAACTACTTATTACTGGTTTAAAAATAGAAAAGTCAATCAGTAGAACAGATTAGGTACCAAATCTTCAGCAAGTCTATTAGATTGACTAAGATGACAAAGCAGAAAAAAAATATTATCATTGGGAGGGTTCAGGAAGGTGGCCTCCTTAACGTACTATTGGTAGAGATGTGATTTGTTCTGACTATTCTGGAAAGCAATTTGAAACTATATCACTAAATTCTGCATACTGTTGGACATAGTAATACCACTACAGTGCAAATACCCTAAAGAGAGCAAAAAGGGAAAGGACCCATCTGTACAGAAATATTTATAGGAACACTTTTTGTTTTAGCAAAGAATTAGAAATTAAGGGAATATCCATCATTTCGGTGGCTAAGCCAATTACAGTATATGGGATGTTATTGTGCCATATGAAATGATCTCGATCTGTGATCATATGATATGCTTCAATGTAAGACATATCTATCTGTATCTATAATAGCTTTATCAACTGAATTTGTTTGGATGCAAAAACTATTGATAGTCAACAAGTTTTAGTTTCTTCAAAGTTCAGTCCTCAAAATGTTTATACCTTTTGTCTACCCTTGAGATTTGAGATCCTTGCATATACACAGAGACAGTCTGTTGGACACTGAGATAAGTACTGAATGTAGTCAACTGCATACACATGGAAAAAGATAAGGAAGTTTTCAAAATCAGATCTCTATATTAACAATGACCAAGTGGTTAATAATGGATCACTAGGTATTTCTGGGAGTTAATTTGCATCCTATTTGAGCCTAGGCTTTCTTTGACATTATTCTGCAATGAGTCTTGGCTCTACCCTTTAAAAGAAAAAAATTTGATCCTCATATCTAGTAAAAGAAAAAAGACTTAGATCAGAATCTAAGATTTGAAGCTGGTTTTTCCCCAATGAGGAAAGTATGTGGCCTTGAAATATAGATCTTGCTTGCTCCTATAATTGATGTCTTTTGTGGAACTTTTTAAATAATTACTACGAAATACTTCAAGTGGAATTCAGATTGGAGACTATTTCACATTTCATACTTTCATGACTTTGTTCAGGGATGAATCTTTTCTGAAATATCTATTTTAGTCACACCTTCCAGCACCCTATTATTTGAGAAGAAAAAACTGTATTCTTCATGTATTTCTTTAGCCTAACACACATAGGTGACTTTGTTTCATGCCAATGAGACATAATCTTTAAAGAAAAACTTAAGCAGATTTTCCTTAGTTTTCAGCCCAACAATAGCACTGCATTTGCTGCAGTGGATGGGATGCTGAATTTGGTATTAAATGGTCTGCGTTCAAATTCCAGTTCTGCCATTTAATACCCATGTGGCTTAGACCAGTTATTTGACTTAGAGTTGTACTAGATCAGAGGTTCTGGTGCAACCTATGGATTCTTTTGTAGAATAATGTTTATAAACACATAAAATGAAATACATGGATTGATTGCAAAGGAAACCAACTATATGGAAATATACTTTACAAAATGTAAAAAAAAAAAACACCTCACAAGTTTAAGGACCCCACATTAAGGACTTCTGTACTATATGAATCCTAAGGTCTTTTGTATAAATCCATGTTCCAAAAATTTATAATTTTCTCCCAATGTTCATTACTGCTAGAGAATTTTATTTGATCCCAAGAATTGCCAGCAGAACATTCAACCTTTCTCATTTTGAGTGACCCCTCAAAGTCGGAGGATGAGCACGAAGCTGGGAGATGAATAGTATCAGTATTCATCAACAAGTCTGAGTTGTTTTTCTAAGTGTGGGAATGGATTTTCCCTGAACCTTCCACACTTTTATGTCATCCCATCATACATTCACTCAACATATATATTCACTAAGAATATCCTCCCTGAAACATGGGGGATACAAAGACTAATTTCTACCCTCTAGGAGTTTACATTATACTAGGGTAGGGGGCAGAGAGGAGTAGAAGACACGAACCAAAAAAATAAAACCAACTACAGCATAAGGCTACGTGTTGTAAGTGCCACGAGAGATGGGACATGTATAGCCAATAAAGATCTATGTCCAGAGTCAGGAAGAGTAGATGGCTCCCTTGAGGAAGCCCTAGGGTGATGAGGAAGTCCCAGGAAAAATGCCTTAGAAACCTCAAGGGAGCAGTAGCAAGTAATGAGGTGATAAAGTGGTGTGTCATAGCACTCAGACCAGACCAGCCCAGTCTCAGGAGTTCAAAGGTCCCTAACACTCTGAAGATTAAAGTGCTTTGAACTTCCAAGATCCAAGAGTGAAGGGTGGAGGGGGAAAGGTTGGAGTCTAACCTCAGGAGATCAACACAAGTACCCAAGGGACTCAGAGAGAGGCTGATAACACACCACTCAAAAGCATGCAGATAGTGGAACCTATCCCTGACACAAATCCCTAATTCAGGAACTGAAAGTGGAGTTAAAAAGAAAAATAAAACAGCCTCCAGCATCAAAAATTTTACCAATCTACAGATCCCCCAAAACGTAGATTCTTTCATGACAGTTACAATCAGAGACTCAAAGCAAAACATTTTATATTCCACAAGTACTAAATGAAAAGTACTAAATAAAGAAGTTAAATAAAAGAGAGGGGAGAAGCCTGGCTCCAGTACAAAACCCAAATTCAGTAACTGAAGCTGACAAGATAAGTAAAACAAAGAAATTCAGTCCAGTATAAAACATTATTACAAATTAACTCCATAAGAACTGTAAGAAGAAACTCAAAGATGAAAAAAAATCATTTTACACAAAACTACATAAATACCTATGAAGCAAGATATAAAAATTAAATAAAAGCTCTTGAAGGAAAAATTAGGAGAATAATTAGCTTAGAAGATTAAATTGTAAACTTTACCAAGGATGGAATCCCTGAAAGCTAGAATAGACCAAACAGAAATTAATGAATCTGCGAAGTAGCAAGAAATATTAGAACCAAGACTGGAAAAAATAGAACAAAATATAAGGTATCTGATATACAAAACAACTAACCTTAAAACAGGTCAAGGAAAGATGATTTGAGAACCACTGAATTCTGAAATACATGATTTTTTTAAAAGCCCAGATACTCAATAAATCATAAGTGAAAACTATCCAGATTTGTTAGAATCAAAGGGAAAAGTAAATAGAAAGAACTGACTGATCACCTCCTGAAAGGAGCTCCAAAAAAAAAAGTCCCAAGAATGTCATGGCAAAAATCCAGAGCTCCCATTTTAAAGAAAAATACTGCAAGAATCTATAAAAAAAAATTACAAGTAGTCATTCTAACTCATTTCTTGAAGCTTCTATTGAAAATGATAGGAGATATTAAAATACAATATCCAAAAGGCAAAAATATATTGCCTTACAACCAAGAATAGCTTATCCTGCAAAGCTAAATATAATCTAACAAAAGGAGAAACAGAACTTAAAAGGAACAAAGAACTTTCAAGCATTTCTGATGAAAAGATAAGAGCGAGGTAGGAACTATGAAATAAAAACACGAGTCCAGAGAAGACTAGAATGATAAATTTATTGAACAATTGGAAGGAGATATATGACACAGGGCTAACATTCCAAGGAGGGGAGAAGAAACAAGTGTCTCTGAGAGAGAGAGAGAGAGAGAGAGAGGGTACAAATATATCCAACAAGAAGGAAACAATCTGGGATAGGATGAGTTAAGAGGGAGGAAGGATAATTATGTGAAGGAAATAGTTTTAAGCAAAATAAACTTCCTGATACTGAAGGCAGGATTAAAAGGAGGGAAAAGGAAATGATGAGAACTAGACTGTACTTGGAATGTTTAACATCACTGTTCCTACAACTGGGGACTGGCTAGATAAACTAGCTTATGAATGTAAATTAATACTATTGCACTATAAGAAATAACAAAAGAGGTGATTGATTTCTGAGAATTCTGGGTAGTATGAACTGATGCAGAGTGAAATGAGCAGAACCAAGAGGATAATTTATACACAGACAACAATATTGTAAAGAAAAACAATTTTGAAAGGCATAAAAGCTCTGATCAGAGTAATGACCTATCATGTGTCCAGAAAACATATGATGAAGCATGTTAGCTACCTCTTGAGAGAGAAGTGATGGATACCAGGTCTAGAGACATACATTTTTGGACATAGTGTCAGTGTGTATTCATTTTGCTTGATTATAATGATTTGTTACCAGAGTTTTTTTAATCTCTCTTTGGGAAAGATGTATTTGAGGGCTGATGAAGGGATAGGAATAATAATTTTTTAAGAAGAGATTGATTTAAACATTTTTAAATGAGCAGAAATGGAGAAAATTCATTCAGAAGGAAGAAAAATAAGAATGACAGTTTTGAAGGTGATGTATAGAATTTATTATGTGTTTTTCAAAAATAAGTTGAGGAAAATGGAGATCCATGATTTCAATGGAATACGTTGTGTTTTGCTGCGTGTTTAGAAGTTATCTTTTTTGATGTTTAAGTTCAAAATAAATAATAAAATTAAAAAATTTTGACTCATTTCATTTTCGGCTAACCTGGAGATTTTTCATTTCTTTAAATGTTCATCCGTTTTCTTAAAGCTATCAAGTTAGTTGACATGTAATTGGAAGAAATTGTTTCTAATAATACCTTTCATTTTGTAAGTTATCCTTTTTTAATTTTGATATTGAAAAATTTTATATTTCAAATTTGTATTTATTCTGCTTGAGTTTACTTATTTGTTCCAAAGGTTTTCTCTTTCCTTTCTTTGGTAGGGGGTTGTATTTGAAGGCTGATGAGGGTATAGGAATTGGTTTCCCCTTTTTTAAAAAATAGACTAGTTAATGATTTACCTTTCCTGTTAATTTTTTTAAAAGTCCTACTTTTATTTATCAGTTCAAGTTGATTTCAGTTTCATTGAACTATTCTTTGGTTGTCTGAATTTATAGGTTTTTAGTATGAAGATTTAGAATCTTCCCCTATACTGCGCCTGCCCCCAACATGGAGAGGTTTTACCTAAAAGAAGACAGAGCTTTTTTTAGGACTTGATTGCCCTTAGCTTCCCTGATGAAGCTTGTTGCTCATCTAAGGACATAAAAAAATGCCAGCTGTGAGGAGTCTATGCTCATTCATGATAAAACTTTGTTATTTCTTTGTAATCATCTATTTTCTTTCTAGATAATTGTTCACTAACATTTTTTAATAATCCATCTGAGAATTTTCCCAGCAATTAGTCATGGTCACTAGCCTGTAGTTTACAGGCCCTATTCTTTCCACTTTTTATGAAAATCAAGACATTTACCCTTCTGCAGTCATACAGTAGCTTCCTCATTTTCCATGGTCTTTAAAAGATGACTAAATGTCTCAACAAACACTTCTAACAGTAATTTTCATGGACTGAAATGTAAAGTAATCTGGATCAGATAGGTCTTCTCTTACTATCTATTTATCTTGGATTGTATCTCCCCATTTGCCACTTCTGTTTCAGTCATTTCCAATGTAAAAATTATTCTTGGAAGGGAGAACAACAGAAAAATACAAACTGAACAGCTCTGTCCTCTTTCTGTTGTCAGTTATCATCATCTCCATCACCAAGCATCTATTTTATTTCTTCTTTTCCCCAAAATATCTTTAAAAACTTCTTTGTCCTTGACTTCCCTCAGCAGGCTCAACTCATTCTGAGTTTCAGCAATCCTGACTCTATTTTATACATTCATAATTCATCCTGTTGTCTGCCTTACAATCCTTTGGTGAATTCACCATGTATTCATATCAGTGAAGTCATTAAAGCTCCCATTTTTCTTCTTCATTGAAAATTTCTGTTCTTGAGAATTTCCCATCCCTTCTCTCCTGACTTCTCCAATAGCATCTTAATCCATTGAATACTACTTATCCTTCCTTTCAACCATTTAAATATTTTCCCCATATCTAGGAATATATGTCAAACTATACCCAGATAGCCTCTCCTGTATCACAAAGTTTAGTAGGCAGCACTCACTTTTCACCCTCAAAGATTCTTGTCATTTCCACTCCAGCAACCAGTTACCCCATATCTGTGAAAATGAGATCCAGAATAAGAGCTCTCACTCATTGAATTATGGGTACATGAACAGAATATTTCTGCACTGAAAAAAACAATGAACACAGAGAAGTATGGAGAGATTTATATAAACTGATGCAGACTGAAGTAAACAGAATCATGAAAACAATATATTCAGGGAGTAAAATAATTTAAGTGGAAAGAACATCACAAAAAGGTAAAATAAATGCCATGAAATTAGAATGAGAAAGCTTGGCCCCAAAGAAGAGATATGAGGATTCATTGTCCTCCCTTCTTTGAAGAGATGAAGAACAATGTGTTCCTTTTGTTTGTCAGACTTGTTTCATATGTTGGTTAGTTTTGCTTATCTTTTTTTTCCTCATAAAATCTATATTGTAGGAGATGTCTCCTTAGAACAGGGGAAGGATATTAAGAAATGTGTGTGATGTGGAAACAAAAGATCAATAAAAATTTTGAAATGGAGAAATTCAATTTTGCTTATCTTTTTTCCTCGTTAAACCTCTATCATAAGGGATGCCTCTTTAGAACAAGGAAAGGATATTGAGAAGCATGTGTGATGTGAAAACAAAAGATCCATTAAAAAATTTTGAAATGGAGAAATTCAATTTGATTCAATTCCTCACCATTTGAATGCTGAAATGACCTTTCAGACAAGCCAAGAAATTATTAGATGTTTTGCTTTTGGCAAAATTTCATAGGAGATGTCTCCATAATTGCTGCATCTTGTCCCCATCACATTATGCATCTTTACCAAGATTATGATCCATTCCCCAAACTCATCTATTTTCTCTTTCTAAGTGGTATTTAATATGCTCTGATGAAAAATTCACTTTTCTTTCTTCAAAATGCTCTCCACCATGATTCCCTGTTCTGGTTTCTAGATTTTTCTTACAAGTATACCTTACCACCATCGTTACCCATTAACAACCTTTATCTCTCTTGTTTACCTTATATAAGCTATACCTTATCTTATATTCTTCTATATGGAGCCATATTTCAGTCAGAGGTTTGATCCCACCAAGTCTGAGCAATACATAAATGTTCAAATTTGCCTCCCTGTGCTGTTGCATGACATCCACTTCTACTTGCTTGTTTCCTAAACTTCAGACATTTTTTGCATAGATATTTGAGGTTCTGAATTTTACCACAAACTCCTTTATTGGACATTGTCTCTTATAGACTTCTTGAATGTCTCAATTGCTATTTTTTCTTCATTAGCACTGCTTTCCATGGTATCTAACTTGGCGGATATACATAAAAAAAACTTTCTCCCTCTTTATTTTAAAGTCCTTTTCATTAGATTTGCAAGAAATCAGGAAAATACATTCTTAACTTGTTAGGCTCACCCTATCCTTCACCAGGAGTCTTTCATTACTACATTTTAAGCAATTATATGGAAATCCAAAACCCACTCTGGCACCACCTTCTAAGTCAGCTGTTCACTTGCCAAATTAATATTTCTCTACTGCATCCCTTGCCTTCATTGGAAAGTAATGAAAACACAAGCTATGACCTTATAGTCTTCAGTTTTTTACTCAAGATTTCATAATCTTTGACAGTACTTTCTGGGCTCCTTCTGGCATTTGTTCTCACACAAATCTGCAGAAAAGTAAGCATCATTTGTTTTAACAAGTTTGGAGGAGATTCTCAGTCATGTCTTAGATACATGTGCTGGGAAGACAACAGCTATCCCTTGAAAGAGTCAGGATTCAAATTCAGATCCTCTTGACTCCATCTCCATTGTTCTTTCTACTATAATCACTATTTTGCCATTCCTTAGAGGATAGGCATTTGCTTCTCCTTGGAACATCCATTTCCTTCTTCTTCAGGAAGAGATCCATTTCTTTTTTAGTGTTAAGCTTTTAGTTGTCCTTTTTCTTCTCTTACTCCTCTCTGACATCATGTCATTCTCTAGCTTCCTAACAATGGTCCAGTTTCCCCTCCACCACTTCATATTCTTTATTTCTCATTGCAACTTTGCTTCTGTTTTTTTTTAACATTTCATTGTTCTTGATAACATTAAATTGTGGACAGTCCCTTCACACCCTCTTCTAAAAGGAAGAACAGCTTATATTTAGAACATAGATAGCAGTCACTTGGCTAAGGACAATGTAAGTCACCGGAAAAAAAATTTCCAGCTCTCCATACTGATTAAGATTTGAAGCCTAGTTTTATTGAATCTCTCACGGGTAGTTCACCTAAGCTTCCAAGCACTTCTTTAAAAGATACAGATAGATACAGATATAGTCATATGTGATTTACGTAATTTTTTTTTCCTGGGGGCAGTGCTGATGTCTAACATGTGTTAACATGTGTTAACAAAAGAGCAAGCTTGCAGAAAGAACCACAGAAAGGGAAGATAGAGCGAAATAGGGATGAGAGAGACGGGGCTGACATGAATAGGTATGAAGGAGGAGGATGTAGTGACCAGATAAGGGCTTTTGAAGGAGTTTTAGAATCATAACAATTCTGAATGGAATCATAGTCAGTAGCAATGGTGATGTAGCAGGCATCTGAAACCAAAGCCAAAACCCAGGTGTCCTGACTCTGGGCCAGGAGTCCACCTTTTTTGTGCCCTGGAACTCTTTATCAGCCTTAAAATGCATTAGACAAAATATCTAAGATTATAAAGAAAATCTATTATATTTAAATAATTATAAAAAAGTTAAAGCAACAACAACCAAGTTTATGGACCCCAGGCTAGAAAACCCTGCTACAGCCATTGGCCTCGACATGAGTGGCATTATTGATCAAATGAGATAATATTTATAAAAAGCACTTGGCACAGTGTCTGGCACATAGTACGTGCTATAGAAATGCTTCTTCCCTTTCTCTTTTCTCTTCTCCTTTACCATCCAAACTGACTTGCTTTGAAGAGAAATTCATAAAAGAACACCCCTCCCCCCCGCCATAAACTTTCATGGGAAATCCACTCATTTCTGAGGTCTCTTTCTGACCTTATTGCTTGGGAATCCAAAATGAGCACTTAAGTTGCCATCCCATGTAAACCATTGCATTGGGGAGGGTGTGCAGAGGAACAAGCTGGGAGCCTTGAACCCCACAGGCAAGATGCTTGCCAGCCAAAAATTTCAGAGCTTCACTTTCTCTTTTACCATTCAGAAATCCAGCTCTGAACAATTTGACCAAAGCACCCCCTGCTCTTTGTGAAAGCAGTTTGGGGATCTTTTGATTCCCTGCAAAGGTAGTTATTATCAGACATTGTTCATATTATGTTTGTGTGTCCTTGAGAGAGACAGAGTGAATTCACTCAGAAGCAGAAATAACTTCAAAAAGGATAGCTCCAGGGCAGGTAAGTAGGGGTAAGAAGGAGAGAGGATGAGTGTCCCACAGAGGCCCATCTATCACCTAGGAGAGAAAAAAAAAGGCAAGGAGACCCATCAACTAGAATGGCAGCATACTTCCCCCACATGCAGCAGCAGCCAAACTGCCTGGTTTCACTAATACAATTTTAAAGGAACAATCAGAAAATTTCATGAGTTGGGGGCAGACAAAGGGGAATAGGAAAGAGAGAAAGTACAGTATTGTTTCTCTGATTCATATGATTGTAGGATTTAGAGCTAGGAGGCTTAGATTATAATCTAATCCAGCGGTTCTCAAACTTTTTGGTCTCAAGAACTTTGCACCCTTAAAAACACTGGAGACTCCCCTCCACAAAGAGTTTTTGTTCACATGGGTTATACTTATTGATATTTATTAGAAATGAAAATGTTTCATCTCCCAGCTGGACATTTTCACTGGCATTCACCCCATGCCTGGAATGCTCTCTCTTTTCATCTCCACCTCCTGGCTCACCTTACTTCCTTCAAATCACAGCTAAAATTTCACTTTCTAGAGTAAGCATTTCCAGATCTCCCTTAATTTTAGTGGCTTCCCTCTGCTGAGTATGTCCAATTAATTCTGCATATAGCTGGCTTGTATACTGTTGCTTTTATTTTGTCTCCCTCACTAGACTGTGAACTCACTAAAAGCAGGGACTTAAAATTTTTTTTAATTCAATTTTTAAAATTTTCAATTCTAAATTTTCTCTTCTCTTGAGAAGGCCAGAAAAACAAAATTCATTAGAAACACACACACACACACACACACACACACACACACACACACACACCCCAAATTCCTGCATTAGCTATGTAAAAAAAAAAAAGGCGAGGAAGGAAGAGAAGAAAATACGCTTCTGTCTGCATCCTGAATACATCAGCTTTCTATCTGAAGCTGGACAGATTGTTTCACCATGAGTCCTTTGGAGCTTTGATTGGCCATTGTGTTGATCAGAGTTACTAAGTCTTTCAAAGTTGATTATTTTTACAATATTTCTTGTTACTGTACAAATTGTTCTCTCAGTTCAGCTCACTTCACTTTGCATCAGTTCCTACAAGTCTTCCCTGGTTTTCCTGAAACCGGCACTATATTTTTTTTTAACAGTGCAATAGTATTCTATCACATTCATATACTGCAGCCTGTTCTGTCATTTCCCAATTGATGGCATCACCAGTTTCTAATTCTTTGCCACCACAAAAAGCTGCCATAAATATTTTTGTACATATATATCCTTTTCCTCTTTCTTTGATCTTTTTGGGGGTATCGACTTAGTAGTGATATTACTAGGTCAAAGGGCTTTAGTAGTATTTTTGGGTATAGTTTCAAATCACTTTCCATAGTGGTTGGACTAATTCACAACTCTATTAACAATATGTTACTGTACCTGTTTTCCCACAGTCCCTTCAACATTTGCCATGTTCCTTTTTTGTTATTTAAGTCAAGCTAATGGTTGTGGGGTGGTAGCAAGAACTGTCTTTTACCTTTCTTTATACTCCCAGTGCTTCATACAGTCCCTGGTACATAGTAAGCCTTTGATAAATGTTTACTGACTTAATAAGAAATAGTTTTGACCCTATGGATCCTCAGAAAGGACTTCAGGGATCCCAAAGGACCCCCACATCACACTGAAAAGCACTGATCTGATCCAAACCTTTAATTTTACAGAGAAGAAAACAGATGCAAAGTGCTAAAGTGATTTGCCCAAATTCAAGGTAGCAAATATAAGGGCTAGTATTATAGCTCACCCCCTCTGGCTCCTAATTCTGATTGATTATGTCAATAGGAAAGGCTCTGCCCATCTACAATTTATAGTCTTAGAGAGTTGTCTGAGTCTTAGAGGTCAGGTGACTTGCCCAGGTCCCTACAGTCAATAAGTAAGATTTGAATCCGGGTCTTCATGACTCTAAATCCATCTTTCTATCTGCAACATGCTGCTCTTCGTACTCTGGTCAAATCTTCTTTTAGAAATAGCCCAAATTTGTTATCCTTGGTACCTCATTCCACTCTGTGTACATATTCCTTTCTAATTCTATAAATCTTTTATTGGAACTAACTCCTGGGTGTGTAGGATTGGTCTAACTATATCTGCTCTGGGACCATCAAAATAAGATCCCCAAAACCAATTATGATATTACCACTTCACACTTGCACGTAAACTGCTTTTATGTCTGTTAACCTGTTTGATCTCAACAAGTTCCCAGAAGGTAGGCGAGGAAGGTATGAGGAAACCACAGCCTGGAGAGGTTAAGTGAGTTGTCTAGGTTCACACATCAAATGAGTGGCAGGGCCAGAAAAGGCCAAATTTCCTGATGTTCAACCCAATAGACATTCTGGGAGATGACACTGCCTAATAAAGAGTCAATGTAAGGTAACTCTTAGTAACAATTATAGCTTTCCAGAAATGGAATGGGCTTCTTCAGAAGGTGTAGCGAGAGTTATGCTTAACTAGACATTTTAAATTGAAGACTGTATGTTCACTTTTTAAGGATATAGAGAAGATTGCTGTTCAGGTACAAGTTGTACTAGATGACTTCTGAGGCCCATTCCACCTCTATGATCCTAGGATTCTGCCAGCTTTCTAACCCTTGGTCCTCACTACATGCTACATAACACGTAACAGATCCCTGCGTGACCAAGAAACTCACAGGTAAGATTGTCCAAGAGGAGCAAATCTAATGAAAACAAAAATTTTAGGAATTGGACATGGATGTGGGAGATGTCAGATTTCCCCATGAATTGGCCACAAAAGAGACATATGGTAGCAGTGCAGTACAGGGCAAAGAATATTCAAATTTGAGCCAGAAGACTTGAATTCAAGTTCATATCTGTTACTGACCCTGTATGATTTTGAGTTTCCTCGTGTAAAATGGAAGTAATAATATACTACCAACTTTGCCAGACTATTGTGAAGACCAGATAAGATAATGTATGTCATTCTGTAACACTAAAACACACGCAACTAATATTTCTTACTACATTTTTTATTAAGTAAGAATGCTCCATAAACCTCTTCTAAGATGCCAAATGCTCATGTCCCAATATTGTAATCAATGACAGCCCTGACCCTAGGAAGAGGAGATTTGGCCTAGAAAGCAGCTCACTCAGAATCACAAACTCTTAGTTCTAGAAGGAAACTTAAAAGTTATTTAGTACAAACCCTTCCATGTAAAGATAAGAATGCTGAAGCCCAGAGAAGGCACTTGACTCACAGAGGGTCATAATAGTATCATCAGTGAGAGAAGTAGGACTAGGACCCAGGCTTTTATCTCCTCAGCCAGTGCTTTTTAAATAAAGTCACCTCCTAAGCTTAGCAATGAGAGAAGTGAAGGTAGAGGAGAAGAACTGAAGTACAGACAAAACCCCATAATCCTGCTATAAGTGGGTTTATGGGACAAAACTGCATGGTGGGAAGGTACATAAATAAGCAGAGGGGTTGAGGACAGAAAAAATGACAAATCCATTATCAAATCACTGGTTAACAGTGAAGAGATGGTCACTCCTATAGTCTTTTAGCAACAAGAGATGGTGCAGAAGAATTGAAGAAGGAAGGGATAGAATCTAGGAGATGAAAATGGGGTTACCAAGCCAAGGGAGAGAGGGAGTCCAACTCAAGAACACTACCATGAGGGAAGAGATATATTCTTTCAATGGATAAAGGGAGCCATGGTAGGTTTAATCTAGGAGTTGGTGCATTGGGGGACCGCTTTCTCTGAGAAAGTATTTTGCCTGCAAGTACAGCAGCCTGGCTCAGGAAAAGAGAAATGTAAGCTTCTAAGCTCCTAGTGGGTAACTGGCATGAATAAGAGGGCATCCATTGATCTAGATATGAGATGGTATGACCAATAGGAAAGAGAGAATAATTGGGATTGGGACAATAGAGCAGATGATAGAATTGGACCACAGGGGCACTGCTTCTATCTGCATCACTTTCCTCATGAATTGATACTTCTATGAGTGAATTACAACAGAAAAATAAGAGGGATGATAGGTCAGGATCTTTATGGGTGATAAAATAGAAATTTGTTAGAAGAAAGAGCTCAGCCTGATAATTCAGAAGATTTAACTATATGAATAATACAAAGATTAGTGAAGGAATAAATAAGGACATAGACCACAAATCAGAGGATAAAATTTTGGAAGAGACAGAAAGAGAAAAGAATTAGTGAAAAGAACAAAGCAAGGAAATTCTATAAAGTGATCCTTTGGTAGTTTGGATGGTATAGAACTGAATTTATAAATTAAGTAGTATTGTTGTTTTTTAATATTGTGATGGCCGACCAATGAGCAATTAATATCTTTCCAATTATTTGTCTATATTCTTTAAAGGGTACTTTGCAGTTGTATTCAGATACTTTCTGCATGTATGAATATTGACAGGTGAAATCCTAGATACTTTGTACATTCCGAAGTTATTTTGAATGAATTTTTTTCTATCTCTTCATCCTGGGTTTTCTTGGTAATACTCAGAAAGGCTGATGATTTTGTGGGCTTATTTTACATTCTGCTCATTTTCATAAGGTATTAAATACTTCAATTAATTTTGTCAGACTCTTTAAAGTTCTCTAAGTAGACCATCATACTAGTTGCAAAAAGTGGTAATTTTGTTTACTCTTTGCATACCCTTATTCTTTACATTTCTTTTTCTATAGCTAGGATTGGTAAAGTTATATTCAATAGTAGGGACAACAAATATATTTATTTTATCTTTGATCTTACTGGAAAGGTTGCTAGCACTATCTATCCATCCATCTATCCATCCATCATCCATCCATCCATACATACATACATACATACATAATGGGTATGTGTATGCATCTTTTACTTTTAGATAATATTTATCATATTAAGGAACGGTCTGTTTGTTGCTATACTTTTTTGTTTTTAAAATAAATGAATGTTGCATTTTGTCAAAAGATTTTCTGCTTCTACATGTGATTTTTATTATTTTTCTTATTAATATGGTCTGTTGTATATGCAATCTTCCTAATATTGAACCAAACCTGTATTCTTGGTACAAATCCAACCTGGTCATAATATATAACCTTTAAAATATGTTGTAACCTCTTTTAAAATATTTTATCCGATATTTATGTGACAATATTCATTAAAGATACTAGTATACACTTTTTCTTTTCTGTGTTCTTTCTTCTTGGTTTAGGTAGCAGGACCATATTTATCTCACACAAGAAATTTTGTTTGATTCCCCCTTTTCTCTGTCTTTGCAAATGATTTACATAATAAAATTAATAGTTCTTTGAATGTTTAATAGAATTAACTTGTAAATACAGATCTAGTCCCAGGTTTCTCTCCTTCCTTTGGGAGTTGCTTTACAGCTCCTTCAATTTCTTTTTCTGAGATTGGGTTACTTAAATTTTCTGTTTCTTGGTCTATTCATGTGAGTATTTTATTTTTTTATAAATATTCATGCTTTTCATTTATCAGTTATTTGGAGTGTAATTAGACAAAATAATTTCTAGATACTTCCTATTCATTTTGTGTGTGTGTGTGTGTGTGTGTGAATTCTCCCTTATCATTTTTTAATATGGGAAATTTGACTTTCTTTTCCATTATTGTTAGATTAGCCAATAGCTAATGAATTTTGTCCCTTTTTTTCCTCCAAAAAACTGGCCAGGATTTTTTATAGACAGTTTCTCAGATAAAGGTCTCATATCTTAAATATATAAAGAGCTTTGTCAAATCTATAAGACTATATGTCATTCCCCAATTTATAAGTGGTCAAAGGAGATGAACAGGCATTTTTCTGACAAAGAAATCAAAACAATTTATAGTCATATGAAAAAATGCTGTAAATCATTATTGATTAGAGAAATGCAAATTAAAACAATGTTGAGAGAACATTTTACACTTATCAGATTGGCTAAAAATGGTTGAAGGAGAAAGTGGCAAATGTTGGAGGGGATGTGGAAAAATTGGGACACTAATTTGCTGTTGGCGGAATTGTGAACTGATCCAACCATTTTGGAGAACTACATGGAATTATTCCCAAAGAGTCACTAAACTGGCTATACCCTTGAACCCAGCAATAATGCTACTAAGTCTGTTTCCAAAGATGATTAAGGGAAAAGGAAAAGAACCTATATGTTCTAAAATACTTATGGTAGCTCTCTTTGTGTTGGCAAAGAACTGGAAATTTCAGGGATGCCTGTCAATTGGGGAATGGCTGATTGTGATGGAATGATATATGATTGTGATGGAATATTACTATGCTATAAGAAATGATGA
This sequence comes from Phascolarctos cinereus, assembly GCF_003287225.1. Taxonomy (NCBI): domain Eukaryota; kingdom Metazoa; phylum Chordata; class Mammalia; order Diprotodontia; family Phascolarctidae; genus Phascolarctos; species Phascolarctos cinereus. The sequence goes on along the minus strand of NW_027555958.1, from coordinate 277,144,522 downwards.
GCTCAATGATCTTAGGAAAACATAGATAAACTTGCATGAAATAATGAAGAGTGAAATAATCAGAACCAAGAGAACATTGTATATACAGTAACAGCAATATTGTTTTAAGAACCCCTTTGAGTGACTAAGTCATTTTGACTCTTATAAATACCCAAATTAACTACAAAGGATCTATGAAGGAAGATGCTATCCGCATCCAGAAAAAGAACTAAGAAATTCAAGTGTGTATGGGATGATTTTACATATATACACATTTGTATCTAATGGTAGCCATCTCAGGAGAGGGGAGAAAGGAAAAAAAAAAGTTACATGATAACTTCAACATATATTTAAAGGGAATAGCAGCTTATACATAATAGATTTGCAGTTTCGTGTGCAATCTTTTTTTTCTATTCTCCTATGCTATGGAAAAGTTTGTTTTATTTCTTAGGTACAGAAAGAAATAAACAAAAATTTTTAAAAAACCAGTTTTATTTCCCAATATAATGGGAATACTAATTTGTTTTTAATTTTGTATATCTCTTCTTTCTCTGAAATCTTAAAGATTTCTCTTTCATGCTTAGCTTTTTAATTTTCTTATTGGTTTTCTAGGTTTTCCTAATTACATACACAGTTAATTCATTTTTTGTGTGGTTGAAAGTGTTTAGAGATATAATTTTATCCTAAGGACTGCAAAGACTGCATCCTCTAAGTTTTGGTATGTTGTTTTATCTATTTTTTTTTGTTAAATTGTCTATTATTTTTCTGATCTATTCTTTGGCCCACAAATTCTTTAAGACTGAATTATTTTACTTCCATTAAAATTTGAATACATTCTTATGCCTTCTATCGAATATGATTTTTATTGTGTTGTAGTCAGTAAAGTATATGTTTAGTATAGTTACTTTTCTGTATTTATTTTTCATGTTTTTATGCCTTAGCACATGGTCAATTTTTGTAAAGATATTTTGTGATACTGAGAAATATGTATATTTCTTATTATTTCATTAATCAACAGAGATCTATAAAATTTAATTTCTAACAAAATTCCATTCAGGTCCTTAATAGCTTTCTTACTTATCTTTTTACTAGATTTCGGTAGGTCTGAAAAGGTCTTATTGAAGACTTCAACTATTATAGCTATAATTATTATATAGTTCTCCCTGTGATTCAATTAACTTTTCCATTATGGAATTGGATAGCACAGTGGATAGATCACTGCGCTCAGAGTCAGGAAGACTTGAACTCAAATCTGGCCTCAGACATTTAGCTGTGTGATCCTGGGAAAATCACTTAACCTCTTTCTGCCTCAACTATAAAATGGGGATCATAATAGCATCTAGCTTCCAAGGTTGTGAAGATCAAATGAGAGAATATTTATAAAGCACTTAGCACAGTGTCTGACAGACAGTAGGGGCTTAATAAATCATCTTTAAGCACTTATATTCTATGTAAATATAGTAAGCATTGACTTTATCTCATTATCTATGGTGTATAATGTAGTTTCTCTGTTTGTCTCTTTTAACTAAGTCTAATTTTACTCTTGCCTTGTCTGAGATCACAATTGCTACCCTTTTTTTTTTAGCTCATCTGAAGTATAATAAATTCTCATCTACTCTCTCATTTTAATTCTGTGTGAATCAGTTTGAAATTAATAACATGATAATCACATTGTTGGATACTGATCTCCAATTCATTTTGCTACCTTCCTCCATGTGTTTGGTGGGTCTATCTATCTACATATGTGTTTATATACATATATACATATACATGCATATATTTACATATCAGATGATATAATTGAGGGATTTTGTTGTTGTTCAGTTGTTACAGTCATGTCCAGCTCTTTGTCATCCCATTGGAGTTTTCTTGGCAAAGATTCTGTAGTGGTTTGCCATTTCCTTCTATGGCTTATTTTACAGGTGAAGAAACTAAGGCAAAACAGGGTCAAGTGACTTGCCTGAGGTCATACAGCTTGTAAATATCTAAGGCCAGATTTGAACTCAGGAAGAATGAGTCTTTCTGAATCCAGGTCCAGTACTTGATACACTGCGCCAACTAGCTGCTTCAATGGAGGGATACATACTCATATATGTTTATGTATGTGTGTATGTATGTATGAATGTATGCATATGTGTGTACATATCCTATTCCCAGTGAATGGAAATGGGATGGATTTACCAACAAATGGAGGAGGATAACAAATTAGATCAAAAGCACCATCCAATTACATGTATATAAATACATGTACACATATTTAAACACACATATATACTATATATGTATGTGCATATATACACACACATACACACATGTGCATATGTGTGTATATATATACACACACAGTTGGATTCACCTATACATGTACATCCCTCCATCATACCATTTTATACATTATCTTTTCCACTACCTCCCTCTTTGCAAAGAAGGTAGAGAAAGAGATGAAATCAGCACTAGCAAACTATGAATGACCTCATCTGTTCCTCCTCCTCTGCTCCTCCTTTATTCATTAAACCCAGATCCAGATATCTAGTTCTTACACTTTCTCTTTTTTAGTCCCATTTATGATCTAGCTTTCAAAGTTGACCTTTGTTTTACTCAAACTTTCCCTCCTTGATTTTGCCCCCACATATTTCCTTGTTGACTTTAATGTGTTTCTACAACAAACTCTGTGTATGTCATTATTCCTTTTTTCAGTTCAGATAAATGTAAGGTTCATAAAATGACTACTCTGCCTAGCTTTTCTTCTATATTTGTACACACTCTCTCTTGTTCATCCCAATTGTGCAAAATAGTAACTTTTACCCCTTCTTCATCTCTGCCCTAATATGTTCCTTCTTACCTCCCTTTTCTTCCATCCCTTAAAACCAACCAAACAGAATAAAACCATTCCCAAGCCCTATGTTTCTATGTTACTTAACTCCCTCTGTGTCCCTTAAAGACAATGTAATTCTAAAGAGATACTTTTCTTATCCTAGTAAAATGTATGGTATTCTTTATCATTTGTCCTCTTCCAATTGCCTCTCTTGGTTCCTGTACTTGTGTATCAAAGTTTCTGCTCATTTTTAGTCTTTTAATCAGGAATTCTTGAAAGTCCTCAATTTCAATTGTTGTCAGATTTGGTCCACAAACCTCTAGGTGTCTAAGAGTTCCTTTTAGGAGGGTCTACAAGGTCAAGCCTATTTTCCTAATAGTACTAAGATGTTATTCACCTATTAAAATGCTCTTCTCTTTCCCATCTAGATATCTATGTAAAGCCAGATTTCTTCATACACTTCAACCAAATCAATATATCATAAAAGACTGAACGAAGAAGTAGTATGAAAATCCAATTGTCTTCTATTAAGCCAGATAGTGAAGAGATTTGCAAAAATATCTAAAATAATACCCATATTCTCACACTTTTTTTGGAAAACATTATTTTTAATGTTATTTATGTTTACATGAATGGGTTTATCATTGTTATTTTAAATAATATTTTTAATATAAATATAAAATAATATTTTAAATTATTCATTTTAATTTATTTATGGTAAATATTGATAGATATAATCCATGCAAACAAAATCTTTTCAGGGTTCTCAATAATTTTTAAGAGTATAGAGGGGTTCTAAGATCAAAAAGTTTAAAAAATACTACTATAGTCTTTTAAAGGTCCTTTCCTCTCCCCTCCCGTGTAGAATTACGTTCTGTTCTTAGGGTAAGTTATTCTTAGTTTAAAGCCATAAAAAATTTTTTTCTTTATGGAATATCATGTTCTAAGATTTTTCTCTCTTTTAAGTAGTTGCTTCCAAGTCTTGTGTGATGTTGACTGTGGTTCTTTGGTACTTGAATTATTTGTGGTTGTTTACAAATCTTTTCCTTTGAATTATTTCTTTATGGCTGTTCACAAATTTTCTTTTTCCTTTGACTTGAAAGCTCTGGATTTTAATTATGTTATTCCAGGATGCTTTCAATTTGATGTCTATTTTAAGAGACGATCTATTAATTCTTTCTATTTTTCACTTTGCCACCCACTTCTGGTTCTAATGTATCTGGGCAATTTTCTTCGTGATTTCTTGAAATTATACGCAGATTTTTTGCTTGGTAATGGCTTCAGGGAACTTTATTATTCTTAAATTGTTTTCCTTGTCAGTTTTTTTCTTGATAATAGAGATCTTACACTTTCTCCTATTTTTTTAATCTTTTGGCTTTGTTCTAATTAATACTCCTTATCATCTCACGGAGTTCTGGTTAGTCCTTTAGATGACAGAGGTAAGTAGTAGAGCCAATACCAAATCCAAGTTCTTTGACCCCAAATCTGCTGTACTTTTCACTGTACAATGCTTCAGTTCAGTTCAGCCAAGATAGTGAAAGGCCCTCTTAAAATGCAAAGATATTAGAGGCAACTAAGTGGCACAGTGGAGAGAGCACCAGTCCTGAAGTCAGAAGGACCTGAGTTCAAATCCAGCCTCAGACACTTACTAGCTCTGTGACCCTGGACAACTCATAAATTAATTCACAATTCAGTAGAAGGGGAAAAAGCCAGGCTATCAAATTGCCTGTGCATAAGAAAGGAAGTTAGGTCCAGTGAAGGCACCTCATGGATTAGTCCTAGCAGAGTACCAGAGTCTGGGATAAGGGGAAAGGAGGAAAAAACCATATTGGGATAGGAAGGGAATAAGAATTTTTAAAGTATCTACTATATGCCAGGCACTATGCTAAGCACTTTACAACTATTATTTCTCCTCACAAAGAACCTGGGAGGTAGGTTTTATTATTATCCATATTTTACAATTGAGGAAACCAAGGCAAACAAAAGTTAAGTGACTTTCCCAGGGTCACACAGCTGATTAAGCATCTGAGTTTGAATCTGAACACAGGTCTTCCTGACTCCAGGCCCCGTGCTTTATCTACTGTGCCACCTAGCTGCCTCTAGATAGTAGAGGGAAAAGAGGAGTTGGAAGGCAACCAAAATCACATTTTATCTACTTCATAATTTTGCTTGTAATAAATGCTACTAGAGAACACGACAAACAGAAGGAAATAAGCTCCTTTCTTTCAATAAACTTATAGTCTGGGTAGACTGAAATGAAGTTAATCTTGAATGACCTGTCCTTGATGAAGCCATGCTTGTTTTTTGTAAACACTGTTTCCATATCTAGATGTTCAGCAACCATCTCTTTAATGATTTGTTCTAGAATTATCCCGGGATCAAAGTGTTCAGCTATCATTAATTGACTATACTTCTATTTCTGTGATTTTATCTTACTATAATTCTTTCATTGACTGCCTATAGCCCAGATTTTTAGATAGGATTCCCCAGGGTGGCAGATAAAGAATGAAATGAACCTTTGTTTCCTCAGTCATTTCATCTTTCACCCACCGCACTAGCAAAGGAACTCTCAAAATTCCAGAGTCTATGAACTGAGGGTTGGAATCTCTGATTGAAGTTTCAGGTAGGGAAGCTGCCTTCTCACCTAGGACCCCACCCAGGACCCACAGAGTAGGAGCCACCCAGCCAGACTTCACAGGCCCAGAGGGTAGAAATCAGGCAAGAGGTAATCTGACAACAGCCCTGCCCTGTTCTTAAGGCCTTTTTGTCTTACATCTGAGAACTAGGTCTCCAACTGCCTGCCAAACACTGACAAAACAAAAATGATTAAAAAGCTAGAGATATTGACTCATGAGTAAACTCGAAGAAAAAAAAACACAATAGCCCTAAATATGTTTAGCTTGGCCCTATGACAAAGGGGGAATATAACTGCTTCTGAGAAGGAAGGGAGTTAACCCAAAGACGGGAGAGGGATTGTTTAGAGAGGGATGACTAGAAGAACTGAATGAAGTAGCAAAGGAGAAAAAATTCTCTTTGTGAGCAGTAGAGAAAATACTTTCCTAACAGCAACTCTACTAAACTAACAGAAATGTTCTACAAGGAGTTTGAAGGCTGATGTCAAAAGACCTTGAAAAATCGTGCTACCTGTACTGCTCTAGTCTCTCCGTTCTGTGTGATAGAAAGGTGAGAGATGATGACAGAGGCAATGGATGGAAAGGGTAATTAATAATGTCCCATCCATCCCTTGTTGCCTCCCAGATATTCTAAGAACATAGCGTCATGAAAAAAGCTGGGCTGGGAGCCAAGAGAGTCGAGTTTGAGTCCTGCCTCCATTACTTCTTGTTGTTCAGTCATTTCAGCTGTGTCTGACTCTTGGTGACCCCATTATAGGGATTTCTTTGCAAAGATACTAGATTCATCTCCCATTCTTTTCTCTAGCTCATCTTACAGATGAGGAAACTGAGGTAAACAGGATTAAGTGACTTGCCCAAGGTCACACAGCTAGTAAGTGTCTGAGGTCAAATTTGAACTCAGGTCCTCCTGACTCCAGGGTAGGTGCCCTATTCACTGCACCAGCCACTTAGCTGTCCAGGAGTTCAACTGGAGGGTATTCCCTCTTTCATGCTTATATATCTCTTTCATGCTTAGGCTTCTTTTCTTAAAGATAGCCCTCTCTCCTAGGTGAAAGGACTACATTTTTTTTAATAAGTTAATACTCTCCAGCACATTGTGCAGTGTATCAAACACAGAGACATCTTCCAGCCACGAAGGAGAGGAAGCGAGCACTTTTGAAATTTGATGTAAGTTAAGGAATCACACTTCAAGTGGGACTTTCTAATATATTGTCAGTCTTTTCGTATTGGACTCTCCATAACCCCATTTGGGATTTTCTTGGCAAAGGTACTGGAGTGGTTTGCCATTTCATTCTCTAGTTCATTTTGTAGATGAGGAAATGAAGAAAACAGGGTGAAGTGACTTGCCCAGGGTCACCCAGCTAGTACATGTCTGAGCCCAGATTTGAACTCGAGAAGATAAGACTTCCTCACTCCTTGCCCAGCTCCATTACTTACAAGCTGCATAAAGGAGCCTTAATTTCTTTGCCTATTAAATGGATATAATAATAACTGCTATGCCAACCTCACAAGGTTGTTGTAAGGATAAAATAAGAGATTGTGTAGGGAATCACTTTACAAGCTAGTAAATGTGATGTGAGGAATTATTCCAAGACATTACTTAAAGAAGTTTTGGTTTTGCCTCAGTTCCTCTACACCAAAATTTTTTAAGGAAAGGAAACCATTAAACTAAGCATGGCTGGCAAAATCCTTCTGATATTAATGCCTATTCCCTCTAAATTCCATTCTTCAGCAAACAGCAAGGCCTTATCCCACTCTGGGTTCCATATCACATTATTACATACAAATTGCAAACTTTCTTCACTTGAGAGTAATCTCTGTGTAAGTACAAGCCAAAGAGATCTCTTCAAATATCTTCTGTCTTTCAGTTGCCTTCTTTCCACTGTTTTTCCTCCTGTTATATAAGGACAAGGGTTAGGGACACCCAAATGGCAAAGTAATAATAAAAATAAATATTAGTAACAAATTATATTAAATATAACAAATAAACAGAATTAAATGAATAATAATAAAAACAATGGCAAAGTAATTATAGAAATAAACTTTAAAAGAATCGCCCTAATGGTGAGGAAGACAATTGTGTAGGGTATTCTAGTCCACATGACCAGTAAAAATGTGACTTTATCATGGAGAATACGTAAATACACATTTCTCCCCTGAGGGAGAGCGTGTATTCTCAGTCACGAGGCAGCTATTTAAAAGTCCATCTCTGGCGTGTCCACTTCTCTGGGTCTGTTCTGAGACTGGTGGGAAAGAGAGAAGGCTAGTATCAGGAATGGTCTGTCTTTAAAGTGGGCACCTGAGTTCTCTCAAAAAACACATGGACAGATTCAAGTAAATTAATCCATAGTAAGAGCTCATTTTGCTATAGAACTTTAGACAGAGTTTGTAAAACACTTCTTGACTTTTCCCTCTCCTTCAACTCTCATAGCAACATAGTTGCTAAGTCGTATCAATTCTATCTCCCCAAGGTCTCTTCCATCCATCCAACTCAGAGGGCCACCATCTTCTTTCAGGCCTCTATCATTTCTCATATAGACTATAATAACAGCCTCCTATTTGTACTCTCAGGTTGCAGTCTGTCCCTCACCAACCTGTTCTCTAAAAGACAGCTAAAAATCATCTTTCTGAAGTACAAGCTTGACTAGTTCACTGTCAAGCTCAGGGAGCTTTAAGAACTTCTTATTACCTCTAAGATTGAACACAAAGTCTTCGGCTTGACTGTGCGTCTTTTACTGCACGTTACCATTCCTCCTCTCCCCCTCCCCCTTCCCAAGCATACTACATTCCAGTCAAACCGGCCTCCTCACTTTTCTTCCACAGTACATTCCATCCTCTATCCTCCATGACACGGGTTTACCCCTTCCTCACTTTAGAATTCCTTAGAACCTCTTAGAATTCCTGGTTTCTTTTAAGGTACGGTTTATGTTAGCATTCTTTCCACCCGCAAATTATCCTATATATCTTTAACTGTTCACTTCGTGTATGTCACCAGAAGAATGCAGGTTTCTTAAGGGAAAGAATTGTTTTTAGTTTTATCTATATTCTCTGTATCTAGCACAATGCCTTGCATAGTGTAGAGTCTTATTGAATTCAACTGGATTAGGTAGATGGTAAAATATTATTATATCCATTTTATAGGTAAGGAAACTGAGGCTGGGAAAATGACTTGCAGATGGTCTCACAGTAAGTACTTGGGCCAAAATACAAATTCAGGCTCTTCTTGACTCCAAGTGAGTAATATTTCCACCAAGCCACACTGCCTCTCCACCAATAAATAAATATGGAGTATGTACTATAAGCCCAGGAATGAGCTACATATTGTGGAAAATACAATCCAGGGTTGCAGAGGGAAGAGGGGAAGGAGACAGAGTACATAAAGCAAGGAAAAGCTCTAATCCCTTGGCTGCCATTCATTCCTCTTTCTCTTTGCTAGAGTTCTAAACTCCAGGTTGAAATGTTATGATTTCTGAGACTTCTGAGCAAAAGCGTATTGCCCTATTGGTTCTTCCAGCATCCTTTTTCCTTCTGGCAATGCTTACCAACTAGTAAGGCAAAGAATTAGCTCAGAAATGATCACAGAAACACAGAATTTGGGAGCTGGAAGTTGGAAACCATCTAATCTCATCCATACATGAAAGGAATTCCCAATTTACAAGGTATCCCAGAAGTCTCGGTGCAGTTTTAAGCTAACAAAGCCGCCCGACAAGTTGGCCACCCAGTCTCTGCTGAAGATGTCCAGGAAAGAATAACTCCTGCTCTTGTGGGACAGCCCACCCCATTTTTTGACAGTTTATATCAACCCTAAATTAGCCCCTTTGCAAATTCCACCATTACTCCTTCTTTGGCCCGAAAGAACAAGTCTAATCCCTTCTCTCTCTGACAGCTCTTCAAATACTCAAACTACAACTACAGTGGCTCCCCTGAGTCTTATTTTCTCTGGGCTAACACGCCTTCAAGTGTAGCTTTCAGCTGATCCTCCTGTGGCTCTATCCCTTTCGCCATCTTGAATGATCTCCTTTGGACACTCTCCAGCCTATCAATGTCCTTCTTAAACATGGAGCCATGAATGAATGAATGAATGAAACTTTTATTAAACATTATATACCAAGCTCTATGCTAAGGATAAAATTGAAAAAAATGAGACAGTCCCTGTTCTCAAATGTCTCATATTCCAATTGAGGGGAAAATACACAGAAGAAAGTTCAATTACAGGGCAGATGGAAAGACCCAGAATTCCTAAGGATACTACACTGGGCAGATGAAAAGGCCCAGGGGTCCTTAGGTTAGAGAAAAAAGATCTGCTAATAGTGCCAGAAGAGGATAGGGAAATGGCAGGATTCAGTGATAGGGAAGATGGCAGGACCTACTGGTCCTCCATGGCATCTGAAGGAAAAAAGTTGTTGAATTTCATCTCATCTAAGACCTGTGGTGAGTCAAATATTCCAAAGACAGGGGAAAGGCAATGGAGAAGGGTACCCTCTGCAATGTAGTCTTCTCATCACCTGGCCATCCTGGAAGGGTTATTGGAACTGAGCACAATACTCTACATTAAGCCTGACCATGGCTGAATACAATAAGACTATCACCTCTCAAGCTGTGAACTGATCCAACCATTCTGGAAAGCAATTTGGAACCATGCCCAAAGGGCTATAAAACTGTGCATACCCTTTGATCCAACAATACAACTACTAAGTCTATATCCCAAAGACATCAAAAGAAAAAGGGAAAAGAACCTATTTGTACAAAAATATGTATAGCAGTTCTTTTTGTGATGGTTAAGAATTGGAAATCAAAGGAATACCCATCAACTGGGGAATAGCTAAACAAGCTGTGGTATGTGATTGTGATGAAATATTATTGTGCTCTAAGAAATGACAAGCAGGATGATTTCAGAAAAACCAGGAAAGACATACATGAACTGATGCAAAATGAAGTGAACAGAACCAGGAGAACATTGTACACAGTAACAGCAATATTGTAAGATGAGGAACTCTGAATGACTTAGCTATTCTCAGTAATACAGTGATCCAAGACAATCCCAAAGAATTAATAATGAAGTATACCATCTCCTTCCAGAGAAAGAACTGATGTTGTTTGAATACAGACTGACGCATGCTATTTTCACTCTCTTTCAATCTTTTTTTCTTTTATTCAAATCTTCTTGTGCAAAATGACTAACATGGAAATGTTTTACGTGATTGCATGTGTATAACCTATATCTGATTGTTTACTATCTCAGGAAGAGGGGAGGAGAGAGAGGGATAAAAGTTGGAACTCAAACCTTTAAAAAAAAAAGTTTAAAATTATTTTAACATGTAATTGGGGAAAAATAAAATACATATTAAAAAAGACTATCACCTCTCTATTTCTGTAAACCATGATCCTCTTAATGATGCCCAAGATTTCATTTTTTTACTGTTATCACACATGATTTATACTGATCTTATAGTGTGCTAAAATGGCAGAACCCTTCAGAAACACAACTATGTCTCCCAAATCTTACACATGTAAAGTTGATTTTTTTGTACTCACATGCAAAACTTTACTATTGATTTTCAATAGTAAAAAAAAAAATCACTATTGAATTTCATCGTATCAGTCTTGGCCCAATGTTCTAACCTGTCAAGATTCTTTTGGAACTTGATTTTCACCTACTAGATTAGTTATCCCACTAAGCTTTGTGTCATCTGCAAGGTTGATGAACAGATCATCTATGCCTTTTACAATCTCACTGACAAAATTATTAAAGAGCACAGGGCTAAATAACAGATCCCTGGGGTAATCCACTGGAGACCTCTTGCCACATTGACATTAAATCAGCTATCCAACCAGTTCCAAATCCATCTGACTTGCTATCTAATCTGTGTCTCTCCATCTTTCCCACAAGAAATTTGAAATACTTTATCAAAATCTTCACTAACATCCAAATAAACTATCTCTAGCTTTCCCCTCATATGCTGATTCAGTTTTTGCTGTTCAGTCATTCAATTGTGTCTGACTCCTCATGACCTTGTGGACCATGCTGTCCGTGGGGTTTCCTTGGCAAAGATTTTGGAGTGGTTTACCATTTCCTTCTCCAGTGGATTAAGACAAGCAGAGGTTAAGTGACTTGCCTATAGTCACACAGCTACTAAGCATCTAAGGCTGGATTTTAATTCAGGTCTTCCTGACTCCAGAGCCAGCACTTTACCCACCGAGCCATTTAGCAGCCTCTTAGGCAAAAGGAGGTTAAATAACTTGTCCAAGGTAATACAGCTAGTATGTGTCTAAGCCCACATTTGAAATCAGGTTTTCATGACTCCAGGCCCAGCACTCTATCCACTGAACCATCTAGCAGCTTCACTAGTTCAGTAATCCTGTCCAAAAAAGGAAATGGGGTTAGCCTGGCATCTCTTATTCTTGATGAAGTCATATTTGCTCTTTCTTTGATAGCATCATTTCCATATCTAGATGTTCAACCAATAATCTCTTTAATGATTCAAAGTCAAGCTTACTGGTCCATAGTTTAAAGACTCCATTCTCTTCCTTTTCCTGAAAATTGAGATATGCGGCCTTCTCCAATCTTGTGGCACCTCTACTGGTGTCCATAGGCCTTCAGATATCACAGACAATGACCATTTTCTGGACCTGAGTGTGTAGTTCAGTAGTTCATCTAGGTCATATGGCCTGAATTCCACCAGGACAGTAAGTATCTCTTACTTATTTATATGATGCATCAACTCAGTCACTTTTGATCTGTCACTTGCAGTGCACATGTTATTCATCACGGCAGAGAAAATAGAAGTCAAATAAGAATTAAGCAGCTTTGCCACATTTCTGTTGTCAGTTATCATCATCTCAACCATCCCAAGCCAAGGACCCATCCCCTTTTGCTCCTAATTAGCAAAAATAAACTTTTTGCTGTCCTTGGGCTCCCCTGTCAGCCTCAGCTCATTCTGAGATTTAGCATGACTGACAATTTTGATAGGATCATCTCACACTCATATTCACTCTGTTACCTTGTCTTACTCCCGCTTTCTACACATTGCTTTTTTAATATCTAGGTTGATTGGTATGTGGCCTGTATAGTAACATTGCTCTCTTCAGAAAAATCTCATGTTTCCTCTTCATTTGAATTATTTCCCTTTGTGTCTTAAGAATTTAATTTCTTGAGCATCTCCCAAACCTCATAGGCTGACTTTCCCTGAAATATTTGATTCCAGATGATCTCACCTGTCATTCTCCTGAAACCTTTAAAATCTGCTTTACCAGGGGCAACTAGGTAGTGCAGTGGATAGAGCACCGGCCCTGAAGTCAGGAGGACCTGAGTTCAAATACAACCTCAGATCAAACTTACTAGCAGTGTGACCCTGGTGCAGTGGATAAATTGGCGAGCCTGGAGTCAGGAAGACCTGGGTTCAAATCTGTCCTCAGACACTTGCTAGCTGTGTGACCTTGGGCAAGTTACTTAATCCTGTTTACCTCAATTTTCTTGTCTGTATAACAAGCTGGAGAAGGAAATGGCAAGCCACTCCAACATCTTTGCCAAGAAAACCCTAAATGGAGTCACAAAGAGTTGGACACAACTCAGTAACAGCAAAGTAGTTATTCAGACAGCTAGGTGGCTCAGTGGATATAATGCCAGATCTGGTACCAGAAAGACTCATCTTCCTGAGTTCAAATCTGGCCTGAGACACTTAATAGCTGTGTGACCTTCAGCAACTCACTTAAGTCTGTTTGCTACAGTTTCCTCATCTGTAAAATGAGCTGGAGAAGGAAATGGCAAACCACTCCAGTAGCTCTGCCAAGAAAACTCCAAATGGGGTCATGAAGAGTTAGATATAACTGAAAAAAACTGAACACACACACACACACCACATACCACACACTATGCATATAATTAAGCCAGGACTTCCTCTCCTCTATCAAACTCTAGGAGAAATAGTTATTTCTCTCCACTGTTCCCATTGCTTCCACTTCAGCAACCAGGCAATTGGAATCAAATACAGAATCTTCCCTCACTGGTTGCTCTGCCTCTTAAAGGATGAAATAATCACTAAAGTGAGTCAAGAAATTATTAGGTGCTCTGCTTTGGTCAGAGAGAGAATGCCAGCAGATATCTGGATAATTGAAGTCCTCTATCAATAGTCTATCATCTTGTGCCAGGCTTTTGAGCTGTTTCCCACATTCCTCATCTGTTTCCTCTTTCTGTTCACATGATCTATATATTCCAATGACAAAAGTCATTTCAGTTTTGCCTTCCTCAATCTTCACTCAACTATCTGTTTCTCCCTCCTTTGACCTTTACCCATAATGTTTGCCCTCTCATTCCTAGATTTCTTCACCTGAATATACATTTTTAATATACAGTTACCTGCCAGCATTGTTGTCAGGATCAAATAAGATAATTTTTGTAAAGTGCTTAGCACAGTGTTGGTTACATAGTAGGCACTTTCTTCTATTACATCTGAATAGAATCAATAGGGCCTTCCCTTGTAGGAGACAATAGCTATAACTAGAAAGTAAACTCAACCAAATAAAGAATAGAGACAATTGCAAAAGATTAAATTGACAATCTTGATTACATGACAAGTAGAAAATCTTTTGCATGAAGGAAATTAATGTAACTATGATAAAAAGGGATGCAGGTTACTAAAAACAAATCTTTGTGTCGTTTGTCTCTGATTAGAATTTCATATCCAAAGTATAAAGGCAATTAATAGAAATATATGAAACCAAAAGCCTTTCCCCTATAGATAATGGCCAAATAATCCATAAAGAAAATTTGCAAATTAGCAGCCATATGAATGAAAGTTCCAAATCACTATAAAAACAGAAATGCAAATCAAAACAATGCTAAGCTTTCACCTTACATACTGGCAACAGTGTTGCGAGCCTTGGGAGTGAAGGGTCACCAGGCTGTCTAAGGAGGGACAAGACAGGCCAGGTTGACAACAGAGCAGGTCAAATTGACAAAGACAAAAGACGAGAATAGTTAATGTTGGAGAGCTTGTGGAAAAACAGGCACACTAATTGTTGATGAAACTGTGGATTGGTACGAACACTGTGGAAACTCATTTGTAATTATGAAAAGAATACTAATGCCCATACTTTGTCCCAGCAATTCTCATTGCTAGGCATATATACCAAGAAGAATAGGGATAAAAATAAAGGATATATACACACATATATGTGTATGTGTGTGTATATATACATATATACATATATACATACATATACATATTTATAAATATATATCTCAGCACTTTTTGTGTTAACAAAGAACTGGAAACCATAGATATCTCAGCACTTTTTGTGTTAACAAAGAACCGGAAACCAAGTAGATGTCCATTGATTAGGAAGTGGCTAGACAAATTGTACCATATGCATATAATATTATATGTGTGTATATATAATATTATGTAAGTAATATAATATAAAATTCATATTACTGTGCTATAAGAAACAATGAATACAATGAATATTGAGAAACATGGGATGAATTACACGAATTATTGCAAACTAAAGTTAGCAGAGTCAGGAAAACGAAATATACCCTAGGCATGGTGGCATAATGCCTGTAATCCCTGCTGCTGGGAAGGCTAATGGGTTTCTTGAGTTCAGGAGTTCTGAGCTGCAGTAGGGCTAGAGTAGCCCACTAAATTTGGCAACAGTATGGTGAACTTTGGAGAGTGAAGGGTCACCAGGCTGCCTAAGAAGCCTAGGTTGGAAACAGAGCAGGTCAAAGCTTCCATGACAATTACTAGTGGTATTAAGCCTGTGCATCGCCACTGTACCTCTAGCCTGGGCAAGCTAGAGAGACCTAATCTTAACAAACAAAACAATAAGAAGAAAACAATATATACATGATAACAACAATGTAAATGGGAAGAACAACCACCATTAAACATCAAAGCTGAATGTTACAGAATTATAATGGCCAAGCTGACCCAAAAAAAAGAGATATGAACAGATGTCTCACCCAATCTTTTCCAAAAGTGTAGAACCATGGCAGTGGTTCTACCCGAGCTACATATAAAGTCAAACTTTTTAAAAAACATGTTGCTTCATTTTCTGGAAATCTTTTTTTTGTCATATTTTACTATAAGGTATGGCTCTCTGGAATGAAGTGGTAAGAGAAATATGGTGAGGCATAAAGGGGACATAAAATAAAAGATATTAATAAAATATAATTTTAAAAAGAAAAAAGAATCCTTCCCTAGCCACAGATATGAAAGGTACTACTTTTTTACATTATCATCTTTTTTTTTTTTATGAAGTAGTCTTTTAATAGGTCATATATCTATTTGGAATTCATTGTGTCTGTAGTATAAGTATTTGTCCAAACCTAATTTCGGCCAGTTTCCCCAGAAGTCTTTGTTTAACAGGGAGTCTTTACACTAAGAATTGGTGTCCTTGGATTTATACTACTATACCCAGTTGCTCCTGGGTCTTGCTTAAGTAGCCAGCTTTTCTGGTCAACTTTCTATTTTTTTTAACCAATATTCGAAAATTTTGTATTGCTTTGTTATATAGTTTAAGATGTGGTAATTCTATGCTCCTTTCATTCTGACTTTTTTTTTTCATTATCTCCCTTGAGGTTTTTGACCGTTTGCTCCTCCAGATATATTTTGGAATTATTTTGTGCAGTCCTGCAAAGTAACTCCTACTGAATCCATTCTGTAAGAGACACCAAATTCTCTTTGTTCTCTTCCCACTTCTCTAATCAATCCTTCTTACTCCTTCTTTGGATCCTTATCTTCCTACCCACTCACTGATGACTCCCAAGGGTTTCTCTTGGGCCTTTTTCTTTTCTATACTCTCCTACTTGACAATTTCATTCACTCTTATGGCTTCAAATACAATTTCTATGTGGATGAATCCCAAATGTCCATCTTTAGCTCTGAACCCTCTTCTACATTCAATACTCTAACCGCCTACAAGACACTTCCATCTGTATGTCCCACCAGCATCTCAACTCAAAATGTACAAAACCAAGTTCATTTTCTTCTCCCCACCCACTGATCCTCCTTCTTACTTGTTTTTTTCTGTGGCATCATTCCTTCTCCTGGGTCTGAAATCTTGGCCTCAGCTTTGTTTCTTTGCCTTCACCTTCCAGTCAATAAGATCTGTTGATTCCACCTAATCTCTCAGCTGTTTTTTCCTTCCTATTCCTACTGCAATATTACTGTTTCATTTTTCCCCTTTGTGACTAAATACCTAATTCAACAAATGGATGAATGAATGAATGAATAGTAAAGCCTCTTATTATCACCCTCCTAGACTGCTGCAGATCTTTTCACCTTTATTATTAACTTCCTCCATTCCATCTTTCTTACCACTGGTTATGTTACTCTTTGTTTCAAAAACCTTTCAGTGGATTCCTACTGCCTACCCAGTAAAGCTTAAACTCTTTCACTAGGCATTCAAGGCCTTCTACAATCTGGCACCACTCCATCTTTCTTTAGCAAATGTTTTCCCTCTCCAAGCTCTATATGTTCCAGATAAACTATGTTACTTGCACTTTTCTATGTCCTTCTCTGGAGACAGCTAGGTGGCACAGTAGATGGAGTGCCAGGTCTGGAGTCAGGAAGCCCTGAGTTCAAATCCAGCTTCAGATGTTTACTAGCTGTATGACCCTAAACAAGTTATTTAACCCTGTTTACCTCAGTTTCCTCATCTATAAAATGAGCTGGAGAATAAAATGGGGAGCCATTCCAGTGTCTTTGCCAAGAAAACCCCAAATGGGCCCGTGAAGAGTCAGATGTGACTGAAATGATTAAACAACAACAAAATGCCTTCTCTAATCCATGTATTATAATTATCAATATTTTGCGTTATAGCGTGAGAAACAGTGAGGAGATCAGTGTTACTTGATCATAGAACATGTTGTTTAGTCATTTGCAGTCACATCTGATTCTTTGTGACCCGATTGGAGGTTTTCTTGGCAAAGATACTAGAGTGGCTTGCCGTTTCTTTCTCCACCTTATTTTAAAGATGAAAAACTGAGGCAAATAGGGTTAAATGACTTGCCCAGGTCACACAGGTAGGAAATGTCTGAGGCCTGAACTGAATTCAGGAAGATGAGTCTTTCCGATTCTAGGCCCAGGACCCTATCTGCTATACCACCTACTTACCACCTAGAATATATAGGAAGGAATAAAAGTCTAGGAAGACTGGAAAGGTAGGAAGGGGCTAGTCACTAGGTTTTTGAAGGACTTTAAAAGTCAAACAGAGAATTTTGTATTTTATCCTAGAGTTGATAGGGAGCCATTGCAGTTTATTGAGTAGGGGAGTGACATGGTCAAAGCTATGCTTTTTAGAAAGGTCACTTTGATAGCTGAGTGGAGAATGGATTAGAATGGGAGAGATTTGAGGCAGGGAGACCAACCAGAAGTCCATCGCAATAGTCAAGGTTTGAAATAATGAGGGCCTCTACCAGGGTCACAGTGTCAAAGGAAAGAAGAGGGAAGATACAAGAGACATCGTGAAAGTAGAATAAATACAACTTGGCAACAGATTGGATATGAGAGAAAGAGGGGCTGTGAGAAAGTGAAGAGGATGATGCCTAGTTTGCAAACCTGGGTGACTGAGAGGATGATAGTACTTTCGATAGCAATAGGAACATTTGGAAGAGGGGAGAATTTTGGGGGAAAGATAATTGGTTCAGTTTTGGACATGTTGAGTTTAAAATTCAGGATATCCAGTTTGAAATGCCCAAGCTATGGTTTGAGATGTTAGACTTAAGGTGAGGAGAAAGGTTAGGCCTAGATAAATAGATGGTACAATATATAAAGGGCTGGGTCCAGAATCAGGAAGACCTGAGTTCAAATCTGACCTCAGATATTTCCTAGCTGTGTGACCCTGGGCAAGTCACTTAACCTCTGTTTGCCTTAGTTTCCTCATTTGTAAAATGGAGATAATAATAACACCTACCTTCTAGGATTGTTGTGAAAATAAATGAAGTAATATTTATAAAAGCACTTAGCACAGTGCCTGGCACATAGTAAGTACTATATAAATAAATGTTTGCTATTATTATCATTATTACTACTACTACCATCATCTACAAAGAAATGATCATTAAATCCATAGGAGCTTATGAGATCCCCAAGCAAAATAGTATAAAGGGAGAATAAAAGAGGGCCCAGGGAAGAGGTCTGGGGGACACCATGACAAAGATGAAGATCCAGCAAAGCAAACTGAGGAGTGGTCTGATAGATAGAAGAAGAATTAGGACAGAGAAGGAACCGTGTCATGAAAACCTAGGAAAGAAAGGATCAAGAAGAGTGTTGTCAATAGTATCAAAGACTGTACCTTTCTCTTTCAATTTCCTCCTCACTGGTGGTTCATAGTCATTTTCTCTACCTCATTCCCCTTCCATTGTCATCTGAAACTCTAATATTCAAGTCAATAAATTTTCTAATACCTTCTTCTCATAGTTCCTTGAATTGCTCAATTCCCATGACTTCTATCTCTACTATATTTTTCCCACTCACTGCATGAAGTCATATCTTTGATCTCACCATCACTTAAAATTGTTACACAGTACATTCAAGGTCTTAAACTCTAAAATCTCTCCCTAAACAGTAATATCTTTTCTTCCACTTCTCCCTTTCCCTCATTTCTCCCCAAAATGCTAATTGTGACCTCTCACTTCCATTTCCCAGTGCATCGCCCCGACTCAGGCCTCATTTCTCTCATTTTTTTTTAAATTCAAGATTTTATTAGAAATAGCATTTTGATTTAAACCTCAATACAAACAACTAAATTTATTTGGTTGATTTCTAGCCATAAACTATCATGAGAGAGACCTTGGTTTAAGTCCCACCTTTGATATATGATGGTTGTGCAACCCTTGGCAAGTCAATTAACAGCTTAGTGTCCCAAGGCAATTCTCCACAAGTATAAGTTGCATAGCTGCTGATCTCCATTGGTGGAGAGATTTTCCTCAGTGGGAACAACCTACACTAACGAAATCACAGATTCCCCATCCCTATCCCTCCACTCAAGACTTCTTCCGTCCCTCACTCTAAGTAGTCATCAGGATTCTTCATCCATTCATTCACTCCTAGAAATACAGCTAGGATTAAATTATTAAAATAATGAAAAGCAATGGAACTCATGGATGGCAGGTTTGTAGAGAAACAAGTATTCCTTAGGAATTGCAAAATTGCAGAATCTTTTTTGGAGAGCAATATAGCAGTAGAGAACAAAACTCCCCAGCCACTGAGTCCAATTTCCCATAATGTCTATTCCAAACCATCTCATTCC
This sequence comes from Phascolarctos cinereus, assembly GCF_003287225.1. Lineage (NCBI taxonomy): Eukaryota > Metazoa > Chordata > Mammalia > Diprotodontia > Phascolarctidae > Phascolarctos > Phascolarctos cinereus. Next base: position 277,124,839 of record NW_027555958.1, on the reverse strand, counting down.
TGAAGCCCACTATTCTACCACTCACAGTAAATTCTACCACTCTAACTTCCCTCTGTTTTCAATCATATTCTCTTTCTCCCCTCCAGCTGCCAAAGATGGGACAGCAATCCTTGTAAAGGCCAACTTTCCCACCTGTGCCTTGATATCATACCCTCTTTTTTCCTCCATAATCTTGCTGCAGCAAGCATCTTTTCTCTTTCTGTTTATCTGTCTCTCTCCCTCTCAGCTCTCTATCTCATTCTCTCTCTCCATCTCATTCTCTCTCTCTCTTTCTCTTTCTCTCTCTCCTCTGTGTTTCTGTCTGTCTCTCTCTGTCTCTCTCATCTCAAGCACTCATCTCCTCATTTCACACAATTTCCAAATCTTTATCACTACTTCAGATCTCTTCCCATTGCTCTAGTCCCACATTTCCAATTACCTTAGGGATATCTGCACTTATATATACTGCCCACATCTCAAACTCAGCATATTCCAAATCTGAAATCATCTTTGCCTCACAAATCTACCCCCTTTTCATAGCTGTTCTATTTCTAATTTTCACACCGTTCTACTTGGTTGGAAAATTTAGTTAGCTTTGATTTTACCCTCTCCCTAAAGGCAGCTGTGATTCAATTAACTTTTCCTTTAATCAGCTAACAGTGGATAGAGTGATGGACCTGGAGTCAGGAAGATCTGAATTCAAATCCATCCTCAGATACTTCCTGTGTCACCCTGGGCACTTAACTCTGTCAGTCTGTTTCCTCAACTGTAAAATGGGGCTAATAATAGCACTTACCTCCCTCTCAAATGAGATGATATTTGTAAAACACTCAGTAGAGTGCCTAGAACATAGTAGATGATTAATAAATGCTTTTCTTTCCTTACTTCATGCCCCACATTCAAGGCCACCAAGTCTTATGGATGCTACTCCCAAGATATCTTTAACATAAGAACATTTCTTTCCAAACTTGTTGTCAACCATGCCCAGACCCAGGTCCTCATCCACTTCTCACCTAAACTATTATAATGGCTTTATAACTGATCTTCCAGCCTCCTGGGACTTTTTTCAACAAATCATCCTTTATCACACTCCCCTAAATAAACTTCCTAATACACCACTCTCATTGAGTCACTCCTTTGCTCAAAAATATTCAGTCATTTCTGATTGCCCACTAAATAAAATATAAATTCCTGACTCTGACATTCAAGGCCATCCATAGTATGATTCCAACCTACCTTTCCAGACGTATCTTATACTACTTTCAATATACTACATTCAAGGCTATTCAAAAAGAAATGGGGCAACTAAACTGTACCTAAGGATCCCTACGGGCATATATTAACTTAGAAAACCACACATTAACATCATCTATGTTTTATTGTATTTTTATTTATTTTGTTAAGTATTTCCCAATTACATTTTAATGTGATTCCACTGCCTTTGGAAGTGTTATGGGCTACATGTGCCCCAAGGTGTGTGTTGACATCTCTGTTTGAGGCAAATTGAGCGATTTGCCCTTTTCTGTTCATACATGTCTCCATACATGTGTTCATGCCCTCTTGGTTAGGAATGAATTCTACTCCTTTGCCTCTAAACTCTGGATGTTGATATCCTTCCCTTGCTTTAAGAAAGCACAATTAAGGGGCAACTAGGTGGCAAAGTGGAAAGAGCTCTGGTCCTGGAGTCAGGAGTACCTGAGTTCAAATCCAACCTCAGATACTTGACAATTACTAGCTGTGTGACCATGGGCAAGTCACTTAACCCCAACTGCCTCACTGAAAAAGAAAAAATAAAAGCACAACTAAAAGCCAAATCTTTTCCTGCTATAAATGATCTCAAATTCCTGACTCCAGTCTCCACATGTTTTTATAGCACTTCATCAGACCGTCTCTTTGTGTGTACACCAGGACATTATGTCCTTTTTGTTCTAGCTTTTTTTGCACCTGTCTTATTCCTCCTTGCCCCCAAAAGATTATAAGTCTCTTAAAGGCAAGGTCTGTGTCTAATTTCACTTTTGTATCCTAAGCATTTAGTGCAGATCCTCATTTCTAAACTTGATGAATTTGTGAATTGAATTGAAAGGAATAGAATTTCAAAATTCAAGGATTGGAAGGTACTCTCCTTCCAACCTTTTGTACTTTCATATATTCTAGCCTTCATCTTCAGTTCTGTGTTCTAAGCCAGATGAAGCAGGTAATCCTAATTCCAAAACCACAACTAGAGTAAGACTGTTGGGGCTTTGTGCCGGGGTGCTGAAATTTAAAGGGCACTGACAGTACTTATATCTTATCAGCATATAGAAACAACTGAGTCTTGCAGCTAGTTCAAGAATGAATGAGTTAAATGAGAATGAGTTAAAATAGGAAACTGATAGGTACACTAGTGACCTCCCAGGCATCTCCTGCTTCTTTCCCCACCAGCAGTATATTTATCATGTCCATGTTTATATCCCACGGCCTGAGGTCTCTCCACCCACTACAATTGAATTTGTCTTTAAACACTGATTGGCAGGCTCCTTTCATAGCGTTTAGATCATTGGATCATAGATTTAGAGCTGAAAAGGAGCTTGGAGGCCGTCAGATCAGACCCTCTCATTTTACTGGTGAGGAAAATGAGGCTGAGAGAGATTAAGTGACTTTGGCCTGGCATGTTATCACGTGCTTTCAATCTCTGCTACCAGGGAGGCCAACCTTAGTGGATCAGTTGAGCTTTGGATTTGCAAGCTACAGGAGGTCTAAAGCTGATCCAGTGTGTGCACTAAGTCTGGCACCAATATGGTGGACTCCTCAGGAGGAGGGGAGCCAGCATGCTGACTAAGGAGGGACAAACTTGCCCAGGTCAAAAACAGAAGAGGCTAAAGTTCCATGCCTATCAATAGTGGAATGAGGCCTGCGAGTGACCATTATAGATACAGTCAGAGCTAGAAAGAGACAGGCAGACACAGAGAGGATGTATTAAGTGACTTGCCCAGGATCATACAGTTAGGGGGGTGTTTGAATCAGGATTTGAATTCAAGTCTTCTTGCCTTCAAGTCCAACAGTCGACCCACCACATTACCTAGTTGCCCCAAGGTGTGATTTGTGGTGGCTGTTCAGGCACTAGATCCATTAGTTATCACTGTCTACTCTCAGAAGCAGATGGTAGAGGACTGGTGGACAGGTGGACAGCTATCTCAGTTGCACCTCAGGAAAATGAAGTGGAAAAAGAACAAATTACTAGAGAGAACATCCCACAACCTCTCTTTGCCACAGCACTCATCTCTCTTCCTCTGATAGTGGGGACTTTCTGAATTTGATTTTTTTACAAATATACAAAAGATTTTTTTTTAAACTACGTTGAAATCAATGGTTCCTTTAAAGCCGCCACAGTGAAAAAGCCTACACTTTTCTTTTGTCTTTCTGAACTCACTGAATGGCTGGGAAACTGTTTTTAATAAACAGAAGTTCAAACACTGGGGCTCCTTAGCCAACAGTCACGCCTTAAACTCTAAACTTTACATGAAAACTCTCCCATCCCTTTGAACTTTTCTTCCTTCTCTGGCAGAGGATTCCAGTGTTTATGCATTTTTTTGAGATTGCTGGCAGGATCATGAGGAGCTTTGAATGTTTCCCCCTCCCACCTCCCTTTAGCAATCTTCCTGCCTTCAGAACCCATTAATGCCCCACTCAGCAACATCAAGGTATTGCTTTGAAGTCCCTTCTGGCTACAGGCCTCTCACACTCTTTGGTTACTGTGTAATCAAATAATTAAATGGATTCACTGCAAAAAAAAAATTATTCTTTTCCCTGGTAATTAAACACTCCAGGTTGAACAGTGGTGCTGGGTTTCCTACAGAGTGAGAATCTACAAAGAGTCTGATCCCAGAAGTCTTTGCACATAGGCTCCAGAAGAGAAAAATAACCATAATAAAAAGCCAAACCTCACTTTCCTTCTTATCCTGGCAGCCTCCACCATAAGCTGTAGATCTATTACTCAGAATCTCTTTCCCATAGAAAGACCGTTTCCTTCATTTGTGATAATGGACTTGATCCTGGCAAAAATGTCAATCTCTACTAGATTGTAACCCCTCTAGAGGACAAGGACTAAGTCTGGGCCATTTATTACTGTTTAGAATCCAATATATTCTCAAATGTAATATTGCATTTAATAAAAATATTTAAAACTATAAATTACAGATAAGTAGCTGATTTGCATTGATGGAAGGAGTTTCTATAACAAGGAGTTCCTTACAAGTCCAGATACCACCCCAAGATATTTTAATAATGATGATCATGAGTGATGATCATGGAAACATTGACAATAATGATGAGGACAAGGATGACAATGATGGGACCACGTTATTACTAGTGATGGAGCTTGTAGTAGTGATAGAGAATATGATTAGTGGTCATAGTGATGAAGTAATAGCAGCATTGGTCAATGATACTGCTATGGTGGTGGCAAATATGGTGGTAGTGGCAATGATAACGCTGGTGTTTGTTGATGATGGTGGTGGTGATTACTGCATATGATCCTGATTCAATGTGTGATAGATGTGGAGGTAGTGGAGATGGTGATTATTTTATGTACACGGGATCATAAATTAGGAACTAAAAAGAACCTTACAAATCATCTAGTTCAACTCTCTCATTTGATAGATAAGAAAACAAAGTGCCAAAGAGAGGAAATGACTTGATCAAGGCCACACAAGTATCAGTGGCAGAACTAAGATTCAAGTCTAAGTTTTCTGACTCAAAATCTAGCAGAAATTTTCCATTTTGCCCTACCAAGACAGCTGGTTTCTCTTGCATATCCAGGAGAGTGGTTGTATTTGACCCATTCTCTCTGGTTTACTCTGTGCAAGATGACATTTGTAGGAACTCTGGCTGTTTTTCACAATTGTCCTTTGCCCTCAAGAACCACATTGGATCCTTAATGTTCACAAGAGAATGAGAGAAGGGATGGGAGAAGTCAGGCATTAGTTTGTTTTGTAATGCTTAGAGGCCAGGAGTTCTAGACTTTATATTGTTGTACCCTGCCTTTTCATCACCTCTATTTCTACCCTCATTCTCAAGCACATTTCCTAACATTCATCTTACCCATACCAGAATAGTAGTTTACAAGCCCAGCTCCTGACCTTTGGAGTTTTTAACTGAGAAGCAACCATGAAAGTCTTCAATTCAGATTGCATCTTCCACTAAAAATGGAGCAGAAGGATGGGTTATCCCAAGGACTTTAGATCAGGGGCCTACAGCCCCTTAGGAGAGCCCCTTCTAGGTCGGAAACAATCTGACATGCCATGGAAATGATTCAAATGTACTTTGAAAATGCGCTCAGGAAAAGTCCTATGGGAACTGTGCCTAAGACCATTAAATGAATCCTGGATATTTTTAAAAAGACAACTGGTGGAAATTGAATCACTATTTTCTCTTGTTTCAAACTAGGCTGATGTTCATTTGATTTTTCTATGTCACTGAGATGCCAATGAGGAATAATTCTAACAATACCAGTTCACATTTACACAGCACTTCAAAGTTCTTTCTTCACAACACTTAAATGGGAATAGGCAGTGTGATCATTATCCCCACTTCAAGGGGAAACTGAGACTTAGCTTCATTAAGCGACTCACCTGTGTTCACACCACCAGTAAGCACAAGATCTAAATCCCAAGTTCAACACACATTCCACTAAACAATTTCATCCTGATCTCACACGGTTTTAATTTCTTCTGTTTGTTGCTATTGAGTTGTTTCAGTCACGTCCTACTCTTCATGACCTCATCTGGGGTTTTCTTGGCAAAGATACTGAAGTGGTTTGCCGTTTCCTTTTCCAACTCATTTTACAAATGACGAACCAAGGCAAACAGGGTTAAATGACTTGCCCAGGGTCACGCAGCTAGGAAGTTTCTGAGACTAGATTTGAACTCAGGAAGATGAGTCTTCTTGACTTCAGGCCCAGACCTCTCTCTACTACACCACCTAGCTGCCCTAATTTTTTTTCTGACAAATCTCTATAATTTGAAGGTTTTTTATTCCACATAGCTTAGAGGTATTCAAACTGGCAACATCAGTATAAAACATTGTTCCCCAATTTTTAGGGGTTGATGTTATATCCAGGAAATTATGGGCAACATTTTCAACTGTAATGCTGCTCTAGTTCCAGCAAAGTTTATTTGTTGACTTGCCAAAGACGTTTCAGAGTTTCTGTTTGTAGATGTGAATTTGTCATCCAATAGTTAATGAAAATTGGAGATTTTCTGCTGTATATATATTATTATTAGAAGGAATTATTATGTAGGTAGAGGTTAACATACTTCTGAGGTCATTCCATTATATTATTCTAGACAATCAATCATTTAATTAGAACTTAATAAGTGTCTACTATGGGCTAGCCACTGTGCTAAGCGCTGGAGATACAAAGAAAAGAAAAAAAAGGTTAATCCCTGCTTTCAAGAAGCCCACAATCTAATGAAGGAGACAACATATAAATGACTATGTGCTAACAAGATATGAACTGAGTAAATTGAGGGTGATCTTGGAAGGCATGCACCAAGATTAAAGAAGACTGGGAAAGGTTAGAATCTCTTCACAGAGCCATAGCAGTAGAAAAGGATCTCTATGACTCAGGGACATTGGAGAAAAAATGGAGAAGTGGTCTCTCAACACAGATCCCTAAGTATTCTTAACATCAGCAGAGAAGAGGACCCAGCAACTGGGGAAGGGCAGGAGAAGTGCAAAAGCTTTTTCAGGGAAAGGAGACTCCTTCTCCTTTTTCAGATTGGCAAGGAGATAGCATCTCAAAATACCTATGTCTCAGCTACTGGTCAGTGATCTGGGTTTCATCACCAACAATATACCTGTGTTCGTGGATTCTTCTAATAAGATAATACAACAGTCATTATTCCCTCTTCTCTTAGCAGTCCTATCAGGGAAACATGACTTCACAGGGAAAAACTTTTTTCTTCCAGGGATACAGAGAGATATCTCCATCTAGGCCAGTGGTCAAAGCTCTATATCCTAGACAGGGTCTATAAACTCACCCATCTGGAAAACATGCTGAAGAAAACCCAGTAGCCTCAAGGAGGGTGTCAGCCAAATACAGAAGCCACCCAGAATATACAACCATAAGTTCCTTGAGTACATAAATCATGTCTTGCCTTTTCCTCTGATTTCCCCTTGGTTCTTTGCAGATAGTAGATGCTTAATAAATAAATTCTTATTGAGTGAATGAATGAATACAAAGCACCCCTGAAGTATATTCAGTCGTAAGTTACTTGAAGGTAAAAATAATATATTATCTTTGATTTCTCTATGGCTTCTTACAAATAATAGCTATTTAAATGCTCAACTGTATCTATGATCTTATCAGTTTGAAAGTTCTTTCCAACAATGAATATCACAATCCATCCTTGCCTGCCCATTCTATGTAGCTTTTGTCCATGTCCTCCTTGACACAGAGGATCCACCCAAAGTTCTGGAGGCCTTCCACATTTACTTGACATATGGGTAATAGTGAAGCACTGACTATTGTTTATCTTTGTTGCCACCGCCCTCACCACATGACAGGCCCAACTTCTCTCTTAATCTCCCTGAGGGGAAGACAAGGACTACCATTTATTACTTTTACCACCATCTCCCCTTGGGTCCTAATGGAGACAGACCAGAACCTTAAAACTGAGAGCCTTTAGAGTAGCAGCATTCCCCAAACCACCAGGACTGCTTTTGACTGCCTCCAGGGCCATTATTGAGGAGAGAAATCATTAGGGAGAAAGGACTCAACCTCCTCATCCCCATTAACAACAACTATTGACCCACTGCCACCAGCAGGTTGATGAGTATAAAAGTCTTGAGTGGCAGCACCCCTCCCCCGATACTAACAGTCCTGCTCCTAGTCCAGCCTCCCTACCCATCTTCCAGGGAATAAACTCCTATGGAAAGGGGATAGCCGTCTCCACAAACTCCCAGCTATGAGGCATCCACATACCAAGTGGTTAGGTCTAGATGAAGTATCAAGGCACCTTGAGGAAGTGTCACCACCTTGACCAACATTTCCCCTGACACCCTGATGGAAACAGACCAAGACTCTGGATCCAAGAACTTTTGATATAGCAATGCTTTCAAACCAGTACCTGTAGCCATCTTCTTCAGAAGTTAGCTCCTATGGAGATGCAACCTGATAACTGTTCTAACGATGCTGCAGTCGCATCTGTTGAAAACTCAGAAAATAAAGTTCTTATTTTTCAAATCCTCAGAACTGTCAAATACTTCAACATCAGAAACAAATAACATTTAATCATTTTATTAAAGACAAGGTATCACCAGCTGCTTTGCTGCTGAACCCTAAGGACCATGACACTTCTCCATCTGACCTATAACTGAAATTTTCCATATGTGTGATCTCCTTAGAACGTGAGCTCTTTGAGAGCAGGGATTGTCTTACTTTTCTAATTGTATTCCAGAACTTAGCATTATACTTTGCACATAGTAAGTACACAAATGCTTTATTCATTCATTCATTTATTCACACAATTCTTCAGTAACACCTTTTATTCCTGTTCTTTGGGGTTCTTCATCAATTATATGTTGCAACCTGCCTGCAATCCACCATGTACCTCTCAACTGTCATCTGTTTGATACACATTTTTAGCTCCTCAAAGACTGTTGTATTGCATATCTCAATGCCATACTGCAACTGTGGAATGATGACATTAAAAAAGATAGTTCCTTGCTTTCATGGAAAGCATGGGATGATTAAAAGAGCATTGCTGTCGTAATGCCATTGTTTCAGTCCTATCCACTTGGGGTTTTCTTGGCAAAGATACTGGAGTGGTTTGCCATTTCTTTTTCCACCTCATTTTACAGATGAAGAAACTGAGGCAAACAGGGTTAAATGATTCACCCAGAGTCACATAGCTAATAAGTGTCTGAGATGGGATTTGAACTCAGGCTCCAGGCCTAGCACTCTAATCACTTCACCACCTAGCTGCCAAAAGAGCATTATAATTATAATTGCCCATCAAAGGCAATCCTGACCACTCTCATTCTTTCACCTGACTCTGGGACAACTGAATTGTCTCTGTGTACTTTCTGTCTGGTGTACATATCTTCATGGCCCAATAGGGTGACAATTTAAATATATGTTGAAATATGGGCAATAGACTTCCTTAAGCCATTTGATCTTTCCTATATGGATAGTGAAATCAAACCCAGTTAAATGATTTCAGATTCCCACCAACTGACTCTGCAATGGTCTGGGACGTGATGCAACCAGCACAATGTCTTCTGCAAATAGGAGCATTAGGAGGACCTCATCATTCACAAAGAATCATTCTTCTACTTGGATTCTGCACTGGATCTCCTCCATCACCATAGTGAACGCTTTTGGCAAGTATACGCTTTGCTATTTTATGCTTGCTCAATATTTATGGCAAGAGGCCTATTAAATAGGGTCATTTTTGTTATATCTTTCAAGAAATCTTGAATGATTTTAATGTACAGGAAACATTTATGGAGAAAGGACCTGTAAGGAAGAATGTTACTCTACCAAACTAACTGCTTTTATATAATCAATAAGCAATAATCACAGTAAGATTTTATATTCTCCCTGTCTTTCAGTCAATTATGAAATGACAAAGATATGGCACACAAGCGAATTTTCCTTTAAAAATCTGGTTTGCTTCCTACTAATACTACCATCGTACTAGGTAGCACAGTGGTTAGAGTCCTGGGTCTGGAGTCAGGAAGACTTACTTGAGTTCAATTTGGCCTTAGACACTTACTAGCTATGTCACATGGGCAAGTCACTGAAACTATGCCTCATTTTTCTCATTTGTAAAATGGGGATAATAAGAGCACCTACTTCCCAGGGTCGTTATGAAGATGCTAATTGTAATGAGATGCTAATTGTAATGCATTTAGCACAGTGCCTGGCTCATAGTAAGCATTATATAAAGTTTAGTTTTTAATTATTATTACTATTATTATCATCCACATCAAAGAAGTCCTTGATTCTTGTATAAATGCCTCTTTAAAAATTTAGTATAAATGGAAGAGTAGGCATACGTATCAATAGCTATTCATTTCACCTTTTTTCAGTATTAATAAGGTCCTTCAGATGCCTCATATTCCCTCCCATCTCCAGCATGGATCTTTTCTACATATATTTGATCCAATCCAACTGCTTTTCTTGTCTTTTTTCATTTTAGTGCTATTTCTACCTCCCTTTTAACGGTATCTGGTATTGTGATGTAAAGATCCAATTGAGGTACTTTCACTGCCCTTGATGGAGAAAACAGTTTGTTATATAATTTTTTTTTTCTTACAAATCTTTCCTATTTTTCTCCTATTTGTTTCCCTACTATTTTGTTTTTAAATGCCTTAGGATGACTTTGCTTAATTGAATGTCTTGCCAACTTTTCATCAAATTGTTTTTTGACCTCCATTGCTTCTCCATGCTTTATGGAATGATATTATTTATATTCATCTGCCATCATTCTTTGTAGAAGTTATCTTTATTTTGTTTCACTTTTTCAAGTTAACAAGCATCTGTTTTTCTCCTATCTCTTCTTTCCCCAGTCTTGAATAACAAAAAAAAACACTTTCAAAACAAATACACGTAATTCAGCAAAACAAATTTTCACATTGGCCACATCCCAAAAATGTATGTCCCATTCCTCATTTTAAGTGCATCACTTCAGTAGGAGGTGGGTAGCATGCTTTATCCTAGGTCATGTGGAATCCTGATTTATCAAGGCATTGATTATTTGAAGGCAATGCCTTCAAAGTTGTTTTTCTTTAAAATGTTGTTATTGTGTAAAAAGTTCTCCTAGTTCTGCTCACTTCATTCTGTATGAATTCACGCCGGTCTTCCAAGCATTATTTGAAATTGTCCATTTTGTAATTTTAATGTCTCAATCATATTCCATTAATTCATATACTAGCTTTTGTTCTGCCATTCCCAGTAGGCAGCTCCCTCCTCTTAATTTCTAGGGTTGGTTTGTTTGTTTGCTACTATGAAAAGAACTGCTATGAGTATTTTTCTAATATATGAGACTTTTCCTTCTTTATTTGCTCTTTTTTGGGGCATGGGTTTAGTAGTGGCCTTGCTGAGTCAAAAGATAAAGACAGCTTAGTGTATTGCTATCCAGAAAGGCTAGACCGCTTTACAACTCCACCTAAATTGCATTTGTGTGTCTGTCTTACCATAGCCCTTCCAACATTTATGATTTTCTTATGCTGTCATCTTTGCCCATCAGATGGGTATGAGGTAGAACACCAGAATTATTTTAATTTTCATTTCAATTATTGCTGATTTGGAGTATTTTTTCATGATTGTTGAAAGTTTGGATTTCTTACCTTGAAAGCTGCCTATTCATATCCTTTGACAATTTGTCTACTGACTTATTCTTATATGCTTGAATTTGTTCTTTATGAATGCTGGGAATGCGATGTTTATCAGAAAAAGCTGCTTCAAAGATTTTTTCTCAGTTATTTCTTTCCCTTATAATTTTAGCTGCATTGGTTTTGTTTATGCAAAACTTTTTAATTTTATATAACCAAAACATTTTTATCTTCCTCAATTTTAACTCTTTCTTGTTAATGAATTTTTCCTTTATCCGTAGTTCTGAAAGGTAATTTCTTTCTTGCTCCTCTAATTTGCTTACAATATAACTTTTTGTATCCATTTGGAGTCTACCTTACTATATGGTATGAAATGGTGGGGTTTTTTGCTTTTTTTTTTTTTTAGGCAATTGGGGTTAAGTGACTTGCCCAGGGTCACACGGCCAGTAAGTATCAAGCGTTTGGTCTGAGGCCGAATTTGAACTCAGGTCCTCCTGACTTCAGGGCCGGTGCTCTATCCACTGCGCCACCTAGCTGCCCCTATGGTATGAAATGTTGTTCTATACCTAATTTCTGATAAAATACTTTCCAATTTTCCTGGCAGTTTTTTAAAATAGTGTTTTTACTCCAGTCCTTGGAGTTTGTAAGTTTCTTGAGCACTATTCTATGCTCATTTGAAAATATTTATTTAATCATAAATTCCTTGAGGGCAAATATTATGTCTTACTTTATCTTTGATTTTCCCATAGTGGCTTACAAATAGTAGATGCATAATAATTTTGGTGAATGAATGAATGCATGTTTAATGGGAACTATCCCACAGAACATACTTACAGTTGCCCCAAGGCCTCGAGGCCTGCATCTGGCCATATGGTAGCCCAGTTCTGGGAGGATTTGTCATTTTGGCATGATATGGCCCATGACAGCATAAGAGAGGCAGGGTGCTGTATCAGTTAAAAGAAGAGAATGTCTGATTTAGCCTTTTGCTTTGACTCTTCCACATGCATGTGAGCTAGAATTCCCAAGCATAAGTGTAAGAAGGGTGGATGGTATCTTTACTTGATACCCTACTTTTATTTCCAATGGAGAGTAGACTAAACTAGGTAAGCTTACTCTTGGGCCTTTGCTGGCCTTCTCCAATTTGTGTTTCCTTTTATGAGTAGGTGATTAAACATCTTTCTCTGGGTGGATGGATCTATTCAGGTTTCGAGGAAACTTTGTGAGTGAGAGTGGTCCCAAGACCTTCTGTCCCATAGGATAAGAGCTGGTTGATGTCAGGGAAAGCTTATGCTTCACAGGGAATGGCTCCTAATGAGAGGATTTGGCCCAATTTTACTGGCCATTTTACTTGAAGATATGTATCACATTTTGTTTGAATAGTGCAAAACCAAGATGAATTGTAAAATTCCTAGTTGGAAGTTCTGGAAACTACTTTATGTTCTGATGAGACTTACGTATCAGCCTCCCAGCAGATTGTGACAGTATTTATTCATTGTCATTGCCTATTAGCTATTGGTATTGTTCATTAAAGTTGTTTATTAGTTGTTATTGTTTTCTAGTTTAAATTTTTTTTTAACGCATACTGTGACTCTTTTATGATTATAATCTCTTTCATAACTAGGAATAAATTGCCTGTCTTATACCCGATTAATATTTACCTTTTTACTTTACTTTTTGAGGAAGTCCTATATGTTGGCCACAACCTAAACTAAAAGCAAAATCATTCCCAGGACACCAGAGTTGAGTTTTTAATGAGCCAAAAAGTGTGAGAAAAGGGACCTTAACCTCCTTCATTAAAATGAAGCCTCCTCCCCCAGCCCAAACCCCAACCTCAAGTAACAAAGAAACAGTTTCTCAAGGTTAGAAATAAATAAGCGAATGAGTCAAAGAATCAATAGAAAATACATATCACATTGGAAAACAATCCGCATCTTTGAGTCTTTTTACTGGCTGTCCCCCAAGCATGAAATACCCTCCTTCCTCACCGCCACTTCTTAGAATCTCTTAGCTCCTTTAAGACTCAGTACAAGTGCTTTCTTCTTGCATGATCCCCTCTGTCACCCGTGCCTTCATCTCCAAAGTTACCTTGTATCTACTTTTTATGTATCTGTACATACTGATAAAGTGTATGTGTTAACTCCTCTATTAGAATGTAAGCTTCTTGAGATCAGGGATCTTTTCTTTTTTGTCTTTCTATCTTCAGCACCTTGCTTGGCACATAATAGCGATTGAATAAATGTTTGCTTTCCTGATTGATTGACACCAAATGGCACAGATATCATAGAGACAATAACTGGTGGCTGAGAACCTTCTACTCATTTTGAAAGTTGCCATTACGCCTACTGGCACCCACCACCTCTGATCCATATAGTCCATTGTGCTAATTCTGTGGCATCAGGGCTGTGAGCCATTATGTGAGGGATGTTCTCAAGTTAGGAGTTTATAGGTTGACGGCCGTCTTTGCTGTTATCACCTTCAAGGTTTAGGAGGGGAAATTTGCCCAATTGTTCTTTATCACACAGGAAACCAAAAGACAGAATTTCACTCTACTAAGTCACATGCTTGAAAAATCATTGACAAACAAGCACAGTGGGAGCTTCTGTTCTTATCTTTTAGTCAACTTTACAATGGTAAATATGTGGTCTCAAGTTAAGTATGACTTGATCTTTCCTTTTTAATGGCTTTATTTTTTTATTTTTTTAATTTATTGAATAAAATAAACATTTCCATAATATAGTACAATAAAAAAGATGACCATATATGAAATCTACTATGTACAGCTTTCAATTTCTTTCAAATACACAACAAAATTATCACGTAAATTTCTTTTTTTCTTCCTTGCCCCCACCCCACCCTAAAGATTGCTACCATTAGACACATTTAGGTGTATACATATATGTATATATAATTATTTTATAGATACTTCTACTTATCAGTTCTTCCTCTGGAGGCAGATAATGTCATTCTTCATACGTCTTTTTTGGTTAATTTAGTATTTATAAGAGTCAAAATAACCTATTCAACTCACTAATTTATTGATGGCGGAATTGTGATCTCATCCAACCATTTTGGACAACAATCTAGAATTGTCCCAAAGAGTTATTAAACTACCTATATCCTTTGACCCAGCAATACCATTACTTGGTCTATTTCCAAAGATAATTAGGGGAAAAGGAAAAGAACCTATATGTCTAAAATGTTTATAGCAGCTCTTTTTGTGGTGGCAAAGAATTAGAAATTTCAGAGATACCTAAAAACTTGGAGAATGGCTGAACAAGTCGTGATATGTGATCGTGATGGAATACTACTGTGCTACAAGAAATGATGAGCTCAATGATTTTAGAAAAACATGAAAAGACGTAAAAGAAGTAATGAAGTATGAAATGAGCAGAACCAAGAGAACATTGTATGCAGTCAGCGCAATATTGTTTTAAGGATGACTTTGAGCAAATAAGTTGTTTTGTCTGTTCTAATGTCCTTAGGAAGGATAACTTTGGCAAACATGTAAATTATCCCCCTTAATTTTTTTTAAATAGGGGCAGCTAGGTGGTACAGTGGATAGAGCACCAGTCCTGGAGTCAGTAGGACCTAAGTTCAAATCCAGCCTTAGATATCTGACACTTACTAGCTGTGTGACTGTGGGCAAGTCACTTAACCCCATTGCTTAGCAAAAAAAAAAATTAATAGAAAAGTAGGCGCATGAGTCAGTAATACTGACATTCCTTTGGGGTTTTTTTTGTTGTTGCTGTTGTTGCTTTGCTTTTTGCTTTTTGCTTTTTTGGTGAGGCAATCCGGGTTAAGTGACTTGCCCAAGGCCACACAGCTAGTGAACGTAATGTGTATGAGGTCAGATTTGAACTCAGGTCTACCTGGTGGTCATTTTTTAAAAAATAGTAAGTATGGTCCCAAATCGTTTTTTTTTTGCTTTCCATCTTTTATATCTTAATCCACCTTAGATACCTTGAGAATCAATCCCTCCTTCAGTGGGCTGGAGACAGAGAGAAGCAATTTATCTCATCAACATGAGTTGTTTTCAGTCATAAAAAAAAAAAAGCTTTCAGGACCAAAGAATTCTTTCAGATGACGCTCACCTCTTGGCATTACTGAAATTAAGACACAATCCGTTTCTGTTTGTTCACCGTGCCTGCAGAGACACCAGGGGAATGGGGGAGGGAATGGATGAACAGAGAATAGAATAGGTGAGGGAAGAATTGCAGCTGTCTCCCAGATGAGCTCCTCCTCCATCACCAGCAGGGCATAACTTAATCTGGAAATCAAAGCCCTGATTTCCTCAGACAATTCCGACCTGAGGTCTTTCCAAAGCACCAGGCCCCCAAACCTGCCTAAATTAAAAGTGCATTCAAGGCTACCTTGTCTCCAATTAGTGAACATTGTCCAGGATGTGTACTGTAAAACTTTTCCTCCCTACTCATTAGCCCCTGTGATGTGGAAAGGAAGAAAAGTTAGGAAAAGGAGAAAAGGAAAGGCAAGAAGGTGAAACGTGTGGTTGAGTTTCCTATCATCAAATTACACACACACACACACACACACACACACACACACACACACACACACACACACACACTAGTGGTCAACATTGTTAACATAATAGTTAACCTTTGTGTAGCATTTTCAGGTTTGCAAAGCACTTTACATTGCCTTGTTTTATCTTCATAACCCTGGGAGTTAGATGCTAGCTATATCCTAATTTTACAGATGAGGAAAATGAGTCTCAGAGAGTGACTTGCCCACAGTGTCATAGCTAAGAGGTATCAGAGGTGGTATTTGAACCCACGTCCTTCTGATTCTAAGACCAATGTGTTCTTTCTATTAAACCATGCTGCCTTTAAAGGAGAAGAATTTGGAAAGAATGGCTTAAATGTTAAGATTAGGGCTTCTTTTCTTTTTCTTTTTCCATTTAAAAAAAATTATTTAGTTTTTTATTTTCCCCAATTACACGCAAAAACAATTTTTAATATTATTTGTGAAAATTTTGAGTTCCATTCTTACTCTTCCTCCCTCCCCACCCCCACCTTCTTTTTTCTTAAAAAGCATTTTTTAAGCTATGTGCCAAGCGCTGTGTCAAGCACTTTGCAAATGCTTCATTTTATCCTCCCAACAGCCCTGACAGGTAGCTGCTATTATTATCCGAATTTTATAAATGAGGAAACCGACGCATCAAAAGGTTAAGTGCCTTGCCCAGTGTGATAAAGCTATCAAATATCTGAGGCTGGATTTGAACTTGGAAGTATTCCTGACTTTAAGTCTAGTGTTCTATGCACTGTAACATGTCTCTTTGTCCCTATTACAATACCCTCCCTCAAACATAACCCACCCCAACACACACACACACCACACACACACACACACACACACACACACACACCCCTTTTTCCAGGTAGCTTTTATGTCACCAAAAGCAACTATCAGGTACCACCTGTCCTTGTTACCACTACTTTAGCTAAGTAAATATACCTTCTAATTCTGCCTAGAAAATGTAGTGGCTAGTGAAACACTGGAAACTGGTCCCTGCTCCAGAAGGAAATATTTAGGAATAATCTTGGCCAGGACAGAACAGCACCTCAGAATCAACACCTTTGGTACTGGGGACTCACATCATAATACACATTTATTTCCCTAGCATGGTAAGGTTTACTTACTCTCCTCCTACTCAACCCTATTAGGTAGAAAATGAAAGTCAGATTATCCCCATTTCTCAGAAAAGGAAACAGAGGCTTAGAGAGGTGAGGTCATTTACTGAAGGTCACATGATTAGGAAGTGTCAGAGATGAGATTTGATTCTTTATCTTCCAAGTCCAAGTTTATTTCACACTAGGTTGCTTCACATTGGCCCTCCCATCCCTATTGCCTGCTCCTTCGTTTCCTATAGATTTCATGCCTTTAATACCCAGATTCTTCTGGTTTTCACTTGCCTGGCTGGTTCCTATTAACTGTACAGACTCCAACCTCTGACTATGTAGCTGTTTTCTGGCTGTGTATATCTCTTGACACCAGGAATTACCTACTGCTGACCCATTCCTTACACCAGGGGTGGGGAAGCTGTGGCCTCGAGGCCACATGTGGCCCTCTAGGTCTTCAAGGGGCCTCACTTGAGGACCTAGATGGCCACATGTGGCCTCGAGGCTGCAGGTTCCCCACCTCTGCCCTACACTAAGCTATGGCCTCCAGGTTATAGGACCATATATTTAAAGCTATAAGAGACCTAAGAAATTATTTAGTTTAATTCCTTTATTTTATAAATGGAATAACAAAGGTGATGCCAAGGTTACACGAGGAGTAATCAGTAAAACCAGGAGACAATCTCAAGCTCCCGGACTCTAAACCTAGCTCTCTTTCCGTTAGACCACACTTTCTCTGTTGTCTTCCTACTTCCCTAGTCCACTATCTATCTCACTCAGGTGACAGTAACTGATTTCCAATGTGGCATGGGTACCAAGTGGTGGCTTAATGGCCTGGATTACCTTGACAACATCATCAATTAACATTTATCAGGCAGTGCACCATGCTGAGGAACTAAGACATAGACCCTGCCTCCAAGGAGGAACGTATATGGTATGTACAGGGAGCTACTTTTTTGTCTGGAAAGAGAGCTCATGTAAGGGAGTTTTAGAAGATAAAACTAGACATAAAGTTTAGGGGCAAGATTGTGGAGGGCCTTGAATGACACATTGAAGGAATAATGCATTTGGAATACAACCTATAATCACTGGGGAATAATTAAAGGATTTTGAGCAACAGGGGTAGAAGAGGGACATGATATTTTGATGCAGGCAGAACTTTTTTGATTAAATCACTTTTCCCCTAAATATACCAGACCTGAAGTTTTAGGATTATTCTGATTAAGCCAAAATACCTTCCCTACCTTTCTGTGTTATTTAAAACTAGACTACTCACTTCCCAATATACATGCAGGAAGAAGGGTAAAATCTCATTCTTACACTAATACCATTTTAAGGGAAATGGCAATCTCATGAAATGCTGGTTGCCAAATGACAAGTAAAGATTTGAATAATACTCATAGGACTTTCATATAATTTCGTGTATGTAAGATAGTTCTTTAATGACAAAAAGAAGGAACACTGGCATGATAAGCATCTTCCATAATTATGTGAATAAAGCTGAAAATTTTCTTTGGGTAAATTCCTATTTTCTTCTCTCCCCCCCCCCCAATCTCTGCCCCAGGCAAGAAATTGTTTTTTGACAGAATGACCTTGGTCCCATTCTGTACTATGAAAAACAGGATTTTTTTTCTACTTTAAACAGTTCTACATTCTATATTCATCATCAGTTGTTACTTATCCAAAGCATGAACCCCACTTGTTCTTCTGAAAACACCATAGATGGAGCTACATGAGAGGGAAATTACAATGGATCACTGGACTTAAATTCAGGAGACCTGGCTCAGTCCCATATTAATAGCCAATGTAAACCTGGCCATGTCATTTACCTTTCCTAGGGCCTGTTTTCCTCAGTTATAGTATGAAAAGGGTTGGACTAGTTAATCTCCAAGGTGCTATCCCACCACCACTTCTCATTAGACTATTCAGACCCCATTGGGGCAGCCAGGTAGAGAGACTGACAATGTTGTTCATACTACTTAGATAAGCTGAAAGTCATCAACTATAAGTCTTCTAGTGATATGGAGGACCATCAGGCCTTAAAATCTACCCTTTCACATCCCAGGTCAGGCCTTACCATCTACTTTGTCACTCTGCCCTCCATGCCTCTGGGAACTCTGATATGTCTTAGGGAACATCTGATACATACACCTATAGATACTCTAAGGACCCCTGAGCCTTGCTATCTGTATCCGTAATGTGCCCATAGGACTTCTAGGTCGTTCCATCTACCTTGCCACTTAATTTTTTTTATATCTTTCCCAAGTAGAATATAAGCTCCTTGAAAGTAGTCTCAATGCTTTTCTATTTTTATCCCCAGTGTTTATCACTGTGCTTGGAAAATAGTAAATGCTTTTCATTCATTCATTCACATCTTTGTGAAGGACAATGGTTTCTAGGAGAACCGAGGTTTTAACTTCTAGGTCCCAGCCCAAACAGCAGGTTTCAATAATCTGCAAAATCAAGCTGACATATTTATTAAAGTCTTGAGATGCTCTCAACACTGTGCTGAATGCCATGGGAATTACAAAAGTTAGGAAGCCATCCTCAAAGAACTGACACTCTAGCTATAGGTGCGGAAGCAGATTAGTTCCTGTCCTCTACCTCCTTTAGAAACATCTTTTAAAGCACATTTTTTAAAAAGGCTAGTCTGAAGACTTTGAACTCATGTGAAAAAAAAATTCTTATCCATATTTCTCTATCAATTCCAAAACAATGTTCAGCTTCTTTTTCTCTATTCAACTTAAGGTCTCCTCCTTTGAAGTAAATAGGATAGTTAATGGGCAAAAATGAAGACAAGGGGCCTCTGATTGATCCACCTAAGAGCAGTGGCCTCTTTCTCAATGTCCTGCGTGCTTTAATAATTAATTGTTGAAAGTCAATTGTAAAATTTTCAATGTGAGCATTTTCACATTGGAAATCAGCAAACATTGTAGGTAAAGGCTTGATTAATTGTTTTGATTGTCTAGACTCAAGAAATTGATGGAGAAACTGTTAATAATGAAGATTAAACTTTAAAAGTCTGTCATTTGTCCATTTCCCCCAGGAGAGCTCATTGTTAAATATTTACTAGCACACCTAAGCCTGAAGAGATTAGGATAATGAGTCACCTGTGAAAAGAAAGAATCTGTCATATACCTTGCTCCCTAGCACATATTCTGTGAACTAATGACAATGGCCTCCTGGTTGTTCCTTGAACAAGACAGTCCATCTCTCTGCTCTGAGCATTTTCACCAGATCCATCCCCCCACCCATGCCTGGAATACTCTTCCTTCCTCATCTCTGCATCCTGGCCTTACTAGATTACTGCAAGTTAAAGCTAAAATACCACTTTCTACAGAAAGGCTTTCCCAAAGATCTCCCCTTAATTCTAGTGCCTTCCTACTGTTGATCACCTCCAATGTAAAACCCTGTAGATAGCGTATTTATATATAGTCCTGTGCATGTGGTCTCCCCCACTAGACTATGAATCCCTTGAGAGCAGGGACCCAACTTTTTTTGTATCCCTGCTTAGCATAGTACCTGGTAAATAGTAGGTGCTTAATAAATGTTTCTTGGCTTGAATAGTTATTGACCAGCTAGAAAGAAGAATCCTCAAAGAGAGTGGTTTTAGAAAAATTATATTCCCAGATCCAGAGACTGTTGCTCTAGTTAATGAAGTAAAATATTTATTTTTCCCTTACTCTGAGTTGTGTAACTATATTTTATCATGTGAATTTTTCCTTTTTCAAGATTCTTATAAACATTAGTTCAAAAATGTCTTATGTTAGAAAGATGTCTGAGGGCATCAGTTTAGACATTTCTCTCTTGAGCAGAACAATGCTTGAATTTAGAAAAAGGACAAATGAATTTAAAAAGTGCTCCTGGCAGACTTGAGCCTATAATGCAGAGTATGGAGAGGAGATAAGAGGGATAAGACTAACAGTAGGTAAAAAAGTAAATAATTCGAGGAAGAATATAATTAAGTGCTAAATTATGTGGCATGAATTACAAATCAGAGCAAGACCTCCTCTCCCCCCACCTCTAGCGCATTGATTAGACTCCCTGTGGTAGATTTATAGAAAGATATTGAGAGTCCCATAGAGAAGAATATTTATTCACCATCAATGAAATCATCCATCCATTCAACTAGTTGGCAAGTTCAGAGATGGGGAGGATCACAGAAGATGATGTCATTAAAGAAGACTTCCTGGAATGGCTGGAATTTGAGTTGGGACTTGAAAAATGAGTAGACTTTGTAGAAGCAGGGAAAGGAGCAGTCTCTGCAGACTAAGTAAATCACACCAATGATCAAACAAAGATGCAAAGAGCATGGTATATTTCTGGGACAGCAAGGGGGCCAGAATGATTTGAGCTGAAAGGATGTGTAGAAGATGAAGTTGCGGAAGACTTTGAAAGTCAGACTGTGAACATTAGCCTGGATTCAGGAGGAAATAGGGGGCCACTGACAGTTTCTGAGTAGGAACAACATATTGCAGAATCTTAGAAAATTTGAAAAGGAATCCTCTCTACAACGTACCTAAGAAGTAATTATGAACCCTCTCACTGAAACCTTCCAAAGAAGGGGGAACTTATCACTTAGCCCATTGCACTGTGGGACAGTTTTAATTATTAGGAAGTTTTTCCTGACATCAAGGTTAAATATGCTTCTCCAAAACTTCCATCCATTTCTCCTCGTTCTGCTGCCAAGTTGTCGTTCAATTTGTTTCAGCTGTGTCTGACTCTTTGTGACTCCTATTGGGGTCTTCTTGGCAAAGATACTGGAGTGGTTTGCCACTTTCTTCTCCAGCTCATTTTACAGACAAGCAAACTGAGGCAAACAGAGGCAAATGACTTACCCAACGTCACACAGCTAGTAAGCATCTGAGGCAGGATTTGAATTTAGGAAGATGAGTCTTCCTGACTTCATGCCTAGTTATCCACATATCCATCTAGCTGGCCTCTCCACCTTAGAGCCCTTGTAAAACTTGAAGACAACTGATGCTACCCCTGCCAACTCCATGATGAAAATGATGTTTAAGGAAGAATAGCGTGTCATCAGTGTGAAGGAGGAATTGGAGAGGCTACAGGCTGAGAGATCTGTGAGACAGATGTTAGAACTGTTCCAGGTGTAAGACGAAGATGTCCTGGACTGAGGGCAATGGCAGTGGGAATAAGAAAGAAACACTTAGAAGTTCTCGTGCGTAACTAAAGCCAGGGAATAAAAGAAAGGGGTGTATTGAAGAAGGTGTTCCAAAGGTCCCACGATTGCTTTGGGAAGTGCAGAAGGCCACACACATACCTTTTTACCTTAACACCCCACATCGCATCCTTTCATCTTCAGCTACCCACTGCTAGCCTTAGCACTTACAGTTAGGATCCAGGATAGCCCTGCTCAGAGCTCCCATTCCAGCAGCCTGCCTGCCAGCCAGTATTTATTGAGCAGCTATTGTGTGCAGTGTCCTGAATGGAAAGGCCATGGAAGGCTAAGTAACTGGAAGCCATTCCATCTTATTGGCTCTGGTTTATTATCCTAGAACTCCATGCAAATAGCCTTTTATCTCAGCTCAAAGCACTGCCATGTGCTGAAAGCTATTCATTCTACTTCAGATGCCACCCCCACATCGCCAGATGGACACCAGTGAGTTTCACAACAGCAGGAAGGGGCGCAATCCTTGACCTCCCCATAAATCAGGCAGCCTGGGAGTCACTTTTGTAGCAGAAATGAAGATTAAACCAAACACAGGTGGGCCCCACTGAAAGAAAACCCAAAGCACAAAAATCTGAGCTTACCAAACATTACAAAAAAAAAAATACACTTTGCTTTCAGTATAAGGTTCCTTTAAATACTGGCCTCCACAAATGCATTTTTAAAATTCAACACATGTGAAACTTTTCAAGAACACAAAAGATGTATGTGTATATGAAGATAGGATGACAGATTGGAAATGAACAAATCAATAGCGCCCTGCTGTGCTCTAGAGCCATTCCCCCCAGTTCTAACTACCTTTCCAGATCCACAAGTTTCAGAAAGTGGGTGCTTTCAATACTAGTTTTTGGTTTTGGCCTCAAGCCCTTTTGAGTAGGAAAAGATGTTTCATGAGCTCCCACCATCAATCAACCAATAAGCATTTATTAAGCTCTGTCAGGCTTAGAGTGCCAGTACAGTGCCAGTGCCAGGCATTGTTCTAGGCACTGACAATACAAAGGCAAAAGTGAAACTGTCCCTGCTCTCAAGGAGATCACACTTGATGGGGGAGGGGGGTTGGACAGTGAAGAGTAGGGACAGCAACATGTATGCCTAGAGATGCAGCTGTTTTGGGGAAGAAGAGACTTAGGAGGAGGGACTGACCTTGATTCCCAAGCAGGAATCAGTCAGTCAATAAGCATTTATTAGGCAATTACTATGTGCCAAGGAAGTATGCAAAGAGCTGGGCTTACAAATGGAAAAAGAGGTGGTGGGGGGGAGCAAGGGAGGAGGTAGAGAAGGAGAGAAGAAAGAGAGAGGAGGAGGGAGGAAAGAAAAAAAAAAGAAAGGAAGGAAGGAAGAAAGGGAATATGAGAGACAGAGAAAATGAAGCACAGAGACAGAGAAACAGAGACAGAAACAGCAAAAGAGACAGAAACAGAGAGAGAGAAAGAGACAGAGAGAGAACAAACTTAAACAATGGATGGGTAGGTGATCTGGGTCTACAAAATAATTAAGAGATGGGGGGGAGGGATGGATGGGGAGAGAGAAAGAGAGAGAGACAGACAGACAGAGAGAGACAGAGACAGACAGAGAGACAGACAGAGAGAGAGACAGAGAGAGAGAGACAGAGAGAATAAGAGAGCCAAGCTGATGACCTGGGCTGACCCTAAGCTATATACATTGGGAGTCAGAGCAGAAGGGTAGGGATCTGCAACTCCAGGGCAGTGATAGGCAGCCCAAAGGAATTACACTGAACCAGGGACCTCTTCCACTTGGCAGAAAGCTGCTTTTGTCTCTTCTGGCCACTCAAGTGAGCCAGCTAGTCTGTCCTTTATGTATTACTTTTAATGTAGATCTCGTTTACCTACTACGCAATCTTTTTGGCCAGCAGAAACATTAAACTTTGTGTGTGCTTTATCTAAAACTTACTGTGGGGAGGGAAAGGGTGAAAGAGAGGACATTACTTACTGTAGAAGGATAAAAAGTTTGGCCAAGAGGATCTAATCTTGGGGCTGGAAGTTTTTAAGAAAAAGTGGGAGAAGGGCACTACATTGTACTGAGCAGGCAAGGTACTGCAGGCTAAGAGGAAACCTCCTCTCATTTCAAACCAATCAGCCACCTTTCTTGGCAGTCTAGATTTCAAAGGAAAGTCACTCCCTTGAGGGAGGAGAGAGCAGAAAGAAAGCCATGCCCACATGGAAGAACGTATCCCATCCCCCCCACCCCACCCCCATCTTCCCAATATACTGGTAACTCAGATTACCTTGTTTGCTAACATCACCTGGACTTCTAATTGGTGAGTCTTCATTTCTAGCCCTCCCTACACACCCCCGTGTAGCTACTTGAAAGCCATGCCAAACATGTACCTCTTTCATCCCCTGCTCCCTTTCTACCTTTTGCTCTGATAACAGTAATCAAACCAACCCTACCATTCCAGGAAAAGACCTGTCAGTCAGTTGCTGTATGACTGCTTAGCACATCCCACTTCCCTTTATGGCCACTATCTGGCCTTTCCTTATTAAGCTTCTTGGGGGCAGCGACTATCTCAGTTTTTTGTTTGTTCATTTATTTTTGTTTTTACATTTGCCTCCCTCCCACTTTGCAAGGTGCCTGGTACATAGTAAGCATTTACTACTTTCCTCATATATCCATAGATATATACAAAATAGATACAAGGTGACATGGAGAGAGCTGCTAGAATTTGGAAAAGTTTTGAGTATAAGGTAGCACTTAAGCTGAATCTTTAAAGAATCCAGGCATTAGGAGAGATACAGGTGAGCAAGAAGTGTGTTTCAGGCATGGACAATAGCCAGCACAAAATCAATCCAGTGCGGTGCAGAAGGAGGCTGGATTGACTGGACCTAGAATGGGAACAACATAAGGCTGGAAAGGAGGATTGGGGCCTGTTAGGAGTTAAGATTTGCTCCTAGAGGTAATACAAAGATATTATAGTTTACTTGATTAATTTTAAACCTGCACAAATCTCTCATTCCATCATCAGATTCAATACTTCGAATGTTTTCAGCTTCAAGACTGTCCTGGTAAAAGTACAGAGACCCCTGGTTTGCATTCCACCCATACCACAGGAAGAAAGAGGACCTAAGTTTAAATACCACCTCAGATGCTTACTATTTAAGCAACCATGAGCAAGTCATATGATTGCCCTGGGCCTCCATGTCCTCATCTGTAAAATGGGAGAGCTGGGCTAGATGGCTTCTGAGGTCACTTCCAGCTGTCTATCTTCATTGTGAGGACCAGCAAGTATCTCAGAGGAGATTACTGGAACACAAATGTTAGATAGCTAAATGAGACCTTGGAGATCACACAATTCAATGTTACGCTGGAGCTCCATGAAGCAGGAATTTGATGGACTTCACAAAGAAAAGAGTTAGAATGGTAGATAGACCCA
This sequence comes from Phascolarctos cinereus, assembly GCF_003287225.1. Taxonomy (NCBI): domain Eukaryota; kingdom Metazoa; phylum Chordata; class Mammalia; order Diprotodontia; family Phascolarctidae; genus Phascolarctos; species Phascolarctos cinereus. The sequence goes on along the minus strand of NW_027555958.1, from coordinate 277,099,323 downwards.
CAGAACAAACCCATCCATTTCTCTAGCTTTGTGGTTCATATAATATAAGGAACCATAAGATCCTGGTCCAAAATGATTGTGTGACAAAAAGCTAGCCTTCTTATAGACTAAAGTTAAAACCAATCACTGAGGGCATTCAATAATGTAAAAATCAATTGGTAGGTACATGTGAAATAAATTGTATTCATTTATGTCTTTAGTGGAGCATCTTGGACCTCCATTCAACATGGCTTACTCCCAGAGACCTGGCTCTATTTGGACCCCCTTTCTCTTCAAGCTCCTACTTATAGACCTCCACCACAAATCTCCTAGACCAAGAGTGTCAAATTCAAATAGAATGGGAGGCCTTAGTGTCCATACTCTGTAGGCCACAGATTTAGAAAAACACAAATTAATATTATCTGCTTTATCATATTTTTTATCTATTTTGTTAAATATTTCCCAGTTATATTTTAATCTGGCTCAGGCCACACTCAGGGGTATTGTGGGACATATAATAGGCTACATGTTTGACACCTCTGTCCTAGACCATTCCAGCAGACGTATCTGTCTGTTTTCCTCAACTGACTCCCAGGAATGCCAGACTTGGATCCCAATTAACTGCTCTGTGTTCTAAGCACTATTTGGGTGGGGGTAGAGGCTGGGAGGAGGCTGAGGAGCAAGGAGAGCCAGTTCTTTGAAACTCATAACCTAATGGGAATTGTTGGAGGATGGGGTCAACAGCTTCTTCAGGTTTCTTTCCCTGAAGTTCTGCCTCAGGTGGCATGAGGGGTTTTAGGTGTTGCCATCTTGTCTGCATAGTCTTTACACTCTCAGGCTCCAACACCCCCTCTCTCCCCTCCATACGATCATTTTGACATCCTGGTCTTGGCACAATCAGCTCCTTTCTCTTGTTTCTCTCTGTTCATTGCATGCCTGACTCTTATCCAACCCTTCTATCCTCCTTTCAAAGAGGGTCTGAGGTTCCTAGGAAATGTAATTAAGGAACTTCCCCAGGGACAAAGGTTCTTGGTCGCCAAACATTTGAAGAACATGATATCCTGGAACGGTATCCTATATTGGTTTTTCTTTACCACCATTTTTTGCACCAGTACCTGTTATGGATAATTAAGGTTGGAGGTTTGGAGAAAGAAAGCTGAAGTGTTAATAACTAAGAGTTAAGAACCAAAGGATAGGCAGCCTGACACGATAGATAGACCGTTGGCCTTGGAGTCAAAACAGCCTGGTTCAAGTCCCACTTCTGACACATCCTGACTTTATGACCCTGAGCCAAGTGACTTAACCTCTCTATGCTCTAAGCAGAAGTTGCAAAACAGTTGGATGTGACTTGGGAGAGAGAGTCTCTTTCCTAAGGAATCGCCTACACTGAATTGCCTATACTCAGGTCTGAACCAAAAAAATTTAAGAGCAAACAATCATCCGCCAGCTGGATTCTAGGCCCAAATTTCCAATTCAGAATAAATGTAAAGATGGCGACAGCTAGTTCCAATTTATTTGACTTGTTTCTATGGGTTCTAAAGGAGTACCATAATAAATTGTGTACTTTAAAAAAATAGCTCCAAGGTTCTGGCAAAATTCAGAATGCATTTTTACCAACTAGACAAATGAAATTTTCAAAAGAAAGCCCTCCTGACATGTTTAAGAAAACAGAATGATGAACTGATGATGTCACTGAAAGAGCATTAGATTTGAAGTCAGAAGCCCTGGATCCCAATCCTTATTCCATTTTCTATTTGTTGTATAATCTTTGGAAGCAAGGCATTTCTCATCTCTAGACCTTCTCAGTTTATTTATTTTTAAAGTGAAGGCATTAGATTCAACCAAGAGTTCTTAACCTAGGGCCTGTGCACTTGTTTTTTAAAATATTTTGATAACTTTATTTTAATATGTTATTTTACTTGTAACCTTATGCATTTAAAAGTAATATTCTGAAAAGGGATCCATAGATTTGACCAGCCTGTTAAAGGGATCCAGGACATAAAAAAGGACTAAATAATTTCTAAGACACTTTCCAGTTGCAAATGCTAGGATCTGACATTCCAATCCTTTAAAATACTGGCTTGTGTTCATTAAAAAGGGAAATGAACATTTTTGTGAAGCATTTTACAAGGTAAGCTACGATGTCTAACACTGCTCCAAGATTCCTTATAATAAGAATTTCTCAAGGCAAGTTTCTAAGCTGATCTCCTTATACCCTCTCCTTCCCTTCCAGTCTTTATTAACTTGGTCCAAAGATGACTGGGGGGTGACAAACTCTGAAACAATTGCAATCCATATTCTATTCTGAACTTTGGGACCTACAAATTCTACAAGCTTCTGTTGTCAACATCATGCCTTCAATCATACTGGCTGCCCAACTCTAGTTATCCACTTTCATGCTAGCATGAATATGCTTATATTATATCCTCCTGAACCCTCATTCCTATTCTGATCATCTATACTCCTCCCACTCTAACCCTTCAGAATATACACTCCAGTCTCAAAAAAATTCTCTAGCATTCTTAAACTTTTCTAGCAACAATTCTTTCTCATCTTTGCTTTAATGAAAACACAGTTTTCCCTTGAGAAGAGCCCTTCCCTTCACAAAGTACACCTTGGTGATCACTCTTCTATTTCATTGGACTTACATAGTCAGGAGGAATAGTTGGCATCTTTCTGGGTCAACACAGTTGTTTTCCATTCAATTGAATACATATTTATAAGGCATCTACTAACATGTCAGGCATTGTATGAGGTGCTAGGAATACTTACTTTGATGAACATGGAATGATATCAAGATGGGACCCAATGCAAATCAAAACCCATCCCATGCAGCTCTTCCCAGAAGTCCTCCATAAGGAGTCTACCTCAGTGACAACTAGAGATAGTTGTCCTAATCTATGTCTTGCCACTGGACCCAGATGGCTCCAGAGGAGAAAGTGAGGCTGGTGACCTTGCATAGCTTTGCTTCACTTAGATCCAATTCACTTGCAAGTCATGGTAGCATCTTCCTGATGTTATGGTCCTCTTTGAGAACGAAGGACAAACCGTGACCATAACAACAACCTCAATGGTAGCGATGGTCTTTTTTGAGAGCTTGATATTACATGGATATCAATGGAGCCCAAAGATTGTCCATTATAGTCTTTACTCTCCTAAATGATAGGCCCACATCTCCTTCCAGTCATGCTTCTCTTTGGCAGCTTTTTTTGGTGCCATTCTCCATTGGTAATGTATTTCAACTTACTCGTGTTCACCGCATATCTCTCAGTTGCCTTTGGACTGTCCTCTCTCATTTTTAATTCATCAGTCTGTATTGTACATGTAGGTCCCTGCCTCTCTGCTACCACCACCACTATCATAGACTAGAAAATAGTTGAAGAAACTATTTTGCTTTTGTCTTTACATCCTCAATGATAGTCATTTTCAATTTATTTCTCTTTATTTCTACAGATCTTAAAGGGGTAACATCATAAAATCTGCACATTTAAAAAATAGCTCCAAGCTTCTGGCAAAATTTCAAAGGCATTTTTTTTTAACCAACAAAAGAAATGTTCAAAAGGAAGCCCTCTTAATATGTTTAAGGAAAAAATATGATGAACTAATGAACTTTATATAATCAATGACCGGCACATAGTAAGCCCTTAGTAGATTATTATTGAATGAATGAATGAATGAAAGAAAGAATGAATCTGGTTAGGGCCCAATCTTTCTCTTTGACTTCATTTTGAAAAAAAAGTTGTCTATACCTAATTGATCAATCAATTAAAAAACATTCATTAAGCAACTGCTATATAGCAATTGTACTATACCAAGTCCTGTGCTGGTGATACAGAGACAAAAATGAAGCAGTCCCTGTCCTAAAGGAGCTTACGTTCTGGAGTGTCAGGAAGGGGAGGACATGCACAGATAAGTAAATATAAAATACATGCAATATAATTGCAGGATAAGATAAAAGGTAGTCTATTTGAGGATTGAGAAAACCTGAACAGGTTCATAGGCAAATAGGAAAGTGCCAGTGGAGAGGATGGGATTGAAGATGCATGAAAAAGGATGATTCCTGGAGTAAAATTGTGGAGGAGATGAGATTCTAGGGCTTAGGCAGAAGAATTAACCTTAACAAAGAGGAGAAAATATTTATGTAAGTACATATATATGAAATAAATACCAGATATATATTTAGAAGGACACTAGCAGATTGAGGGATTAGGTAAGGCTTCATGGAGAAGGTATCACTTGAATAGAATTTTAAAGGGAGCAAGAGACTCAACTCTAAGGATTCTAGACACGAGGGGGAACCAGTTCAATAGCACAGAGATAGGAAGTGGGTGCTATTTTTGAGGACCGACTGGTCCAATTTGTCAGGAAGACCCATCTTCCTGAGTTCAAATCTGACCTCACACACTAGCCACATTACCCTGAGCAAGTCACTTCACTCTGTTTACCTCAGTTTCTTCATCTGTAAAGTGAGTTGGAGAAGGAAATAGCAAACCACTCCAGCATCTTTGCCAAGAAAACCCCAAATGGAGTCACAGAGAGTTGGACACAATTGTACAAGAAGAACAATGAGGCAATAAGGATCTATTGGAATTTATTGAGTAGAGAAGTGACATGATAAGATGTGTCCTTTAAGCAAATCACTTTAGCAGCTGTGTGGATGAGTGATTGGAAAAGTGAGAGTGGAGGCAGGAAGACCAATCAGCAGGCTATTACAGTCCTCTAAATGAAAGATGGCAAGGCCTCCAAACTAGGGCAGTGGCCATGTGAGTTAGAAAAGAGGATGGAGTCAAGAGATATAGCAAAGATATAAATGACAATATATGGAAACTAATCAGATATATGAGGTGAAGGAGAGAGAAGTATCAAAGACAACCCTAAGGTCATGAATCTGATGGTGAATCAGAAGGATGGTGAATCCCGTGACTGGAAAAAAAAAAAAGCTCAGAAGCAGGGGTGGCAGGGAATTATAGGAGAAATATAATGAGTTCAGTTTTATACCTCCAGCTTGAAATATCCAATAGACAGTTGGAGATGCATGTCTAGAGCTCAGGAGAGAAACAAGAGATTGATATGTAGAATTTGGAGTCATCTGCATAGGGATGATAATTAAATACATAGGGGTTGATGATAAAGTGATAAAATATGAGATATAGAAGAGGGTCCAGGACAGAGTCTTCGGTACATACACATTTAGGAGGTGTCATATAGATGAAAAAACAACAAAAGAGACTTTAAAAGGAATGGTCAAACAGTAGGAAGAGAACCAAGAAATAGTAACATAATGTAAACCTAGAGAAGAGAGAGAATATAAGAAAGAGTAACCCATAGTTCCAAATACTGCAGAGGAGTCAAGAAGAATGAGGACTGAAAAGAGACCATTAGACATGGCAATTGAGCAATCATTAATAACTCTAGAGAGAAAAAGGTGTCTGCTGATTGATGAAGTCAGGAGCCAAAATGCAAAGGGTTAGGAAGAGAGTGAGAGAAGAGAAAGTAGAACAACTAGTGTAGATTTTTTTTTAAAGTGTTTGGCTATGAAATGAAGGAGAAATACAAGATGATAGCTTGAGGGAATAATAAGCCCTAGTGAAGCTTTTTTTTTTTTCAGGGAGGAACTTGGCCATGTTTGGAAATAGGAGGAACCAATAGGACATGAGCAGAAGACAGATAGAAGATGAGCAGGGAGGATGATTATGCAGGCAATCTGTGAAAGAAGACAGAAGGGTTTGGGAGTCCTGGCAAAAAGAGTCACTTCATCAGAGATCAGCATAGAAGAGGAGAAAATGAGAAAGCTTAAATGAATCATCTTTTTTTTTTCTCAGTAAAGTATGATTCAAGGGCTTCAACTGAGAAGGGGGAAAAGGGAATGGTTTGGTTGGCTTAAGGAGATAAGAGAAGGTTTAGAATGGCTTCTGGAGAGTTAAATAATCAATTAGGGAGGACTAAAAGGATTATCTTGCTAAGGTGAGGCAGCTGAAATTAGATTACATAAATCTGGAGTAAACCCAGTTGACTCTGTTGCATAATTTCCTCCAGATCCATTCAATAGCATGAGTTAGGAGGTGAAGAGGCAGACAGTGGGAGTCATTCAGGGTTGGGATTGGGCAAGGCAGGAACATCAAAAGTTCAGGGGTGCAAGGGATACAAGAACAAGTAGTATAGCACTGTCTAGATTAGGAAGGGAACAAACTAATGATAGAGCAGGGGATGATGGCCTGAGAGAATACAGAGAGATTAAGGGATTGGAGGGCCTGGAGAGGAAGAAAAAAAGATTTCAAAGAGGCAAGGCATAATCAGAGGTTGAATGATAGAGAGTTCTGATCTGATAAAGGAATTTAGGAGTTTTTGGTTGTTGTAAACCTTAAGTGCTTAAAAAATGTCAGCTCTTATCATTAAGGTAGCTCTCCCCTGAGACTCTGTCCTTTTTGCACCTCAAACTCAGCCTTGGCAGCTTCTTTCCCCAAACCAGTCTCCAATGATTTGTTGGTATCTTTGACTCTCCTTTCTCTCACTTTTGTATGCCAGTCCTCCACAATCTTTTCCCTTCAATCCATTTCTGTTGTTGCCTCTAGAATTCTCGTGATCTTACACTCCTTCCAAATTACCTTCTTTATACAGCCATTGTCTAGCCATGTCATTTTTCTGTCACAGTTCTTCAATGGCTCCTTAATATCAAGGAAAGTTCAAACTCCTTTGCTTGGCCTTCAAACCCCTCTAGAATCTAGCCTTACCCTTCTTACTTTTCCATCTTTCTCTCATATTCCTCCATGGTCAAACCTATCTGACTACACCCTGTCTCTCAGACATTTCCCTCACTTCTTTGGCTCTGTGCCTTTGCTGAGGCTTTTTTATACCTGGAATACCAATTCTTTTCCCCACCCCCAGTCCCATGCCCATTCCCATGTCCACCTACTGACTTTCTATCAATTAAAGTCCAGTTCAAAGGCTACCTCATACAGGAGGCTTTTCTAATCCTCTAAGTGCAACCTCCCCCTCCAACCTCACACAATATGCACCTCTCTGTTTTCTACAGTTACTCTGTGTGTGTGTGTGTGATTGTGTGTATGTGTGTGTGTGATATTTACCCTGTTAAACTGAAAGGGGAAATTGGGAAGGAATCAAAGTCACATTTGGTCCACTTTGTAATTTTGCTTAGGACAGAACCTGGCCGGGACTTACATGGGGGCAATTTATGACCAAAAAAAAAAAAAGAAAAAGAAAAAAAAGAAAAGGGAAAAATACCCTATATGGTAAAGTGAAAAGAGTTTAATATTAGGCATTAATGAGACCTGGATGCTAGAACCAGCACTACCATTAACTAGTTGTATGACCTTAGATGAGTCACCTGAATTCTCAGCCTTGGTTTCTGAGTTTGTAAAAGGACAGATTTAGACTAGATGATCTAAAAAGGTCCCTTCTGCCTCTGAAATGACAGCATGCCTTGATTAAAAAAAAATACAGTAAATCACTGATTGCGGAGAACTAATGCTGGTCATCATGTAAATAAAACCAGAAAACAAAGGGAATTTGCAGCTAAATGGAAGGATGGCTTACAGATTCCCCTGGCAAATAAAGGAGCTGGCACAGTTGGTTTTATCGTGCGTCCAAGGGCAACAATAAACATCATTTCATGGGACATCTGGAGATCTCATACTGCAGTGCTCATGATGAGCATTTGCAACAATGAAAATATTGCAGTTTATGTGCCAACATCTGTTACAGAGGATGAGGAGGTAGAGAACTACATAGCACTCCAAAAGACCCTCCAAATTAAATTAACATTAACACTTAGTGATTTCAGTGCATTGAGCACTGAGGTGGCATTGAATAAGATGGGGAAAAATGTACAAAAAGAGTGAGTCTGTAGTAACAAAAAAGATGAAAGGCCTACATACTATCACAGAAGCCTCAACACCTATAAATCAGAAATACTTTGTTTAAAAAGAGTTGCACTGCAGATGACAAGTATCCAAAAAAAAAAAGGGGAAAAAACCCAAATCCCACACCAATGTTATTGCTTATAGTGTTAACATATAGGAAATGACTGGTTACTGATTGAGAAGTCAGTTCAAAATAAGCTATTTGGGTACTTACTGTCAGGACACCAATCTATTAGAACAAAAATTGAAGTTGATACCAAATTAGAAGAATAAATATGAGAAAATACGGTCCCCAATAGCGAAAACCCATTCATAACAATCCGCTGCTGCCGAAAAATTGGAAATAGATAAGTGAAGTGACATTACTACAGATCATTACCATTTCCAATGGAAGTTAACCAATTGAAACTAATCACCACACAAAGGAAACCAGAAAAACCTATACTTGACTGCATAGTCAAGCAAATACTTCACTGGCTTGTCAAGCGCAGAAATATGGTAGCCAAGGGCAACACAGGTTTAAAATGTAAATGCACTTGTGATATTTTATGGAGGATGATCATGAGTAAAATCACCTCATAAAACAAGAGCTGATCGAGAGAAAAACAAGTTTTTAAAAGAGCTTTGTGCGAGACCCAATAAGCTAAATAATCCCAGGGGGAATTTAAGGAAGAAATTGGAAGAATGACAAACAGGTGAGGAATGGAAAAGATCTGTAAAGGTTTCTATGATAAAGTATCAGTGATGGAAGAACAACCTCACTTGGAATCTTAACATCACAGTTTTTATATGCTGCATGGGGTGCAAATGCCACTTAAAAAAAAAAAGAACAGCTGGATAAGGGAAAGTATATTAGAAGGAAGGTTGTACTGCAGCTAACACAATTCTAACGGCATTGAAGAGCAGCTAGGTGGTGCAGTGGATAGAGTGATGCGCCTGGAAGTCAGGAAAACTAATCTTCCTGAGTTCAAATCCGGCCTCAGATTCTTACTAGCTGTGTGACCCTGGGCGAGTCACTTAAACCTCTTTGCCCCAGTTTCCTCATCTGTAAAATGAGCTGGAGAAAGAAATGACAAACCACTTCAGGCTCTTTGCCGAGAAAACCCCAAATGAGGTCATGAAGAGTCAGACACGACTGAACAACAATGAAAGAGTACTGATACTGAGTCTCAAGGAATCCAAGACAGGGGAGGATGCTAAAGGCTTGGAAAAATCTTGAACCTTTTTTTTTTTCATTAAAAAAGGTAAAAGAGTAATTACTGAGTGACATGACTTTCATATCTTCACAAAATTTCAATGAGAAAATAATGACTGAATGAAAGCATAAAGAGGGATGAGTTAGCCTTTTATGACATCCTATTATAGACCACATCATTGCAGTCATACAACTGACTGAAAAGTATAGAGGATGCAAGATCCCACTTTACTTGTCATTTGAGTATAATAAAAAGCATGTGATTTAGTAGAGCAAAATACCTAGCAATATCCAACAAGATGTCTCCTATGCAAATGTCAAAATAATGATTCCATAGAACTAAGTTATTTAATTTTTTAACAATCCTCTATTTTTTAGCCAAGTAAAAAACAGAGACAGACATGTTTTCCAAAGCACTTGCTGCTATCATAATATCCAGCATTCAGTTCAAATGCAAGAGGGATTCCTCAAAGATAGCGAAATTCTCAAGATATTCATGCCTGTGGATGATATTGTGCTAAGTGCATCAACCCTAAGAAGATTGCAGAGCCTCTAAAATGAGACGCGACATTACCCAGAGTTCAGCCAAACTACCCAGGAAAAGCCGAATGGATGAAAACTATGTTATCTAGTTTGAGATTGGGGCAGCTAGGTGGTACAGAAGATAAAACATTGGGCCTAGAGTCATGAAGAGCTGAGTTCAAATCTGCCCTCAGACACTTATTAGCTGTGTGATCCTGGACAAGTTACTTCACCCTGCTTAACTCAGTTTCCTCATCCGTAAAATGAGCTGAAGAAAGAAATGGCAAACCACTCCAGTATCTTTGCCAAGAAAACCCCCAAAGGAGTCATGAAGAGTCAGATATGACTGTAAAATGATTGAACAACAAAGTTTTGGATTAATATGTAGTTGGATAAACCACTAAGCTAGTCTATCAATACATATATCTTAGACATTTCGGGTGGACAATGAGCTAGAATTGCTCATGAGGAAATTCAATTCAATTAGCATTTACCCCATATCAAGCACCGTGCTAGGCACTGGGGAACAAAGACAAAAACCAGGAGTCCCTTCCCCCCAAGGCGGTTATTCTCTATTGGTCTATTCTGTTCTATTGGGAGGAGAACTAGATGTAAAAAGAAAATTAAATTCAAAATATAAGCAGAGTAATTCGGGGAAGTGAGCAGCAAGAGGGCAGTGGCAACACCGCACTATAGCAGCACTATAGGCTTCCTGGAGGTGCCATGAACACTGACCACTTTAAAAAAAAAGCCAATGATTTTATGGAGCTAAAATAAGATAGTCGTTCATTCCTGGCATGAGGGGTATTTTGTGCAAAGGCATGGAGTGAAGAGAGATGTTGCATATTGCACACGTTGCAAGCAGAAAGCAGACCAGTGTGGCTGGAACAGAGTGCATGAAGGAAAGTAATGTGAAAGAAGCCCTAAAAAGGTGGCTCAAGCTAGATTTTGGCTTCAAAAGCTAGAGGAAAGAAGGGGGCCATTGGGGTTTCTTGAAAAGGTGAATGATATGCTCACACTTGTGTTTTGAGAATTTCAATTCAGTACCTGCATAAGGATGGATTAGAGTCACTGCAATAGCTCAGGTGAAAGATGATCAGGATGATGATCATGAGTGGGAAAAGGGAATGATTGGATGCAAAGGGTGCGAAAGAAAAAGTCAAGGATGATTCAGAGGTTGCAAAGTTGGGGGACTAGAAGAATGTTGGGAAAATTAGGAAGAGGAGAAGCTTTGAAGGAAAAGATGGGTTCTGCTTTGGAAGTGTTCAATTTGAGATGCCCATAGGGGTAGGGAAGAGACAGAACATGAGCAACAGAGGCAAAGCAGGAAATCGAAACTTGGGAATAGAAACAGGAAATAGAACACCCATGCACAGGCAGCAGGGCTAGGACGATGATCCTGCAAAGTCAGCTGAGGTATTAGATAGAACGAGGAGACAACCATCTCACTAAAGCCCAGAGAGAAGAGGGTACTCAAGTGTCAAATGTTGCAGAGAGGTCAACAATCAGGGAAGTAGATGGATTGCTTTGGGGAAATTATCTATTGCTTTTAATGAATTTCTGAATTTCTTCCTGAAACAAAGTTCTATCTTTGTAACAATAATATTCTGCTGAGTAACTTTTAATCCAATAACTTATAAGTTAGCTGTCACTAAAATGTCAATGGAAAGGCTCAAGGGGGCACTTGAGTTATCTTAAAGGAAACCAGGGATTCCTCTAACACATCACCTAGAAAGCTGGTAAAAGATGCCTTCAGAAAGACATGACTTGAAAAGAAAAGGGGCCAGTCATATCACTGAGGACGAGGGTTAACTAACGGGTCAGCCTGTGTGTTCTCCTGCTGTCTGTGCAGTGTTAGAGATGGGGCAGCTAGGTAGTGCAATGGACAAAACCTGAGCCCGGAGTCAGGAAGACCCAGGTTCAAATCCAGCCTTAAACACTTACTAGCCATGTGATCTTGGACAAGTCACTTAACCTGTTTGCCTCAGTTTCTTCATCTGTAATATGGGGAAAATAACAGCACCTATCTCCACCAGGATAGTGGATAAAATGAAATAATTGTGAAGTGCTTAGCACAATGCCTGGCACATACCATGTTAGTTATTAACATCTAGTGGGAAGGCCTGTAGAAGGTTGCATCCTACCATTTCTGCCATGGATGTCTTCAGAATGTTACACTCCAACCTCCTCACCATGAAGGGCTTCTAAGACATGGACAAGAGTCATAATTTTGAAAGCTCAATCTGAATTGCTGGAGGGAGTTCATATCATACTGACGAGAACACAGATCCATCAGAGTAAAGCTGGTCACACAGATCTAATATAATTTCAAGATAAACTCAACCTGATAAGACCACAGGATAATAATAACCAAGCAGCACGATATAGAAAATAATGTTTTGAAAATTACGATGTTCCTTCCTCCCACCAAGAATTTAGACACAATGCTAATTTGAAAAATATAAAACTTTAATAAAGGCTACATCTCTTAATTACAATAATTATCGTACCAAGTAATTTTCCTTAAATGAAACTCTTTATAATGCATAATTTACAGTGTAAGTAGAACAAAACGCCATGGCAAAAGTCATGAGTATAAGACTTGTAATAAAAAGGCATAAAATATATTTATACATAAACCCCTTTCAAAAAACAAGGGAAAGATGAGCCCTCAATATAGGGCGATACACGGTATAACCCACCATGCAGGCACAGGTACTGTACTGATTCCATTTCAAACACTAGAGATAGTGTATTAATAATCTTTCACCATACAATATATACAGACTTACAGTACAAGGTAGTAATGACAAACAGAATGCACACATTAACTTAACACGAAAAACCCAAACATCAAAAGGAAGGACTCTTGGGGAAGGAGGCGCTGCTTCTGGGTTTGCATCCACCCTTTTTATTTGGGGGCTGCAGGGGTGCAATGTGTGAAAGAACTGTTTCTGAATTTCGGTGCAGTTTCCTCTGACGTCTGTAGTTGGGGTGGGGAGGTGCAGGGTAGAGGCAGGGGAGCACCAAGGAGGAGTGAGGTTCAGGCCTGGGACAGAACGTGACGGAGTGAAGACTTCAGTACAAAGTCTGAATCTTTCCCTGGACATGAAGGTCTTGAAGACACTGCACTTTTAATAAAGGGTGTGCTGAAATCACCTCCTATATAAGCTAAGCTACATGGCATGCGCTTATTCTATCTTGTATGTGATTGGGTCCTCTGGATGGTGGGGCGGGACAGGAAGCACACAGAATCTCATGGGGAAAATCACTCAGACCATCCAACTAGGGAATCGGGCACTGACCACACGAGGGATCTCAACTGTAAGATCCTCACAGCACCCATACTACACAAATTCTCCAATCAAACACCGTTCTTGTGTTATAGTGATAATGCATCATATTTAAACATTAAGATCTTTATCACAAGTTAGAGCAGCACAGGGTTTTTTTTTTAATTCACCAATTTTTATGTGTATAATAAAGGAAAAGGAATAGGGGCTAAACCTGTGATTTCATTGGTATAGGGAACTCCCAAATGAAGAACTTCCTCTACCAAAGCAGGTTGACACCTTCTCTGCAGCTTAAAGTCTTACAGGGCTGCCTAGGGCACTGAGAGGTTAAGTGACTTGCTTGAGTCACACAGCCAGGATGTGTCAGAGTCAGGACGTGAACCCAGGTCCACCTGGCTCTGAGGTCAGCTCTTTTTCCACTCTACCATGCTGCCTCTCATAGTAGGGCACCATTAAAACAGTCTAACTTCACTTGGAGAAATACTGGGCAAAGCATAATTCCTTTTAAATGATAGAAACCATTAATTCACTCCTAGCTAAACTTCTATATTTGAATAGAACAATTAAAGAACAAAGTTCCTCTTTCCCCTCTCCACTGTTAAAGCAGCATATCCATTAACTGGATGTAAAAGGAAATACCAGGATCAATAAATATCAGTAAGGATTCCTGTTCAGGGAAGCTATACAGTTTTTCTTAGTTTATGGATTTCAGATCTCTAGGAAGTGATATGTAAGGAAGTCTCTCATAAATGGTATGCATCTTCAACAGCCAAGAATGGTCATCTTTTTAATAAATAGTTCAGGGCTTTTTCTTATTTCTGTACCCAGTGAGTAATGAAGGCTTATTTGCCAAGTCTTCCTAGATTTCTTTCTTCTTCATTGATTCAATTTTCCTTCAAAATATTTTTTTTTGTCATTTCCAAGACAGGTATCTTTAGCTTTGTTTCAACAGTTCTTAAGAAACAGATGCAAAAAATTGTTTCCATTACCACCCACCACCACCAAAATAAAAATTAATCAATTCTTTCTACTTTCCCCAGAATCCTTCCTTCGTACATGGGAAGTATCGTATCATCTTCCCAAATCTCTTCAAAAACAGCCCCACAGTCAAATTCGTCACTTGCTTTTTTGAAATAATACCTGAAAAGAAAAAAATAACACAAAAGCATTCAATGAAATGGCATTTTGGGGATTGACAGCATTATAGATTTTACATCAGGACAGGCTTTTGGAAAATCCAAACTTCTTCATTTCATACAAGAGGCCAGTAAAGCCCTAGAGACTTTAAAGTCTGGGATTCTCACCTTTATGGACCTCTTTGGGTGAACCTCATGGATTACTTCTCAAAATAATTTTACTTAAACTCATAATTGAAGGAAATGCTAAATTTCGGTTACAGGTTAGTAAAAATAAAGATGTCTTTTTTCCCCATCCGCTTTCACAGACACCTTGAAATCTTAAAGTCGGGCCGGGTCAAGAATCCCTGATTTAAGTGACTTACCAAAGGTTATAGAGGTAGTAAAGTGGCAGCGTCAGGATTTGAGCCGTGCTCTCTCAGTTCCAAATCTACTACCCTTTCTACAATACCCCTTCATCAAGCAATCACTTACTGAATGCCTATTATGTGGCAGGAACTGTGCTAAGTACTGGAGACTAAAGACAAAAAAAAAAGGTCACAGTCCCTTCAAGGAGTTTACCTTCTAAGAGAAGAAATTACATGAAGACATATATAGAGGTATAAACAAAATACACATGAAACATATACAGTAACATTGGAGAGGAAGGCACTAGCAGCTGGGAAGACTGGGAAAGACCTCATACAGAACAAGGTAACAGGGCTGAATCTTGAATGAAATGTAAGATTCTAAGAAACAGAATACATTTCAGGCATGGTGGACAATCAGTACAAAGGCAGAGAGACAGGTGGAAGGCCATCTGTCTTAAACAGTCTGATATAGATGGACCACAAGGCATATGAGGGTAGTAATGTATAAATCTAGAAAAGCAGAATGAGAACAGTTTGTGAAGAACTTTAATTGAATGAGGGTTTATCATTTATTCTAAAGGTAAGAGGGAGAAACTAGAATTTACTGAGTTGGTACTGAGTAACTTATTACATGTCAGGCTTTTTAGGAAAATCATTTTGGTAGCTGGGGTACAGGATGGAATAGAGTGGGAAGAAACTAGAGAATTAGGTAGATCAATTAGCAGGCTATCGAAACAGTCTGAAACATGAAACTGTGTAAATATAAAGATGGGGCCGTAGACTAGCTACGTTGTGGAGATGAACATGACAAGATCTGGTAACTCATTGGATATGCTGACATAGGGAAAAGGAAGAGTCACGGATGGCACCAAGGTTATATTGGAAGGATGGTAGTACCCTCAACAGTGATAGAGAAGGGGCAGATTGAAGGGAAAGATAATGTATTCTCTTTTGGACATGATGAGTTTGAGATGCCTTCAGGATATCCAGGATGAAATTGCCAATAGGCAGGATTTGAGCTCAAATGAGACAATAAGAATATATGTTAGAGATCTGGGAGTTATTTGCATAGATTATTAAATCTGTGGGAACTAATGAGGTCACCAAGTGAGAAAACAGAGAGAAGAGCCAGGATAGTGCCTTGGGGAATATTTATAGTTAAGGGACTTCTGTAGATAATGAGCCAGCAAAGGAAATTGAGAAGGATCAGTCAAATACCCAGGAGAATAGGAAGAGAATAGTGTCACAAAAACCCAGAGAAAAGAGTGTGTAGGAGGAGAGAGTGATCAACAGTGCCAAATGCTGCTGAGGGACCATGAAGGATTAGGATTAAAAAAATGTCCTTAGATTTGGCCATTAAGAGATCACTGGTAACTTTCAAGAGAACCAATTTCAGTAGGGTGATGAGGATGGAAGCCACTGGTGAGGGTACAGAAGAGAGTGAAAAGAAAGAAGTTAGTGGTTCCATGTCCTGATGACTTTTTCTAGAAGGTTGGCTGAGAAAGGGAAGAGAGAGGACAACAGCTAGCAGGGATAGTAGGATCTGGTAAGGGCTTTTTAAGGTTAGGAAACATTTCGACACATCTGTAGGCAGCAGGACAGGAAACGTTAGAAAGGAAAAAAATGAAGAGACAGAGGGGAGATTTACAAGGGCTATGAATAGGATAAGATGGGAGGTGGTAGGTCCTAGTACGCATGTAGTACATCCAGACTTCCCCTATTACTGCTGAAGGCACCACCATCATTCTAGTATAATTTCAGTGTCATCGTTGACTCTTCCCTGTGACCACATAGATTCCAGTGTCTGTGCTTGGTGAGAAGAGTCACGTCTTTATCAGACTGGAGTAAAGGAGAGATGGTATATCAAAGGTCATGAAATGAGATGGGGAAAAGATGGAGGCTCACAGAAAATGGTCTGTATTTTCTCCATTAAGTATGAGGCGAGGTCCTTAGTGGAGAGATCAGAGATAATACGTAATAGACACTGGGGGTAGTGAGACTCATTTAGGAAGGAGCAAAACACCTGCCTTGCTTCAACGAAGGTCAAGTTCAGATTAGATTGGACATTTGTATGAATCCAGTCCACTCACATGATTTCCACCATTGCCATTCAGCAATAGCAGTGGAAGATGGATTACAGGAGTAATTCAGGGTTCCCATTTGGCAGGTTGTTAATGGCGACAGGACAAAAGAGCAATGGAAGAGAACTGAGAGCAGTGTAGAGTTGAATTGTTGCACCAAACGGAGACAGGGAAGGGAAGAAAATATTGTCAAAACAAGGGTGATAGTGTGGAAAAGTGCTGAGAGTTGGAGGAACTGGAGATCACAGTGAAGACAAAGAATAGGTTTCAGAAAGAGTAAGGCATAAGGAAAAAGTGATAGGGTATTATGATCAGGTGAAGGAATTTAAGAGTTCTTGACCATGGAAATGGAATCCCATGCAAAGGCAAGATCTAGCATACAACCATCACTGTGTGAGGTGGAGTGATGGAACAGGTCATAGGCATTTAGTAGACTCATAAAATGGGAGATTTCAGTGTGAAGGAAGATCAATATGTATGCTGAAGACAAGTACTGAGGTGGAGAGGGAGAATGACTTGGGCGATGAGAAAACTGAACGACAGATTTAGATAGAATGAACGTAGGAGACAATGCTGAATGGTGGCAGCGGTAGCAGAAGAGTCAGGAAGTGGCAATGGGGATAAAGGAGTATCCTGACCCCCATTCCAGGGGGAGTTGATGAGAAAACAAGGTGGTGGTACATGAGGATATGAGAGAAATTACAAACTAGTCCTGGGTAAGGATGGTCAAGGGTACAGTGGCAACCAGAAGCCTGGTCTCAGTAAGTACAAGAAAATGGAAGAAATATGAGACAAAAAGTTCTAAGATGAAAGGAAATTTATTATGGGGGAGGGGGTTGTACACAGGGCAGGGTGGAAATTCCAGAAGGCACTCAGGAAGAACAAGAATGGGTGTCCCAATAGATGGGTAGGGTTGAAGTGGGTGGGGATGGGTATGAAAGAGCTCTCTCAATGACCTCAACATTTCACATGGGTTTAATGATCATTTCTATGCTGATGACTCTCAGATCTATATTTCTAATCCTGGATTCCCTTCTGAGAACGAGCTCCAGTCTCATATCACCAACTGCCTACTGGATACCTTGAATTACATGGCCCATAGACACCTCAAACTTAGCAAGTGTAAACTATAACTTACTATCTTTTCCCCCAAACCCATCCTTTTTCTAAATCTTATTTTTTCTAGTGTGTTGTTGTTGTTTGGTCACTTTTCACTTGTGTCAACTCTTCATGAAACTATTTGGGGTTTTCCTGGCAAAAATACTGGAGTGGTTTGCCATTCTTCTCTAGCTCACTTTACAGATAAGGAAATTGAAGTAAACAGGGTTAAGTGGCTTGCCCAGAGTCACACAGCTAATAAGCATCTGGGGTCATATCTGAACTCAGGAAGATGAGTCTTCCTGACTCCAGGCCTGGCACTCTATCCACTGCACCATCTAGCTGCCCTAGGGGACCACCATCCTTTCAATCAGTTTTGAAATCTCTGCGTTATACACAACTCCTCTCTCTACTGACCCCACAATCTGTCAAATCTTACCATCTTTTTTGCCACACATTATGTAGCATATAACCTCTTTTCTCTACTTACATGGCCACCACCAAGACCAAGCCCTCATCTCCTCTCAGCTGGACTATTACAATAGCCTTCTAACTGGTCATCCTGCCAATGTCTCACCTCTCCAATCTAGCCTTTCCACATCTATCAAACTGATTTTCTTAAAGTATGAATCAAAAAATGGCTTCATCTGTAGCACCCCTCTCACCTCCATCCTTTTCTATTGGCTGTCCTTATTCTATCACTCAGAATCCTTACTTTCCTTCAAGGGTCAGCTCCTGTTCCACTTTAGGCAAGCCCTTTCCAGGCGCCATAAACTGCTATTGCTTTCTACTTACAATCACTCTTAATATTTTGTGTGTGCATGTATGTGTGTATATATGTATATATGTCACATCCATTTCAAAACCCTTTCCTACAGAGGATCTAGGTACTGTGGCCTTAAGAGTTAAAAGGATATTGTGGAAATCATTGCTTGGGAGAAAAAAAAAAAGGGAATTTTCCTTTCACAGCTGGAGAGAAGAGAGAGGAAAAGAACATGAAAAGATCTCTCTTGAGATCTTTTCCTATTTTAACCTATGGATGAACTGAAAAGTAGAATTATGTTTCTAGAAGTAAGAAGTCATTGGCAGTTGCAATTGCTCTAATAGTTAGGGGTGACTCTTGCTGTGACCTTTCTCAAAGCTAAAATATGGCAAATGGTTATTTATGATTTCACGTTATTGTTGATTATATTGTTAATAAATTATATAGCTAGAAATGTCAATAACAATTTAATCCTGGGAGATTAGGGGTGTTCATATGAAGAGAGATATAAGCAAATTCTTTGGCTTATTAAAGAATATCTAATAAACTAGGATGGGAGCCCTGAGCTGATTAATCAGAAAATATCCAAACACAGCCCTAGAATTACCCTAAACTAAGGATGATGATAACAAGGCAAGGAACAAAATGAGGGGTGACCAACAAGTGACCGAGTGGACTCTGATAATAATCCTGGATGTATGCATACACATATGTACACACATACACAAATTTTTTCCTACCTAGACTTCGAAACCAGGGACAATTTTCACTTTTTATTTCCAGCACCTAGCACAGAGCCTGGCACACACAGAAGGCACTTAGTGCTTGATGAATGAACCATCTAGCTAACAGCAGATGGGGGGGGTGTGGAAGAATGAGATTTTATCTCACTGAGACAAGATGTCTTAAAAGAATACACTAGCAGGGGCAGGTAGGTGGTGCAGTAGATAGTGCACCAGCCCTGAAGTCAGGAGGACCTGAGTTCATATTCGGTCTCAGACCAAACATTTGATACTTACTAGCTGTGTGACCCTGGGCAAGTCATTTAACCCCAATTGCCTTTAAAAAAAAAAAGTATAAACCTTTGCCAACAGCCAATTTATGATGGTGACCACAGATGGAGCAGAACATGAATGTTCTGTGAGAACAAGCAAGAGAAAGAATGAAATTCCATCATTTAAAAAGTCCACCATGGGAACTGTGTACGCAAACTCAGAGTTAGCAGCACTATCTGCCTAAACCATTGTTTGTTTGTAAGAGGAAAACAATTCCTAAAATTAACAGTCACTTGACACAGATTTTTAAAATAGAATTTAAAGATTTTCATAAAGTTTAAGATCAATACCACCCCCTCCTCCCAGCTAGGAGGATGTCCAAAAGGGACTATAATCAGAAGCCTCTTTCGCTGTTCTATAAAAAGTCTGAGTCAAGACGATAGGATCATTGCTTTGATACTGTAAGGGACTTCAAAGGTCATGGTCATCTAGTGCAACTCCCTATTTCACAGATGGGGAGTCTCAGGGCCCAATGTGTGACTCGCCCAATGTCACATGCAGCAGAGTGGCAGAGCTGGGATTTGACCCTAGATCAAATTCAGTGCTCTTCTCAATGTACCATACTGCCTCTCTCGATCTAACACTAGTAGTTCTGGCACTAACTTGCATTGTCATGTCCTTCCTCTAGGGCCATTTCAGTTCTCTCACCTATAAAATGAGGAGGTTAGACTGAATCATCTCTAAGGTTCCTGAAAGGGACTATTATTATATTCCTATTATTAGCCTGTCTGCATGTATAGAAATCTTATTACTCTCCCTGAATGCCATCTCCAATGGTCATATGAAGGTATCTGCTAAGGACCCTAATCACAGTAAATGTTAGGCAGTAACATACCCCCTTTACTTCAGGTTGCTCAGACAATGAAACCATTACATATATAGCCACCTTCCTTTTCCCCTAGCTGTGCCTCACTCTTCCCCAAGCATCAAACTCTAAAGGACCCTTCTATTATGCTGAATTAGGCTGTTCAGCTCCTTGATTAAAGGTTCCTTTTATCCCATTCTACCATTCTTCCTTCTAAGGCTGTTTAATTGCATATGAGCAAATGACTAGCCTCTGGTAGAAGGGCTAACATTTACAGCAACAACTCTTCTTCCAGCTGCCCACTCCCCACACTCCCAAAGAAACCAAAAAGTGAGTGCACTTTGCCATCTGATCACTGGCAAAGGAGACCCTCAAACAGATTAAAAGCTGCCCTTTGTGCTCTGTAATTTTCAACCAACAAAGACCACTGACAGGTTAAAGGTCACCATATTCTAGGGGAGGGAGAAAAGAGCCATTTCCCTCCCCCCCCCACATAATCCATTGTCTTGGGGTTCGTGGTTTGTTTTTTAAAGAATGAATTTTCCCCAAGTTACAGTTAAGATTCTGGGCCCCCCCTTAATAAAGGCAAGCCAAATGCTTTCAAGGGAGATAAGGCTGAGTAAAGAGAAACAGCTGCATTTAGTCAGGGTACTTGTTTTTAGCATTTCCAGCTGAATTAGAGCATCAGCACACCACCACCCCATAAAAACATTTCACATAGGAGAACTCAAGTCCTTGGGGTAACCCAACAGATAAAAGAGTGAACAAATGGGGGTAGTGTGCCCGACAGAGAGGTGGGAGCATCAACGGGTGGATTAAGACACACAGTTTCAGAGGTAGCCAATGTGTGGATTTGTTTTGCTTGGATATATTTATTTGTTACAAGAAAGGGTTGGTTTTTTCCTTCTAATTTGGGAAGCTGGAGTTGGGACCAAGAAAGGGGCTAACAATATGGATGCAAAAATATAAAATGAAGAGGGTCATTGTACCACTAAAAAAAACTGTATAAAAGAGAACAGAGGGAAGTTCAGAAGACAACAGTGACAAACAGCACAGCTTTGAAACTAATGTGTCAAGTTTGTTACATTCTTTTAAAACACAAGCCAGATAGCTTTGAACCTAATGTGTTGAATTTATTTTATTCTTTTTTAAAAAGGCTAGCTGTATGTAATAGGGATTTGTGGTTTCATGTACAATCCCCCCGTACTTCTGCGTATGTGGAACTGCTTAAGTCTGATGTTTCTCAAGCACAGAACAACAACAAAAAAAACTCTTTTAAAAAAATAATAATACAAATGGGGGTGATAAAGTCACTGTTCCTCCCTTTTAAATAGAAGGGTAAGTCCTCTCTCACCAGTGGCCCTCCACCCATCTCCAAATCTCACTGGTGTTTACAAATCTGGTCTGAAGCTCTGCATCTCTGAGAAACTATGCTACGATCTTTTACATAATTGCCACCTCATCTTGGAGAGGAGAGAAAGGCAGCAACATCCTCCCCCTCCAACAACTTCAAACATGTTGCCTGCCCTCATTTTCTTGCAGAAACGGGCTTTTTCCACCGAAACATGTTTTATGTGGCAAACTTTGTTTTTTTCTGACATCTGGCACCAATATCATCTGGCAAGTCTGGAGTTACTGTTCCGTTTTTGAACTCCTGCCATGTTGAGATTACTCAACAGGGCCCAGGTTCCCCCTCACTCCACACTCCCCCCACCCCTCAGTCCTACTCCTTGTAAGTTTTTGGTATTATGTTGTTTTCTGGTTTCCAGTACTTAATATAGTGTTTTCAAAGGGTTGGCGTGAGGTGTTCGGGGGGGGGGAGGTGTACAATTCCCTTCACCCCCCCCCCCACAATCCAACCAAACCCAAAGAAGGAACTGGATAAATGACTTTGGAACTGGAAAGCAGAGATAAGACAGATTCGAAGGGCCTGGGTTACAGCCTGATCCAATCAATAAAGAATTTGAGAGTCAACCGTTTGTGCAAGTCTTTGTGCATTAAATGAAAGGCAAAGGCTTCAAAGACATGCTTATTAAGTGTGCCTTAAAAAGAAATCAATGCCAGATGTGACCAAAGCTGCTGGGTTAGTCTTTCCTCCAGTCCCTGCTTGCTCCTCGGAACTCAATGGCCCCTTTCCCCCTGAAGTTCACCTGCAGTTTCACTCAAAGTCCAGCCAAAAGTCAAAGCTTAAGATCAAAATGAATCCCTGGAGGTGCACACATTTGTGTAATTAGTTTCACCTCATGTCTGTTCAAGATTAAAAAAAAGTGTGGGGGGGGGGACACACAATACATTCTAAAGTCCCTTTTGTAACAGTTTGGTGTTGTCTCCACCTACATGTAAAAGGGGAGACATCTAAGCCTAGAAACATCTTGCTTTAACAATAAACTTACATGTTTCTCTTACCTCCAAAAATAAACAAATTCTTAAAAATTCTCTGGAATCTCTTGGGAATTATCCTATGGAATACTATAAAGAATTAACTGCTACAGCTTCTCTGAAAGTCTGGCACATGGCAGCTAATCAAAACGAAGCCCTGGTCTGGATGCCTCCCAGGACTTCAGTGCCTCTGTCCACCTTCAGTCAGAAGGGGCCTATCCCCAAAGCCAGCCTGCACCCAGAGGCTCAGGGGGCTCATTTTCACCACAGGGCAGGCACGGCTAAACCTTGCTACCAAGATGCTTGCTGAAGCTAGAAGTTGGAAAAAAGAACCAGCACTTTGCCAAAAGAGAATGACTTCTTCAAGGCACAAACTGTTATCCTGTTAATGGTCCAGGTAATCCAGAAAGAGCTAACTAACACTGAGACTAAAAGCCTTAGAGTGTAACAAATCAAAGGGGAAGGAGGAGTCAGAATTCCTATATGAGTTGTGTGTTATTTTGGAAGTCGTGGGGGAAATTTTCATTCACATTTGTGGGGGCCTGTGAGCACCTCCATAACATTAGGAGAAGCAACCAAAGCCTAATACGTGGAAGTCAAAATAATCATAGGCTTGGGCACACAGGAATAGGAAAGGTGGACCTGGCCAAAACCCACACCTGCCTATAAGTACACAAGAAGACATTCTTAAAGTGACTCTGCCCTTCTAAGTAAAGGAAAAATGCTGAAACAGTTCTATGGGTGTAGAAGGCAAAAAGGTTGGTCTACAGGCATGGTAATTCCATCAATTTCCTGAGTAATGGCCTCAGTCCATTTTTCCTTTGGAGTAGAAAGGGTAACCCATCCTCTTCCTCTTCCCAAACCTACTACATTTTCCCTTTTATCAAAGAATACAAGTTCCTTAGAAATGACCCATCCTAGGCTCCAAATGGCCTTATGGCAGGACTGAGTACCATAGTTTCCTGAGGAGAAAAGGGAAGGACAAAACAAAAAGAGCTCCAGATTTGGAGTCAAAGTCCTGGGTTTGAATTATGACAACTAATGACATTATTATTTGAATCTGAGTAAGTTGATTAACTTTTCTAGGCCTCAGTTTCCTCATCTATAAAATGAGGAGACTGGACAAGATAATCCTTAAGACCCTTTTTAGCCTTAAATCTATGCTCCTAGGAACCCTACCCACATAGGAGAAAGGGTAAATGAGGCTCAAGCAGCCCCACTAATCACAAAAGTTTACCAATACCCTTCCCTGTTTCTAGTGGATTATTTCTCCCAGAGACAGGGGGAAAAGAGGGAGAGGAAGGGAGGAGGGAAACCTAAACACCTCCACAAAATTTTGCAACCCAGCATCCTCAGAAAATATTTTAAAGTTTATCTCCCCCCTCTTACACCCTCCTCCCCCTACCCCTCGTGGGTAGAGTCAGGCTGAGGAAGATTCCTCATGACTCTGGCTCTTAGTTCTAAGCAAACAAATCCTGAAGAAGAAAGAAGCCACAAGATTCTTACCTATAATTTCCCTTTTTGCTGAGCTGCTCTTTAAAGTGGCCAAGTGTCAGACTCTGTGCCTTCAACATTCTCCTGTACGGAATTTCTTCTCCACAGAAAAAATAAGTGACGACCAGCTCACTGGCCTGAAGGGAGTGGACACTTGCCAGTTTCTTTGGCTCTCTGTGACTGAAATAAAATGAGATGCAACAGGTTGGGGCAAATAAACAAACGAAGAAGAGAAAAGGGGAAGGGTGGGAAAGCACCCTTGGTGAAGAGAGAAAGAGAGACAGAGAGAGAGAGAAAGACAGAGAGAGAGAGGAGAGAGAGAGACAGACACAGGCTAGAGCTTCGAGTCTAAGGGGACTCTTGGAAGCATAATGTGTCAAAGATGCCCCAGGTCAGGAGATTGCTTCCAAAGAGATGATTGTTTCTGTGATTCATTCTTTGATCCACATCTTCTTTAGGACAGGGTTCTTGATCTTTTTTTGTTTTGGACCCCCTCCGACAGGCTGGTGAAGGTTTTTAAATGTATAAAATAAATTTAGAAGTAAACTAATTATATTGGAATACAATTATAAAAATATTTTGTTAAAAAAGAACAAGACCCCAGGGCAGCTAGGTGGTGCAGTGGATGGGGCACCAGCCCTGAAGTCAGGAGGACCTGAGTTCAAATCCAGCCTCTGACCAAACACTTGACACTTACTAGCTGTGTGACCCTGGGCAAGTCAGTTAACCCTAATTGCCTAAAAAAAAAAAAAAGACCCCAAGTTAAATTTAGGGTTATTGAGTCACCGTCTAAGTTTGAATATTATCTTCAAACGCTGCTTACTGATTATTCTTCTTCCGCTGCAGTCACTACAGGATATGTTTAATATTTCTGCCATTTTGTATCTGTTTGGTCAATAGCACATGGTCAATGTTTTCTACTAGACCACTTTTTGGAAGCAAGGTTGGGATACACAGGAAAGTTTGTTTTGTTTTTTTAATCCTTAAATTGCATATGACTCCTCCTCCAATCTTTTCTGATGAGAGAGAGCAAGTTAAAATAAACTGGATGGTCAGAGAAGTTCTCTCCAAGAATGACTAGATATGGCTACAGAATGCAGAAACCACAGTGAGTGCAACGAATGCCACACTGCCATGCCCAATGATACTTCTGAAGAGATATATATGCTCAGAGTGTTAGGATGTCAGAGTATCAGAGCAAATTTGGAAGACTATATATATTACTATGCATTAAGTTTTGTTGAGTGGCCTCAGGAAAAACAATGCTAAGAAACTACTCTTCTTTAGGTAAATCAATCAAAAATGAAAGCATCTAGTCAGGGGGCCCAGTCAGGACTTTAAATGTTACTCACTGCTGAAAAGACTAAGGAAGAAAACTTTAATTACTTTGATGACTTTAGATCAGTGTTCTTGTTAAAAGAACCATCCTGTAATTAAACTAATCCAATATTCTTTGTCCACTTTGCAAGAAAGTAAACTTAAAAGAACAGGGAAGATTCAGGAAAAGGTTTTGTTCTCTGAGCAAAAGCTTAAAAAGCTTGCCTTTTCCAGGTAGAGTGGCTGTACATCACTCTTAACCAGCTAACCCTTTTGTGCTAGAAAAGGCAATATATGCACTATTATAGCTCTCTTGAGGAGCTACCTCACACACTTATATTTTTGGTAATTTTCCACATACGTGTGATTTTCCTCTGCTTCCCAAGTACCTCTTAGGTCCAATCCAATCCCATCTGCTTCCCACCCCCATTGGTTTGTATCTTGGAAATACAAGCCAAACAATCAGAAATGATAAAGCCTGACAGAAATAATTTCTGGCTCAGCTTGGGGATTGATTACCTATGCCTCCCCCCATTTCCCAACTCCTCCCATGAAGGTATAGTGTAGGCAAAAAAAAAAAAAGCATGAGAAAAATTAAACTTCAGCTATGAACAAGCTTATCAAGAAATCAATGACACAAAATATAGAGACAGAGAGAGATTCAGAAGAACAATGTTAGTTATGTGCACTTACTCTTCTGGAACTAGGCTGGGGTTGCAGAAGGAGGTACCTCCCACGTGGCCAATAGCAGAGTGGTTTTTATCCTTTTGCTGATTTGATGTACAGCACCTAGGAGAAACACCCAGAGATGCACAATTCATCACCATTCTTGCCACATTTTAGAATCAGAAAAGTGTAGTAGGGCAGTTAGGTGGCACAGTGGCTAGAGTCCTACACCTAGAGTCAGGAAGACCTGAGTTCAAATGCAGCCTCAAACACTTACTACCTGAACAAGTCACATTTAGTCTTTGCCTCAGTTTTCTCAACTATTAAATGAAGATGATAATAGCACCTACCTCCTAGCGGTGTTATAAGGCATCAAAGAAGATAATATTTATAAAATGCTCAGCACAAGCTCTGGAATATAGTAGGTGCTTAATGAATGCTTGCTCCCCTTCCCTTTTCTTCTTGCTCTAAATGCACTCCAAATTAGAAATAACACAAGAGTATGCAGAACCAATTTACTACAGGATCATAGCTCTTAAGGGATTTTTTTTAAAGGTCATCTAACCCAACCCCTGAGGTTTCTTGTTTTTGGGTTGGTTTTTTTTTTTTTAGCAGATGAGGAAATAGAGCCTGGAAAAATTAAAAAACTTACTAAGGTCACACAGATCATAAATATCAAGATATGAAGCTAAAATTCTTTTGGGAACCACTCTAAGGCCTTGGTGTTACCTGGTGTTAGAGATTTTGGAAGGGAAAAAACTACCCATACACTTTCACTTAAGAGGAATAAGAATGGACCATCTAGTCAGTTAGTATGTGAGAGGCAGATGTTGTAGTGGAATGAGTGAGTGCTGGATTTAGAGTCAACAAAGTCCCAAGTTTGAATCCTGCCTCAGACTCTTGCTAGCTGTATAACCCTGGGCAAGTTATTTAACTTCTCTCAGTCTTAGTTTCTGCATCTATACAATGGGGATCATGAAAACAATAGTGCTATCTCCTAAGGTTATCATGAAGATCAAATGCAGGTAAAGTTGCTTCCAAACCTTAAAGGGCCATATAAATACTAGCTATTTTTTTTTAATGAAGGAACAGAATGCTCTTATTGGCCAGGTCAATGTTCATTGGCTCAATCTCACTTAAGCTGTCCTTAGAATCCTAGGGTAGGGAAGATTCCTAGGAATCATCTAAGCCCTATCCCCCACCTTTGGGAAAGTTTCAACTAACCTGTTGTTTTCTGAGTGCTTATAAGAATCAGATTAAACCCTGGCTAGCAGTGGAGTTGACAATTAGCCAGTGCTTTCCCTGGAGGCTGGGAAAAGGCTAGAAGCGCACAAAGATTCCTGACAGTCAGAAACTAAATTCAAACCTGGCTCAGAGTGGTAGAGAAGAAAGTGAGGATAGGACCCAGAGTCAGGAAGATCTGAGTTAGACATTTATTAGCCAAGTGACCTTGGGCAAGTTACCTAACTTTTCTTAGCCTTAGTTTAGCCATCTGTAAAATAGGGATGATAATAGTATCTACTCACCTCACAGGGTTGTGAGGATCAAATGAGTTAATATAGGAAAAGCACTCTGAAAACCTTAAAGTACTCTATGAATGCTAGATTATTATGGGACACCACCTGACCAGAAGGATGAAGAAGTAGAGTTTGGCCTGGATTGGGGTCTGAAGTTCCTGGGTTTGAGTTCTATCTTGTGCACTTAATAGCTGTGTGCCTGGCAAATCACTTAACCTCTTATCATCCTCAGTTTCCTCACCTGTTAAATGGGAATAACAGAGACTATCTAACAGGCTTCTTGGGAAGACCAAATAAGATCATGTGTGTGAAGTGTTTTGCAAACCTTAAGAGTGTTATAAAAGTGTGATTACAATTTTTTGATTGGGCAAAGGGTCCCATCCGGCAGCAAAGCCAACGTATCAAATCAACTGTCTTTTTCCCCCACTTACCGTTGCTTTTGGGGCTTGGACACTTCAGCCAACCTACGACAAGCTTCCTCCAGCTGAGCGAGGGTGTTAGGGGGGACCCAAAGGGGCCATGCCAGAGTCTTGTGTGAAGGGATGGGTATGTGGCATGGTACGGGAATGCCCGATGCTACCTCCCCACAGATGGGGGCGGGGGGCTCGATCACCAACGGCTCCTCGGGCTGACTCCAAAGGATAGATTTTTTTTGTGTTCTGGGCACTGAGAAGAAAACAAAGAAAAAGCAAAAACGAATTAGTTTTAAATCACGGCACAATATTAGTTCAAGAGAAATTCCTATTCCGGGAGGAGAAGGAAAAAGGGGAAGATAGAAAGGAAAAGGGGAACTGGGGTGGGGGGGGAACCTACCATAAGTTCAACTTATAACATTAGGGTGGCAGGAGGAAACAATCCTGTGTTTTCAGCTTACGGCATAAATTAGCCAGTCCTGTAACCCCTCTGTAATGGCCACCCTGATGGTGCCAGGCTGGGTGCTTACCTGTGAGGTTTATGCTTGTTTTGTCTCTCACTGTCCTAACATCCACTGCCAGACATTCTGTGACCGGTCCCCCTCATTCCCAGGTAGCTGCAGTAGCCCCGTTCCAACAGGGACTCCTTCCTTGCCTGACAAGGCCAAACACGGTTCTGTCACCTTCCCATTCCGCTTTGATAGGGTATTACCTCGGCTGCTGGAAAAGAACCAAGGAGAAGCAACCCCCACCCACCCAGAGAGATCCAGTTAATTTCTAGGATTCTTGGAGTGTGTCAACTGGGAACCAGAAGATCTGGGCAGAAAGGGGGTGGGGGGGGATTGTCAATCAGATTACCCTCATGGATCTGGGTCCATGTTGATTTCTCTCCAGGTCAGGTAACAGAAGGGAGGCTAAAATTCATAACATTTCTGCAGAATCTCACTAGGGCTTTGGCCAGGACGATAGTCCCAAAAGGAGACTCTATGGCACGCCTGCCACTTACCTAAATTGCTCTGCTGGTGCCAGCTCTGGTCCCTTGGAGTGACTCTTGCATTTTGAGCACAAATAATAGTCTGTGCCTCCAAGGCAGAAGCACTGCACCTTCTGAGCTGCCTCCACTTCAATCTGCTCCTTGGTTTTAGGGATGGTATGGTGGTGGATGTAGTGGTGGTATACGTGTTTAGTCATCTGCTTTGTAACAAAGCCTTTGCCAAGTGGGCAGAGAGCTGAGGAGATGGCTGGAGGCGGCAGTCGACCACCGGGTTGGAGTAGGGGATGATAGTGGTGATGGTGGTCAGGGGAATGGGAACGGGGACTGTGCCGCCCCATGCCTGGGGATTGGCAGCCAGGAGTCTTCAGCACCCTTGACAGGTGGTCATCTAAGATAGCTTGGGGGTCTTCTTCATAGCTGCCAGATGGTAAGAGGGAAAGTGGGTGCTGTGCAGCTACCTCCCGAGTGCTGACTGGCAACTCCGACCCCTCCTTCTCTTCATCCTGAAAGTTACAATAAGAGGTGAAAAGGAATCCAGTTAGCCAGGGAATGTGTATAGGTGAGTGGCAGGGAGGGAGGTTAGAGATTAAAGAAACCCATTTAAATACCCTTTATAATACACTAGGTCTTGGGGCAGTTAATATAACTCAGGGAGAATAAACCCTAGAGGATCTTCCACACCTAGAAAAGAAAACTCATTCCCTATGAAGAACTGATTTGGCTACACCCACCTCCCACCCTATTTCCCATCACCCCTTGCCCCATGGAAGGCAGTGGGATGGGGACAAGGAGTAGGAGGGATGAGAGGAAAAAAAGGAGGTGGGTAACACCTGCATGCGCACACGTGCACACACACACACACACACACACACACACACACACACACACACACACACACACACAATGTGTGAGTGCAGAACTAGCATGGGAGAAGCTAACTAAACCTCATACCTCCTTGATTTGCTGCAGCCTCTCCTCCAGACTGTCCAAACTTTCTTGTTCTTTCTTTAGCTTCTCCAGCCGGGAGATCAACTCAGCGGCAAAAATGGCTGGTTCTATGGGTGTCATCTCCTTAGGCAGGCGGTGGGTTCTCTACAAAATACCGAGAAGGAAGGGACAAGCCATGTTTATCCGGCAGGGCAAACAGCGGCAGCGGCTTTGCCAGAGCTACCCTGGCCCCACTACGCTCGCTGCATCTCCATGTTGGATGAAAAGACGGCCGCATCGCAATGAGGCACAGGCTGCCTGGGATTTTTATGAGCCAGTGCTGTGGCCTCATGGAGTGCCATCGTCCCCACCAGCATTTGCCTTCGGCAGGAGCAGTTGGTCGCACTCTGAGAAGCCCTGCTTGTTCTCTCTGTAGTACAACCAGCCCATCAGTAGCCACTCTGAAGTAGAAAATCTTCAAAGACTGTTGTCAAACATCAAAAAAAAAAAAAGCCCACTGAGGTAGGGAGGGGAGAAACCAACTCAAAGAATAAAAAGTAGAGTCTAAACAGAAAGAGTTGGAAATTAAAAAAAATAAGATTGGGAAGGGGGAAAAAAGGAGTCAAACTGCTTCACATCAGAGAAGAAGTGGTAATTTATTTCCTGACCGCACACTGGGCGGTAGTGTTGAGGTAGTGTTGTCTCAACAGTGTCCTAGATCTCTCTCTTTTTTTCCACCTCCCACCCCCCCTACCATCTCTTTGTACAGAAAATGAAGAAAGCTGCTGCAGGCTGGTAGCAGAACACTGCTGAGTCTGGCTGCCTGAAGCTGGTCTGTCAAGGGAAAAGGGAACATCTCCAAATCAGGTACAGAATATAAAAAGGCAACAAGGATGCCTGCCAAAAGAAGCAAGCAAGGAGAACACCCACTACCACCGAGTTCTCTAGCCACTTCCTATTATCTCTCCTCCCCCTCACCCCTGGCCCCCCACCTTCCTTACCCTCTCCCCCTAATTTCTCCCTCTCTCTTTTGAAGCGGAAAGCCAAGCTGCCAAGGCCAGCGTTCTCCCCACCAGATGAGACAGGCCTCGCTACGGCAACCACTTAGCTGGAGAAATGATGTGAGGGGAGAAAAAGGCCACTCTGTTGGAAATTGTCATTCTTACACAAGCTGGCTCTATTCAGCCCCTGATCAAAGCACTGCCTTATGGAGAAAGTCGATTTGCACACCCCAGGACAAAATAATCTAATTTACAAGCTTGGGCTATAGAACTTTTCTTTATATAAACACATACACACACACACACACACACACACACACAGAGAGCAAAGCTAGAATATCATCTGGAGTTGTTTTTTAGTTTTGTTTTGAGGGTTGGCATTTTGGGGGGTTTTTTTGGCAGGGGGGGATGAAGAGAAGATGCTGGTGTAGACAACTAGGCTTAAAAAAAAAAAAGTCTTGATACATTCATCTTAAGACAAGATAAGTTTGTATCTGACTTTGTAAACAGCTTTCACAGTGTCCCAATCCCACATAAGGGCTCTGTGGAATTAGCAATTCACTGTGTTAATTTTCTAAAAGTAACATAACTGGAGCTAACTGGAATCTCTGAAGCTAGCAGGAAGAATTTGTAAACAGACATTTGCTATAAACTGACAACTTTCTTTCCTCTCTGATTAAATGCCTTCCTTGCCAACCCTAAAGTCTCAGGGTAACAAAATGCAAAATTGTAAGAGGGAAGACTAGATAAGCCTTGAAATAAAGAAGACAATCCAGAAGTTTCATCCAGCCATGACCTTCTCCCCTCCTCTCCAATAAAGCAAGTAGCTCTGGGGAGGACATGCACCTGGGGATGCCAGGGGGACCTCACCAAGCACATTCAAAGTCAGGTTTCCCCAAACACTACAATCTACCCTGCAAGAAGCAAAAAGGACCCTAATCTCATCCCACAAATGGGCTAGCTCATGCCCCGGGGAGAAGATATGAGAAGTTTTATCAAGGGAATGTGGAGAACATTTGATAACTCTATTATCCTATTGAAACTAATCTCTATTTTATTCCTTATGTGCTTATGCATGAAGAAGTCCAGAATTTATTTCCTTTCACACTGGACAAAGGACACAGAAAAATTTACTGAAAGCTAAGTGGGGGTTGGGGGGAGAGTGCAGGACTGAAAGGTTGGGAACCTCTATTACACTTGAAAGAGGACTGATCAAGTCTACCACCAGCCTCACCCTTTAACCAATCCCCTCCCCCATGTTTCTGTTTGCAGAAAGGCAAACTGCTTCTGGTTTGTGTGAAAGAATGAGACACTTTCACATAAAAAGTTATTCTTGAGGTTCTGGTAGGACTATAGTACTTAGCTAACATCCTATGTAAGCTCCTGGAACTGTTTCATTTTTGTCTTTTTAATCTCCAGAGCTTAGCACAGTGCCTGGCACATTGTAGGCACTTAATGCTTCACTGGTTGATTGAGCATTTCTCAGGCCTGCAGCTTTGGTCATCATTTACTACCACTTAAAAAAACCTACTCTTCCACATGCACTCCCCCCCCCCCAACCAAACACACAAACACACAAGGGGCCTAGGCTGTAACCAATTTAACTCCTCATATCCTCAGCCTGGGTAGATCGCAGAGCAAAATGCCTTTCCGCCCACTCCTTTCACACAATGCTCAGCCAACACATGGCTGATATGGCTGTTTCTTTCTCCTCCAATCTAGTACTCACCGGGAAATGAGGTAGAGAAACTTGGCCATTGGCCTTCACACTGCGATGCATTTCTCTCTGTAGCTGTTTCTTGCTTCCCATTCTGTAAGGAGGGATTCCATCTCTGGAAAATCATGCAAATACAAATGTTCAGTTAGATTGGGGCAATTCAACAAATCAACATCCAAAAGGCCAAAATCTCTTGTCTCAGCCACACCAAGATGCTTCTAATGGACGGAGTCATAGTCCACAATAAAATTAAGAGCGATCATCTTTGGAGAACCCCAAACTGAATTCACCAGAGATACTAAATCCTACAATAAGGAGACTTCCTGAGGTCTACTCACTCATTTGCCCCCTTGCTTTAGGTCCAGATTACATTCAACTGTCCCAGACAGATGATTAATTTTTCCTAACATTTAAAAAAAGTCCCTAGGATTGATTCCATGATTCCATCGTGAACAATCACCACCAATTCTTTCCTGTAGCACTGTGAGATGAATTCTCTTAAAGAGCATTTGAAAAGAGATACCATGGTATTAGCAGACTTATTCTGAACTTAATGAACACATCAGGAACTTAATCATCAAAACTCCTTGTCATTTCTAAATTCCTCCCTCTTGTAAGTCACTTGAATAATTTCTCTTACTTTATTTTGTTTGTTTTATTAAATTTGTTGGTCACTTGTGCCTCTTTGTGACCCCATTCTTGACAAAGATACTGGAGTGGTTTGCCATTTCCTTCTTCAGCTTATTTTACAGATGAGGAAACTGAGGCAAAAAGGATTGCAATTTGCCTAGCATCACACAGCTAGCACCTAAAACTGGATTTGAACTCACGAAGGTGAGTCTTCCTGATTCCAGGACCTGCACTCTTTTCACTGCGCCACCTAGCTGCCTTTTTAAAAAAATTAATAGCTAGCACTCACATAGCACAGTTAGGTTTCTAAGTGTTTTACATCATTTGATTATTAGACCTTTAAAACAACCCTGTGAGGTAGGGGCTATTATTATTTCCATTTCATAAATGAGAAAACTGAGAGGGATTAAATGCCCAGGGTCTCACAGCTAGTGTCTATAAAATTCAAACTCATCTCTTTCTGATACTCTACCCAATGCAGCACTGTATACAGTGCAGAATCAAGAGACCTGCACAAGCACTGTAGTACAGTAGAAAGAACACCAGATTTAAAGTCAAAGAACTTGGGTTCAAATCCTGACTCCGCTATTTACTACTTCTGTGATTTCCTGCAAGTCACTTAACCTCTCTCTCTGCATCTCAATTTCTTCATCTATAAATCAGGAGGGTAAAACTAGATGTTAGCTAAATAAAGGCCCTTCTAATATTCTATAGTTACACGGTTGGGGCACCTGTGGCCTTCTAGGTCCTTAGGTGCGGCCTTTTGACTGAGTCCAAATTTTACAGAACAAATCCTTTCATTAAGGGGATCTGTTCTGTGAAACATGGATTCAGTCAAACATCTGCACTTGAGGACCTAGAGAGATACATGTGCCCTCAAGGCTGAAGGTTCCCCACCCCTGTGTAGGAGCTTCCTGGAGCAGCTAGGTGGTACAGTGGATAAGTTCAGGGCCTGGAGTCAGGAAGACCTGAGTTCAGATCTGGCCCCAGACGTACTAGCTGTGTGACCCTGGGCAAGTCACTTAACCCTGTTTGCCTCAGTTTCCTCATCTGTCAAATGAGCTGGAGAAGGAAATGGCAAACCACTCCAGTATCTTTGCCAAGAAAACCCCCAAAAGGGGTCACAAAGAGTCAGACACAACTGAAAAACAACTGAGCAACAAAAGAAGCTTCCTGGAGAATGAGAACAGGTAAATATTGCTCATGAAATCCCATCCCAGTGATACTTATGGCCACCACAACATCCTATCCTGCAAGTTGGGAATTGTTGAGAGAAAGAGGAAGACAGGAAAGTAGAACCTAAAATGAAAAATAATGAAGCCAGCCCAAAACAATTTGATAGACGGATTCCTTCTCTGGTCTTTAGTTTCAAAGGCCCCTTTCCGAGAGCATTTTTCTTTTCTACCTGGAAGACCCCATGCTTGCTATCAATCTAATGACTGGCTAGGTAGAGCTCTTTGTAAATGCAAGGCTACTGTCTTGAAGTTTCCAAAGGGTACATAACAGCCACTCTGTTTGCCTCATAATCTCCTTTTTCCTCTTCTTCAATGGATATCATAAGATCACAGGATCACAAGGGCAGCTAAGTTGCACAGTGGATAGAATATTAGATTTCAACTG
Source organism: Phascolarctos cinereus (assembly GCF_003287225.1). Taxonomy (NCBI): domain Eukaryota; kingdom Metazoa; phylum Chordata; class Mammalia; order Diprotodontia; family Phascolarctidae; genus Phascolarctos; species Phascolarctos cinereus. The sequence goes on along the minus strand of NW_027555958.1, from coordinate 277,064,491 downwards.
AGGATGACCTGAATTCTAATCCTACATCAAGGCACTAGACTTTAGTTCTAATTCTATACCAGACATGTACTAGCTATGTGATCCTAGGCAGGTCACTTAATCTTTCTCAGTCTCAGTTTCCTCATCTGTAAACTGAGATAACAGTAGTACCTAATTCATAGCATCCCTATGAGGTTCAAATGAGACTATGTACGGCACTTCGAAAACCTCAAGGTGTCGTATAAATGCTACCTATTATTACCAACCCCTTCATTTGACAGATGAGTAAACTTATATCCAGAGAAGTGACAGAGCCAGGACGTCCTGTGACCCTGTATCTGACCCTCTTTCCCCTGAACTACATGGATTAAGAGATGCTGGTTTGTTACTCTGGTTTCTGATGTTATTTTCTTCTCTCTAGGCCACTTTAAGGCAAGAAAAAAAATGAAAGGGGCAAGACGGAGGAGAAGAAATGAGGTCACTGCCAGATTTATGAGAATCAGGAATGAGTGATTTTTAAAATCCCCACATCATCGCATTTGTTGCAGTTTCGATGCTTAACCTCAGGTAACTCCTGCTGGACAGTAAGGGAGAAAATAGAGGTTGTAACTTGGTGCACTCAATAAATAGGTTTTAGAAGAGTCTCCAAGGAGATGTGACTATAAATTCCCAGGCGAATCTTCTTACAAAACAGTCCCACATTCCCGTCAGCTTCTTGTCCAGTTCTTCAATGTCTGATCCGTCTTCCTGGCCAGTTAAGATTATGGGCTGAAAAACTACCAACTTTTAGGCACCAAATAGTAGAGTTAATTATAAGCATTTTAGCTAACTAGCCTCATGTGCCCGGTCAATCTGTTTCTATGGAACATTGGTTTGGAAGTGTGTGCTTGGTCAGATGCCATTTAAGTCGAGCCAATTAGCTTAGCCTTTTGACTCAGCTGTGCCTGACCTAACCTGAATGTGGTTTGACTGTGGCTTTGAAATATCAGACTCCTGCGCACACGTCTTCATTTGGCAACAATTCTGAAGCGAGTTTGTGATCCTGCCAACATCAAAAGCCTGGTTTGTAAGATAAGGTAATATTTGAAGTTTGCTCAGTTTCATTCCCTTGTGTCCAAAGTCAATCCATAAATAAGATACAAGCAAATAATAATAATAATAATAATAATAATAATATACCTCCCCCCCTTTCCAGGAATGGAAACCATCTTTCCCCTTATATGACACCTAGATCCCATCCCCTCAAAGAAGTGAGCTGATCCAGAGTATAAAATCCAACTGTCACCTAAGAAAGAGAGGGGGGAGAGAAGGCTAAATGCAGTCTACTTTGCTTTCTTGGCTTCTGACAAATTTTAAGTGTCCATGCCATACTTAGAAAGAAAAGAGCCTGCTGCCTCTGATATTGTCAGACTTTATATTTTTGCATAGCTAAGCTCAGACCCCCTGGAATGACACTGCAATCTTTCTGCCCAAAGCCCTAGGACTGGTGTTTAGGACCCCTGCTGGGATTCTAGACAGTGAACTTTTTTTCCCCCCCAATTTAAATTTGTATTGATATCTTTTTTTTTCCTATCATCTTCATTTCCAAATATCTCCCTCCCAGGAGTCTTAATCCTTATAAACAAAGAATAAAAGAGAACAAAAAAAATTCAGTCAAACTAACATATCAACCAAGTGCAACATCATAGACAGGGTTCCACACCCACTGTACCCCCTCTCATCTGCAAGGAGGGGAACAGGGAGCTACATTCTCCTATTTCTTCTCCGGGCCAAGGTTGGTCATTCTAATTTCACAGCATTTAGTTTTGATTTTTTTGTTGTTGTCATTCTTCTTTCCATTTACATTGTTGTACTTGTTTTATTTTCCTAGTTCTACTTACTGGCAGTGAACCTTTCAAAAAGCCATTTCTTCAGAGGCTAGAACTCTCCTAGTAAGAGGCTCATAAAATAGCATGCTCACTGATCTACAAAGTATGGAGACCCACACTCCCAACCACTTTAAATATGGCCGCTTATTCCCCATTAAAACATTCTTCCAATGGGCCTTGGGGGAGAAGGAAAAGATTTTCTTCTTAAATTCTGGCTCTTAAATGCCAGCTTCTCTCACTTTGCCACTCCTTAGAATCTACAAATATACCCTCATCTCAACTTCTACTTGGGACTCTTGCAAAAAGATGTCAACACAGAATCAGTTCTACCAAGAATGGAGAAGGCAGCTTTTCCTAGGTGTCTAATGAACTCAAACCCTGGGTAGCAAAGCCCACATATGATGCCCACCCCACCCCCCTTGCCCTATCCTAATTCTCCTCCCCAAGCTTGAGGCTCCCAGCAGTCCAATCAGTCCAGCTTCCCCAAGCTCCTCACAGTCTGCACTGTCTATTGTTACAGCAGGAAAAAACAGCCAGAGCTCTTTTCATGACTGCCTTACCAGGAGCTCCCATTCACTTGTTCAAGTAAATTTCAAAGAGGCCTGCTACCCTCTTATCCCCTTTAAGCTCCCCTAGAGCAACAATGGACTGAAAGCAATTCAGTTCAGCTTTTCATCCACCACACATTTTATTTCTCACTTGGTGCTCTTATCTGTATAAGGCCTACAATTCGAATGGCTATGAAGAGAGGGTATAATCCCAGCCCCGGGAATCCCCAGTGACCCACCCTATACACTAGTGCCGAAATGACAAGCCCCCTGAATGCTCTGCAGCCAAGAGAACACACACACACACACACACACACACACCCAGAACCAGTCAGAAATAAAAGCTTCCCTGGACCCGCTTTCTTATTTAATCAGGACAAACTCTTGCCCAATGGTTCCAAAGTCTGCTCACCTCACAACCAACTTTCTAAGGGGTTCACTGGTTTGTGAATGGCCAGTCAGAAGTAATCTATTCATATTGCTACTGGCCCTCTTTTAAAAGTCTTTTTTTTTTTTTTTAAAGTTTTTGACCCTTTCCTTAGTTTTTAATGGTTTTCCTACATTTAGGCAAGGCCATGCTGGTGGGTTTTTCCTCATACTTAGGTCCATGCCATTGCTTCAGACTAAGAGATGCCACTATACCAACATGGCACACTCTGAATCACACTTTAGCTCTAGTCACAAAGCACAATGGATGCTTAAGGATGATTTCATCTGTTTCCTCACAAGCGGCTTCCACATGCAGAGTATCAGTTCTACAAAGGACTTAGAGAGGTACAGCTGGAAAGGGGCAAGTTACGTTTTTTCCCCCTAGGAGGGCGTTAAGATCAAACAGCATAAGCAGAACCACCTCCAAATAAAGCCAATCAAGCATTTCCTCTGGAAAGAGGGAGGGGAGATGTAAGAGGAAAACACACTATGTCCACTTTTTTCCCCTCTAAATAGCTATTAATAAGCTGAGAAGACCTAATCACTAAATAACCAGCAGGGGTCCTAAAATAAAAGATGCTTTGAAAAAGTTTTTTTTTTCCAATCGTATATTTTAAAATCTGGATGAAAGCTCAAAGCTACTTCAACCCCACCCCCAATCACTTTCCAAAGGAAAATGGGAATCTATCTTACATATTTCAATTCACAGAGGCGGAAGCGGAAAGAACGCTGGATTTGGGGTCAGAAGACCCAGATCCATATTTGATTTTGCTACTAATGAGCTATATGACTTAAGTCTTTCTCCTCTCTGAGCCTCTGATTCCTCATCTGTAAAATGAGAAGGGTGAGCTTGATAATCTCTAAGGTTCCCTTCAGCTCTAACATTTTGTGATCATGATTCAACAAATTTAATTCAACATCCATACCCTATAGAGTCAAGTCAGTCAACAAGCATTGACTAAACATGTTGTTAGATGTAAAAGGAGATAAAGATATTACAAATGCCCTGCCCTAATAACACTATCACCTAGAAGGGCTATATCATATCACCCAAATATACTTATTTATAATTTTTTCTAAAAACCTATCTATTCAAGGTATAAAACAAGATGCATGAAATGTCCAAAGGAGAATGCTGATGGCATATGGTCATTAAAGGGTAGACAGGAACTCAAAAGAAAGGGGGAGGGATGACATTCCAAGCATACAGAACATTATGAGCAAATGTGCCAAAGCAGGAAAGGGTAAGGTATTTTCAGACTGAGAATTAAGTACCCCAGCTGAGCAGGGGTTTTTAAGTGGGAAATAATATAAGAAAAGGCAAGAAAGGCAGGAAAGGTACCAGACTATAGAGGACCTTGAAGGCCCCGCAAAGGAGTCCAACTTTTACACAAAAGGCAATATGGAACCAAAAAAGACGAAATAGGAGTGATGGCTTCTGTCTTATGTATTGGATTAGTGTTACAGGTGTATAAAGAGTCCATTGGTTACACTAAAAGGCCAAGTAGAAAGACACCTATTTTCAATAGCTCAAGTGGACAGTAACAAGGGTAACTAGTATAGCATCAGAGCACAGAAGAAAGAAGGGATGGATAGAAGGGATATTTTTAAAGCAGAATCAGCAAGATTTGCTAAGAACTAGACATGAGAAGAGAAAGGAGGAGAAGGTTAAAGAAGAATAGCCAAAGATCATGCAAATACAATAAGTATCAGTGACTGAGGGGTGGGTGGTACAACAAACAGAGAAGCATATTTGAAGGAAAAGACAAATTTAATTTTGGACTGGTTTGAGATACCACTGGGATGGCCAAGAGATCTTGTAGGTATTCTCCAAAAGGAGATAGTTTGGTCATGGCTACAGATAAAGGCTACTGAAGGCTTGAAAAGAAATAAAATGGCAAAGAGAAACACAAAGAAAGAAAAGAGTTGAGAACAAAACCTTCAAGAAGAGACATAGAAGAATATGATGTCTCTGAGGTCAAGGAAGAAGAAATCAAAAAGAAAGGCAAGTTCTGTACAAAATAATTCAGAGGGTTAAGTAGGGTGCAGACTTAAAAAAAAGCCACCGGATTTGGTGATTAGGAGGTCACTAGTGACCTGAGAGAAGGGTGATGGGGCTGTACATCACAGAATAAGGAGTTAAGAAAGAATGAGGGATGAAAAAGCCACAGAATGGGATAGAAACCTTTTCAAGAAGTTTATTAATAAAGAGGAGAGGGAAGGGTAGGTAGATGGATGGTATAGAGGGGTCAAGAAAAAGCTTTTTTCCCCCTAACCGGCAAACCCGAGTATGTTTGTAATCAAAAAGAGTCCAGGGATAAAAAGAGATTAAAGATACATGGGAGAGATATGTAGGAAGGCAACGACTGTTAAAGCAAAGACCTGGAAGAAATGTTTGTGACCATAAGGAAGAAGAGAGTAGGTAATAATGGCAAGGGGTAAGGAATGGAAAAGGAGAAATTAAATAGTTCCCATCTCACAGCCCCAATCTAAATAATCTGCTACAAAGATGCGAGTGGGCAGTGGGATCAGGTCTGGAGCTCCAGAGAGAACAAGGTTTGAAGTTCTAGGGAAATTAGGTAGGGAGTCAGTAACAACAGAGAAGGATTTGTGAGCAGCAATGAGGGGACAATTGAGATGAAAGCACCATAAGTTTGTATTATGTCTCTATTTCTGGGTGCTAATTAATTAATTTCTCTAGTACTATCCAAAAGCAGAGCATTTGCAGGGTGGAAGTTACCCAACTTTGAGGATTTGCATATCTGGAATGGTAGATGAACAGGAGGGTTAGTGATTCAGTTACAATGGCAAGGCTTATGCGGTCAAAGTGTAGTACGGGGGAAAGGAAAACTGGAGGGAAAGAAATGGACTAGCAAGAGAAGGGAGGAAAATCACAATCAATCAGGAAGGCCTCTAAGTAGTCTAAATATACACAGAATCCATGAACTAAAGTTCATTATTTTCACTCACAAGAGAACCATCAATGACTACTTACTCTTACATTATGAAAAATTCTTACATGTTTAGGTTAACAAGGTTCTGAACTCACAGCAGATCAGAAGCAGCAAATTACAGAGAGGGAGGGGAGAAAGCAGGGATGATACTGACAGAAATACTTACTCACTATGTCTGCAAGCTCAATGAGCCAACAGGAAGATATGCCAGCCAAAAAAAAAAAAAGCCTAATTCTGTTTCATCAAGAAAGGTATAGCATCAAAATGAAGGAATTCAAAAGAGAAAAAAGGACCCATATGTACTAAAAAATACCTAAAGCAGCTCTTCGTTTGAGAGTCAAAGAACTTGAAATTAAGTGGTGGTGCCCCATCATTTGGAGAATGACTGAACATATTATGGTATATGACTATAATAAAATACTATTGTGATATAAGAAATTATGAAAGGGATGGCTTCCAAGAAACCTGAGAAAATTTGTATAAACTGGAACAGAATGTGATAAGCAGAAATCAGGAGAAATATAGGATAGACTTAAAATGCAGAATGAGACATGCATTTTTGGACATGGACAATATGAAAATTTGTTTTGTGTCACTATGTACATTTATTGTGAAGGCTTTATTTTTTCAATTGTTAAATGAGGGGTGGGAGACTGTGGGAAGGTAAGATAACAAATGCTTGTAAAAAGTTATAAACAAGGCACTGATAGACTGGATTGTCCAGAAGAAGACAAACAACATGGTTAAGGGTCTCATGACCATATCCTCTGTTGAAGGAACTAGGAATTTTTTTTTACATTTTTATTTAAAGTTTTGAGTTCCAAATTCTAACTCATCCTCCTTCTCTCCCCTCCCCCCTCCCTGAGACAGTAAGCAATCAGATATAGGTTATACATGTGCAATTACATAAAACATTTCCATATTAGTCATTTTGTACAAGAAGACTCAAATAAAATGAAAGAAATAGCATGCTTCAGTCTGTATTCAGTCAGTATTAGTTCTTTCTCTAGAGGCAGACAGCATGTTTCATCATTAGTCCTTTGGAATTGTCTCGATTCACTGTACTGCTGAGAATACCCAAGTCATTCATGTTCTTCATCTTACAATATTGCTGTTACTATGTTCAACATTCCCGATTGTTCACTTCAACTATGCATCAGTTCATGTAAGTCTTTTCAGGTTTTTCTGAAATCATCAGGCTTGTTGTTTCTCACAGCACAATAACATTCCACTACAATCACAGCACAGCTAGTTTAGTTAGCCCCTAATTGATGGGTGTCCCTTTGGTTTCCAATTCTTAGCCACCACACAAAGAACAGCTATAAATATTTTTTGTACAAATACCCTTTTCCCTTTTTTTGGATGCTGGATCAAAGGGTATGCACAGTTTTATAGCCCTTTGGGCATAGAGGAACTAGGAATTTATAAAGTGAGGTGGACTAGCTATCCTCTACAATCTTTTCTAGCTCTAAATCCATTATACTATGTTTAGGCCTAGAAAAGACTAGGGAGGCGGGGCAGGGAGTGGGATAAAGACACACAGTCTTTTAAGATCTATCTTGGGAAAGCAGGATTAGGCTTTTCCACAAGGACAGCACTGCGAGTAATGGGTACAAGTTGAAGAAAGGCTGATTTGTGCTTGATGTGAGGAAAAAAACCTTCCTAATAAGGGAGTATGGGCTGACTTGGAAGGTAGTGGAATTCCCCTTCTCTTGAAGTCTTCAATTGAGAGGAAATTCCTGAATGAAATGGTTTCTAAGATTAAGATTTGGTGATTCTGTGATAATAGGAAGAAGTGACTACTGAAAGTAAGTGAAGAGGAGGCAGGAAAATTCTAAGAAGCTGAGCCAAAACTCAAAGCATAACAGTTTGAGTCACTGATTATATGGGTTAACAGCCCTACACCTCTCAATAAACCTATTCAGCCTCACTCAGTTATAGTATAGTGCAATAAATGATGTTCCTAATGATCATTATGAGCCATCAAGAAAATGTTAAATTATGCTTAAAAAGGCAGGGAAGTATATAATACTTCACAAACATCTCACTAATGTTAATGGATAAGCTTCAGTCATTTGGAAAACTCACACATCTCCTCCCCACATCGTGTTGAATAAGTCATTAATTTTAGCCCCAAATTGCATAACCAGTTTCATCATCCACCTTTCTTCCTCATAATCTGCCAAAATGACTCTTGGCTGCTAAGAGAAATCCATATGCCCTCAAAAGGGCAAAGATTTGTCATCAAACATTCCCAAAGTAATGACACCCCCCTCCCCCGGCCATGCTCTGAAGACAAGTTGAAATCAGCTATGTTTGATGACAGTTATTACTTTATAGTCTTCCTCTACTAACACTGTTATAATGCTCCCTTCTTCCATCACATCACAACTTTTACCTTCCCCAAAGATCTCTGGCGCCTTTATCAATAGTCAAGGGAAGACACAAAGCCAATGAGTCAGTGACAGAGCTATTATTGAATTAGAAGGGAACCCTGGACATCAATATGGTCCAAATACCTCATTACAGAAAAGTGAAACTCGGGCTTAGAAGTAATATGACTCACTTCATATTATGTAGTCAGCTAGTGGGTGAAATGAACTCTGAGGTATGACCAAAGAAATGAATGTGGTTCATTAGATAAGTTAGAATTGTGGAATGTACAAATGTATCCCTATGGAGCAGTCATTGCTCAAAACATTTTTCAAAATTGCCTCTGGTGACTGAGGCTTGCAAGAAAAATCTCACTGGCTGATGGCTATGCATCACTTGGGATCCAAAATGGTAGTAACCAGCTCTATTACCCCTTCTTGGATAACTAGGTGTTGAAGCGGCTGGAGTATCAGGCCTAAGACCACAGGAAGACTCATCTTCCTGAGTTCAAATCTGGCCTCAGACAAGTACTTACTAGCTGTGTGACTCTAAGCAAGTCACTTAACCCTGTTTGCCTCAGTTTCTTCCTCTGTAAAATGAACTGGATAAGGAAATGGCAAACCACTCCAGTATCTTCGCCAAGAAAACTCCAAATCATGAAGAGTCAGATATGACTAAAAACAACAATAACAACTACTTACCCATTTTATTACCCAGAATTGGCTCAGGAATATCTTTAGTTGTTTCCAAAAATGAAACCCACCCTCAAAGAAAGATGTGTCACCACTGAGGATGTCTGAAAGAACGGGCCCCCAGTTGAATGTCTGAGGACAGATATTCCTTTTAAAAAGTCTATTTTACAGATATACCTTGTAACACCCCCAGGGTGAGCAAAAACCCAGTACTAAGCTCTTTTCACCACACTGAATAAAAGAGGACCTAAACCTGAATCCTACTAATACCGCTCACTTTCCTGCTATTGAGAATGAAAAGAATAAGGTGGGAGCCCTAGCTTTCAAGACAGTTCATGCAAAGCCTGGGGAGAATGACATGATCAGCATTTATCCCTTCCAGGCAGAGGATTCCATAATCCAACTTTAGTTTCTCACTACTGGGGCACTAACTCCCCTGGTTCACTACCATCTCCTCTCAAAGCACTGAATGCAGAAGTACTCTTTCACTCCAAAACAAAACAATAAACCACCCCAAGATGAGAACTTCAGAACAAAAATTAGACTAGTTGTGTGTCTTCAGCAAGCCTCATGTCCTCAACCCCACCCACAGCATGAGGGCAATGACATACTTACACACTACTGTCTGTCATAGACATGGAGTCATCAGTCAACGCATCACTTGAGATTTCACTGTCGTTGGCGCTAGCTGCTGGAGCAAAGACATGGCCCAAGCTTACGTGATACGGATTAATTGGATCATTCCTCTTGAAGGATCTAAAAAGAAAATGTCCAATAGTCCAGTCAGGGAACTACAGATAAATTGGTGACCAAGGACATAGAGGGGAGTAGGGCAGTTATCTACCCAGTTCCAATCCACTATAACCACTTCAACCCACAGGCAGGAGGGGCCTGCATTCTCATGCCCATCTTGTCAAAAATAAGACACCACGAAAGTCTCTGACGTGCCCCACCTGTAGCACCTGAATTGCTCCCCAACTGTTTGGGACAACAAGTTAGCTCCCTTCACCCTTCTCTGCCCCGCTTCCTACTGGCCTGTATAGTTGGCCTAGGTAAGGCTGATCAAGGAGTAGTTTCCCAAGAATGTTAGAAAGAAAATTTTAAATTAATATTTAAAGAGAAATAGAGTTTTTCCCCTAGTAGTGAAGGGAAGTGAATGACCTGAGAGGGAGATTGAGGGAAAAGATTAACCATCACTGAATCATCCTCATGCATTTGGCAGACACTGACTTCTGCCATGACTACCATGGCTTAGAGTAGGGGTTCAGTGCTGGGGGGGGGGTCTGTGCCCCAAACAGTTCAAACAGTACAAATTACAGGCTCTATCCTGACCCCTGCTTGGGGAATAAAGTCTAGCAAACTAGAGAATCTGGTTTCAACAGTGAGAATTGGTATGAATTAGCTAGGAAGGCAATCCCTGAAAAATTATGATGGTGTGTCTTGAACTCTCTTCCATTCTCTTTATTACCCCCCCACACACACACATATTTATACACACTAACCACCATCCTTCTGCCAAGAATGGTTAGGGCCAGCTGGATTAAAGTGAGCAGCACAGCTGTTTAAATGGAAAGAAGTCCTTGGCCCTTCTTGCATCTCTAGGCCTTTTGTTTCACTGGCCATTGGCTGGCTCCCCACTTGCAACCTCTTGAGCTCAGTCTTTACAAAGTTCCCTCACATAACAAGTGTGTGCTCCTCCCCTGCTGGGCTGCATTCCTCTGGAGTGACCAGTAAGGGGCTTAAGGAGGTAGAGATGGACCTCTTTCAGCAGGACAGTGCTGATACTGACAGCATGACTAAAGTTAGCTCCCCCATGAAAGCCTGACCTTTGGGGGGGAGGGGGGAAGGGAGAGGAGAGAGACTGCTTACAAAGAATAGAGGAGATATTTAAGCTCAGCTAGACCTATCATCCTTTCCTAAAAGAACAAAGGCTATAAATATAGACAGAAATGAAAATGTGAAAGACTAATAACAGGCCCAAGAAAGATCTCAAATCAGTCTGCAAGCATCCTAAAGAGAACATGGTCCTTGGATGAAAACCAGTATTATTGCTCAGTAAAGAACATACCAGCTGAGACAGCAATAACTATAGTCTATGTCAGAGGTTCTTAACCTGGAATCTGAATTTTTTTAAAAAAATTTTCATAACAAATTCAATACAGTCAGTTTCCTTTGTAATTCTATGTATTTTACTTTATGCATTTAAAAAGCTCATTCCAAGGAGTTCAAAGTCTTCAACAGACTGCCAAAGGGGTCCATAACACAAAAAGATTAAGAGCTCCTGGTAGTTTCTGGCTGGAAAACAGGGTAACTGAGAGATATAACTAAGTCAATCAAATATAATTTGAATATATTTGCGCATGGTGCTACTATGCAGGGTGCTGCTATGGGGCACTCAAAAATAATGAGGACATGAGATTAGAGGCATCCTTGCCTTCCAGGATCTTCTGATATGGTTGGAAAGTTGAGAAGTCCTCATATACCAACTCTAAATCTATTATTTGCATCCAGTCTCATTTGATGGATTTGTAAACTTAAGTTTAAGTGACTTGCCCAAGGTCTCAAGGGCTAACAAGAGAGCAGAAGCCAGAGCTGAGGTGGGTTCCCAATTCCCAGGAGACCCCAATTTTAGCTTTCCATGCTCTTCTTATGTATCAATGGACTAACAAATCAAAAACGAGATCTCATAAACCCTTAAGTGAGAGCACAATTGCCTGAAGGACACAGAACATTACCTAAACATAAACCATAACATATAAGAATTATAAAAGCCAGCCTCTCTCCCCTCCACATAAAATCTATATCCCACATTTCTACACTCCACTAAGAACTACTTGTAGTAATATAATGCTTGAAGGTCCGCAAAGCACTTTCCTCATAGCAACCTAGTGGTGTGGATGTTATGAGACTTATTCTCATTTCACAGATGAGGGACGTGACTTATCCAAGGTCAAACAACTAGTAAGCATTAGAGTAGTAGTTTGTACCTGTGTCTCTCCTGACTCCAGGGCCTGGATTCTTTTCCACTACATCACTGCCTCACTAATATAAAAGGACACAGAGAACAGGGTAAGGGGTTGGTACAAAACATTGGAAATTATTACAGGCTTGGATAATAAGATCCAGTTGGCAATACTGAAGAAATTGTAATGATTCAGCCTGGAAAAAAACATGACAGAGGGATGATTTGGACAAACCTTTAAGTATGTGAGGAGCTCAAAAAGAGGACTGAAGATAGTAATGAACTTCTCTCTTGTTCTGTCTTCTCTGAAAATAGAGAAGACAGAACAAGAGAGAAGTGCAAATGGATAGGGGTAGGGAAAAGAGCAACAAAGAATTCTACAAAAATGCTATGGTAGATAAACAGACTAGCTGGGGGATGGAGTGCAGAGAGAATGGGGAAAAAATCATTTTCCTTGCAATTCTTTTAAAACAGATTAAATTCTTTAGCATGGTTTCACAGCCTTACCTGGAAACAGGGGAATGGGTTAAATGTGTAAAAAACCCATCCTGATCAGAACTATTGATTATTTTTAAGTCTTTAAATCAAAATCAAACTTACATTAGACTAACAATCATAAGGGTGTTGAACTTGGATTCAGGAAGACCTGGGTTCAATTCCATCCCCAAACGTTTACTAGCTATTATATACCCTTAGCAAGTCAAACTAGTTTCAGTCTCCTCACCTGAAACACTGATTAAAAAATACCCTTAGCATTTACTTTCACAGAGTTGTCTCAAATGAGATAATGTAGGCATGCGCTTAGCAAACCTTAAGCAAACCATAAACTAGGAAGCCTCTTCACTTCTCTTGACTCAGTTTCCACAAGTGTCCCACACAATCTCCATGATCTCTTTTTCCATTTTCAAGGACTTGGTGACGAAAATTTAGTGAGTTTCTACTCTATGTATGGTACTATAACCCTGAGAGACCTTGGGAATACTACTGTAAATATTAGAATCTCAATCCTTTAGCTCTTACTCTGAAAGCCCACTGGGTCTTGTCTAAGATAAATAACAGTACCCAGAGAGCCCTTAAGTACCTTCTTATATCCCTTATACTTTTGTCATCATTCTCATATTAACAGATTAACAGATTAGTCATTTTTAATTGGTTAACTTCCAACCAAATGGTAGAAACTACATTTAATCAATCTTCCCCAAGAAATTCCTCTTTTCCATGCTGCCACACTGCTCCTGTACAAGACCATTTGACTAAAATCACACGTTCACTCATCCACGTTTGAAACCACTCAAAGTTCTGCACTGAAAACTGACACATGGACTTCTTAAAATAAACCCCCTTCTCCTTTCACTTCCAAAATACTAGACTACTGTTCGAGCAGGAATTAAAAATGGGAGTATATTGCTCCTAACTCAGTTAACTGGAATAAAAAAGTATTGGAATTTTTCTATAATCATAACAAGATGGTTGGGGGGGAAGAAAAGTGAGCTCAGTTTTTAAGAACGCAGAACTTTGCAGAAATCTCCACATACTTTAAGAAAACTGATTAGGGCTGTTTTCTTGTAATTACTTTAAGAAAAAAAAAACTTGACCATGCTACAGTAATTGTACCCAGATGGCTTGATTGTTTCTCTCCAGTGTTGCTTTGCATCAAGTTGCCTGCAAGGATTTTAAATTCCTATGGAAAATGGTAGCCCATGATGCAAATTTCATATTGCACACTCAACTCAATCTCCAACCTTAATATTCAAAGTGATTTCAGCTGTCAGGTGGCAGTTGCTCTGGAGATTGTAGAAGTTCTTATTGTTTTTTCAGACTATTCTTATCTCTTATCTTGACAACATGACACACAGCATGTTGCTTTCCATACATTGGGCATGGCAAAGGCCCCCTTACAAAGCCAGTACAATAGAGTTGGCCTTTCTGGATTCCCTATCACAACCAATGCAATTTAAAGTATTTGTTTATAAGTCTTTCCCTGTCAGTTTAGGGCTTTCAAGTAGTCACTCTGACAATTGAACGAGGCTGCTGCATAAAAGTAGGCACACTCCCTCTTTTCCTGAGGCCACACTAACTTGCATTCAATATATTGTTGGATTCACACATTAGGGGACAATTAGGGTTATTGAGAAATACACAAACAAGTATATTCTAGAGATTACCAGGCAGTCAGAGGACTGCTTCTCTAGCTTAATCATGGAATGCTGGTCCTAGCATAGCTTTACTGTGGCATCTAGGATAATTGAAGCCAAACTTGGTTCCAATAGCTTCACACAAGTCGGGCCTCATCAAGTGAGTTCCTTCAAAGGACAGGAAGCACTTTGAGCCAGTAGAGGGCCATCTGCTTGGCCCAACTTATTTCAAAGGAAGGCCAAACTCACTGATGTTAGAACAGAGGATTTAATGGGAGGCAGATGAGTCTACCTTGGAGAGGAATATACAAACACTGCCAAAGCAGCACTCTAAAGAAGAATATAACGGAGTCTTTGGTAGAGATAAAAATCTGTACCCTAAACTAAACTTTCTCTGGATGCTCTTTCTCAAAATAAATGCATTACGCAAAGCCCCTAATTCTATATAACTTCCATTGTTTTGTTTTAAAGAACAATCCTACCAAAACTCACTGTAACTTACAGCATTTGCTATGCATATTCCCCAGAAAGACAGAGTATCCAACCACATTCATAGCTACAGTCTTTCTTTCCCAAGAGGACCATTTTTGTTCGTCTAACCATTATTAAAGTGAATGGAACCAGGAAATTTATAAAAAAGTTTAAAATGGCCCAGGTTCAAATCCCCATCTCAGATATTTACTAGATTTAGCCTCTCACCCTCAGTTTCTCCTTTATCAACAAGTGTTTATGCTCTTGTTAAAAACAGATGGATGATACCTATAGCACTTAACCTTACAGAGCTTAGAGGTTCAAAAGAGAATTTAGGTAAACCACGTTTTTATAACCTTAAAACCCAAGATAAATGCCAATTACAATTTTTCTAGTTATAATAGTGCATAGGTAAACAGCTAGAAGAGCTATACAACCTAGAATGAAGTTGCACTATATTGTTTATGAACATTTGACTAGGCCTTGGGGCAGTTTTTACATTATACAAACATGGGGATGGGGTGGGAAGAGGACCCATCAGAACTCTACTATGGTCCAAAAATTTACCTAAGTCAAAAATAAAGGGAAATCCTACAAGTGTTTGTCACCCAACATCCCAGGCATAATAAAACATATCAAGATAAGTTAATGTTTCAGAATGGCAGTGTGGGGTAGGGGATAGAGGGCTGGCCTGGGAGTCAAATCCTGCCTGACACATACCAGGCAAGTCACTGAAACTTAATGTGCCCCAGAAGCATCACTTAAACTCTACCCTGATGGTACTCATCTGTAGAGAGAAGCCTCTTATGTTAGTCCCCATAAAAACAACAACAACAACCAAACAACCCTCAGACAAGATAGAACAGTTCAAGTTTGGGTCATTAGAATCTCTGACAAAGACAATTTGAGGGCTGAAAAAAGTAGCCTAAAGTAACTTGAGGATATATAAAATACCTCAATTCTCCAAATACCACTCCACAAGAAGGGGAAGGTTATAGTGATGTGTAAATGCAGACAAGAAAAATCAATAGTGTCATGTAAAAATTTGATAAGAGAATGCATTAACTCCCACGCCCCACAACCCAGACAGAAGGCAGCCCTAGGTGCATTATAAACAGATCGGGATCTTCCTGTTTCCACTCAACACTTCACAGCATTAATTCCAACTAAACCTGGTACAAACCCAACTGGAGCCAGCCATACTGAATCTCCACAATAGACTAGGCTCTACCTGGCTACAACTTGCCTTCAATGACCTTAATTACTAAGACTACATAAGTCTTTTCCAATCATTCTCAAATAGACTTGACACGACCACCTGGGGATTAACACACAAAGGTATAACACAAATCCCTTCCCCCAAAAAAAAACCCAAAACAAACCTTAAAGTTAAGGCCTCTCTAAGGTAAGTGGGCTGGGAGTCAGAGGCAGAAAAACAAGCCCTTAAAAGTGACAGTACAAGACTACCTAATTGAACGTGGGATCATAGGATGCCAGATTTAACCAGCATATGGGCAGTATCCTAGAGGTCTTAAATCACCTGAGCAATGACAACCATTCAGAAAAATATTCTTCAAGATCCTGAAGCAAGGAAAACAAGAGGATCTCTTATTTTCCATTTTTGACATACACCACCTCTGGAGATGGTGCTGACCCCCCTTCCCCCAGTCTACCTAGGTAATATACAAGGAGCCCCTCAAGGTAACTGCCTGGTGTTTATAGGAACAGCAATAAGACATTGCTCCATTCTCTATCCTTTTCATCTTTTCATCCATCATTTAGTTTACCTATTTATTAGCTCCCAAAGGCCCAAGTGCATCCCATTAAAAAGACAACAATGGTTAACATTAAATACCTAGAAAGGAAACAGCAGCCCAGAGCACAGACCCAGCTGGTCAAAAATTCCACTATTTTGTTGACCCTTTCCCTTTTGAGTCTGGAGACAATACTTTAAAATTACAAGGTCAACTTTCAAGAAGGCCACTTGGAAGAGAAAGGGGAAGGGAAAAAAAAACATAGGGGGACCTGTCATTTGAACAGGTAGGATGGAAGCTATTCCAAAGATAAAGTATCTTAAAAGACTTGGGCCATTTTCTAGATGACAATTTATTTTCTGAATCAACAAAGAGTACTCCAGAGACTTCCACACTTTGGGTTAAGGTCTTCATGAACTAAACTATAATCTTTAAATTCACAAGTACTTTAAAAAATGTGCTAATATACCATAAGAAAACAAAAGCAAAGGTCATTGGAAAATATAAGAAGCTTCTCTATATTCAGAATTTTATTTTGGGGCAACATCTAATTCAATATAAATGAGCCACAATCTCAGTTATCTATTAACATTAAGCTGGTCCGTTGGCTCTAAACCTAAAATGAAAAGTCCAAATTATATGACTTAGCCAAGGTAATGTAAGTGTACATGTTATTTCTTGCTCTGCCACCAGCTGCTTCCCTTTTTGCATAATTAAACTCCATACTGATGGACAGCAGAATGACCTCTTCCACAAATAGTGGCTTAGTGGATGTGGTGATTCAGAGGCCTTTTAAAAATGCTTTACTCTCACTCAACTCTAAACTCCAGCACAGTGAAAGAGCTAACCCACATTAATGACTATACCTCAAGAGTTTTTGAGGCTAGTTAGGTTTCATGCTTCTAACTTCATCACCCTCTTTTAATCAAAGAGGAACAAGATCACAGAGCTGATTGCTAACAGACTGCTGAATCAACAAATCCTTGTGTCAGTGTTTTCTCATTATGGTGTTGAGGGGTTCTTTCCCAGTCCTTTCTACAGGTGCTGGTGACAAGCTGTGTAAGACTCAGAATATGTATCCTACTTCAGAAAGGCTTTTCAGTCTACCTCTTCTAAAAATAAAAAGTTCACAAAGCCACTATTCCCCAAAACTTCTTACCTGTATCCATTTTCAACAGCTTCGGTGGACCTCACATGTGTTGTAGCCCTTAGAGTTTTGCTGGACAGGCCAACCACTGCAGGCAAAACCTTGCCTTTAAAGTCCTCACAGCTCCACTCCTCTTCTTCATTTAAGGTGGGGAGATACCCACAGACCACCTTTAAACTCCCAAGCCCACCGTTGTTAATATAAGCTGGGTTTTCTCCTCCACTCCTTACATATTCGAGGTATATATCAGAAGTCAAAAACATCTGGTAGGCATTTTCCTCCATCACTGTCTGAATCTCAGTCTGAGCTTGATCAAACATGATGGAATCTATCTGCTGCTTCTTAATGCTATCTCTTATGTAGGTCTTGGTGGCTGGTTTCAGCTGCTTGGAAACGATACAGTTATTTTCGATGTACCTTTTGTAAATTGCTTTGGCTACTCTTAAAGTTTTGGTATCTTTAAGGTTCATCTGCCTGAATCCATTGCAAGCAAACCAAAAGTCTAAGGTATCCACACACTGCTCCCTCTCCAGGAAAGTCCGAAAAAGATAAGCCCCATCCTGATCGCCCAACAAGGAATGTAAAGAGTTGGTCCACCTGGCCAGAGGGGAGTCTGGGGATGCCCTGCCTTCAGGCTCCCCCAAGCCATCTTCATTCCTCCTAGTGCTGGAAGAGATAGGCATAGCTTTGATGACTGGGCTCTTGCCCTGACCAAGGTGGACAGACTGCTGGCATGATGGCGTCTCTCCTTCTTCTCCTGGCACTGGGGGTCGAGGGGCGTCCTCTCTGAAGCTACTGCTAGGGTCTGAGATATGAGTAACCAACACAGCACTACTCATGGCGATGGAGTGTTTCTCACAGTTTCTTCTCTTCTTCCAGTTCTCCTCTGTAATCAGCGTGTTCTCTCAAGTCAGCAAAGGCTCCTCTGAAACTTCTCTCTGTAAGGGGAAAAGGGGGGAGGGAGGGATGGTGGAAGAGAGAGAGAGAAAAGGGTATTGATCTAATCAAAACCAGATCCACCCAACATCAAAGCGAGAAAGTAAACAGGCTTTTCAACTCCTCACATTCAAATCAGGCAACCCAGCTATCTCCAATGTGCTAATCAAAAGTATCAGATACACCGTTTCAAAAGGGAAACCTGAACTCCCGGCACACTTTTCCAGTTAGGAGGTTAAAAAAAAAAAGAGGGTTGAAGAAATAACCTTCAATAAACCCACTCCATCCAGCGAACCTCATACACCAAAGAGCCAGGTCTCCCAAAGGAGCCTTCACCGCCCCTTGCTTGCTTGCTTCCTTCCTTCTTCCTTCTCTACCCAGTCCTGATAACATCCTAGAGACTCAAAGCTGAAATCGCAGGTCGCTGGCAGGTGAAACCAATTTCGCTCAATTACCCCAACTTGGCTTTGGGTACAGAGAACTCGAAACGTGCTCTTCCTCGGGCATATGGTTCCCATTCCTCGCCACCACACCCCCTTTCCTTTCCTCTCCACTCCTCTCTCTTCTCTCATTCCTTAAAAATTCAGATTATGAACCCCAGAAAGGAGCACTCCCAGTGCCGTGCTGAAGCTGCTGTGCACGGAACATACATCTTGGATGCTGCCTGCGGACCATCACCCCCACCCCCACCCCAAACCAAAAAGATTCAATTTTCTAGCTGCTTCCAGACCCTGATCTTAAAATGTCCACCCATCACCCCAACTCTCCGCCCGGGTCCTCGCAAACCTAAAGGATACTTCAAGCCCTTAAGGGATAAATAGTTACCTGCAGCGCCCTCCGCTCCCCCCCACTTCCCCCTACCGCACCCCAGCACACATCAGAGAGCTGACCAACTCACTACCTCCCTTATCCCCAAACTTTTTCTGGAGTCAAAGCGGCTCAACTCCCTTCCCACCCTCCCACTCCAAACACACACCTTTCCCCCCTCAGAACAGAAGAATGAAGAATTCAGAAGCAAAGAAGGGGAGGGGGGTGGAGACATTCTCTAGAGCCTTGCACGAAGAATCAAAAGCTCCGCACCAACCCAGTGTGGCTCCCCTACCAAAAAATAAAATAAAGAAAATCCTCTAACAGACCCGACCAAGTACACATGAGAGCCTCCAAGGGGTAGGACGCTCAGACGCAGGGGCTACAGACCAACTGGGGTGGGGGGGGAGGAGAGGAACTGGGGGTGGAGTCTCGGATGTTGGAGCCCCACAGCCTCAGCCATCCCAAGGGGAGGTTTGCGGTGCTGGGAATCAAAGCGCGGCAGGGGGTGAGGGGTGTTGGAGGCGGGGTCCCGTACGTAGGAACCCCATGGCCTCAGCAATATTAAGGAGGTGTGCGGTTCTGAGAACCAAAGTGTGTGGGGGGGGGGTTCCGGGATGTTGGAGTCCCGCAACCTGAGCCATCTGATCTGGAGGTCTGCGGTCCCGGGAACTACAGGAGGGTTGGAGGGAGGGAAGAAAAAGGCGAAAGAAGCCGGGAAAGGGGAGAGGAGCTGGAAGAAGGGCAGTGGAAAAGAAAATGAGGTTAAATCCAAGTGTTGGCTAGCAGATCTACCTGAAAGGCGAAGGCATAGCGAAGCTGGGTTCTCATCTCCTCCAAGAAGGGTTTCCCCAGGTAGAGTCTGCCCACTCAAAAAAAAAAAAAAGGCAACTGGACCCCTTCCCCTCGGAACCAAAGACACGAGGAGGGAAAAGCAGCAGCAGTCTTTACAATCCACCCGGCGCCAGGGTACCGGGGCCGCGAAGAGAAGAAGAATCTTCAAAAGGACCAATCCTTAAACACCACCCCACACACATTAAATTAAAGGGAAAAAAAATAATAAAACTCCAGAAATGGCGACGGGGCTGGTAGTCTCTTTTTTCCCTCTTTACAAAAACAAAACAAAACCAAAGAAAAAAAAGGCTAGAAATCTAAGGCGGAAAAGGAGTGAGGGGAAAAAACCCTCAGTAAACTCCTAAGCCACTTGCTTCCTTCGCGTCCTAAGCAACTACTGACCCCCTAACTAAGCTCTCTGGGCCCCTTAGGACTTCACAGGGAGTAGCTGGAGGAGGGGGAGGAGGGAGGAGGGGAAAGGGGTGGGGGTAAGAAAGGGGTGGAGGGGTACGAGAACTGCCATCCTTTCATCTCACCTACCAAACACACACGCAGACGCGGGGGGGTAGGGGGGGTGGAGCGCGCACACATAAATAATAATGATAATAATCAGACCACAAAAAGATCTCTACCTACCTCCCCCTCTCTCCCCCGCCCGCACACTCTCTCTCTCTCTCTCTCTCTCTCTTTCACTCTCTCTCTCTCTCCCTCCCCCACTTGGATAAGTATTTGCCATAGATGTTTCGGCTTTAGGGTCATGAATGGGGGGGAGTGGGGGGGCTCCTAGAGAATCTACTCCCACAGCCCCCACCATTCTCCTCCCCTACGCAGTCCGCGGCTCTCTTCCTAGCTTGCCTGGGAGCGAGCACCGAAATAGCTTTCCTGAAAAACTTCAAAGCCTCAGCCAAGAGCACATCAAAGGGTTCCAGAGGGGGCCAGCGCCGGGATCACTGCATTCTTTGCAACTTACCTTGGATCCACTCGTCTGCTCCACCGCGAAACCTCGAAGGCTCCTAGCACTGGGCCCCCTGGCCGGGACCCGGGTTCCGCACCCAACCACCCCAGTCCTGCCCAGTTTTGCGAAGGCATCAGACAACATGGGCTGCTTTGGTGGGGGAGGTTGGTGGTAAGAAGGGGGTGGGAATTAAACAGTAATGTATGAAATTTTTTTTTAATCTAACCGAAAAGGGGGGGGGATGAATGGGATCGCTCCACCACCCCTTTTTATGCAAAAGATCCGATGCCTCTTCCACCACCATCCCAGCTTCCCTTCCCTCCCCCTCGAACCCCCCTCCCTCCCCTTCTTTCAACACAGGTCTTGTTTCCAGCAGTCATTCCATGCACCAAATGTCCTCCGGGCTATTCCAACAAAAACTGAGCTGTGGGTTTAACTGTGCACATCAAAGGCGGGAGCCGAGAAGCAGGGTCCTGAAAGGGAGATAAGCGCCTTTCTGCAACACCCCTGTCCCCTTCAACTAACCCACAGCTCTGGAACGTAACACTACACATACATACGTACGTACATACACACGCACATACATACATACACACACCTTTTCGTCTACCCCCTCTCCCTCTTCAGCCCTCTCCTAACCCCCTCCAGATCCGAGAGCTACCCCAATCCTTTGCTCCTTCCTGCCGCAGCTCCCTCACTGCAGGCAAGAACCTGAATTCCAAGCGGGGAGGGGGGGAGATGTTATAATTTTGGGTTACCCCCCCACCTCAAAACATTTCTTTGAGGATATTCCATCGCACATTACATATACATTACTATACATATTAATATATGCAGACATGACTTTTTTTTTTTTGCAAAGGAGTTTGGAGACTCGGAATACAGATATAATCCATTTTATGGATTATTATTTTTTTAATCCCCAGAGTTGTTACTAAGTTACCAGGACCTTATCAAAGAGAAGCAATCTCGAGCCAACTCCCCCAGGCTTTGGAGCGTCAGAAGTAAGTGATCCCGCCGCCCCAATCATATTAGCCCAGCAATCCCCACAGTGCCGGAGGAGCCTTAAAGGGACAGGCCCCCCCACCCCCAACATCCCCCCCAACCGAGTCCACCACCCCCGGTCTCGGTCGCCGCCCTCAGCTGCCGCACGTTCCACTCCCCACGTTAACCCTTCCCGTGCTGACCTCTCCCCTTCCACAACTTGAGTTTTTGACTTCTCTAAATCCCTGCTTCTTTTTTCCGTTCCTCCCGCCCTCCGCCCCACCCCCCAACCGCCGGATTCTACACCCCCCACCCCTCACCCCAGCACTGGAATGCAAGTTTATGTGTAGCATTCTGGCTGTATCCAGTACTGCAAGCGCCGCAGTCGATTTTTCCCCCTATCATCAAACACTTGCCCCCGTCCCCCCACCCCACCCCCGCCTCCTCCCTCCCGTCTTCCCTTTGAATTAAAGTTTCCCTGGGGAGCTTTACCCTTCCTACTGGAGAAGGTGGTTTCATACCTGTGAGTGGTACTGGTAAGATTTCAACCAGTCCAAGCCTGAGCACACACATACGTGGATGTGTGCATGTATGTGAGTTTGAATGAATTTTATGTGCACAACTACGATTACAGCTGGGTAATGCAATTGAACTTACTCTATGGTGATGAAGGGAAAGAAGTTGTGTGAGTAGATGCCTAGGTGCTCTAGGGGAGAAGGGGGAAGCAAGCCTGACACCTAATTAGAAGGCATTTCCCAATCCAATTAAGATGAAAATCCGCAACTTCACCTCTTGTTCTTGTCCCAAGCCTCTTTTCATTAGCTGGACGGGCACACACCTTCTATGTCTCGTAGCCAGTAAACTGTTCTAAGGTGTTCACATCCTCCCGTGTGTTAAATATTAAAGACACGGAATATCAATTCTCTAGACACAAGGTTTTAATGTTTTGAAAATGTCTCAATCCTCACCCCCCCCCCAACGTTCTTTAAGTTCTTCCTCTATCCTGGAGCTCGAAAGACTTGTGGTCATAACCTCCTGTCGCTGGGAAGAAAATAGTTTACACTCAGAAACATTAAGGACATTTTTTTTTAAGAGATGGGAGAAGTGTCTTTTTTCCCCTCTGCTGCAGTGAAACCCTCTTTGTAACGTGATGACTTAATTATTAAGTTTTCTTTCTTTTTTAATTAAAGTACAGAGTGCACCAGAATTCCAGCCTGCTGTGTGTGGCAGTTTTCCCCAACATAATCAACATTACTTTCAGCTCAACACTTTGAAATCTACAATTCTTCAAGTCACTTTTTTCACCTTGCCTTTCTTGCTAAACTTAATTCATGAGAATCCCTTTTAAATGTAAAGGTGCCTACTACAACCTATTATTAGGCCTTCAGAAGAACTATTTTTCCTGAGCTGCAAAAAAAATGTCTCTTGGTGACCTGTCGAGAACAGAAAAGTATAGGTCTCTCAATACCCATCGAACTAAATATAAGAAAACAAAGTCTTATGCCCCCCCAGTTGGCTACCCTGTGCCCTTAGCCTCTATAGAGCAGGGCTGCTCTTTTGTTATTTTAGTGAGCCTAACTAGGATGAGGTTAACCAGAAGCTGACTGGTCTTTAGCAGAAAAGGGATTGAGGGGCCCCAGAATCACTGTTGTCAAAATAGAAACCACAAAGTAACCTCCACCCCCAAAACACATACAATACCCTTGATCTCCTTGGTAAATAAATTGGCAGACTGACTTCCGTTTACATACACGTCATACATAAGCAATTCTCTCCACTCCACCTTACCCCTCCACACACAGAGAATGTTAGCTTCTTGAGGGCAAGGACTATTTTTCATTGTCTCTATCTACAATGTTTGGCGTATAGTAGGTATTAATGCTTGATGAAATGAATCTGACATGGGGTTTTGTGTATTGAAATCTGTTTTCTGGGTCCATCTAGGGGAAGAAAAAGGGAGGACTTTGTGAGTGAGTGATTTTTGCCTTGGAGGGTCCCTAATGGGGAAGACAACAAATGTATTTGTGAGGAAAGGAGGAAATGGGAAGAGGAACCCTGTAGGATGAGCACAGAATTCAACACTCTAACTATTAAAGAATTCAGGAGAATAAGGCAAGCTTCTGTCCCATCATAGTTTGTGACCAGGTTGTGAATTCATACAGAGAACTACATGTTTGCATAGATTTCAGTTGCACCATTGATGGAGGTGTGACTTAGTCCAACTATTCTGAAAAACACTTTGGAATTATATGGAGAGGGGGAAAATTATTAAAATGTCACCCTTTCATCCAAAGATCTCACTACTAAGCATAGTCCTCAAAGAGGTCAAAGATAGAAAAGTACCTTTTTTTTTGTGGTAGCAAAGAACTGGGAACAAAATAGATGCCCATTGATTGGGGAATGGATAAGCAAACTATGGTACATGAATGTGATGGAATATTATTGCACCATAAGAAATGATGAATATGAAGAATTCCCAGAAGCATGGGAAGACTTACAAGAGCTAATACAGAGTGAATATAAAAACCAATATACAAAATGACTGCAACAAGGTAAACAAAAAGCTAATACAGAGTGAATATAAAAAACAATATACAAAATGACTGCAACAAGGTAAACGAAAAGAGCAATAACACCAAACTAAATGGTGTATAATTAAAGTAACTAATCTTGGCCCAGGAGAAGAGATGGGAAAATGTATCTCCTTGGAGAGATTATAAGTGTGGAATGTTGTATTTGCTGTCAAAGGCTGTCAATGTGTCAGTTGGTTCTGCTCAATATATCAAAAAAACAGGAACTTTGATACATGGGATGGCTCCCTGGGGAGCAGAGGAGAAAGGGATATATTTGGAAATGAATGTGATGCAAAAACAAAGACATAGATCAAAGTTTATTTGGGGAAAAAAAGACATGTCCACATATACTTAAGTGGCCATCTCTCAGGTCTCAAGGCACTGAGCTCTTTCCAGTTCACATTTCCACAAGGAGCACTGGTACAAAAGGGTAACTGCCATTTGTTTAGTTCCTCACAGAATAAAGAGTTTTAACACAGAAAAAAACCAATCAAAATCAAAATAGGCCATGTTCAAAGAGAGGGTTTTTTAAATGGAAAGCGGGACACTTTGCCTTCAACGGTGGTTTCTCTCTTTTCTTCTCATAGCTTCCACAGGTTTTTTATTCTACCCCTGGGTCCACTCGGGAAAGTTGTTAGAGACTGTAAACAAGGTTCCCTTTCACTCCCTGATGGTTTTGTGGCAACAGAACTGAGGAATGAGTACCTAGTCCTCTTTCTTAGTAATAACACATCTGAGCATTTGGTTTCCAGGAAACATGTTTGTCAGCCACTGACCTACCTAGCTCAATGATGTTTATTATTTATTTCATCTTCCATCATGAAGCACCACAGGCTGGTACCAAAGACATGGGACCTCTTGGATTTATGGGGTCACTTGACCACTTGTTGCTCATACTGTCACAGGAGGAACCAAAACCCTCTCTACCTGTTACCCAGCCTCTTTCTTAGCAGAGTATGGTTTTCCATTTTTCCCTGTTCTCCCTGGCAGCAGATATATCATGTGACCAATTGTTAATCCTGTACTGTTGCCTGGAAACTGGAAAGCAAGGTGATGGATTACTGCACATGCTCACTATTCTCTCTTTTTCTTTAAAAAAGAAAAATAAAGGGAAAAAAAACACCCCACAGAGAATGAACAGCACACTCTACCTCACAAGAGACAAGTTCAATAAAACAAAGAGTGGTCCTTTTTTTTTTCTCTCCTGGAACTGTACATAGTCAAAACAAATCTAAGAGAGTAAGAATCCTTTAGAAGGGACCCTGAGAGATCATTTGCCTCATTTCCTCCCTTTAGGCAGGACCTCACCTTAACTATTCCAGAGGAGAAGCCGAATTAGTCAGATTTTAGTATTGTGAATTCTAATTTTAAAAAATTGTTTTTGTTGTTATTTTTAATCTAGAAGATTTTTCTCTCTTTTGTGATGAGGTCTGGGAGATATGTGTCATTTGGACTGGTGAAATGGATAGTGCCTTCTGGTGAAGAGAGGGCATATTCTACTCCTATTAGAAAAGATAACAGTTACCTTGAAGGAAGGAAGTTTTAAAAGAAGATGAAAGCTTTTTAAACGTCAGTGAAGAATAAGAGCAACCAGCCCATCACCCATCACAGAAAGGGAGGTTAAGGGAGGCCCCGACACTTCTGTTCTCTTAGCATTTCCACTCCACCGACAGAGATAATTTGGGTAAGCCAGTCTAGTTCTGGAGAGCCCTACAGAATAGAAGACCTAAGGTAACTTCCTTTAGCCCTGTCCAAGGTCAGCCCTGAGGATCACAGATCACAGGATTTAGAGATGAAAAGGATCTTGGAAATCATCTCAACCAACTCCCTCATTTTATAGATATATATCTGTAGTACCTACCTCACAAGGCTGTTGCTAGGAAAAGATTAAATAGTATATCTAAAGCTCTTTGCAAATTTTAAAGGATTAAACAGCAGTGATTGTTATTACAGGTGAGGAAACTGAGGCCCAGAGAAAAGAAAGAACTTGTTAAAAGTCACATCACTCAAAAGAGGTAGACTAGAAACTAGAACCCATATTTTGTGCGCAGTCCAATTTTGTTTTGTTTTGTTTGGTTTTTTATGAGACAAGGCCTCTCTATCTCTTCTAGACTGGTAGTACAATGGCTACTCAGTGGCTCAATCCTAGTACTTCACAAAAACTTTAACCTGTTCCATTTTTTTTTTCAACCTGTAACAGTTCACCCTCCTTAGGCAACCTGTTGGCCTGCTTCTGCTAAGGACTTACCACAGTAGTGCCAGACTTAGTGCAGACACCCAATCAGTGTTAGCCCTGCTGAATCTCAGAACACCTTAACTCAAGCCAATCACTAACCTTAGCTTCCCCAGCATCAGGGATTACAAGCAAGTACCACCATGCCAGGCCTCCAATACACTTTCCCTTTCGCTGGCTGCCTATCTAAGACACCTGGTAAATTAAAGTCCCATTCCCTTCACTGCAGAAGCAGAGGACTTTGAATATAGACTGCTACAAATCTTGCTAGACATAGTCAATGGGTTGGTTAGTTTTGCTGAATTCCTTTATTTTTTCCTCTTTCTTTGTTACAAGGGATGAAAAAGAAGAAAAAAAAATATTTTTTAAGTGAAAGTGATGTCAAAACAAAAGATATCAATAAAAATTAGATAGATAGATAGATAGATAGATAGATAGATAGATAGATAGATGATAGATAGATAGATAGATAGATAGATGATAGATATTTTAAAATAAATGCCTACTAAGGGAATATTGCTAACAACTAAAAGTTGGGCTTGGTTTATAACGAAAGTTAAGTGCCTTTTGGTTGACTGGAGCACTAGAATGAGGGGTGGGGAACCTTCAGCCTGGAGGCCACGGTGGCCTTCTAGGTCTTCAAGTGTGGCCTTCTGACTGAATCCAAACTTCACAAACAAAAAATTTCAATCAAAGGACCACAGCTGAGGACCTAGAGGGCCATATGTGGCCTCCAGGCCAAAAGTTATCTACCCCTGTCGAGATCCCTACCCCTTCATTGTTCTACACTATCTATTAATCCAAATTTTGTCGGGTAGCCATCAAGTGGTCTTCGTCCCTCATGTCATTTCTTCCTGCATGTACCCAAATAGACTGAATTCCTTTGAAAGATTGATGGGTTTAACTGGTACTTTGGAGCAAAGATGGTTAGTGGAGTTCTTCTGTTTACTTACTCCAGATTTCTCCTCTTACCTTTTCTCTTTCTCCCTTCTCTCCTCATTCCTTAGATTCTTGTATTTTTTTTCTCTTTGATCTATACCTTCAAAATCTTGGTTGGGGGAGGGGCATTCAAAACGGCCCCAAAATTTTGAAACCCTGAGGAAAAATGGTGGGGGTGGGTTCTAGAGTTTGAGGGAGGAACAAAACAGAAATGTTGGATAAAATTGAAATATATGTAATATTAAATTTTCCAGTACTTTTTTCAGTAGTTTCTTTAGGGACATAAAATTGCATTACATGTAACTTGGTTTGCTCATAAAATGACTATGCTTGTTTTATTAAATTTAAAATTACCATTTATGAAAATAATAATTACGAATATACTAACTAAATTTACTTTTAAGGACTTTAAACTTTTATTACAATTGAAAGTACAGGCTGCTGGAGTTCAAGGAATCCAGCGTCTTTTAGTTTTTGTGAGTTTATGGGAAGCAGACGAAAACCTGATAACAAAATCAACATTATAGCAAAACGAAAAAAGTTATTATGTCTTTTGGATTCAATGTTCTCTATAGTACCAAACTGATCTAGAAAGATTTCATCCTCAAAAAAGAAACTGAGAAAAAAAGAGAAAAAAAAAGTACTTCCCATACTCGAAGTAGATCTTTTGCTGTTTGGAACTAAGAGGAAACTAAGTAAAATAATGGTATTAGACTTAGATGATGTCTGTCTAATCTCCAAATGCTAACATTCTGTGATCCATGTAAATGTATTTAGTTAGCACCTTTCATCCAAATTGTTTAAAGCCAAGCACAATCATGTTATTATTTTTCTACAGATACACTAGCCACAAAGGATTTGTGATTTGGAAAAAGCAGGGCAAATACTACTTTGCCCTGAGTATTTGGGAATTCACAGTTTTGGAAATTTCCTCCACCATTGAAGATTACAGCTCATTCATCCTTTACTTTCATTTTCCTAATGTTTTCCTATTATGTCACTGCCTAGCTCAAAACTCATCAATGTCACATTGAATTAAATCTAAATTCCTTGGTCTTGCATACAAGGTCCTCTAAAATCAGCCTTTAATCCATCCTTTCCAGCCTTATTTCCCACTCCTCCTCTTTGCACACCCTACTTTTTGACATCTCTGGTCCCTACAGTTAGAATACCCTCCCTTCCTTATCTCAGCCAGTTGAAATCTATCTTTTAAGTACCAGCTCCATGAAATGGTCTTTCACCCTCACTAGTCCCCTCTCTCATGACCCTACTTTGTTCCTCAGTTGTGGTACTTATCATATATTATTTTTTCAGGTAGTATTTTATCTCCTCCACTGGATTTCGAGCTCCTTGAGTGTAGGGACCCTGTTATATGTATCTTTGCATTCTCCTCAGTAACTAATACACAGTGAGTGTCAATAAATGCTTATTGAATGAATTGGCACATTTTCTGAACTGTCACTCAGATTTTTCTTATTCTTCTACTTTATTTCATCATTTAAATGGATTTCAGAAATTTGAGACTTTCTGAAATCGAGACAGGCTTTTCATCCACAGGCTAATTCATTTCTCATTTTCATATATTGATAAATTCAGATAGAGTTCTTTAAGACAGAAAGTAAAGGAATCTAAAAGACAGAAAGTGAACGTATCTAAAGCGGGTAAGACATATGAACGGTCAGAGGGCATGTTGTATAAAAGCGGGAATGTGCCTCAGCAGGATTCCAAACTGACTTCCTTGTTTGTGCTCTACACCATCTGAAATAACCTTCTCAACACCAAGATCATAGATCTGGAGATGGAAGCATTCTCAGAGGCCAGCTAGTCCAACTCCATTATTTTTCTTTCTTTCTTTCTTTTTTTTTAATGAGGCAATCAGGATTCAATGACTTGCCCAGGGTCACACAGCTAGTAAGTGTCAAGTGTCTGAGGCCGGATTTGAACTCAGGTGCTCCTGACTCCAGGGCCAGTACTCTATCCACTGCACCACCTAGCTGCCCCCCTTATTTTTCATATGGGAAAACCAAGATTGAAGTGATGTAGAAGAAAGTAAGCCAAACCAGAACAATTTATATTATAACATCAATATTATGTTATACTATGTCACATTGTGAAAACAAACAAAAATTTAAAGATTTTTATGGACTGATAAAGAATAAAATGATCAGGACCAGGAAAACAATGTATGCAATAGCCAAAACACTGTAAAGCAAGCAACTTCGAAAGTTATAAGAATTACGATCAATACATTGACTATCCATTATTCCAGAGGACTGGATGAAACATTATATTCATTTCCTAACAAGTGATTTTATATTTACATATATAATATATATATATATACACACACATATACATATATGCACACACATATACATATATGCATGTAAATATGTCTGTGTATACACATGTACATACATGCATATATATGTGTATATATACACAGCCAATGAGAGAATTTGTTTTGGTTTGATTATGCATATTTGTTACAAGGGACTTGTTTTTATTCTCTCTCTCTCTCTCTCTCTCTCTCTCTCTCTCTCTCTCTCTCTCTCTCTCTCTCTCTCTTTCTCTCTCTTTCCCTCTCCAGTGGAAAAGGCTGGGAGGGAAAGAAAATAAATTTATCTTATTTTTTTAAAAAAACCCTTTAAAAATAGAGAGAGGGAGGTCCTACAGATGTGGAATGTTGCATGCACTTTCAGATGAGCTCATTTTTTGCTTAATTGTTTTATTTTGTTACCAGAGAGCTCTGAAGTGAGGATAATCTGTAAATGTTTGTAATGGAAAAAAACATGTCATAAAACTTAAAAAGAAAGAAAACCAAAGCCTAGGGAGGTTAAGTGACTTGCCCCAGGGTCACAATAGTAGTAAAAGTCAAGAGGAAGGATTTGAATCCAGATCCAGCTGACTCCAAAGCCACCATCCTTTCAAATATATACCGTGCTATCTCCTATACAAAGATTCCTTTTGTGGCCTGTGTTGTAATCTGGAGAAATGTACTTTAATTCCCTTTCCTATAGAATCACAGAATGGCCAAGGTGGAAGACAGCTTTTGCTCCAAATCCTCCATTTTATAGTTAAGGATATTAAGGTCCAGAGAAAGGAAATGAATTGCTGAAGCATTTCAACATGATTAAGAAGCCACACCTCTTGCTTCCCAGAACCCACACTCTTTCCTTGCCACCATTTTGCCCTTTGGATCTAAGACATTTACAGCCTTCTAGACCACATGACAACAAAATTATTTTTTCATAATAAAATGTTTTCTTCTGTACTTAAAAACTGGAAATACATTTAGAGCCTCAAAAACAAGTTGAATTCATTTATCTTGGCATTTGACAAAGAAGACCTGAGAAAAGTATAGTCTAACTCAAATGCAGTGGCTGTTGAAGGAGTTCATTTTAGAATTACCAGTGAATTCTC
The DNA here is from genome assembly GCF_003287225.1 of Phascolarctos cinereus. Taxonomy (NCBI): domain Eukaryota; kingdom Metazoa; phylum Chordata; class Mammalia; order Diprotodontia; family Phascolarctidae; genus Phascolarctos; species Phascolarctos cinereus. The sequence continues at coordinate 277,033,495 of NW_027555958.1, read as the reverse complement.
CCATTGAACCCAGAAGGCATTTTCCTCAGGTACTATTCATATAATCCATAAGGTGCAGAGAAGAGGAGAATTTGCATGAGGTTTTGATGTCACAGGTTAAATATATGTTGCTATTCAGCTACTACAAAAGAGAGTAGGAGAAACAAGAAAAGCAAGTAAGCAATGGCAGTATAACTCTTAGCCCATGGCTCTTCCTTGAAGTAGAACATATTTGCCTATAAGCTAAGAAGGACTCCCAGAAAATCACAACAGAAGTGGCTCTGGAATGGCTGAATTATGGCATAAGAAACAAAGGGATCATTTCAGAGAAACCAGAGGAAGATTTGTATGAACTAATGCAGAGTGAAGTAAGAAGAACCAGAACAGTTTCTACAAAAGCAACATTTTGAAACAAACATATTTGAAAAACATTGAGAACTCTGATGGATGATTCCAGAGGACTGATGATGAAGAATGCTACCTCCTCCTCCTGACAGAGAGGTGATGTACTTAATATGTAGAATAAAACACATTTTTGGACATGGCAAATTTGGAGATTTGTTTTGACTAACTTCATATTTGTTACAAGGGTATTTTTTTCTAGTAAGAGTAGGGTCAGAAGGAGAGAAAATATATGTCTGTTAACTGGAAAAAAAAACTTTTTTGGAAAAGAAAGCCAGTCTGCAACTGACATATGTACACCTTGGTCCATGTGGGACCCTTGCCTGTAGCACAATAAGTAGCATTTCTTCATGGAAGGACAACTCCTGCTCCTTTCTCCTTGCCTCTCCAGTCCATCTTCCCTTCTTGCTGTGTTCCTCTGAAAAGGTGCTAAGAGATTCAAAACAATAGTGTGCAATGTAGGGATTTTGGTGAAGCATGGACTATATCTGTGTATGTGCTGAGGCCTGTTTGAAGGTGCCAAGCTCTACTGGGTTATTACCTTCTTTGAAACAGTTATCCCTGACATAGGAATAATATGGCATAGTGGGTAGAGTACTAGTCTTGGTATCAAAAAGGCCTGAATTCAAATTCTTCCTTTGATGCCTTGCTAGCTGCGTGACTCTGGGCAAGTTAATTAACCTCAGTATTTTTCAGGAAATGTTCCAGGACAGGAGTTCATAACTTTTTTTTAGTGTCATGGACTCCTTTGCATTCTGGTTAAGCCCATGACCCCTTCCTGGAATAATGCTTTAAATTAATAAAATAAAATATATAGGATTACAAAGGAAACCAAAGGAGGCACGAGAAAAGCAGGAGGTGGAGGAGGAGAAGGAAGAGGAGAAGAAGAAGAAGAAGAAGAAGAAGAGAAGAAGAAGAAGAAGAAGAAGAAGAAGAAGAAGAAGAAGAGGAAGAAGAAGAAGAAGAGGAAGAAGGAGGAGGAGGAGGAGGAGGAGGAGGAGGGGGAGAAAGAGAAATAGGAGGAGGAGAAGGAGAAGAAATAGATAACTGCAAACTTTGCTAGAAAATTTCATGGTTATTTAAAGTAGTTAGGAAATACTGAATTAAAAGCCCTTTCTGTGATATATAAGGATTTTTTTGGCAGTTAGGTGGCACAGTAATTAGAGCACTGGGCTTCACATCAGGAAGAACTGAATTCAAATCCAGCCTCAGACACTTTCTAGCTGTGTGACCTTGGGCAAGTCACTTAACCTCTCTTTGCCACTGGAGAAGGAAATGGCAAACTACTCTAGTATCTTTGCCAAGAAAACCCCAGGAACAGAGGTCCATGGGGTTATGAAGACTCAGTCATGACTAAACAACAAAAATGAGTAATCTTTAAATAATATGAACTTCATCATAGTTACAGATGATTAAAATATATCTACAATTAACACTTCACACAACCAAGATTAAGTTATCCAGCAACCCTACCTCCTAGAAGACAGCTGAAACCAAAAGAGGATAAAAAAGATCTCTGAGCCAGTCAGAGTAGACATTGTAAAGTTCTTTCACTAAATATAAGAAGATCATACATTTTCCTCATAGGAGAGGTTTCCATTCCCTACTCCTCCCTCTCCACCTCCAACCAAGCCCTTATTCAAAGACTATTTATTTCTGTTTTACATGCAATTCTAATAAACTTGTCCAACTAGCTTGCAAACTGAGACCAGATTATAAGGCACAAATTAAAATGAAGGGAAAGATAGCAGATAGCATACAAGCTACCGACATACTAACTCTAAGAAGTAATGGGTGATATGACTGTATAGAAAAATTACAAAATGTTAAGACAAGAACTGAAGATACGCAATAGTCTAGGTTCATTTAGTGTTGGGGAAAACCTTCCTCAATAGCCCTCAGAGACATATGATATTGTATACAGCACAGTGCAACAAATGATGTTCATAATGATGACTCTTGAGTCATCAATAAAAGGTTATACTTTGATATTTCATTCAGTATACTTTGATATTTTGGTAGATATGTGATCTCACTCATGTGGATGGTCTCTCTTTGCCATCTCATCCTGGTATAACTCTTAGGCATTTCACCCCATAAGTAACCCACAAGGGGTCTCCTCAAAATGCAAAAGCCTTTATTAAATCTCTTTACCTTGAGTACATACCAGTGGGACACATTGGCTTATTCATGGATTATCCCTTGCTCCACCTGCATGGTCAGGCTTTCTCCTTTTTCATGCACATGTCTGATAATACCCTATACATGTTATCTCCTGCATAGTACTTTGATAGGAATACATTGCAGCCTACCATGTTTCTCCCTATTGCCGTTTGAGTAACCCATAAGTTTAATTCTTCAGAGATCATGGTGTTCCATGACTCAGTCATATAGCATCACCATAAAATATTGATGTGAAAAATATCACCCTCTATTGCAGGAAAAAAATTGGAGTCATAACATTGTACAATTTACCAAAGTCAATCTAACCCATTCTCCCCTATTCCTTCTCCTTCTCTTCAATTCTGGGCCTAGGCAATGCACAAGGCCTATATAACGATGTGTATACTAATAGACCAGTTGCCCATCCAGTTGTATGTCAAAAGTCTACAGTCTAGACAATAGGAATTCTTTATCAACTTGGTTTCTCCTGTGTAGATATTTAGGTCAAACTCTTCTGAGTAACTACACGCATCATTTAGGAATTCCAGGAGCTTAATGCAATCAACACAATATAATTCACAAAAAACACCCTGGAGGACTTCACCGTCTATAAGGAAACCCTCTTTAATTTGGACTTTGTGCTAGACACCTCCAAGACAGTGGCATTTGTTAAGCATGTAGTCATGTGGTTTATATCTTGCTTGATATTAATAATAACTCTGTTGTTGAACAAACTTATCTGTATTGCTTAAAACACAATCAGGTGGTGCAGTAGTGGTAGACCTGGAATCAGAAAAACTGAATTCAAATCCAGCAGATATTTACTAGCTGTTTGACCCTTGGCAAGTCACTTCTGTCTGCCTCAGTTTCCTTATCTTTAAAATGTGAATAATAATAGTATCTGTCTTCCATGGGTATTATGAGGGAAAAATGAGATAATAGTTGTAAATTGCCTTGCAAACTTTAAAGAGCTATAAAAATGTTAGTTATCATCATCATCACCACCACCACCACCACAATTTTTTTAAAATATAAATTTATTTATTTTTAGTTTTCAACATTCACTTCCACAAGTTTTTGAGTTCCAAATTTCTCACCCCTCCCCCCACCCCAAGATGGCATGCATTCTGAATACCCCTTCCCCTAGTCTGCCTTCTCTTCTATCTCCTCCCCCCCTTCTCTTATCCCCTTCCCCTTCTATTTTCCTGTAGAGCAGGATAGACTTCTGTACCCCATTTCCTGTATTTCTTATTTTCCAGTTGCATGTGAAAATATTTTTTTCAAAACATGTGTTTTTAAAACTTTGAGTTCCAAATTTTCTCCCTTCCTCCCTCCCCACCCACCCTCATTGAAAAGGAAAGCAACTCAATATAGGTTGTACATGTGCAGTTATGCAAAACACTTCCATAGTAGACATGTTGTGAAAAACTAACTCTATTTCCCTTAATCCTATCCTGCCCTCCCATTTATTCTATTCTTTCTTTTGACCCTGTCCCTCCTCAGAAGTATTTCCTTCTGATTACCCCCTTTCCCAATCTGCCCTCCCCTCTATCATCCCCTTGCTCTCTTGTCCACTTCTCCCCCTGTTTTCCTGTAGGGTAAAACAGATTTCCATACCCAATTGAATATGTATGTTATTCTCTCCTTGAGCCAAATCCTATGAGAATAAGATTCCCTCATTCCCTCTCACCTTCTCCTGTTTCCCCTCCACTGTGAGAGACTTTTCTGTTTTTTTGTGAGATAATTTACCCCATTCTGCCCCTCCCTTTCCTCTCCGAGTATCATCCTCTCTCATCCCTTAATTTTATTCTCAAGATATGACCCCTTAATCTTTAACTCACCCTGTGCCCTCTATCTATCTATCTATCTATCTATCTATCTATCTATCTATCTATATATATATATATACATACATATAATTTTTTTCTTCCAACTACCCTGATACTGACAAAGTTCTCATGAGTTACAAATATCATATTTCCATGCAGGAATGTAAACAATTCAATCTTAATAAGTCTCTTATGATTTTTCTTTCCTGTTTACCTCTTCATGTTCCACTGGAGTCCTGTATTTGAAAGTCATATTTTCTATTTAGATCTGGTCTTTTCATCAGGAATGCTTGAAAGTCCTCTATTTCACTGAATGACCTGCAGTCCTTTAATGTAGAAGCTGCTAAATCTTGTGTTATCCTGTGTTTCCACAATACTTGAATTGTTTCTTTCTGGCAGCTTGTAATATTTTCTCCTTGACCTGGGAACTCTGGAATTTGGCTACAATATTCCTAGGAGTTTTCCTTTGGGGATCTCTTTCAGGAGGAGATTGGTGGATTCTTTCAATTTCTATTTTGCTCTCTGGTTCTAATATATCAGGGCAGTTTTCCTTGATAATTTCTTGAAAGATGATGTCTAGGCTCTTTGTTTAATCATGGCTTTCAGATAGTCCAATAATTTTAAAATTCTCTCTCCTGGATCTATTTTCCAGGTCAGTTGTTTTTCCAATGAGATATTTCACATTGTTTTCTAATTTTTCATTCTTTTGGATTTGTTTTACAGTATCTTGATTTCTCATAAAGTCACTAGCTTCCAATTGCTCTATCCTAATTTTTAAGGAAGTATTTTCTTCAGTAAGCTTTTGGACTTCCTTTTCCATTTGGCCAATTTTTCTTTTTAGGGCATTTTTTCCTCATTGGCTTTTTGGACCTCTTTTGCCATTTGGGTTAGGCTATTTTTTAAGGTGTTATTTTCTTCAGTATTTTTTTGGGTCTCCTTTAGCAAGCTGTTGACTTGTTTTTCATGATTTTCTTGCATCACTCGCATTTCTCTTTCCAGTTTTTCCTCTACTTCCCTTACTTCTCAAAATCCCTTTTGAGCTCTTCCAAGGCCTGGGACTGACTCATATTTTTCTTGGAGGCTTTGGATGTAGGAGTTTTGACTTTGTTGTCTTCTTCTGGTTGTATATTTTGATCTTCTTTTTCACCAAAGTAAGATAATATAGTCTGACTCTTTTTGTGCTGCTTGCTCATGATCCCAGACAATTACTTGAGTTTTAAACTCTTTGTTAAGGTAAGAGTCTGCTTCCAATGTGGAGAGTGTACTGTCCCAAGCTTCAGGGGTTTGTATAGCTGTTTTCAGAGATAATTGTAGGGACCTGTAAATTTTCAGTTCTTCCAAGGTGGTATGATAAGGGGCGAGGTGTTTACTCCTTTCCTGGCCTGTGACCACAAGTATTCCTTTCTGTCCTGTAACTGTGAGGAGGGGTTCCTCTCTACAGCCACAAGCTCCACCATATGCCAGCGTTCCTCCTCACCCCAGCACCGCTGCCCAGAACTGTGATCCAGATCCACACACAGGCAAAGCAAGAGATTCCTGCCTCAGTAATGGCAAAGAGATCCCTGCAATCCCCCTCTGATCAGCCACTGGATTCCCCCTCAGTCTGTGGGCTGGAAGCTAGGGAAGCAGCTGCACCCCCCCCACCCTGGGCCACGCTCTTGGGGGAATGGAGCTGAAACCCCACCTTCCTCTCTGAGCACCAACAGAAACAGACTTTTCCCACTGACCTTCTAAGTTGTCTTTGGCATTCGTGGATTGAGGAGTCTGGAAACCTTCACAGCTGCCCGCGATTCACTCCTCTGAGGCCTGCTCCAGGTTTGCTGCGGCCTGTGCGCCCATGCTGTACTGCGCTGCACTCCCAGCCCAGCGCGATACACCTTTCTGATCAATCATCCGGGTTGTCTTGGGCTGGAAATTTGTTTCACTCTGTCTTTTTGTGGGTTCTGCTGCTTCAGAATTTGTTTAGAGCCATTTTTTATGAGTATTTGGAGGGGTTTGGGGGAGAGCTCAAGCAAGTCACTGCTTTCACTGTGCCATCTTGGCTCCGCCCCACCACCACACTTTTAAAGACAGTTTTATATGATTTTTAACTTATGCACAGGAGACCTCTTATTGTAGTGGAGTTTTAAATCATGTTTAAAATCCAGCCTCAGACACTCATTAGTTCTATTACACTAGAGAAATTGCTTAACCTCTTTGCCTCAGTTCAACTGTAAAATGGGGATAATAATAGCATTTATGTCATAGGGTTGTCATGAGGATCAAATAAGAAAATATTTGAAGGTGGAAAAAGCACTTATCACAGTGTCTGGCACAAAGTAGGTGCTATATACTGTGAGTACTTATTCTTTTCTCTTTTCCTCTCTAGTTAGAATTAGAAGGGCAAGTTATCTAGAAAACAAAAATCTTTGCAGCAAATTTATTGATCAAGGTCTGATATCCAAGGTAAATAGGAAATTAACACATACACACACAACATGAAAAAGGAGCCATTCTATAAAAGACAGTCAAATAATATACAAAGGCAATTTTTAAAAGTAAAAAAGTAAGCTATCAACAACCATATAAAAGGTGTCTAAATCACTAGAAATAAAGGAAATGCAAATTAAAACAACTGTAATGTTTCACCTCATACTTGTGATTGTCAAATATGATCCAAAGGGAAAATAAAATTTGTAGAGGGACCATGGAAAGAAGGACAGGCACATTAATAAACTGCTTACTATAAATCTGTGAAGTGGTATAGATATCTGGAAAATCAATTTGGAACTATACCCAAAATACTACTAAATTGTGTATACCCTTTGACCTAATGATGCAAATACTAGTCACATACTTCAAAGAGGTCAAAGAAAACATTTACTCTGTTCTGTATGTTAAAAAATATTTATGCAGCACTTTTTTGTTATATCCAAGAACTGGGAACAAAATGAGCGCCCACCAATTGGAGAATGACTGAACAAATTGTGATATATGAATGTAATGGAATACTATTGCACAGTAAGAAATTACAAAAAGGAGGGATGCAGAGAAACTCTGGAAGACTTTGTATAAACTACTGCAAAGTGAACTGAACATCAGAACCACAAGAATAATTTATGCAATGATTACAATGATATAAAAGAAAACAACCTTGAAAGAACTAAGAGCTCTGATCAGTCGTGACTTCAGAAGACTAATGAACAAGCATGCTTTCCACCCCTGGGCAGAGAGATAATAGACTAGAAATTAAATATATGTTTTCAGACACAGTCAATGTGTGATTTTTTTTTTTGCCTGACTTTGTTTATTTGTTACAAGGGAGGGCTTCTATTCTGGGAGGTGGAGTGGTGCTATGTGTAGTGGGGGGAGTGGGTGAGTACTAACGATAATGCAGAGAAGAAAACAGAAGGAATAGAACAGAAAAGAAAAAAGAGAGAAAAAGAAAAGAGCACCAATGAAACACAAAAATACATTAAAAAGAGAGCAGGGAGAGAGGATACAGAAACAGGGCAATTTTGTTACTATCACATTAAATGTAATATACACTTTAAAAAACAAACCACATAATAACATGAAACAAATGAAAACTTTTCATGATATCTTATAATCATCAATTATTTCAGTTTGTCAAAGAACTTTGGTGAGTGTGTGGGTGTGTTTGTGTGGGTGTATCTATATATGTTATTAAATTCTCAAAGTAGGTAACCAATCTGCCCCACTTTCCTAAATTACTGATTTTCAGTATCATTATTTTATTGATTTTTTTTTCATTTTCTTCAAGGTAGTGGTTAGTATATCAGTGGTATTTTTGTGTTTTAGAACTTCTATTGCTCATCCACTGAACTTAGAGTATTTAATTTCATGATGTCATCTAGAACCATAGGTAACCCAAGGGTTTCACATACTCTTGTAATAGTAAGTGGTTATCAACCCATGATACTTTTCTAGGCTGCTTTCATGTTATTGTCCGTTAGTAAGTCAAAAACTTTCCTACTTATTCCCATTTTCCCATAGGACTTAATCTATTTTATGCCTTAAATATTTTGCCCTGCCTCTGTTCTCTCCCAATTTCTAGGCATATTTCAAAAAAAAAAGAAAGAAAGAAAGAAAAAGAAAAAATAAACAAAAAAATCTGGTTAAAATGGTATTAGCAAAGAGCTTTCCACAAACATCCCTGAAGAACAGTCACAACATTTTAAAATTGGAAGTGACTTCAGGAATTATATATATAGTCCCACTTATACTGGAGCAAGAATATCTACACGTCTCCTGCAGATACCTAAAACATCCTCCAGCTGTTGCTTGATATCAAGTTATCCCCTTTTACTTTTGAATAATTTAATTTGTGAGGAAAATTTCCCTTAAATAGTCTGAAATTACCTATCTTCAATTTCTAGCCATTTTTTCTAGTTCTGCCTCAGCAGAACAGATCTAATAACATCTCTGCCACATGATAGTGTGGGCAGCTAATTGACAGAGTGGATAGACCTGGAGTTGGAAAGATTTAAGTTCAAATCCTGCCTCAGACACTTACCAGGTATGTGACCCTAGGCAAGTCATGTAACCTCTGCCTCAGTTTCCTCCTCTGTACATTTTAGAAAATAATAGCATCTATCTCACAGGACTGTCATAAGGATAAAGTGAGATAATATTTGTAAAGTTCCTCCCCAAGTTATCATCTTTTCTTTAGTCTAAAAATTTCCAGTTCTTTTAACTGATCTGCACACGTTATTGTTTCTAGACCCTTTACTGTGCTTCAGTAATTCTCTTTTGCACAAATTATATTATCCTGTATCAATTATCAGAATATCATATTCTATCTCTAATAGAATGGTGCCTGGACAAACTGTGATATTGTGAGTTATTCTAAAACTTCCTATCACCATGCATCTTCAGTTATTGTCAGTGACATTAATAAATAATAGTAATAATGCTATTATTGCATAAGCTGTGTCAATTTTACCCTGACTTAATTTTTTTTTCAACAGGTGAAATCACAAAAAGGTGTTTTTGGTTTCTTCTTCATACCATCTTTTGCAATATTCAGTTCCCCAAAGGTGTTAAGCAGGCAATTCATTGTAATAATACAGTATGGGTAAAATCAGGGGAAATCTCCTGATTGGCTCTGGCCAGAGTATAGCCCATGGAGCATGGCTCAGCTGACCCCATCTAGTGCTCTTCTTGGGGTTGAACTCCTTGACTCGCAAATTTGTTGTGGCTCTTCCTGGTGGACCAGGTGCATTTTGTTCAGTGCTAAAGGACCTAGGGATTTGGGATGATCCAGCCATCCACTGGTCCTCACATTAGCAGCTGGGAAAAGGAAGAACAAACAACTTATTTGGGAGACCTTTAAAGGAGTGACTGCTCTGTGATATGGTCTTCCTTCCTATCTCTGCAATATGACAGAAGTCTCTGGGACTTCCTGTGAAGAAAAAACTGCTCACACATGGCTGATGGAATAAATACTCTTCCAGATGACCCTGAGTCTGGATCTTGGACCCCTAGCTTGGATACTTGCTTTGGGTGCAGGTGACCAAATAGTAGTTCCAAAATGGCTGTTTTCAAATACAGAGACAACCTTGTGAGTTTAAGAATCTGGGAGCTCCTGAGTCCCTCAGCAGATGTTGGCTGAGCCAGAGAAGCTGTAGAAGAGCCCACTTACCCACCACATTCTCCTGCCCTAGCTTGCTGGAAGATATGGACTTTGAGAGCAATTGTACAGAGCAAAGGTGAATGTGAAATGACTATTCAGCAGTCCTACAAAATGCTTTATACTTCATGTTTGGATGTTTTAAGTATTAACCTCCTAGGAGAGTATAATAGTGGTAATAAGTTTCTGTTTAATATTTGAGTTTTTATAAATGAGAGCTTGTGAGGGGTGTGTGTGTGTGTGTGTGTGTGTGTGTGTGTGTGTGTGTGTGTGTGTGTGTGTGTAGCATTTCTTTTGAGGAGTAAACAAATGAGAAAATGCCCTATATCTGATCTACAATGTCATTGAGTGACTTTCTAATCCTTTTTGGGAAGACCCTAAACATGAATCCAATGTAAGCTTTAAGTGATTTTCCCTGGGACTTCAGGGTGTGGGTATATCAAGCCCTGGAGTGTGAGAAAGAGAAGCTGACACCTTTCTTCAGAGATCAGATTCCCCACCACTACTAAAACTGGGCCAACTGTGTGGGTTCCAACCTCAGGGTCATTTTTTGAGGGAAAAGGCAAGTGCTTCAACCTATTTGAATCCATGAACAGTTTCTCTGTGGTGTGACAATACAACAGAAGCAACCATAGAAGGAAGACTTCTGGATCATTAATGCAGCAAAAAATTATGAAATATGCACTTAATAAATGAAAGACAAAGTGCTAAGGAAGCCCTAGCAAGATGTAAAGAAGAATGAAATAGGTCCTGCCCTCAAGGAGTTTAGTCTGTCAGGAAGACAAAGTATGTAATACTAAAAACTAATATTTACATAGTCCTTTAAAAGATTTGCAAACCACCATCCATATTTTATGTCACGTGCTCCTCCTAAGCACCTTGAGAGGCAAGTACAACAAGTATTATTATTCTCATGTTACAGATGATAAATCTGAGGCTCAGAGAGATTAAATGAATCTCTCATGGTCATACAAGTAGTATCAGAGGTGGGATTCAAATCTAGTTCTCTAATAACTTAAAGGCCAATGCTTTCCACTGTGCTACATTGCCTCTCATGTACATTGATATCTCCATTAGAAATAAGTCAATGAATTCAGTACAAGGTTCACCGTCTTCATTTCTGCCCTAACTCCTACCCTCCTTATACACTAAGGGATATCAACATACATTTTGGTTTTTACTTATACCATAACTTCCTAGTTTCTCAATTACCCTGCACTGCTCCTAAATTCCACCTCAGATATATGTAAGAATGGTCGCATCCCTAATCTTGTTTATAATTTATTATCATATATAAGTGTTCCATTTCAATGATCAAGAACCCAGGAATGTCTTTTTCCAATTATAATATCCTACCATCCCATCTCTCCTAAGCCTATGACCTTGACCTCCCATTCCTCGACCTCTCAGTACTTTCCCAGGCCATCACAACTGCTCTGGCTACACTCTCTTCCCTTCCCAATCTTGACCCTTTAGTTAACCAGGTCAACTCTATATTATCTTCTAGTCTTGAATCTCTTGCTCCCTTGTCCTAGCAACATTTATGCCTTGCCAAATCCTTACCCTGGATCACTCCCACCATCCTCCCCTTCAATTCCTACCTATCCAGGTGCTGCTGAATGGAGCTGGAGGAATTCATTCAATCATACTCTACTGCAAAGAAATGTTATCTCATCTGACCAAGGCCCTCACTGCAGCAAGGCAATCCTTCTACTCACAATTGATTTATTCTTCCACTCACGGTAGTACCAGTCCCCAAACTCCTCTTCTCTCACCAAGCTTCTCACATCCCTCACCATACTTTCTCAGCTGAGAACCTCATCTCATACTTTACTGAGGGAATTTGACCATTTTATGTGAGCTCCCTCTTCTCCCCTTTTCATCCTCCAACCCTTTGAAAATATCCCCACTATTTCCTTTACTCCAATCTCTTGATGTAAAGGTGGCCCTTCTCTTCACCAAGGCCAACCTCTTTACATATATACTTGCTCATGTCCCATCCTAATTTCTCCACAGACTGTCCCCACTACCATCTCTCTACTCTTCAATGTCTCCCTATCTCCTAGTTCCATCACTGCTGCCTGCAAACACACCCAAGTCCCTCTTATCCTAAAAAACAAACAAATTCCCACAAGGTTCTACCATCCTGCTATTATCTTGTATCTCTCCTTTCTTTCTCAAGTTCCTTTAAAAAGCTTCTTATACTTTACCTCCACTTCCTCTCCTCTCGTTCTTTTCTAAACCTTCTGTAGTCCAGTTTCTGATGTCATTATTCAATTGAAATTGCCCTCTCTAAAGTTACCAGTGATCTCTTAATTGCCAAATCTAATTACCTTTTCTCAATCCTCATCTTCCTTGATCTCTGCATTGCATTTGAAACTGTTGACTGACCTCTCTGCCTATATACTCTGTCTTCTCTGGGTTTTTATGACATTGATCTATCTTGGTTCTCCTCCTACCTGTCTGACTGTTCCTTCTCAGATTCCTTTGCAAGATCACTAGCCACATTTTGCCCCCAAATGTTTATTAATGATTAAAAGCATAATGTCAGAGTACAAGAGAGGTGCTAAATTCTATTGGTTCTGAAGAGCACTTAAAAACAATCACAACCATCTTCCTTACTGACATTTAGAAAATACTTTGTAACATGTTGAAGATATTTTGTTATACACAAGGCTATTAAGTTTGATCTTCCCAGTAGCATTTGGAAATATATTCAACATTATCATGTTGTTTTTCCTCTCAGAATAACTCATAATGTAGAAATATTTCCACAAACTAGAAGTTGGCTCACCATTTTACCCAGGGAGGGCTGGGGGGAGGAAAAATGTATTTGTGTTTTATATGAAAACAGGAAGCTACAAGTAAAAACTGACTAATGGTGTCCCCTTAGAATAAATTGTAAATACCTTCCTGGCCCTGTAGTCCTGACCTCATAGCTACAATTGGGTAGGTGGTTTGGCCACTAAACAGTAGATTAGTAGGAATTCAAAATTCACCCAGGACCTTAAAATGGCAATGCAGTTTAAAATATCAGACAATGTTCTAAATTTAGGTTAATTCAAATTATTACCTTTCAATAAACATATGTACTTTCTTTTAGTTTCCTTTGTGGATTTCAAGACCATGGGATGGGAATGGGAGAGGGAGTAGGTTCCAATTTCCTTCCAACTCCCCAAACCTTTAAATTCTGTTATGAATTTTTCTGAAAATAGGACACTAAGCCCCTCATCTGCTAGTATCTATTTCACTACCAGTTCTTTGACAGCTAATGAAGAATACAGGGACATAGATCCTTTAGATACTTTATGAGTTCATGTGTTATGGCATTCTAGTTAAGCCTATGGAGCCCTTCTTAGAAAAACAAAATAAATATAATTATAAAGGAAACTATATTAAAATACAGTTATCTGTCTATCTATTTGTAAAAATAGGTTCATAGACAGGAGATTAAGAACTGCTTTACATAAAAAATAAAGTTTACAATTTCTTGTATAATCCTTTCTTTTCCCCCCTTTGCATATGGAATTATTTGTTTGCTGATTATGGTTAAGTTCATAATAAAAAAGAAAAATGTTTTAAAGTCAATAAAAAGACCACAAAGAAGGAACTGGATTCTTCCTTCTTTAAAAAAAAATAGTAGCTACACCTGGAGCTATAAATGCATCTTTGACAGAAGTCTAGTCAGAAAATAGGACATCAAGGGTCTAGCTGAATGGGATGGACAAAGACAGCCAGACTTGAGAAGCCAGGATTCAGGATGAAACATCCAATATACCAGATGAAAACAGATAAAGCTTTGTCACTGTGGAGACAAATTGTCTAGTTATAAGGAATGCTGATCTCAGCCCTCCCTTGGTGACTTGGCATCTGTGTCAAACCCAGCATGATTCTCTTGCTGTTGGCATGAAGGGGACAGAGTCTCTCCCTTCTCCATCTGTAGACCTTTCTTCCTTCCTTAAAAAAAAAAAGCTTTAAAGTGCACTGCCTATCGCTATCTTCATCAGCAGTGACAGGTGGGCCCTTTATTGGGGTTGTCTGGGAGTGGTGAGTGAGACTGTATAGAAAGGAGCAGCTGAAGAGGCTTTCCTATGAATAGTTTTGTAAGATTTTATAGAAGCAGGAAATTACCCCACAATGGTCTTTCCCCTTAGTCTGATTTGCTTTAGTCTTTACATATATATACAGTCTGTATCATGTTCTCTCTCCTTTGTTTAACTGATACTTTAGTTCACATCCTCAATTTCTTTTTCTTACATTATTGCTACACTAACACTACATTAAAAATTACGGTGATAATGGACATCCTTTCTTTTTCCCCGATCTTGTTGGAAAGGCCTGTCGCCCTTTTCCATTACATATGATATTGATTCTTGGTTTTAGATAGGATTTACCATGTTATCGAAAGGTCATTTATTCCTATGCTTTTTAGTGTTTGTAATAGACACAGGTGTTGGATTTTGTCAAAAGCTTTTCCAGGATCTATTGATGTAATCAAGAGGTTTTTATTGTTTTTGTTATTAATATGATCTATTATGTTTACAATTTTCCTCATATTGAACCAACCTTCTTGGTATAAATCCAATCAGGTCAGAGTGTATAATCTTTTTAATATGTTATTGTAGCCTTTTTGTAAATAGTTTACTATTTTTGTGTCAATATTCATGAAAAGCAGAATGGGATAATAGATAGAAAGCTGTCCTGAAGCTAAGAAGACCAGGTCATGCCTGAGACACATACTAGCTCTTTGACCCTGGGAAAGTCACTGTTTATGACTGTAAATTGCAGAGAAGATACCATTCTGTATTGGTAGAGTTTCCTTATGTAGGAGTTCATTGTAACAATGAAATTTCAGGTTCACTCTCTATCCCAATCCCCATCCCTATTTGTCAGGGGCATTGGTCAATACTTTCCTCTCCTCATTTAATACCATTTTCATGATATTAGGAGTTTGGAAGGATCCTTTAATTTCTTACTTTTGTAAATAACTTATTGAAATTAATTATTCTTTGAATTTTTGATAGAGATCATTTCTAAATCTGTCTGGTCATTGGGCTTTTTTCTTTGGGAGCTCATTTATGACTTGTTTGGTTTTTTTCTTCTGAAACTGAATTTATTTAAAATCTCTATTTTTTTGTTCTGTTAATGTGGTATTTTGTTTCCTGTAAATTTTCATCATTTCATTTCTTATCCATTTTGTTGGCACATAATTGGGCAAAACAGTTTTTAATAATTTCCTTTTCAATTGTGAATTTTTATTTTTCATTTTTGATACTGACGATTTAGCTTCTCTCTTTTTCTAAATAGCTATTTATCAATCTTGTTAGTTCTCCTTTCCCTCTCCCCCAAAAAGCTTCTAGTTTTATTTATAAATTCAGTATTCTCTGCTTTCAGTTTTGTTCATATTTTCCTTAGTGTTTGAAATATCTAATTTGGTATTTATTTGGTGAGTTTTAGAGTTGTTTTTTTTTTGCTTTTCTAGTGTTTTCAGTTGGCTGCCTAATTCTTTCATCTGTTCTTTCCTTCTTTAGTTGATGAAAACATTTAGGGACATAAATTTTCCCCTAAGGACTGCTTTGGACACTTCCCCAAAGTTTTAATATATTGCTTCATTGTTTTCACTTTCCTTGATGAAATTATCTGTCATTTCTATGATGTGTTCTTTGACCCACTAATTTTTTAGTATGAAATTATTTTAGTATGAAATTGATTTCATAATTTCTTCACAGACTCTTTTTTAAAACAAAAATAATGTATATTACATTGTGATCAATAAAGGATGATTATAATATTCTGCTTTACTTCATTTGTTTGTGCGGTTTTATGACCTGATAAATGGTCAGTTTTTGTAAAGGTGCGATGCTCAAATGGGAAATATATGTACTCCTTTCTGTTCTTCAGTTGATTCATGTGGGCCTGTCTTGGCAGTGACTAAACTGTAAGCCACCTGAAGGTGGCGACCATTTCTTCTTTGTATCTCCTATAATGCCAAATGTAGATTTTTCATATCAGCAATCAACAAATTACCAAATGAATGTAAAAATAGAAATAGTTCTGCATGGTACTTCTCTGAGCACTTAAAACAATCCATGGAGAACTGAAGCACAATGTAGTCAGAACTTAGAGAGTTAGGTTGGTGCTCTTTGTGAGCAAAAAGTCTATGGTGACTATGAGGAGCAGTGAAAGCATTAGAAATATTCGAAGAAGACTCTTCTCTGTATGTACGAGAGTGGGCTGAAAGGCAATGTCTTGGAAGAGTGAGAGGGATGCAATGGTCAGAAAGGTTGAGGAGGGTAATGAGGTGATCATCCCCCAACAGTCCTCTCATCAGTGGCACCATCTTCATCCATCAAAGTTAGTAGTGCTTATACCTATGGACCATAGGGCAATAAAAGTGCCATAAAAGGAACAATTAGGCCATAAACCTGAGACAGACACATTAAAAGCTTCTTAATGACAAGGGCTTCAAGGGCTCTGTGGAGACTGTTCTGATTTCCAGGCCTGGCCCTTATTAGCCAGGATATCTGTATCTATGGTTCAGAGTCCAGGGTCAGAGGAGGATCATAGGGAAGGAATAAAATGGGGAAATGAACTAGACCGCAAGTAGTTCACATTGTCAAACCTAGGAAGAGGTTCAAGATACCCAGAAGGGAGGGACACTATGTCCTAAAGGTAAGGATATGCAGTTTCTGCATTTTTCTGGGACAGAGGAAGAAGCAGGGTCCCGAGATTCTACCCTGTCCAAGTTCTAGGCCAATGGCTTAGCACTGAAGGTGTTTACCCAGATGGTTTTGTTGTTGTTGTTCTCAAAGAGGGCCCATGATGGTTTTGTGAAGTCCTTTTGTATACCTGTGAAACAGCCAGGGTCACAATGAAGACTATTACCTAGGAGAACAAAGCATGGCTTTTCTCAATTCACTCTGTATCTAGAATTCATCTCTATGGCCAGCTCCACCCATCATCTGCCTCTTTTGGGCTTGCTCTAGAGTGGTCTTTAGCATCTCTTTCTCCATAAAATCAGATTATATGCAAATAAGATAAAATCTCCCAAGGATACATAAACTGATCCATTGAATTTAGGGGTCAGAACAATTCTGAGTATCTCCAATACTGAAGAAATTTACATTCTGATTTTTTTTTCTAAATTGGCTTTTGATGTAGTTTTATTAACACACATACAGATCTATAAACCCCAAATAATCACAATAGAAGCAATGTGGGGTAGTACACAAGAGAAGGAGATAGATTTAAATCCCATCTACAACATTTGCTAGCTGTGTGACCACGGGTAAGTATCTTACTCTTTCTAAGCCTTGATTTTTACATCTGCAAAATGGGAGTGATGCCTGAAGTGCCTACCTCAGAAGATCAAAGGAGATAATGCATTTAAAATATTCTGCAAATCTTAAAGCTCTGTATAAATGGCAGTTATTATTATCATCATTATTACTAATTATTATTTTCACACTTTGCCCTCATTACAGAACACCTCTATTTAAAGTCATCTACTTGTGGCAGGACCAGCAAAAACTTTTAACTGCTGCAATGCTTCTTATGCCATCAAGTCTTTATAGTTATATACCCTTGTTTGTAATGTATGTAAGAATGTATTTGTTATCTGGAATTTTTGCAGCTGCAGATACTGCCTTTACTTCATGAATATGTAAGAGTTGATATTGCTTTCTAAAAATTTCTTCATGTATAAGTAAATGGAGGCATTTTTTCTTCTTAACATTAGAATCTGTCTAAAGTTTCTCTTTCTCCTATGGAATATGACAGCATTTTATATGTGTAATACTGAGAGAAGAGAGCTATAAGTGTCTCCATAATGCCTTTAATCCTTTCACCAGAACACCCAAGACCATTTTCCTTGCATAAACCAGGTAATTTAAGAGGCAAAGCTCCCTGGGAAGATTCATTCCCATGCTAACTGGCTCGTACCCTCTAAGTGGTAACTACTTCTTGCTTTCTTTTGCTTCACCCCTAAATTAGCCAAGATTTCCTCATCTTTCCCCCATTATAATTTCATAGACAAGTATTCGTCTGGGCTCAAATGGTTCCATAACACCCAGCATCATAGATTAGACCCTCCACATTCCCCTTATTGAATAATCTTGAGTAAATCAGGAAATGTTCCAATCTCATGCTTATATTCTCCTCAATCAATTACTGTATTCTGGAAGCAGAGAACACCATGTCCCCCTCCCCTATACCACCTCCCCCACACAATTGCCACCCTAGAGCCCAAAAAGGAGGGAGCATTTCTAACACACGTCAAAGATGGTACTTTTATTTTTTTTTTAAAAGGAAAGCTGGAAAGCTATCTTCAGAGGTCTTACCACCCTAACCTGGATGCAAAGTTGGAGGGCCACAACACCCCACCATCTCAATCTGGCTGTGAAAAATATACTTTAATAAATTTCTGTGAGAAATGTAAGTCTTATGCTTCTTTTTCCTTCATCCATTTGGAGAAGCATTCACCATCAAATGAAAGAATTGAAATCGGTACAGAAAAATGATCATCTCCTCCTTTTAAAATCCTTGAGCTCAGACTCCTAATTCCAATGGCAGCAGTAAATAGTCCTAATTCTCATCCTGCCTCCCCAAATTTCTAACTTGCCCTGGAACAGTATGTGCTACTTTCATTGCATTCAAGGCGATTCAGTTATAAAGGAGGATTCAGAATAACTTGGTTTTTCACAACCAAAAGACTTGTTACATCAGAAGAAAAGTTGTCACTACTTACTGTCTCTTCCATTTTGTGAGTAGGATTGAAGTCAACACTCACCTAGGTAGTGAGGGGTATACTGACTTGGATAAAGACTAACTAGAAAGGGGCATGAAAGCATTCATCTGGTCATCCTTGATACCCAGAAACAAGATTTAAGGATAACATGAATGTGAACGGAGGTGAACAGGTTGGAGCTAGCTTCTTTGCCCAGTTTTCTCAGTTTCCCTGAAGCCTCAGTTTTCTACTGCCTCCTGAAAACTGCCACAATTCAATTCAATTAGACGAGTATCTAACTAAGTGCCTGCTATGTGCCAGCCTCAGAGTTAGGTAAAAACAAACAAAAAAAGAAATAAGTCATACCTTCAAGGAGTTTACATACTATTTGAAGGAAAAGAAGTACATTGTTGTTTTGTTGTTCAGTCGTTTCAGTCATGTCTAACTCTTTGTAACCCCATTTGGAGTTTTCTTGGCAAAAATAGTGGAGCGGTTTGCCATTTCCTTCTCTAGCTCATTTGAAAGATGGAGAAACAGAGGCAAACAGGGTTAAATGACTTGCCCAGGGTCACACAACTAATAAGTGCTGGGGGCCAGATTTGAACTCAGAAAAGAAGTACAAAGATAAGCACGTATGATCCCTATTTCAAAAGCCTCTTCTACAAAGGCTTCTACAGAAACTCTTACTATCTCTTGAAGGTAAAAAGCTAGGGCTACAGTTACAACTCACATTCTGTTAGGGACTTCTTCCATCAAGAAGGGAGTTTTAAAGTTTAACTTTGATCTCAGAAACTATGAGGAATTCATGGAGGAGACAAAAAAGGTAAGGAGAAATTTCTTTCTTGCTAGAAATGTCTTCACTATTATTTAATTTTTAAATTTAATATTTTCACTGAAAAAAATCTATTTTCTCTCCTTTCCACTCCCATTGGGAAAAATCCTTGTAACAAAAATATTATTTGATGAAGAAATATTATAAAAATGTATTTTTGAGTAGTCTGTAGAAAGTTTGTTAAGAGTGATAGCATAAAATAAGCTAAAGAAACTGTTTTCCTGTCATAGATGGAGATGAAGAGATTATTTTCCTGATGTGGATGGAGATAAACTGGAGAAGACAGAGAAAAAGAGAATGAAGAGATCTTTGTTTTATAAAGCTATTGTAATGTGTATCTTCTGAAGAGGATGAAGTAGATGTTGGAAGAGACTTTTTTTGGTTATTCTGAATGAACTAACTGCTGTGAGATTTTTTTCTTGGAAGTGAAGTCATCTGTAATTACAGGGAGATTTTGAGGTGTATCTGGCTTGTGATCTTTCTCACAACTAAAATATTTTAAATAATTATGTATTTTATTATTAATTTCATTGTTAATCAATTGTAAAGTCAGTCATTTTAATGTTTGTTTAATTCAAGAAAGTCAATGCATTTAATAGAGAGAGAGAGAGATGGTAAGTAACTACATTTGGGGAAGGAGGTTTAAAAACTTGAGGAAACCTCAAATAAATAATTTTTAATGAACTAGAATGGGCTTAATTAATTAATCAAAAGATATGTTAAAATTTTATTAATGAGAAAGTTTATAAATATACTCATGGATTACCCTGCAAGGGTGGGGAATTCATTGCCTCAAGGCCACATGTGGTCCTCTAGGTCCTCAATCCCCTTTGACTCAAACCAAACTTCACAGGACAAATCCCCTTAATAAAAGGATTTGTTCTGTAAAACTTGGACTCAGTCAAAAGGCTGAACCCAAGGACCTAGAAGGCCACATGTGGCCTCAAGGCCCCAGATTCCACACTCCTGCGAGCTTATGATGATAA
Organism: Phascolarctos cinereus; assembly: GCF_003287225.1. Classification (NCBI taxonomy): domain Eukaryota; kingdom Metazoa; phylum Chordata; class Mammalia; order Diprotodontia; family Phascolarctidae; genus Phascolarctos; species Phascolarctos cinereus. Next base: position 277,012,947 of record NW_027555958.1, on the reverse strand, counting down.
AATGAAATATAGGGATGAGTCAGGTAGCAGTCTGAAGTAGTAAGTATAGTTGAGTATAGTTGACCCTAAATCCCATAATCCTTGCTACATAAATAATAAAACATAAACAAACAGTTTTGGAAGTAGAGGGTGAGTTGGAGGAATGCTCTAACAACTGGGAGAATAAAGAAAGATATAGGAAAATGAGGTGGCATTTAACCTGAACCTTGGAACTGCAAGTAGGTTAATGTAGCTAGAACAAATAATACATGAAAGGAAGCGATGTGAAATCAGTGTGGAAAGATAGGTCAGAGCCAGATTGTAAAGGGCTTTAAATGTCAACTGGAGGAGTTTATAGTTCATCCTAGAAGAAACAAGGAGACACTGAGCCTTCTTGAGCCCCACCCCCCCGTCTCTTAGATCCTCACTGGGAAAAGCCCACACTCATCAGATATGGACAGAAAGACTCCATGGGCTTGAGAGATCATCTTATCCATCCTAATTTTAAAGGCTTTTAGAGAGGAGTTTCTATAGCTAAATAGGCTCACTCATAGTTCTAAAATCCCTCTTTACAATTGCTACATTTCTTTAAAGTATGTCTATAATTCATGTGTTCCCACCTAGTGCTAACATAGGACCCTGACTGTTGGGAAGTTTAAAGCTGAACACAGATGGAGATTTCTTTGCATTCAACAGCTGGCACTGTATGTATGTATGTCTAACAATGTCTAATGTCTAGCTCCTTCCTTTGACCCAGCCTCACACTGTGCCCCATCTCCTTGGTCATCTCCTTTAGCATCATAAATTTATGAAGAACAGGACTGTTGCAGCTAGGTGGCGCAGTGGATAGAACACCAGCCCTGGAGTCAGGAGGACCTGAGTTCAAATGTGAGCTCAGACCCTTACTAGCATTGTGACCCTGGGCAAGCCACTTAACCCTCGTTGTGTACCCCCTCTCCCCACAAAAAGATTAATTTTTTTTAGCATGGGGAATTTGTATCTACCCTCCGTCATCCAGCCCTAGACTCTCTCACCCACAGAGTTTTAGGAAAAACTGGAAATATCAGAAATGAAAAATGGAAGAAAACACAGAGTTAAGAAAACACATGTGGGATTTGAAGTTCATTTTTATAAATGAGGGGACTTGTTATTGACTGAGCAGATAAGAATAACAAATTTCCCCTTCCTATAATCCTTTTAGCATTTCTACCTCCTTTCCCCCTACTATACACAGAAATGTCACTGAAAATTCTGCTTACCATACGTCCTATTAGCTCAGACTCTTAGCAAAATTATCTTTAAAAATTTTTTTTATTATTTATTTTCTAACATTTTTTTCTTTTCAAATTTTGAGTTCCAAATTCTCTCCCTCCTTCCCACCCCTCCCCCACCCACCGAGAAGGCAAGCAATGTGATAGCAATTACATGTGCGAAATCATGGAAAACATATTTCCATATTAGCCATATTGCAAAAAAAGCAATAAAAATAGAGAAAATAGATTTGCAGTTAGAATGCATCAGTTCTCTCTCTGGAGGTGGATAACAATTTTTCATCATAAGTCCTTTGGAAATATCTTAGATCCTTGTATTAATCAGAGTAGCCAAGTCTTTCACAGTTGATCACTATTACAACATTGCTGTTACTGTCCTTAATGATCTCCTAGTTCTTCTTCCTTCAGTTTGCATGACTTCATACAGATCTTGCTATGTTTTTTTCTGAAGCCACACCTCTTTTATCATTTCTTATAGCACAATAGTACTCCATCTCAATCATATGCCACAACTTGTTCAGCCATTCACCAATTAATAAGCATCCCCTCAATTTCCAACTCTTTGCCACCTCAGACAGAGCTGCTATAAATATTTTTTATGCATATGGGTCCTTTTCCTTTTCCCTTGATCTCTTTGGGGTACAGATCTAGTAGTTGCATTGCTGGTCAAAGGGTATGTATAGTTTTATAGCCCTTTGGGCATAGTTCCAAATTGTTCTCCAGAATGGTTAAACCAGTTCACAATTGTACCAACAGTGCATTAGTGCACCTACTTTCTCTCATCCCCTTCAGCATTTGTAATTTCTCTTTGGTGTGAGGTGGTAACCCAAAGTTGTTTTAATTTGCATTTCTCTAATAGTGATTTAGAGCATTTTTTTCATGTGATTATAGACAGCTTTGATTTCTTTTGAAAAGTGCCTGTTTATATCCTTTGACCATTTATCAGTTGAGGAATGACTCATAGTCTTATAAATTTGACCCAGTTCTCTATTTTTTTAGAAATGAGGCCTTTATTACAGAAACTTGCTGTGAAATTTTTTTATATTACTTCATTGTCTATGGTACCTTTTAACAAAATGTAGTTTCCCTGATTATCTTTTTAAATTAAGTCTATTTTTTTCTTTTGCTTTGTCCAAGATAATGATTGATATCCCTGCCTTTTTCCCCCTTTCATTTTAATTTTGTGTGTCTTTCTGTTTCAAGTGTGTTTCTTCTAAATAACTTATTGTTAGATTCTAATTTCTAATCTATTCTGCTATTATCCACTTCCATTTTATGGGTGAGCTCATCCCACTCACATTCACAGTTATGATTACCATTTTTTCCCCTCCATCTCATTTTCTTCTGTTTATTCTTCTCTCTCTCTCTCTCTCTCTCTCTCTCTCTCTCTCTCTCTCTCTCTCTCTCTCTCTCTCTCCCTCTCCTCAAAACTCTGTTTTGCTTCTAACCACTACCTCCCTTAATCCACTCTCCCTTTACCCAGGAGCTCTGGAATTTGGCTATTCCTGTGAGTTTTCATTTTGGGATATCTTTCAGGAGGTGATTGATAGATTTGTTCAATTTCTATTTTATCCTATGGATCTAAGATATCAGGGAAGTTTTCTTGTATAATTTCTTGAAATATGATTCCCAGGCTTTTTTTTTTTAAATTATGACTTTCAGGTAGCCCAATAATTCTTAAATTAACTCTCCTTGATCTATTTTCCAGGTCAGTTGTTTTTCCAATGAGATATTTCACACTTCCTTCTATTTTTTTCACTTTTGAATTTGTTTTTATTGTTTCTTGAAGTCTTGTGGAGTCATTAGCTTCCACTTGCCCAATTCTTATTTTTATGCAATTATTTTCTTCAGTGAGCTTTTGTATCTCTTTTTCCACTTGATGACCTGTTCTGCTTTTTAAGTTTTTTTTTTCTTCAGAGACTTTTTGTGCCTTTTGTACCATTAGGCCAATTCTGTTTTTTAAAGTGTTGTTTTCTTCAGTATTTTTTGTGCCTCTTTTACCAAACCATTTCAGTTATGGGAGCAGACAGACCAGCAAATTATAAGAGAGTTAGGACTATTTGACTTGTGACCAGACAAACCTATGCTATTATAGGTAAATTTGGAAGCAGACAGTAATACTCATATTTGTTCATGTGCTGTGTGACTTATATGTAACTGTATATGCTTATGGATTCATGTATTTAGTTTTTGGCTTTGTTTATATGCTAGTGTTATGCCTCTTTCTAGCTATAGCTGTCTGTCAGAGTTACATTGTGTTGCTGTTTATTTGTATATTCACAAATGCTCATCCATATTATGTTATTTCTTAGTTCCATTTTTTACTGTGTTGGTAGTTTTGCTTTGTTTTTGCTGTCATGCTTGTTTGCTTTTGTACTTTTCTGCTTTGGATATGTATACTGTATTGTTTTTTGTTTGTTTGTTTGTTTTGGACTTCCTTTTCTATTTGACCAGTTTTTCCTTTTAGGGCATCCTCCTCCTCATTGGCTTTTTGGACCTCTTTTGCCATTTGGGTTAGGTTATTTTTTAAGGTGTTATTTTCTTCAGTATTTTTTGGGGTCTCCTTTAACAAGCTGTTGACTTGTTTTTCATGATTTTCTTGCATCACTCTCATTTCTCTTCCCGTTTTTCCTCTACTTCTCTTACTTGCTCCTCAAAATCCCTTTTAAGCTCTTCCAAGGCCTGGGACTGATTCATATTTTTCTTGGAGGCTTTGGATGTAGGAGCTTTGACTTTGTTGTCTTCTTCTGGTTGTATGTTTTGATCTTCTTTGTCACCAAAGTAAGATAGTATAATCTGACTCTTTTTGCACTGCTTGCTCATGATCCCAGCCAATTACTTGAGTTTTAAACTCTTTGTTAAGGCAAGAGTCTGCTTCCAATGTGGAGAATGTACTTCCCAAGTTTCGGGTGTTTATACAGCTGTTTTCAGAGATACTTGTAGGGACCTGTAAATTTTCAGTTCTTGCAAGGTGGTATGATAAGGGGTGAGGTGTTTACTCCTTTCCTGGCCTGTGACCACAAGTACTCCTTTCTATCCTGGAACTGTGAGGAAGATTTCCTCTCCACAGTCACTACAAGCTCCACCACTGTAGTGATCCTCCTCGCCCCAGGACTGCTGCCCAGAACTGTGATCCAGATCCAAGCACAGGCAAAGCAAGAGATTCCTGCCTCAGCACTGGCAAAGAGATCCCTGCAATCCCTCTCTGATCAGCCACTGGATTCCCCCTTAGTCTGTGGGCCAGACGCTCAGGACACAGCCACAACCCCACTGCCCTGCTCTGTGCTTTGTGCTCTGGAACTGGCTCTGAGACCTAGCTCCTCTCTCACCAAAGAAACAGACTTTTCCCACTGACCTTCTAAGTTGTCTTTGGTGTTCCTGGGTTGAGAAGTCTGGAAACCACCACAGCTGCCCACGATTCAGTCCTCTCAGTCCTGCTCCAGGTTCACTGCGGCCTGCACGTCCATGCCACACAGAGCTCCTCTTCCAGCCTGGCATGATATACCTTTCCAATCAATCATCCAGATTGTCTTGGGCTGGAAATTTGCTTCACTCTGTCTTTTTGTAGGTTCTGCTGCTTTAGAATTTGTTTAGAGCCATTTTTTATAGGTATTTGGAGGGGTTTAGGGAGAGCTCAAGCAAGTCACTGTTTTCACTCCACCATCTTGGCTACACCTCACTGTATACTCTATTGTAATATGGGCACATAACATGTCCCACATGAAATTTAGGTAGTTGGTCACTGAAGTAGGCTGTCAATTGATACTTTGCCTTATGACTGCATGCATTGTTGACATATATGTACTCTGAGTGGCAACATGAAATGGTTGCCTGGAATCCTTGCTATTTCAACTGTTGGTATTTCTTTTGAAGTATGTGGAATATATCTAGATATTTCAAGTCTACTTCAGCTGATTTTGTAGGAGACTGCAAGATCTTCTGATCCTGGGGTGGAAGGTAACCTATCTTTTGCTACCCCCAAAGAAGCATGGCCACAGAAACTCTAGGTCTTAGAGAGACTGCGTGCTGGCCAAGCAGAGTTATCATTCATTCTCCAAGTTTTTGTGTTCTGTCCCTCACCTTTAACTGGAATAGGATTCTGAGAGAGAGAAGCAGGAGGAACCAGAGTGGCATGGCTGTGGTGAAGCCATCAGAGTGAACAGAGGGCCACTTCAGCATGGCACAGTATAAGGGACTATGGATACATTCAAAAGATCAGCTATGGACTGCACTGGGACTGCATTGCCAATTCAGCAAGAACTGAGAAGACAAGACAGTATTTTGTGGCCAGTAGTGCCAAAGGACCTCAAGTGAGGTAACAGTTCCTTTCTGCCCCTTATCTTTCCATCTAGAGAGAAAGACTCACCTGCTTCCAGTAAAGACTCCCCTTCCCTTAATTTAACATTTTGTGTCTTGCCATCTAGATGAGACTAGGTGAGCCACAACCGTAAGGGAGAGGGGCTTTGATTTCTCTGCTTTTACTTTATTGGCTTGAACTATCTAAAATGCTCTAACAAATATTAATGACCATTAATACTGATTTCAGTTTGGTTATTATATTCCCTTTTCATAGATGGAAGACTTTTTTTTTTTGGCTCAGTGTTGCTGGGCTGGAGGCAGAGCCAGAGAGCCATAGAGAGAGGACTGATGATATCTTCCATAAGTTGTGAAGTATTTGAGAACAATAGAAATAGGCCTACTTTGTGTATGCACAAGAGCCTGAATGCTAAAAGCTATTAGGAGAAGCTATTGCTTTGGATCAAGAGACTTTGGGTAATGGGTTGTAGGCATGCTTCAAAGCCTAGGAGGTAGAAGCCCCAAGGAAGAGGGGAGTGAGCACTTTAAGCCTTCTGGAAGGCTTCAAGGCTCTACTGTACATGCTTGTACATACAATCATTGTTAAGATCCTGAGGTTTTCAGTGCCTGAAGCACTCAACTCTGAGGCCAGGGAGCTGAGCTCACTCATGAGCTCCCCCTGGTGGTCAGAGAAGCATCTTCTATCTCATCACATTGAAATGAGGTGATTGATTGTTGCAACCAAATCCCCTACCTCTACCCTTTTGCCACTAGCTTCTCTTTGCTGTGCTTGAATGGTTGCTGAAAATAACAACAAAATCCCAACAGTTCAAAAGAATGAAGTGTACCAGCAGAGTCACAGAAGGAAAAGAAATCCAAATGTTTTGAGTTTAGCTATTAAGCATAGTTTCTAGAGAATGTACTCACTCATGTCTTGAAATGAAACAGATGAAAGCAACATGTGTCAATGGTTTTATGAAAGCAGTAATGCCATCAACAGGAAATAAAGAAATTGAATACTGCTGCCTCAACCCAGAACTTAACTCTTCTTATGTTAGCCAGCCTCTGATGGCTTGCAGCAAAAAGGAGGTGATTTCACCAGGGCAACTGAAGATTTGCTACTCCAAATCTGTCCCTTACCCCTGAAGGGAATCCCCTACAAAAAAAAAAACCAGACTCTCAGAAAGGCACCTTCTTCCCTTCCCAAAAGTCTAGTGAAGTCATGAAAACAACTAAGCTTAAAGCAAATGCCCCAGAGCCCCTTTCTAGGAGGAGTCTACAAAGATTTGGTTGCTAAAAGAGAGCTGGCAGGAGTGCAACAGCCTGCAGGCAGAGCTAACAAACTTGAGGGCCAACATGCCAGGCCTACAAATATGCACCAGAGCCAGAAAGACTCTGTTTGGGAAAAAAAAAAAAAGGACTGATCATTGCTTAGTGGCTAAGAGAATAAGCAGAGAAGGGCCGAACAACATAGTGGATAGGGCCTTGGATTTAGAATCTGTAGGACCTGGGTTCAAAGTTGGCTCCAAACACTCAATCACTGCATACCCACTAGGCAAATTATTTAACTTTATGTGCCTCAGTTTTGCCATCTGCAAAATGAGAGGTTTGTACTCAATGGCCTCTGGTGTTCCTCCTGACTCTAAATCTCTGATTCTATGAAGCTAAGGTGGAATTCAATACAATTCAAACATTCACTAAGTACTTCCTGTGCTCGGGGCCCTGTGCTAGAAGCTGGGTACACATAGATGTGACTGAGTCTATTGTCTCTTGGCATTTACAGTGGATGCAACACAGAATCAGAGATCAGAGCTGGAAGACACCTCTGAGGTCATCTGGTCTAGCCACCTCATTTTATAGTTGAAGAAATTGAGGCCTAGAGGAATTAAGTGATTCACCTAAACTCACAAGATTTGAACCCGAGTTCTCTAATCCCAAGTCCACCGGGTTCCATCCCACTGCTTCTCAACATTTACATGTAATGATATTTACAAGACAGTACAAGATTATTTCAAAAGGAAGAAGGGACTAAATCCAGAGCATACATTTAGAAGTGATATATAGGCTGTAGGATTATGCTTCTTCTTCCTCTCTCCCTTGTGACAACAGCAAAACACAGAGCACAATGTTACAAGTTATCTAGGGGCTAAAAAAAGTAGCTTCATACTCCCATTCCAAACTTACAGGTTTCAAAGGAAGAGTTACTAACGTCTATTCTGAAAAGGCAAAGTTAGTGTATTCATACCTTTGTTTATGGAGCACCCCTATGGATACTCCCTCAACTTGCACTAACACTAATGGGTTTGGTCTTCAAAGGGTAGCTTTGACCGAGGGTCACCCCGTAGGTCTGTATTTTTAACACTACTGGCTCATAATCCATTGTCAATATGCTTCCTGTCAATGAAGAGTCAGTAGACACAATTAGCTTTTGACAAAGGCATTCACTAAGATAATAATAATAGTACTTACATTTCCCCCATAAAATGGGGGCATAAATAGACATAGCATCCATGGAAATAGGAGGCTCAAACTTAGAGCTACGTAGAATATACCTATATAGCATATGTGTGTGGGAAAGGCAACTCATTAACTTCTAGTACTTTGGAACTAGGAAGTCCTTTTTCTCTTTGTAGGGTTCTCATGCAGCTCCCCTTTGGTACAAGGGTCCTATTAGGCCAATTGCTTAGCTGGGTTCCTAAGGTCTGCTCTTTTCAATAGTTAGCTCTCTTTCTTGTCACAGATGCTTCATTCCTTAAAGCTGTTTCCCTGTGTGAGTGACTGCCTCTCTACCTCCCTGTCTGTTTGGAGTGATTGTCTCTGTTCCCCAAAAGTTAAGAGTATGCTGGAGTCAGCTCACATTGGCTCACAAGAGTTTATTGTAATTGGTAAACACTATAAATCATGGTGTAATTTGTTGTTTTGCTTAATACTTAAGAAAATGATGGAGAAAATTTTAATAATGCAGATTAAACTTTAAAAATGTATCCAGCATTATGGGGGAGTCGATTGTTAAACATTTACTAGCACACTCCTGGATATAGTGTCTCCTATTGGTCAAGCAATTTCCTTTCACAAGTACATGGCTGATGGCAGAGGGTGGAGAGAAGAGAAAAAAATGTCTTCCTTCCCTCCTTCCTTCTTCCCCATCCTTCACCTCATTGTAAGCAATGGCTTATAATGTCTCCAACTAGCTAAGGTTTAGCCATTTAAAGCCCATGGGGCTAATTTATCTTCTCAACCAATGACGCTGCTCCTTTTAATCTAGTCAGAGAAGGGGGCTACATCTCATAAAGGAATGGTCAGGCATGGCCAAATTTTTACAGTCAGTTTAATACCTTGCTAAAGACATGATTTCATTCTGGGCTGCAGAACTGATTAAAATATTAACTCCCCTACACTTATATGTGTAAGCCAATGTCTAGAGTGTCCTACTCTATATTCAATATTATTGTTACTACTGCTGCTACCATTACTACCACCACCATCACTACCACCACCTCTGCTGCTGCTACTATTGCCTAGTAGGCAGCTCAATGGTACAGTGGATAGAGCTTTGGGCCTGAAGTCAGAAAGATCTAAATTCACATTCAACCTCAGTTACTTACTAGCTGTGTGATCTTGGTCAAGTCACTTAACTACAGTTTTACAGTTTCTTCAGCTGTAAAATGGGCATAATGATAACATCTATCTCCTTGTGTCATGTGAGTATTAGATGAGATGATATCTGTAAAGTAAGTAGCATAGCATCTGACACACAGTAGGTGCTATATCAATGTCTTTCATTTGTATACAAGAATACAAAATGAATAAGTAATTTTGTAGTGAATTATAGTGCTGAAAAGTCCCCTTCACTAACTCAGAACACAATAATTTATGACTTGGAGAAATTCTACAGCCTGAAACTCAGAGAAGTTGAGTAAGCATCTTGGGGTCACAGAGCTAGTTAGTGTCAGTGGCAAGATTTGAACACAGTTCTTCCCGATTCCAAACCTAAAACTACCCCTATACTATGTTGCCTCTCCTCATTTTATTTCACTTGTAAATAACATCATATTATTTCACATGTATTTTAAACTTTGATTCTCTCCAAAATCCCATGATATAGGAAAGGCAAGTATAATTATCTCTATTTTACAAATGAGGAAATTAAGGCTAAGAAGAGGTTAAATAACTTGTTCAAAGGTTAGCCAGTTAGTAAGTGGTGTTTGTGGGACTCAACCAGGTGTTATGAGTCTTCATCTAGTGGTCTTTCCCCCCCAAGAGCTTTCTTTCAACTTTTAAAATATTTTGTTAAACATATAATAATAACTTTCAGAGCAGTTGTCACCAGCTTGTTAAAAAGACCTTTCTCACTGGGAATTCCTTACATCAGTGAAATCCTTGCTCTGCTTTTTATTTTCAAATCACAATCAACTAAACTTAGTAACTATCTTTGAAGTAATTAATTGCCCTGTTTAAAATAGTGCAACAATCTTTCAGTCACTCCCACAAAGTCTTTAGCAGGATCCAGTGTGTTCTTTCCTATATTACTTAGCACAGTGCCTGGCACCTTGCAGGCATTTATTAAAATGCTACTTGACTGAGTGACTCAATTTATGTCAATACTCCACTGCTAAATTAAGTGATGGGCCAGAGCAACTGTCAAGGCACCAATTAGCAAACCATAATGAATTCTGCTAGGGAGCGCCATAGTGCACAGAGTGTCCGGCCTGGAGTCACAAAGACTCCTCTTCCTGAGTTCAAATCTGGCCTCAGACTCTTACTAGCTGTGCAGTCCGGGGCAGATAACTTAACCCTATTTGCCTTAGTTTCCTCATCTGTAAAATAAGCTAGAGAAGGAAGTATTTTTGCCAAGAAAATCCCAAAAGAGATCATAAAGAATTGGACATGACTGAACAATAAAAATTTTGCATTTGCCTATGTCCACATTTCCCCCAATAGAAGATAAGCTTCTTGAGGGCAGGAACTATTTTATTTTTTGGCTTTGTATCCCCAGGTCCTGGAAAGTGCTTGAATATACATTGAATAAATGTGTTACAATCTATTTATTTGGCCTTAGGGAGATGGGGGTCTACATGGTGAGCATGGTAAGACAGTTCCCCTGTAATGGGATGGTTTACACACACACACACACACACACACACACACACACACACCCCTACCTAAATATACATAAAGCAAGTTAGTGTTGCATTCCATCAGTTCAGTGGTTACTGGACCACAATGAGGGAGAATCTGCAGGAATGCTGTAACTGGGAGTTCAAATGAAAGTTGTATCACCAAACTCAATCAAGTCAAGTCAAATCAAGTCAAGTCAACATTTATCAAGTGCATACTTTGAGTCAGGCATTGTGTCAAGCAAAACCAGTCCCTTCTCTCAAGGAGCTCACGGTCTAAAGAGGGACACAGCGTGCAAACAACTATGCATAAACAAGATAAATTGAGATAATCTCAGAAGGAAGTCATTAGCTTTAAGGGGGGCTGGGAAAGGCTTCTTGCAGAAGGTAGACCTTTAGCTGAGACTTAAAAGATGTCAGAGAAGTCAGAAGGTAGAGATGAGGAGAGAGCAATCCAGGCATGAGTGACAGCCTGTGAAAAAACATGGAGTATCTGGTGTGAAAAACAGCAAGGAGGCCAAGGTGACTGGAAGGCAGAAGATATTTATTGCATTATTTAAGAAGCCAAAGCCAAGGGCAGCTAGGTGGTGCAGTGGATAGAGCACCAGCCCTGAAGTCAGGAGGACCTGCAAATCTGGCCTTAGACCAAACACTTGACACCTACTTGCTGTGTGACCCTGGGCAAGTTACTTAACCCCAATCGCCTAAAAAATAAAAAAAAATATAAAAATAAAAAATAAAAAGCCAAAGCCACATGATGACTGTCACTACCTCCATCTCTCTCTCTCTCTCTCTCTCTCTCTCTCTCTCTCTCTCTCTCTCTCTCTCTCTCTCTCTCTCTCTCATGTAAGGGGGCAAAACAAACAACCAGGATTGAAGAAGAGAACATGAAATGTCCCCTCTTGGACCTAGGAAGAGAGCTCCTTCTAAAGGCCACCCAGAACAATGAGCTCCAGTGGCAACTCCCTTTTAGAGATTCTGAATTTTAGGTCTATACCAGAAGTCATGGAGGGCCAAGTAGTAACTGAGACACCAGAACCCCAAAGTCCAGGTGGTACAAGTGAAGTGAGTGTACAGTAAAGAACCAAGAACAAACTGAAGGGGGAACATTTCATTTTTGAAATTTGGGGATGGTTACAGTTTTGCCATGTGCAGTGCATGCATCCTACAACATGACTTTCTTTTGAAAGGTTGGCTGGAGCCCACCAGCCACAATCCTTCTTGCTCCCAAAAGGGATTATCTTGTCAGAAGTTGGGATCTGGACAGTCACTCAAATCCCTATAAGCCACTGTTCTTTATAGTATCAATTGCCACCTAGTAAATTGCTCCTTTCCTTACCTCTGGGGAAGCTCTACCCTGATGGTGACTGAGGATGAGTAGAAGGATCTTTACAACTATTTCCTGAGATCTATCAATGGAAAAACCTTACCTCCCACTCCCATTGGCTAAAAGGAAGTGAGAGCTAAACGTCTAGACAAGCCTACTATTTCTGAAAATCAGTCAGCAGATGACACAAGCCAAAACAGCATGATTGGCATTTGGAAAGAAGTCAAGAAGAAAGAGAAGTCCACCATAGGACGGTCACCTACATTTCTAAAATTATTAGGAAGATCTGAGCTGATAATACACAAGACAGAGGGATTCTACTGGGATGGGAAGGAGCTGAGTACACAGATTCTCAGTGGAATTAGTATGGAAAAATGCAGAGCACATTTTAATCTCTTTGGTTGCCAATGAACCACAACAATGACTACAACATGTATCATTAAAAAGAGAGTCAGGAGACATGAATTCTAGTTTCAGCTCTGCTGCTAACTCTCCATGTGGCTGTGAAGGAGTCCATGCCAAGAGGCGTGTACTACAAGGGACAGAATGAGACATTCATTTTAAGACATGGACAACATGTTGGTTTGTTTTGCTTAACTATATTTTTAATACAGGGGAGTTTTTACTTTGCGGTCATTGGGAAGTGACAGTGCTTTTTTTTTTTAGTCATAAATAAAATACTTTTTTTTTGGAAAATGCTCCATTTGCTTCATAGGGTTGTTTCAAGGATAAATATGAGATGATACATGTAATGCACTTTGAAAATGTTAAAAGTACCACATAAAGGCAAGATGGTACTATCCTTCAAAAAAAGTACATGCATAGTAATATATGCGGGCTAGTGAATTGCTTAGAATATGGAGTGATGAATCAAGTGCTCCAGGCAGAATAAGTATGGGACGGCTAGCTTTATATGTTGTTCCTATAACCACAGACCATACCTCTGAATCACAAATACTTACCATTAGTCATTATCAGTAAAGGAATGAATGAATGAGTGAGTGAGAAAGCATTTATTCAATACTTTGTGCAAAAGCACTGTACTAAACATTGGGGATACAGATCGAAAAGCAAGACAATCCCTCATCTTACAGAGCTTACATTCTAATATGCGGAGGCAACCCTTATAGGAGGTTTAAGCTGCAAGTCAATGCCAAGTACTTTGGTGGCAAGATTTTCCTTTGGTAGCTGTGGCTGCTGAGGAGGCAGGGGTTGTAGCGCCTGCAGAATCAGCTTCCAGGTGTCATCTCGGTGGTGGTTGATTCTCTTGATGATGCCTGATGGTCTAGTCTGGAAGCAGGTCTGGGGAGTGCCACGATTTTCAGAGCTCCTGGGCTCTGGATGCTGGCTCTGAGGATAGATGGTGCTAGTGGTAGTTTGACTTGTTTGACTCACGCTGACTTGCTGCTTCAGCTAGGCTGGTTTGCCTGCCCTGTAGGAATCAGTTGGTGGGGATAGCGGACCCTTTCTCTACAGGAGTTGCTCTCCCAGATGATGTTTAGGGACTGGGCTGAAAGCATTCCCAATGGTATGGGGGTCACTGCTATTCCCTAGTCACTTGGACTCACTCGCCCAGTAATGGTAAATGTTCAGTGGTTGGTATTGGTGGTATTGACGATGGCAGAACCATTCTCCATAGGGGTTGCTCCTAGTAATGGCTATGGAACCAAACTGGAATGAGGATGACTTCTCAGGACAATTTGTTGCAAAATCCCTCAAACTGTATGGTTACTCTCAGGCTAATATGATGTATGGAGTAGAAAGAACAGTGGATTTTGAGTCAGAGGGCTGGGGTTCAAACTTATCCTTTTCATCCTTGTAATTCCTGATCTGTGAATGTCTTGATGTGTGGACACTCACATCGAGTGTCTTGCTCTAGCCACAATTCACTTTGCTCCCTGGCCATCTCCTAATCAGCTGCCATGTTGCCATGTTCATCTTTTAACCTCCATATACTATTGCCCCCTTTCCCCCACCCCCACAGTTTTGGAACCAGAAACCAATCAAGTCATTGTTCCTGGAAAGGCTATGTCAATCTACTCTCCTATGATTCTACTCACTATTTCCAACCAACCAAAATATTTGTCTTGACTAAAAATCCTCGTGCGCTTGTCTCTCTCCCTATTAGAATGTATGCTCTTTGAGGGCAAAGACTATCTTCACTCTTGTATTTGCATTCCCAGCCCTTAGCACAGTGCTTGGTACACAGTAACCATTTAATAATTTTCACACAGTAACCATTTAATAATTTTCATTTATTCACTCACTCATTCTTTCCTATACTGAGTATTCTAAATTTTCTTTTGTATTGTAGCTTTTATACTCTGGATGATAAAATCTGACTGGTGTGCTCTGCTACTTTGAGTATAGATACTAATAATGTTCAGTTTTTGAGCGCAATCCAACATAACCAATTGTTTCCATGGATACAGATTATACCATATTTGCCGTAAATGCTCTTGATCTTAAGGAGAAAAGGGCTGTCCCCACTTATAGGTGAAGTTGGCAACCACCTTAGCTGCCTCAGGAGTGGCTGGTTGTGCAGTGGATAGGGCACTGGACCAGGAGTCAGGCAATCATGAGTTCAAATCTGACCTCAGACAGTTACTAGCTATGTTTCCATGGGCAACCTCTGTCTGCCTCCGTTTCCTCATATGTAAAATGGGGATAATAATAGCACCAACCTCCCAGGTTTGTGGTGAGGATCAAATGAGATATTCGTAGTGTTTAATACCATGCCTAATACATAGTAAGTGTTACATAAATGCTAATTTCTTCCTCCCCTCACCACCTACTGTTTTGACTTCAGAGGTTCCAGGAAGATTCCTTGCTTCCATCCATGTCTTGGCAAATACCTGAAATCCCATTCTTCATTCATTTAATGTTCTATTAAATAGCTACTTATGTGTAGTCTTTAGCTTAGCCCTTGGTACAATGAGATCTTAGGCTACATTTAGAAGCTCTCAGGAATAAATAGCTGATACTGTATATATGGTATTGTGCTCCGGGGTACTATGCCTTTGTCAGACATTATCTGTCATGTCATGTTCAGTTCTGGTACCATATTTCATGGAAGACATGGAAGACAAACTGGAGAGTGTTTAGAGGAAGGTATCAGAATGGTAAAAAATCTCCAGGATTGGTTGAAGGGAATGGGGATGTTTAGCTTACAGAAGAGAAGGTACAGGGTGGGACATAGTACTGCAAATCTGGGCCTTTTTTATAAGGAAAAACTTGCTAATAGTTAGAGTTATCCAAAAGTGGTATGTAGGTTGTGGGTTCCCCCCTTAATCAAGGTCTTCAAGCAAAAGCTGGATGGTAGTGTTAGATTGCTACCTTCTCTGAATACTTTTGTGTTATGTCGCTTTCATATAGAGCCAAGAGACATTGCTGTGTCTCTTGGCTCTATATGAAGCTCTCATAGAATCTTTAGAGACTGAAGGCTGGAAGAAACACAAAGATGTCTTCTAGCATATTCCTGCATCTCTGAGCAAAGATATTCCAGATCTTAAATAAATCTCTCAATGAAAAATACTCTCAAGAATTCTTGGGAAAGGTGCCCCCAAAGTTTCCCCTGTTAAGTTTCCTCCAGGGTCTCCCAAACCATTTCTAGGGTCTTAGTAAAAATTATAGTAACTGAAGGGGGCAGTCTGAAATGGTCTTGAAAATGAATGAATGTGGAAGATTATAATCACTATTTGAAACTCTGAGGATATTAAGACCCTGAAGTTAGTACTGGGTGAGCCTAGCAAGTCAGTGAAAAATCCTCTGGGAGCTAGATTTTCATAAAGGCTACTATAGCCTATATGCTCAAGAGGAGCAGGAATAATTTGAACAGAATTCCCTCATCTTTGTTCACATAGCTACACAGATTACTTGGTCTTTTCTCAGGCAATTTTCAATTTGTTATTTTGGTATTCGGTATCTCCCCCTGCCTCCACCCCCAAATCTGGGCCTTCTTATTCACTCATTATTATTTGACAATATACAGCAGAGAAGGAATAGTCGCAAGGAGCCAAAGCTTTGGGGGGGTAGGAGAAGCAGAGGGAAAGGAGGTTGTCAGAACCTGCTTTCCTGGTCTTCACCAGCCTACCCCAACCATAAAGGCACTTGTTTCTAATTGTTGGAAGCCTTCCTGGGCTAGCCCAGTTGGTATTTGTTATTCTTCAGCCCTGTATCTCCTTAACAAGCCATATAGTGGAAGGGGTGCTGGACTTGGGGGTTTTAGTTCTGCCTCAGGTACTCAGTAGCTGTGTGATCCTGGGCAAGTCTCTGAGCCTTTATTTACTCCTCTGTAAAATGTTACAATGTTCACACTAATGAGTGAATATAGGTAAGGCATTTACCGAATCTTAAAAGTACTATATAAAAGAGAGAGCAATTACTAGTTTGCTATTGCTATTCTAATGTCTTACTGACCCTGGCCAAGTCACTTAACATCTCTCTGCCTCAGTTTTCTCATCTGTAAAACGAGGGTAATAACGGCACCTACCTCCCAAGGGTTATTGTAAGGATCACATAAGACAATATTTATAAAGCATTTTACAAATGTCAAAGCACTATAAAATGCTATTATTACTAATTAAAGCATTTACCAACCCTACCAGTACTGTCTATATAAATGATAGAGCTATTAGTATCTAGGCCTAGAGCCTCAGATACTTACTAGCTGTGTTATGCAAGGCAAGTCACTTAACCATTGCCTGCCTCAGTTTCCTCAACTTTAACATGAGAATAATAATAGCAAGGTTGAAATGAAAAATAATTTTTGTGCAGAATGCCTGGCACATAGTAGGCAAAACAAAAAATTGTTCTTCCTCCTCATATTAATGCCTTACTATTACTCCTGTGTCTTTTGACTCTGTATGAAGCTCTCCTAATACTTTTACTCTAGACATTCTTCCTTTGAAATGTGTCCTTCAGGAGAGCAATGCAGATAAGACTTACAAGGATCACACCCAAGGGATCCCTGCCTCTGGGGCAGAGATGGGATGTCATCACTATCTCTCTCCCTTGCTTTCTGGTGTGTGCTTTTTGCTGCTCCCCCTTTTATTTTCCATTGGGATTGCAAACAAGGAAAAGTGCCAGGGCTGGAGGGGTGGAAGACAGAGGTAAGGAGAGGGTGAGCCTTTTGATCTTCTTAGCTCCCGATATTTGCTCAGGGAGTAGGGTGGGTAGAAAAAGGTGGGGGTGAGTAGCAATTGATCCCATCAGGCTGCTGTGAGCGCTAAAACCAAAATTGGTGTCAGGTTCTGCAGTTGGAGTGTTACCTTTAGCTTTGAAGTCTGTAAATGACTCCAACCATCTCCTCAAGTGGGGCTGCTACAAATGTTAATAAAATTAAAGCCACCTGAAAGTGAGGCTGGGTGATCCTTTGAAAGCAAGTCTGTGATCAGTTATTACCCTCAATTACCTTGTTGTCCACTCTTTTAGCTTGGGGTTAAACTCTTAACTCTTCTCTTTGAAGTGATTATCCTTTTATCTATGACTGGACCTAGGAATTTCAGGACAATAATCAATGGAAACTTCTTAAGAATGGGGAGGGGAAGGGGAAGGAGCTAGGAAAAAAAGGCGTGACTATCCTTATTTGTGGGCTGCTTTGGGGAAAGATGTGGAAAGGGGTGGGCACCACTGTTGGACAATGATTTCCGCCTCCCCCCAAAAAAACAGAAAACTTTAACCTCTCTCCCCTCCCCCCCCCCAGTCCCAGCAATTTTTATATACTATAAGAGAAAGTTATAATTTGGGAGAGAATTTGGGAGAGAGATTCAGCCCTCATCAAAGGAAAAGGGAAAGTAATGAAGCAAAAAGACAATTAAAGTATGAGTTTTTAATTAGGACTTTGATGTCTGACTTGGTACATAACATTGTGAAAGTGGGGAGGAAAGGACCCACTTTTTAGTTGTGCACCAGGAAGTAACTTATTAAAAAACTTGTGCTCCTACCCCCAAGGGGGTGTTGGTAGTGGGGCAGTTGGAGAGAAAATTTAAAAAACAGAAACCAATAACTTTCATCCTTTCTTCTTAAACCTAAGAGTAGAGTAGATCCCTCCCAAAGCCTCCTCATCAGAAACAAAATCACAACTGTTTCTTGCAAAAGTCTAGCTGGGCTGTACTCTTTTTAAGGATCATTCAAAGGTATCTGGCCTTCCCCCATCCCTCCCCCCAAAAAAGCTGCTAACTAAAAAATGTGTGTTTTGTGTCTCCTTTTTCAACTTAATCCCATTTTGAATGCTTCTTTACACAGAAGGGTTTAAAACACAGAGGGGAAGAGCCATGGTCTTTGCAGTGTCCCATGAATGTTACAATGAATGAATGAGCTTTCACTAAGTAACAAGAAACAGTCCTAGAGAGAAAGGAATGGGTTTCACATGGGCCATTTCCAGTGTTTGCCTTTCAAGCTGAGTTGATCTACATCTCTTCTCGTCTTCTTTTTATCTCTCTGTCCCTCTTTTGGGGGCACTACCAATGGAAGGTAGGAAGTTCCTATTTTGCCCTTGTTGCCAACTCATCCTCTCCTCATTTTTTCAAACCTCTATTCTAGGCAACATCTGGACTGCTCCCCTTTCCATCTGCGTGGTTCTGACGGGGTTTATAACCACCAAGCCAACATACATAACATGTGATGGAGCTGTAGTGCTTAGGTCCCTTTTGTGGAAGTTGGAACTGTGCAGATGGGAACAGATGGATATTTTTACTTCTCTCTTCCCCTGCTTGTGTCTATCTTTGCCTTTGCAGTGAGCTGAACCCATGATGACAGGCCAGCCCCACTCCCTACCCCATCATGTTCTGGTTTCCAAGGTCTAAGTCTACTGAGTCCTGAGGCTTGAGTTAGAAACACAGATATAGACCTCGAAACAACATTTACTTAGTCCATTTCCTTCATTTTATAAATAAAGTAACTGAAGCTGTAGTAGTTAAGTGACTTGTCCAAAGTCAGTCATAGTAATAACTGACTTAAATATCACTAATTATTTTAACAACAAGCAGGATTTGAACCCAGGTCCCCTGACTCCAAAGTCACTACTCTTTCCACTGCACTACATTGATTTTTCTTGTCCTTATTTGAGGAGTGGAGTGACAGAATGTCATCCACATCTCAATCCCTAAGCCATATTCCCTTTTTCCTTGGAATGACAAGGAAGGCACTGCTGCTGACTTTTGGAAGAGTGCTTAGCATAGTACTTGGCACTCAGTAGCTGCTTAATAAATACTTATTGAATATATGATTGTGATGGAATACTACTATGCTCTAAGAAGTGATGAGCTCAATGATTTTAGAAAAATGTAGAAAGACTTGCACGAAATAATGAAGAGCGAAATGAGCAGAACCAAGAGAACACTGTACAGTAACAGCATTAGTATTTTAAGAATGGCTTTGAGCAAATAAGTTATTTTGACTATTATAAATACCCAAATTAACTATAAAGGACATATAAAGAAAGATGCTATCTGCATCCAGAGAAAGAACTGATAAACAGAAATATATATGGAATAATTTTACATATATGAACCTATTTGTGTCTAATGGTAGCAATCTCTAGGGTGGGGGAAGGGGAGGGAAGAAAAAAAAGAAATTTACATGATAATTTTTTTGTATATTTGAAAGGAATAGCAAATTGTGCATAGTAGATTTGCAGTTTCATGTGAAATCATCTTTTTTGATGTACTATGCTATGGAAATGCTTGTTTTATTCCATAAATTAAAAATAAAACTAAACAAACAAACAAATAAATAAATACTTGTTAACTGACTGACAAACTGAGCTTGGTGGTCCCAAGAGTGATGTTCTTTACTTTGCTATGAATTTAGCTGGGAAAATAAAAAGAAAGCTCTTTTTAGGTTGGAAAGGGTGA
Organism: Phascolarctos cinereus; assembly: GCF_003287225.1. NCBI lineage: Eukaryota > Metazoa > Chordata > Mammalia > Diprotodontia > Phascolarctidae > Phascolarctos > Phascolarctos cinereus. The sequence goes on along the minus strand of NW_027555958.1, from coordinate 276,993,101 downwards.
CTTAATCTTAGGGCAACCTCTTTGGTCAACTGGCATAAATGAAACTCTATTCTCTTGGGTTTTTGTTTCTTCCATTTTATTTATACATATGCTCAGCTTGCTTCCTAAAATCCCCCCCCCAACAGCAATGGCAGGTTTTGAAAAGTAGAATACTTAATATGAAAAGATCTTTCTCATAGCTTTTCCAGTAGTCTAAGGCCTTTCTCTCCCAGGGACTTTTTCTCTGGGAGGGTATTCTTTTAGAGTGGTGGCACTCGGAAAAAAATCCATCTTTCCTTTTAAGCCACTCTTCTGTTTCTTCTTTTGAAATGAATTGGGTGGGTAGGGGGAAATCACTGAGGTAAGGTGTTCTCACCAATGAAATTAGTAGCTTTGGCCAGTTTGCTCTTGGATCTGAGCATGCTCAGTGACTGCAAATTATTTAGAAATTCAAGAAGACACATGACTAATGAGAAGCAAAGGAAATTTAGGATGGGCCAAGCAACTGTAAATGTCTGTGGGTGCCTATACATGTGATTATTACTGATTTAATGCCTATGTATAAACACAAGCATCTGTATTGGGGTGAAAGGTGCTTGGACAGTATAAGATCCCACAAATCATCTGCTCCCAATTAAACAATGCTAAAGTTAACAAAAAACAAACTTCTTCAAATCAAGTGTAATTATTCTAGATATATAAAAGCAGCTTTATAACATGATTTATAAGAACCCTGGAGGAACTCCTACTTGAATTGCAGAACTCTCATTTGTATGTTTGCTAGAATTTGCCAGAAATTGGAAATGTCTTCCTACCATGAGCAACTATAAGATTTAGAAAGCATTTATTAAGGCTAAATCATAGAACACTAGGAAATAACAAGCTGCCCTTTACCCATCAGGATTTTCCATTTTACAGTGATTTTCCTCATCTTTGCATGTTGGAAAGCAACATGCTCAGAGATGTTTATAATGGAAAAAATAGATGGGGGCAGGGTGGAGATGGGGAAAGAAAGAAAGAAAGATGTGGGAGAAGGGCTAAGGAAAGCTATGAAATTCTTTGAAATAAATGCCCTTGCTTATTTTATAAACATTTTTTCTAATTTATAAAATTTTCTTCTACTTGCAAAAAGAAGATGACCCATAGTATGGGTGGTGGAAAAGAACATTGGATTTGGAGTTAGGGAAGCTAGGTCTGAATCTTAGCCTTGATACATTGTATCTTTGTTACTCTGGACAAGTCATTAGCCTCCTGTGAGACTCAGTTTCCATACTTTCAAAATGAGGGGATTGGACTAGATTATCTCTAAAGTACATCTCTCCCTAAATCCTATGATCCTGTGTTTTTAATTTTGTGAACTGGGTTTTGGAAGCTGGATGCTCAATGAAATGGACCTTGGCATTAGTGTTTAGTGTGTATATTATTAAGAATAACAGCTAGGATTTATCTAGTGCTTTAAGGTTTGCAAACTGTTTCACATATGTTATCTCACTTGATCTTTTTAAATCTTTGAGGGGATGCTATTACAATCCTCATTTTATAGATAAGATAATTGAGGCCAAGAGAGTTTTAATGATTTACCTAGGTTTGTACAGCTAATAAGTATCTGAGACAGGATTTGAATTTAAGTTTTCTTGACTCCAGCTCTAGCATTTTATCTACCACCTAATTTTATCTACCTAAATGCCTCTGGATGTCAATAGACTCTGGTTAACCTCCCTTGGCTGGCAAGGAAGGCTAGAGGAAGGACAGGGTCAAGGCATTTGTAAGAATCTGGCCAAGTTTGAAAACTGCAACTGTTAGAGGGCAGAGCCAAGATGGTGGAATAAAGGTGGGGTCTCACCTGAGCTCTATCAAATTCTCCTTCAAACAACTTTCAAATAATAACTCAAAATGAATTCTTGGGTGGCAGAACCAACAAAAGGAAAGAATGAAACAATTTTTCCAGTCTAAGACAATATAGAAGGTCAGCAGGAAAGATCTATCTTACTGGGGTGAAAGTGAAGCACAGTCCAGAGCAGGCTGTACCCGGCAAGCCAGCATCAAGCCTTGAGGGGTGACTGAATCAGTGACTGCAGTAGCTTCTGAAGCTTTCAGCCCACAGAACAGTAAAAGGGATCAGACAACTAGTCAGAACAAAATTATAGGGGATTCTTTGCTCGCATTGAGTGAGATCAAAACACAAACTCAGAAGAAGACAAATGTGAAAACAGCTATATGCAAAGCCTCAAAAAAAAATGAATTGGTCTCAGTACCCCCCCTCCAAAAAACAAAACCAAATTCCTGGAAGAGCTCAAAAAGGACTTTAAAAATCAAATAAGAGAGGTAGAGGGGAAATTGTGAAAATAAATGAAAATGATACAAGAAAATCATGAAAAAAGAGTCAACAACTTGGGAAAGGAGGAACAAAAAATACTGAAGAAAATAACACCTTAAAAAACAGAATAGGCCAAATGGTTAAAAAAAAAGGCACAAAAATCCACTGAATCTCCTCAAAAAGAAGAATTGGCTAAATGGGAAAAGATGCACAAAAATTCACTGAAGAGAGGAACTCCTTAAAAAGTAAAATTGGCCAAATGAAAAAGGAGGTACAAAAGCTCACTAAAGAAAATCATTCTTTAAAAATTAGAATTGGGCCAGTGGAAGCTAATAACTCCACAAGACATCAAGAAACAATAGAACAAAATCAAAAGAATGAAAACATAGAAGAAAATATGAAATATCTCATTGGAAAAACAATTGACCTGGAAAACAGATTGAGGAAAGATAATTTAAGAACTATTGGACTACCTGAAAGATAATGATTAAAAAAAAGAGCAAAGACATCACATTTTAAGACATTATCCAGAAAAACTGCCCTGATATCTTAGATATACAGGGTAAAATAGAAATTGAAAGAATCCACCAATCATCTCCTGAAAGAGATCCCAAAATGAAAACTCTCAGGAATATTATAGCCAAATTCCAGAGCTCCTGGATGAAGGAGAAAATTATTGCAAGCAGCCAAGACAGAAACAATTCAAATATGTGGAGCCACAGTCAGGATCACACCAAATGTAGCAGCTTATATATTAAAAGACTGGAGGACTTGGGATATTAAATTTTGGCAGGCAAAGGAGCTAGAATCACCTACCCAGCAAAACTGAGTATAATCCTTCGGAGAAAAAAAAAAGGTAGGGGGATATTTAATGAAATAAAGGACTTTAAAGCATTCCTGATGAAAAGACCAGAGCTGAATAGGAAATTTGACTTTGAAATGCAAGACTCAAGAAAAGCATAAAAAGGTAAACAGAAAGAGAAATCATAAGGGTTTCAATAAGGTTAAACTTTTTACATTCCTACATGGAAAAATAATACTTATAACTCCTAAGAACTTTCTCATTATTAGAGCAGTTAGAAGGTATGTAAATAGAGGGCAAGTTTGTAAGTTGACTATGAAGGGATGATATACAAAAAAATAACATAACATAACATAACATAAAATAAAAGGATGAGAAAGAGGGATGCACTGGGAGAAGAGGGAGGAGAGAGGTAGAGCGGGGTAAATTATTTCACATAAAAGAGGTGTGAAAGAGCTTTTACAATGGAGGGGATCATGGTGGGGTGGTGGGCAACACTTGAAATTTGTTCCCATCAGAATTGGCTCAAAGAGGGAATGACATAGACACTCAGTTGGGTATAGAAATCTATCTCACCCTATCAAGAAGTAGGAGAGGAAAAAGACAAGAAAGAGAAGGGCTGATAGAAAGGAGGGTATATTGGGGGATGTGGTGGTCAAAAACAAAATGGTTTTGAGGAGGGCCAGGGTGGAGAGAGAGAGACAGAGAAAGAGAGAGACAGTGAGACCGAGAGAGAAATAGAGAGACAGAGAGAGACACCAAGATATGTCAAAACAGGTGCATGATTTAGACGTAAAAGGTGATACCAAAAGCAAATTAGGTGAACATGGAATAGTTTACCTGTCAGATCTATGGATAAAGGAAGAATTTATGACCAAAAAAGATAGAGAGAATTACAGGTTGTAAAATGGATAATTTTAAATACATTACATTAAAAAAGGTTTTACACAAAGCCAATGAAGCCAAGATTAGAAAGAAAGTAGAAAACTGGGGGGAAAAATTTATAGCAAGTTTCTCTAATAAAGGCTCCATTTCTTAAATAGATAGGGAATTGAGTCAAATTTATAAGAATACAAATCATTCCCCAGTCGATAAATGGTCAAAGGATATAAACAGACAGTTTTCAGACAAAATAATCAAAGCTATCTATAGTCATATGAAAAAATGCTCTAAATCACTATTGATTAGTGAAATACAAATTAAAACAACTCTGAGGTACCACTTCACATCTATCAGATTGGCTTATATGACAGAAAAGGAAAATTACAAATGTTGAAGGGCAATGTGGGAAAATTAAGACACTAATGCACTGTTGGTGGAGTTGTAAACTGATCCAACCAATCTGGAGAGCAATTTGGAACTATGCCCAAAGGGCTATAAAACTGTGCATACCCTTTGACCAGAAATACTACTACAAGGTCTGTATCCACCAATTACAAAAAAAAAAAAGGAAAAGGACCTATATGTACAAAAAATATCTATAACATCTCTTTTAGTGGTGGCAAAGAATTGGAAATTGAGGGGATGTCCATCAATTAGGTAATGGCTGAACAAGTTATGATACATGATTGTGATGAAATATTATTGTAATATAAGAAATGACAAGCAGGATGTTTTTAGAAAAATTTGGAAAGATTTACATAAACTGATACAAGTGAAGTAAGCAGAACCAGGAGAACACTGTATATAGTAACAGCGATGTTGTATGATGATCAACTGTGAATGACAAGGCTATTCTCAGCAATACAATGATCCAAGACAATTCTGAGGACTTTTGAGGAGAAATGGTATCCACCTCCAGAGAAAGAACTGATAGGGTCTGAATGCAGATCAAAGCATGCTTTTTAAGCTTTATTTTTGTTTTTTGGGGAGTGGAATAGGGAGGTGGAGGTCTGTGTTTTCTTTCACAACATAATCAATACGGAAAAATGTTTTGTATGACTATACATGTAAAACCTATATCAAATTGCTTTTTTTCTCGATAACAGGGGAGGGGAATAAGAAAGGGAAAGAATTTGGAACTCAAAATTAAAAAAAAAAAGAATGCTAAAATTGTTCCTACATGTAATCGAAAAAAATATTTAAAAATAAAAAAAAACTTGCAACTATCTTATGGGCAGTTAAGTGGTGTAGTGGAAAGAGTGCTGGGCCTGTAGTCAGGAGGACTCACTCAGTCTTCCCAGAATTCAAATCTGGCCTCAGACACATAAGAGCCTCTGCAAGTCACTTAACCCTGTTTGTCTCGGTTCCTCAACTGTAAAATGAGCTGGAGAAGGAAATGGCAAATTACTCCAGTATCTTTGCCAAGAAAACCCCAAATGTGGTCATGGAGAGTCAGGCATGATTGAACAACAATAAAACTTTTGCATTTGCCCATGTACACATTTCCTCTGACAGAAGGTAAGCTTCTTGAGGGCAGGGACTGTTTCATTTTTGGCTTTGTATCCCCAGGGCCTGGAATAACTGTGCCTTGAATAAATGTGCTATGATCTATTTATTTGGCCTTAGGGAGATGGGGTCTATATTTAGTTCTGGATATTGTCAGAGCATGGTAAGACAGTCCCCTGTTATGGGATGATTTACATACATACACATACACACACACACCCCTAAATATATGCAATGACTCAACAACAGTACATAAGACCTATATCAAATTGCTTTGCTTTTCAATGATGGGGGAAGGGAGGGAGAAAGAGAATTTGGAACTCAAAAAAAATTTTTAAAAGAATGTTAAAAATTGTTTTTACATGTAATTGGAAAAAATCTTTAAAAAAAAAGAAAACTGTAACCCTTGTCTCCTAGGATTGTTAAGTCTTTACTGTAGTACAAATGATTGCCATAAAACAAATGTTTATTAGCTGCGGACATTAGAATGTTCTAGCATTAAAAGGATGTACATTAATACAGAGTAATATTCAACATTCTTCCTTGTTGTATCCTTGACAATCATGTTGCCCCCAAGGCAGCTGACTACCTTGCCTTCCCCTAGTTCCAACTCTAACTGGGGTATTCAAGTGTTACTTTTAAGCCAAGATTGCCTTTAGGAAATTGGGTATATGTCTAATAAATCAACAGATTATGGTTTTTCCCTCAAAGTCTAAAAGCACCCTTATGAAATGGCACCACTTTTCCTTTACTCAGTGCTATCAAAGCAGGACAATCATTTCCTATGAAGTACAGAATTGATATTACTTTCCAGGTCAGTTAAGATCCAAATGCACCAAAGGATTTGAGCTCTACAAATATTATCTCATTATTATCCCAGTTGATGAAGCTGAGGCAGAGGTTAAGTGGTTTGCCTTGGGTCATATTGCTAGCAAGTAATCTGAGGCTGGATTTGAACACAGTTGTTTCTGACTTCAGGTCTAGAATTCTTTCCACAGCACCATCTAGTTCCTTAAAAATGGAATTAACCAAGCATCTACCTTAACCTTAATTACTTGGGGAAAAACATTTTTATAATTTCTTTTAGGTTGAGTATAACCTTAGAATTTAGATCCAGAAGAAAACTGAGTTCATCCAGTTCAACCTTTGTATTTTACAGACAAAAAAATTAAGATCAAATGATTTGATCAGCATCATACAGGTAGTATCAAAGCTGTAATTTGAATTGGGGTCTCTCAATTCCACATCCATGGCTCTTTCCACTATACCACATTGCCCAAGTCTTTTTCATAGTGCTTTTTATAGGAAGTAAATAGGTGCTTAAAGTTTTCCAATTAGCCTTATCATTCTGTTATCACAAATAGTTCTGTGTTTGATCCAGGGATTTGGAATTAGCTATTAACAGTCTTATAGATGAACCAATAGAAGGAATGCAGAACTCTTTGGGAACCATGCATCCTTCATTTTAAAGAAACTTCATTTACATAAATTTGAACTTAGAGAATTGATAAAGTAAGGAAATTATCTGTTTCATAGAAACTGAATTATAACTTTTCATGTATCTCTAGGTTGGAGTCCTTCAAGGAAGGGGAAGTAAAACATAGGGGCAAAGAGTACTGATTTAGAGTCAGAGAACCCTTTATTCAAATCTTGGTTCTTTGCCTTAATAACTGTGTTACTTTGGGCAAGTCACTTCATCTCTGGGATTTAGTTTTCCAATCTGTAAAATTAAGACATTGGAATAAAGGGTCTTTGAGACCTCTTACAGTCCTAAACTCATGATCTTCTGGAAGACTTATGAGGGACGAGTTAGGAGCTCCTTAGATGTGAAAGAAGAAAGGGAGGGAAAGGTGAGGATGAAAAGACTCTAAATTTTAGCAAAGGCTTCAAAGTACTGCAAAGTTCTAAAATTCCTGAGAGCATCACACAGAGTTGCCCCCGTCTAAAAAAAAACCCACCTCACTAAGAATTTTCAACTGAATCTAAAAAACCCACATTTCCTATATAGAGATGATTCAATGATTCATTTTGATTTTTTTTTCCAGGGAGGGATGCATGCATGGATGAAAAAAATATTTATTAAGCACTTACTATGTGCCAAGCACTGCACTTAAGCATTGAGAAGCTCTCAAGGAGCTTCCACCCTAATGAGGAAACAACACATGAAGGAAAGTTTGACTTCAGAGCAACTGGAAAAACGTGGAAGCCTTAAGAGTGTAGTTATAAGGCAAGTTACAAGGGTCTTCAGTTATCATCAGCAGGTTAGATGGTGGTGGTGGTGGTTGTCTATGGGAGTTAGGACAGATGATGAGGTCTCTAGAGGACCTCTGGAGGTTGTGGTAGAGCATGTGATAAGGCCTGGCAGTCTCACTTGCCAGCCTGGTGCTCCCTGTGTCTCATAGCACATGTTTACAGGATGCACTCTGGATTGCCGTAGAGTGAAGTAGAGTAAATTGGCTCATGTGGTAAATCAAACTTGTGATCTTGATATGACTAACATATTCTAACAGGGGTGGGGAACCTGCAGCCTCGAGGCCACCTGTAGCCCTCTAGCAGCCTTTTGACTGACTCCAAGTTTTATAGAACAAATCCTTTTATTAAGGGGATTTGTTCTGTGAAGTTTGGATTCAGTCAAAGGACCATACTTGAGGACCTAGAGGCCTTAAGGCACAAGTTCTCCACCTCTGTAACCAATTGAGATATTCTTATTAGATTTTTTTTCTCTCAAGGAGATGTATCTCTGATTTTGTAAAGAAAGCCAACTGGAAAAGTAGGATTCACTTTACAGCCAATTTTGATAGAAGTCATCTCTTCATGGGATATCCAGATTCAGATTTCCTTCCAGATTTTTTTTCCTGAAAGGAAAGATTGGGCAGAGAACATCAGGGTGCTTTTAAAAAAAAATTTATTCAGAAGATCTGCTGGAAGTAGAGGAGAGAAGAGCTCCATGTAACCCGGGGGTTTTAATAGTCCAGATGACATCTGAGTTCCCTTTCCACTATGCAATTCTGTGATTCCTTTTCATGGTATACTATGGTCTTTCCCCTCTTGTCAAGGCCATTCAGAAAAATTCAAATATTATCCCCAGGCCTCCCAATCACAAGGACCTGCAAGTACTGAATACATATTATCCTCCCCATTACCTTATGATACTGCAAAACTAACCCCAAGTCTAACTTCAAAGAGCAAACCTCCTGAGTCTTAGACATTTGCTCAGCCTGACTCATCCCCACAGTCCAATTGCTCCCTCTCTAGCTAAGACAGTTAAAGTGTTCTGTCTGGAGAGGATCCTGCTGCTGCTTCCTGTTGTCCTCAAATGGAACCTGTCCCAGCACTCAGTGCTGTAGAGATGTGGACATTAATTAGTCATTTTGATCACTGAAGCTAACCCATCAAACTGGATAATTCAGGCCAAATGAATTTGCCCTGGTAACTGAATTCTTCAGAGCAGTCCTTTATACTGATGGAAGAAATCAGACAATTGCTTTCACTTTCTGCTGGGTAAACTGAATATCCATAGAAGAATGGCTTTGAGGTGGAGATCTATTTTGTCTGTCATCAGTGAGTTACCCCCATATTACCTACCTTTGCTCACAATTTTTTTTTCCTTGTTAAAAGACTTTTTGCACTCTCCTGGGTTGCTTGCCCCTGTTGGTGCAATATTATTTATGTCAAGATACTTTTTAGAATTATCAGAAACCAGAATTAGATTGTGCTCATGTCCCCTGACATGATGGGAAATGATTCTGAGGAATTATAACATTTCCATTATTTTAAGCTGCTGGGGGAAGTTGGAGACTGAGCTAATTTAGATGGAAAAGGAAGCAATACAGAGAGATGGGCTGGCATGCTGAGATGGTACTAATAATCTTGCTGTTCCTGTATATTGTGGGGTTTTTGAGGATACTGGAATCATCTTCAATGTCATATCTTGGGGAGAGGTGGGGGAGTTACTGACAGGATTGGCTGAACAGGGCATAATGCTAAATGCGATGGGGGAAAAAAATCATAATGGAACCTTGAAAATGAGTTGGTTTTGTAATTATTTCTCCATGGACAGGTAGAAGGCATTGCCCTCTCATTCTGCATCCATGGAAAGAAGTCTGTTGAGCATAGGAATGGTGGGGGGAGGGAGGGGAGAGATGGAAGGGAGCTTTTGTTGTCTGAGAGAAAAGAAGATGCTTAGAATAGTTTGAAATACCCTTAAAACAGCAACCAAAACAGTCATTCAGCTAAATTGGAATCAACTCCCCTAGAAATAACTTATGAAAACTATTTTGGAGCAGGACATTTTCAAAGCAAAATTCTTTTCTTTTTTCACAAGACCACAAGCAATGCACTGAGTAAAGGGAATCGTTTGCCTGCCAAGCTTCAATTTTAATATTTAACCTTTCTTTTTCTTTTTGAATGTCTTGCAAAAACATGCTTGAAAGGAAGCAAACCTCCCTCTTTTTTAGCCTGAGAGTTCTAGGAAAAGCACCTGACTGAAACCTTGGCTTTTTTATCTTGAGTGTCTGCCCCTTTCTTGCCTTCCCCCTCCCTTTTTCCCTTCCTCTGGTGAAAATGAAAATCTATCAGCCAGTGACATCTGCTAAGTTCAACTCTACCATGTTGGAAGTTGTCAATGTATTTGACATTGGTTATGTTTACTTTTCAGAAACATGCCATCAGAATCTTAGTCAATTCCCACAATGTCTCCTAACCCAAGATTTACTGGACTAGCAGTTAAAAATGAGGAAGCAAAAGATGGTGGTTAGGATAGGAACATAAAGTCAGTTCAAACCCTATCAACCCCTCACCAGCGTAATGAGTGTTGTTCCATCAATGAAGCTGAAAATATTCCTTTAAGAGGGTGACTAGTGCCATGTCAACACAGCAACTGAAGGGGGGAAAGGTGTTAATAAAATGCTTGTTCACGAAAAGAAAAACTGGATTAGTGGTGGTATTCTGGGCATGACATTCTTTGGGCCAAGGGGAAATACAAACATCTTGTTCAAGTTTTCCTGGAGCCCAGCAAAGTAACTCACAGGCAAAACACTGGCCCCCAATCTTATTTTCCTTGTGTTTTCCCCTCCTGGCATGAATTCTATTAACCTATTTTCTCATTTAATCATTCTGAATAGCTCGGTGGGTAGCATCCTTCTTCGAAAGTGAAAACCTCCTTGGAGATTCTACATGAGAACAGAAATGCACACCATCTTCCAGACCCATCTTTGGTGAAGAAAAGCCTCTTCTGTAATCCTATCTGGTGAATCCAGACATTGTACTTCAGGGCTGCCAGGCCTACTTAAGCCTTATTAAAACATGGCCCATCAAAGAAGGCAGCTGACAACAGGCTGAGCAGTTTGCAAAGTGGTCATTTCAATGTAGGGCCCTTGGTAGGGGCAGCTTTCCATAGAGCTATCTAGTGGCAGTGTTTTTTATTGTTTAGTTGGTTCAGTCGTGTCTGACTCTCCGTGACCCCATTTGGGGTTTTCTTTGTAAAGATAGTGGAGTGGTTTGCCATTTTCTTCTCCAGCTCATTTTACAAATGAGGAAACTGAGGCAAACAGGCTTAAGTGAACTGCCCAGAGTGGCAATGTTATCATCCTTAAAATAGGTTGAACCTGAAACACTATACACCTAATGCTATGTCTAGGCATCAAGGGGCAGCTAGGTGATGCAATGGATAGTGCACTGGGCCTGGTATCGGAAAGACTCATCTTCATGAGTTCAAATCCGGCCTCAGACCAGATTTGTGGTGATCATGGGCAAGTCACTTGTTTGCCTCAGTTCCTCATGTGTCAAATGAGCTGGAGAAGGAAATGGCAAACCACTCCAATGTCTTTGCCAAGAAAACCCCAAAATGGAGTCATGAAGAGTGAGAAACAACTGAATAACAACAATGCCTAGGCATTAGAAGCCCCACCTCAATTAAAAAAAAAAAGCAGACAATTAGGGGGTTAGTTATAGGTTACAAAATTAGTTATCAGGCAGCTTGGAGTTCTTGCCTCATCTGTGTTACTAACTTACTTTATGATCATGAGCAAGTCACGTTCCTTCTTATTGCTTCAGTTTCCTCATCTATAAAATGGGGTAAAGTCAGTTGATACCCCCCCCAATGTATTCTTCAATTTAGTGATATTTGCTGTATAAGACACTATATCTCCCTATTTCAAAGCATTTTCCCTGGCTGTCCTTCCATCCCTGGAACGTTTTCCTTCCTCCTCTCTGACTCCCAGGTTCCCTGGTTTCCTTCAAGTGCCACCTTCTGAAAGAAACTTTTCCCTAGGCCTCCTTAATTTTAGTGCCTCCTCTCTGAGATTACCCCCAATGGATCCTTTCTAAACCTTGTTTGTACACGGTTCTTTGCCTGTTGTCTACTCCATTAGACTGAGCTCCTTCAGAGCAGGGACTTTTGCTCATTGCCTTTCTTTGTATTCCTAATGCTTTAACACAGTGCCAAGAATGTAGTAGAGATTTAATTAAATGCTAATTGATTGACCGACTGACTGCCCACCTGACAGGAAGGTTGTGAAGAACAATGAAATAATGCACAGAGCCTCTGGTCTTGGGAAGAGAGATGCTTGATGAGAAAACTATTTGAAATGGCTTCAGTAATGTGAAAGAAAACTCCAACAAAAGGACATCAGAAATCAATGCAGTGGGCAATCTTGGCTTCAAAGAAATGACGAGAAAACAGCCTTCTTTTCTGGTGGGAGACTATGGGTATAGAATAAAACATATGTTACCAAGTGTGGTCAATGTGCCTATTTGTTTTGATGGACGGTATTTCTTTGTCCCAGAGGAGAATTCTGGTGGGGGAAGGGGGATGTAGGTGTCCTGAAAAATGACTCATCCTAAAAAGATCTGCAATCTCCTTGGTTCAAGTGCTTTCTCTGTTAAGGCAGACCTCAAATCTCCCATGCCTGACTACCCTGTGTGACTCTTATTCATAGCCTCCCATAAGTTTGTCACGTGACTTACATGAAGAGGCAGCCTGTCCCCTTACCAAAGCAAACCTCTCTATGTGCACAAATGATCCCATTCTTGTACTTCTCTAGCAGATTTCCTTCTTAATCATTCCCTACTCTCTTATCTTTAATCTCCTTGTTTCCTGGCTGTTTCCCTCCTGCCTACAAACATACCCATCTCACCCCCATCCTTAAAAAAAAATTCTGACTTGATCCATCCATCCCTCTAGCTGTTGACCTATATCTCTCCTCCCTTTTGTAGTGAAATTTGGTAAGGCTGTTTACATAGGTGCCTCCACTTCCTTTCCCTTCAGTTCCCTTTTAACTCTCTATAGTCTGGCTTCTGACTTCATCATTCAATCAAAACTGCTCTCTCCAAAGTTACAAATGACTTCTTAATTACCAAACCCAATGACCTTTCCTCAATCCTCATTCTTCCTGACTTGTTCACAGCCTTTAACACTATCAATTACCCTCTCTTCCTTAATGCCCTCTTCTCTTTATCCTGGTATTCTTCCTACCTTCAGACCACTCCTCAGTCTTCTTTGTTGGATCTTCATCCAGGTCATGCCTGCTAAATGTGGGTATCTCACAGGCTCTATCTTGAGCCCTCTTCTTTTCTCCATCTTCTTTTTGCTTGGTGGTTTAATCATTCTCATGGTTTCAATGATCATTTCTATACTGATGATTCTCAGAACTATTTATATAGCTCTCTCCTTCCCCTGACCTCCAGTCTCACATTTGCAACTGTCTTTTAGACATCTCAAATTGGATGTCTCATAAACATATTTTAAACTTAATAGGAACTTACTATCTCCCCCCCTCCCTCAAATCATCCCACTTTCCATATTACTGTCCAGGGCATCACCATGTGTTGTTGTTGTTCAGTCTTTTCAGTTATATCTGACTCTTTGTGACCTCACTTGGAATTTTCTTGGTAAAGATACTGGAATGGTTTGCCATTTCCTTCTCCAGCTCATTTTTACAAATGAGGAAACTGAGGGAAATAGGGTTCAGTGATTTTCCCAGAGTCACACAGCTAGTAAGAGTCTGAGGCCAGATTTGAACCCAGGAAGATGCATCATCTTGACTTAAGGTTGGGCACTCTATCCACTGTGCCACCTAGCTGCCCTCTCTCTCACTCCCTATATCCAAACTATTGCCAAGGTTAATTGATTTTTACCTTCATAATCTCTCTTGTAAAAGTCTCTTTTTCTCTTGTGACACTGCTAGGTGGCCCTCATAACTTCATGCCTAGAATATTGTAATAGCCTGCAGGTTGATCTCTCTGGCCCCTCTCTCTCTATTCTAGTTCTTCTTTCACTCAGCTGCCAAATTAATTTTCCTAAAGCGCAGGTCTATCCATGTCACTTCCCTACTCAATAAACTCCGTATTACCTCTAGGATAAAATATAACAGCCTCTGTTTGGAATCTAGCCCCTTCCTACCTCTCAAGTCTTTTGACAACCTATTTTCCCCCAAATACTCTAAGATTCAGTAACACTGGCCTCCTTTCTGTTCCTCACACAAGATACTCCGTAATTTTCCATTGGCTGTCTCCAGTGCCTGGAATACTCTACCTCTGCATATGCCTCCTGGCTTCCTTCAAGTCACAGCTAAAAATCTTATCTTCTATGAGAAATGTTTCCTGATTCCCCTAAATCCTTGTGCCTTCTTCCTATTGATTATCTCCAACTTATCTTATTTATTTGTCCATAGTTGTGTTCATGTTGTTTCCCTCATTAGACTATGAACTCTTTGAGAGCAAGGACCATCTTTTGCCTTTCTTTGTATCCCCAGCACTTAGCACAGTGCCTGACACATAGAAGATGCTTAATAAGTGCTAGGTGACTAACTGACTGACTTTGGTTAAATTTCTATACAGTGTTGGTACCATTTCCTATTTTTTTGTTTTCAATTACTCATTCAGATAGTTAAAGTGTTTCAGTTTTCTACCATATTGTTATCTCATTCTTTTTTTAACTGATTCCTGTCTTAGCTCTAAAGAACACAGACACACAGACAGCTAGCTGATTCAGGAGTAACTCCAGATTCGGGCAATATTGATGTAATAACAAGTTTTATTATCCATTTCATTTATTAAAGCATTATTTGGTACTTGCCATATCTAATACCTACCAATTCTTTTTTTTTTTCCAAAGGGAGTATTAGTAATATAGGGTAGAGACGTATGGCTTCTGTGTAGTTTATAAGTCCTAAGTCACTCTCTTTCCTTCTTCCTGAACTATGTTTTCTCACGTCTTTCTCCCCATGCTCACCTTTTCCCTTGAAATTACCAAGCATGAGTGGGTGTTGATTTTAATTCAGAGCATTGTGGACCTTCTCTGCCCTTTTATCCATAGTAACCAATGTTGCCTAAAATAAAGTTATTTTCATGGTGGTCTTTTTCAAGTACTTTTCTTGAAGGTGATATTAAAAAAATCCCTCTTTTAAAAAAGGGTGGAGAAAGTCTATAATACTGTGAATTAAAATGAACACATACTCTGATGGAGGTCAAACGAAGTGATATACTCACTAGCTAATAGAAAAGAGCCCTCTCCCACACCCACCCCCTTAGATATTTAGCATTTTATTAGTACCTTCAGTTAAAGGACCTCAAAGATATTACAGATTGTCAAAACCCTCCAGTGGCTGCCTACTGCCTAGTGAAACAACACTAAACTCCTTGATCTGGCCCTCTAGAACCTGATATGTCCCTTCCTCTCCTGTTGTATTTTACAATACATCTTTCAACATGAGGTAAGTTCAAGTCAGATTGGACTTCATGTTATCCCCTATCTATGCTTCATACTTTCTGACCTTCATGCCTTTGCTCATGCCCTCTCTGTTTTTCTTATATAAATTTATTTTTAGTTTTCAACATTTACTTCCACAAGATTTTGAGTTCCAAATTTTCACCCCACCTTGCCCTTCCCCCACCCCAAGATGGCATGCATTCTGAATACCCCTTCTCCTAGTCTGCTCTATCTTCTATCTCTCCCCCCCTTTTCTTATCCCCTTCCCCTTCTATTTTCCTGTAGGGCAGGATAAACTTCTGTACCCCATTTCCCGTATTTCTTATTTCCCAGGTGCATATGAAAACTTTTTTTTAAAACATGTGTTTTTAAAACTTTGAGTTCCAAATTTTGTACCTTCCTCCCTCCCCACCCACCCTCATTGAAAAGGCAAGCAACTCAATATAGGTTATACATGTGCAGTTATGCAAAACACTTCCATAGTAGACATGTTGTGAAAAATTAACTCTATTTCCCTTAATCCTATCCTGTCCCCCCATTTGTTCTATTCTTTCTTTTGATCCTGTTCTTCCTCAGAAGTATTTGCTTCTGATTACCCCTTTCCCAATCTGCCCTCCTCTCTATCATTCCCTGCTCTCTTGTCCCCTTCCCCCCTATTTTCCTGTAGGGTAAGACAGATTTCCATACCCAATTGAATGTGTATGTTATTCCCTCCTTAAGCCAAATCCTATGAGAATAAGATTCACTCATTCCCTCTCACCTTCCCCTGTTTCCCCTCCACTGTAAGAGCTTTTCTTTTCTGTTTTTTTGTGAGATAATTTACCCCATTCTACCTCTCCCTTTCTTCTTCTCCTAGTATAATCCTCTCTCATCCCTTAATTTTATTCTCCAGATATGACCCCTTAATCTTCAACTCACCCTGTGCCCTCTATCTATCTATCTATCTACCTATCTATCTATCTATCTATCTATCTATCTATCTATCTATCTATCTATCTACATACATATATTTTTCCCTCCAACTACCCTAATACTGACAAAGGTCTCATGAGTTATAAATATCATCTTTCCATGCAGGAATGTAAACAGTTCAACCTTAATAAGTCTCTTATGATTTCTCTTTTCTGTTTACCTCTTCATGTTCCACTTGAGTTGTATTTGAAAGTCAAATTTTCTATTCAGCTCTGGTCTTTTCATCAAGAATGCTTGAAAGTCCTCTATTTCACTGAATGACCATTTTTTCCCCTGAAGGATTATACTCAGTTTTGCTGGGTAGGTGATTCTTGGTTGTAATCCTATCTCCTTTGCCCTCTGGAATATTATATTCCATGCCCTGCAGTCCTTTAATGTAGAAGCTGCTAAATCTTGTGTTATCCTGTGTTTCCACAATACTTGAATTGTTTCTTTCTGGCAGCTTGTAATATTTTCTCCTTGACCTGGGAACTCTGGAATTTGGCTACAATATTCCTAGGAGTTTTCCTTTGGGGATCTCTTTCAGGAGGAGATGTGGATTCTTTCAATTTCTATTTTGCCCTCTGGTTCTAAAATATCAGGGCAGTTTTCCTTGATAATTTCTTGAAAGATGATGTCTAGGCTCTTTTTTTGATCATGGCTTTCAGATAGTCCAATAATTTTTAAATTCTCTCTCCTGGATCTATTTTCCAGTCATTTTTTCTGAGATATTTCACATTTTTCTAATTTTTCATTCTTTTGGATTTGTTTTACAGTGTCTTGATTTCTCATAAAGTCACTAGCTTCTAATTGCTCTATTCTAATTTTTAAGGAAGTATTTTCTTCAGTAATCTTTTGGACTTCCTTTTCCATTTGGCCAATTTTTCTTTTTAGGGCATTCTTCTCCTCATTGGCTTTTTGGACCTCTTTTGCCATTTGGGTTAGGCTATTTTTTAAGGTGTTATTTTCTTCAGTATTTTTTGGGTCTCCTTTAGCAAGCTGTTGACTTGTTTTTCATGATTTTCTTGCATCACTCTCATTTCTCTTCCAGTTTTTCCTCTACTTCCTTACTTGCTTCTCAAAATCCCTTTTGAGCTCTTCCAAGGCCTGGGACTGATTCATA